>NC_136909.1:25184435-25584293 GCF_949606895.1 Notothenia rossii
TCTGATTCAGATATTCTCATGAAAAGTCCTTTAAATCTTAATGATGTGATAAGAATAAATACAAAATTGAATACTGGTGAAGTTACCATCCTGTTATACTGTATCTGACAAACCTGTTCTCCATTTCGGTTAGCATCCAGCGCCTCTTCAATGAGCGTGTCCGCTGATAGAATATTGATGCCATGGGCTAGAGCAGGAAACAACACACATGCTCAGCACACCATACTTTCTTATACCAAAAATGTTTTTTATCACTCCAGTAAATAGGTAATTAAGTGGTGTGAAATTGTGTTTGTGCGAATGCTTGCATCTTTGTTTTGATCGCATGCTGTGTACCTTCAGCCAACTTGGCCAGGCAGGTGGTTTTGCCAGAGCAAAGCTTTCCCAGGACACAGGCCTTAAAGGTAAAGTGAGGAAATGAGGGTGAGGAGGGTTTAGTGATGGGTTGATGAACCATGTTCCTCAGTCGTAGGACAACGTGTCCAAGAATGTTGTTGTTGGTCAGGGGTAGTTTGGTCTCCCCTGCTTCCTCTGGCCATGCCCACTCATCTACCATGTTCTGAAAAAGTGACATTGTGGCCAAGTCAAAGAGGATCTTCACACTCAGATGAAGCAGTTCATCATTTCAGTTCAGCGTTTGTGGGAATACACACAAGCAAGATCTGAGAACTCACTCCACTTGCTTTATAAACTCACAGTGTATTCATCGTAGTCCTGGTTGTTCAGTATCTCCTGCTTCTCAAGCTCTACAGGATCTAGTGGGGGAGGGAACTCAATCTCTGGCTGCTGGCAGTGTATCGGCTCATAGAGAGGCAGACCATTGAACAGCAGTTCTTTCCACTCTCTCATGGACTTCTCTGGGATCTGACTGGACATGACAGCAGAACAAATTATAGAAGGCAAAGCTAAACTACAAATGTCCAAATGTATTTACATTGAATCAAAAATGTTTTGTCAATTGAGCCATAATAATGATTTAACTGTATTTCAATAGAGTTCATATGATAGATATGTCAAATCTAGTGGAATGCACAAATCTATACAAAGTGATTGTTAAGAATGGTTGTTTAGGGAGTGCATATATTTGGATATTATGTATTTGATAGTTAGAAGATTCAGACAGGATGTTAACACTTCCTGATTATATTGAACTACACTGGTCAGTTCCCATGTTGTTGATCTTTTCACAAGTTTATGACTCACAAAACATTTCGTTAAAAACAACCTTGCCCCTATAGTTTATTTTTGTATCTGTTTTTGCTTTATCGATGCCCTTCGTCCATTTATTTTGTGACTTTCCTTTTGACCGTTTCCTGCCTTGAATTAATTAAAGCTGAACTTTCCTGTTAAATTGTTTTATTTGGTGTCAGGTTTTTGGGTGGTAGAGTCATTAGCCCATGTTTCATTATGTTGGTATAGTCCATTGTACCAACTGTGTCATCTTGTATAGAAAATGGTATTCTGATCAACTAAAACAAATTAGATTATTCACTGCTGTACTGTTAAATGTGTTCAAGCATTGATAAATACCTCAAATAATGAAGTAGACTAAGTGAAAATGTATTTAAAACAACAGTAATTTCAACTCTTAAAATGTGATGGCTTTAATTACTTTTACAATCATTGTAGATGAAAGTTGATAACAATAATTGTGTGACATACTTCTCAGTGAGCTGTCGGTATTCTCCGAACTTGGTGGTCAAGTCCACTATCTGCTCCAAAATGTCCTTGCAGCTCTTAAAGTGCTTCTTGTATCTGCTCTGAGCTCGCTCAGCAGCATTCCTCTTACAGAATTCACGCTCCTTTAGGATATCTTCGGCACGGTCCAATTTAGCCTGCTGAGCCAAAGCCTATAACAGACCCCAGTCAGAGAAACGAAATAAGTGAAGAAGGCAGGATGTAAATGGTTCTGCTGGTTACCACCGTTAGTCAGTAAGTAAAGAAGGAAAGTGAAAGATGTCACATAGATCATTTATTGTGCAAAAAACACGTTTTACTGTGTTTCCTTAAAGAGTCACAAAGCAACAGACATCAGTACATGGCTGATATTAGAGGTTGCAGAAAAAAAGGGAGAAATGTAAATCTTTGTAAGTAACGATTAATACAGTTTACTAATTTGCCAATAAACACAGCATCAATAATACCACATTAAAGCTTTAACATTTATGTACATTCAATTAGATATATTTGTTCCTAAATCATCTAAAATGAGCTTGACAATCTGCTCGGAGACTAATTGAGACATAACACCAGGACCATACTTTACTAAAACATACTGAATATTTAACACTGAAACCATGCTGGACCATGGCTGCATCCTTTGCCAATCATTTATCCAGGTATATGCCTTTATTTATGAATGATATAGTCTAACTTTACCATTTATCTGTCTTTCTCTCTCGTCAGAATACCAAAAGCCTGGTTAATAAGTACTTAAATACATCCTTTCTTCTATTCCTATTACACCACCCATACTATCAATTACAGCCTAATACAAAATGACAATAGAGAGAATTATTCTTCTTCGTTATTCATCCTATCTCACCGCCTCCCTCTCCAGAGCTTCCAGGAAGTCCTTCTCTCTCCGCTGCTGGTACTGCTGCTCTCTGAACAGGCGGTTCTCCCGTATCACATCCTTCTGCATACGTATCTGCAGAAGCTGAGTTGCCAAACGGTGCTCCTGCTGGGTCTGACGTGTCAGACGCTTCACCAGCTGCTCATCTCGCCGGGCATCCTGCAGTGTGAGGGAGAGGTGGCTGATCAATTAAGGAATGTCAAATAACACACTGTGAGAGCATAGCCTGTATCAGATGAAGTTTTACCTCTTGAGCTTCATGGGCCTTGAGCTGCTCCACCAGGAATCTGTCCCGTCTTTTCTCTCTCTTTTCCCGAGCTCCAGCACTTTCCTCAAGCCTCTGTCGGATATTCTGTATATACTTGCTATTAGATTGTAAGGTCAGCTTAGTTCCACTTTCAGGGACCTCACAGCCCTGGCTGCTGCCACCAGGAACAACATCTCTAGGGACAGGCTGACCACTAGAAATGAAAAAGTTCAATACATACTTGTAATCATTGTCCCAATGTAAGATTTTATCAGGTTGCCAAACAACCAAAGCAATACAAACATATCAAGAAAGAATACTACATAAAAACAAAACAAATGAAGGGAATGTTCCCTATTGTCTCACCTTGAAGAGGAAGGAACAGCATAAGTAAGCAATTTCTTCCTTGTCTCGAACTGGGCTATTTCAGTCTTGACAGTCTGCAGACAAAAATGAACGACAATTGCAAAAACCAGAAGGACAAACAGACCCATGTCACTCCTTTACTTTTTGTGTAAGCTGTGAAAAGTTAAAGGATTTTTTGTTGAACTCATGGCATGAAAATTGCATTAGAGGTAGTATTGTATACAGAGGGTCATCTGTTGAAATTCCTTCTTAATCTGGAATATCCCAAAGAAAGACTTGGCAGAGAATTTGAATTAGAATGAATCTCCCCTCTGTAAACAAAGCAAGTGTTAAGCAATAACAAGCTATTAGCAGTGACTGGGAACATATGGCGAACAAGACGAACACAGAGTTATTGGGCCTGGATTGAAGGATATTTTTGAATGTCCATTGCAAGCATCTGCTTCTACAAACTCTATGCATACTTCTCGATAGCCATCAATGAAATTCCCTCTTCGTGTTGGTACATTTTCACATCATTCTTTAATCTGAATCCCACCTGCGCTTCTTGTTCATGGCGTTGATGCTGTTGTTGCCTTCTTTTAAGGTTGAGCTGTGAAGTGTAGGGAGGTGGCTTGGGCACCTGGACAGTAGCGGCCAGGTTACAAGTAATGATGCGTTTTTGCTTCTCACGAGACACCAGCAACTGCAACATAAACAGTTTCCACTCATTAGCATGACCCTTCTTTGCATCCATCAAGCGTCTGTGGCTCAATTCTAGTTGTATCAGCCGGGACAACATGTGAAGAGTTTATAAAGATATAACTAAAGATGGCCTTGAAGTCTGGTCAAAAATGAATACAGGAAAAATGTACTACAATACTGCATTTGTCTTTAAATGTTTTCCAGTACCTTCTCACTGTTGTTCATTCTCTTCTCATCCTGGACTCTGAGTGGTCTCTGTTGCTGGATGGGACGGGTCATCTCCAACCTGTCGTCCATTGGCTGGTACTTCTCTTCATAGTGCTGCGAAATTTTCTGTAGCTTTTGATCTGCATCACGCTGTACCACTTGATGCAGTCGCTATGTCAACAAAGAAAAAAATATGCTTAATGTAACATATTTTTGTAGATATTGATTACTTCTTGTAGATATAAGATTAAGTTAAACTAAATAAAAACTTCCAAAAAAATCATTGAAAGAATAAAGGACAGACCACAGAGTAGTAGTTCCACTTATCTCAATATGGTTTTACAGAAATAAAATGTGCTGTTGCCATACGAAATAGGCCCAAAACCAAATGCACAAACTACAGTTACAGCTTGACAGTCCCCCTTACATCAGAGTAGATTTCATGCTCCTTTTTGTGCAAGCCTGCTTTGGCTGCGGGTTGCATGATTTCCATCAATGTGCCACTGATGTCTCCTTTCTTCTTCTTTTCAAGGGTGACATAGAGCTGGTAGAGGAGGCGTGTGGCAACACCCTGCTTCTCCTGCATCAGTTCCTGAGCTGTGTTCAGGTTGAAGGAGATCCCAAGTAACTTGAGTGTGGGCTCAAGGTGGGTGAAATTATTCATTCTGGAGATGGGGGTGCTATGAAATAAGATAACTTTCATTATTTAATTATTACTATGAGAAAACTTTAAATGAGCTGGAAAAATAAGTAACCGTCTGCTTGTTTTTCAACAAAAAAACAATAGATAGATAGATAGATAGATAGATAGATAGATAGATAGATAGATAGATACTTTAATGATCCCAATTTGGGAAATCCTTTCATTACATAAGCAGCAGTGTGTTCAGACATTAAAATATAAATACTTAAAAAGTGGAATAGAGAATGAACAATTACAAATAAAATGATAGATAGCAAGAGGAAGAAAGAGGGCAACTTACTCTTTTTTCATAAACATACTGAAATCATTTTGCATCTGATATTTATGAAGAACTTCCCCAATTAGGTAGCCACTGGAGAAATCCTTGGCAAAGGTCTTTGGCTCTGTGAAGGTTAACTTGCGTTAATGGACTCAAACAGTGACAATTTCAACATGTGATATTCTTTTATGCTTCAAACTGAAAACATTTTGAAAAACCATTAAGTTATCGAAAGTGTTTAAAATGACATGTTCACTACCTAGCAAGTAACTATGGGTTTTCATGGTTTCCACAAATGTTTTATTGGTCCTTTGTTATCGTTGCTAATGACATATCATAGCCTACCAATCAATATCACTTGACTGTGTTGATAAGTCATCAACTGTCTTTCTAATTCGACGTGTAGCTTCCAAAATGGCGCTGTCAGAGTTTTCAAATGTAAAGTTAGAGTTAATTGGGCTAGAAGGTAGCTCGCTAGATAGCGATAACTTTGTTTACACTTACCAATCGCTTTTGACAGCTTTAGTTCCTCGTTCAGCCACCTGCACAAAATATCCGTCATCTTATGTATTTTAATTAAAACCCAGACTACATACTACTGCATAATAATGGACATGGTTGAAGTTAATCGTAGGAGCTCGATAATAACTGTTGAAAAACAGCCGAGGATATCCCAAGGCAAGGGGGCATTGTTGCCATGGTGACGCGTCAACAGAGTTGCCCAGCACGCGGAGGGAGGATCAAGCTGGCCCTGAATCAGTTTTCTTTTCTACGCTCAAAATAATGGTGTGATGCAATGACTGCAAACTGATCCAGAACCTGTACAACTCCACACTTAAGAGGGCCATCAGGGGCGTTTGTATTTTTAGCAGCACTTCACTGCAGCCATCCTTTTGCAAATTAGAGAAGAAAAGAAAATAATCACTTGTGTTTAGTGTATGTGTATTGTACTACTAAAACCTATAACCCATTGGTTATGGTAAATGGCAACAGACTTTTAATATCTGTATAGAAGTGGAAAATAAAACATATTGACAAATTGCCAGACAAATGACTTTATTGCATTTAAACAATCAGCATTTCGATTTGTGTTATAAATGTTAACATTTATTTATTAACTCAGAAGCACATTGTTTTTTATCCATAGTTAAATGTTCTGCAAAATATCATGACAATTAAAATGAAATGAAAATCTTTTTCAGGAACACCTATTTGTAGTCATGTTGTTGTGCACAACATAAGTCAATGCAATTTGTTTTAAGCTATAAGGTAACATAAACATGGTGTTTAAAGGATTTACCAGCCACTTTTTTGTAGTAATAGTTTATACAACATGCATAATTTCACAAAAAACATCCAAGACCAGAGATGAATACTTGTTGGGCAGCAAGTTTACCCTGCTGTAAACCTAATAGAAGTGTAACTTTCCACAGTGTAAGCATCGGTTCAAATAAAAAGTGTAGGCGGACCATAGAAAACAGGTAGCAGACTAAACGGAAATGTGCATGTCAGCATGTAAGAGTCTGCATAGTTTTACCAATAATTACAATTTGTCTGGCAAGTGATACTGCTGTGATAAGGAAGTAGAATACATTTTATAAGCAGCCAGGATCACAATTCTACATCAGTTTACATGATTGTATCGACAAAAAGCTTCTATGTATATAAGTACACAACAAATATACAGACAAGTGTGATGCTTTTATATATCAGAGGACTTTATATATCTGGTGTCGCCAAAACAAACATTTGCTCTTCTTCTCACAAGAGACAACTCTGCTTTTTGTAGAATAGGTAATATCAATTAGATTTTTGTAAGAGAAAATAAATGAAAGAAATTTACAAATATGTACAATTAGTTGTGTAAAAACAAAGATTTAGAGAAAAAAATAAAAAGGTGCCATTTTTGTTAATACAAATCAACCCAAAGGCATGTAACACATTCATAGGTTAGTCTGCAAAGCAGAGTGTGTTTGAGAAAGCAGTCATGTTTAAATACTTAAAACACACTTTAGCACTGCCTTGAAGTTCACTGATCTCAAACTGGTTGTTTTACCCCTTATTCAATATGATAGTGAAAGCTGTAGTTTTATCTTTTATTTTTAACCATTTTCCCCAGTTAAAATTAACATCAGTGTTACAAGACAAAGTACAAGGAGACGTTTTTCTCAGTAGTCAAAGAGGACTGCCTGCGCTGCCTGTCATTAATTCATCATCAGTGAAGCCATCCATACTATAGTCAAAGTCCTCATTCATATCACAGTAGTTTTACTTAAAGCTTGTTGGCTGGAGGCACTAAGAAACAGTAACCAAGGGCTGCCACATGGGTCTGAGAGATATGGTAAAATAAACATCCTGTTTACCGCTGGATTAGAATATAAAATATTATTTGAAAAATCATACTTTTGGGAATCCTAGGGCTGTTTGACCCATAATGGAGATGACGAATTGCTTTCAATTTAAGAATATTCATAAGGCCATTTCAACACATTTTTGTATAGAAGCATTTCAAGATTCCTTTTTCCAAGAGGAGTTGAGATAAATAAAGGGGATAAAAACATTTTACATTTGAAAACAAACATGTTTTGTAGACTTAAATCTTCCAAAACATAAACAAGTTTTCACTCACAACAATGTGGTAATTTTATTTTAACCAAAGCTTTAAAAAAATCAGCGCTTACTGAAGTTGATTAAAAGGGACTACTTTGTAGATGTTACGCACAGTGCCAGAGGATTCTGGTTGTCCAATAAAATAAAGCTTTTATTGTAAAACTTTTTTTTCCCTTATACATAACATTTAGGAGCAAGGCATTGTGTGAAAATTAAGTTGATGCACAAGACTGGAAGCATTATATTTATCAAGGCAATTAAAACACTGCAAATAACCATCCAAGTTAATTAACATAATCTGTCTAATACCAATTATCAACTTGAGGATAAAGCAAATCACATAGCTACATAAAAAAGGATACTGACCTTACTCTAAAATAAATACATTTTCAACAAAAGAAATACTGCAAAAAGAAAGTAACATATCAGTGTGTTAGTAAATTAATCTGTTTGTATTAATGTTCTAGCTTATATCAGTGTATATATCCACAGGACTCATCACCCTTACAATTCCAGACCATTACTGACAGCACCACTTGTGTATCTGTGTAAAATATTAACTTTTCTTATGTAAAAGTTCATTTTTCAACATCCCACTGTTCAGACAGTAATTTGTGAAAAATAGATCACATCTATGAGGATAGGAACCACCTTGTTATTGATCCAGGAGAGTGCCATCTTAACATGCATTTAAAATGGTATCACTTTTATTTACAGCTTAATGCCTCTTTTTCTTTCAGGAGCTCATTAACTGTCACAAAACAGGTGAGATTATCCCAATGGCGGACCAGCAGAAGACATGGATACTTTCTATAGAAACTGTTCTTTTGTAGTGTTGTCCAACAAATATCCTTTACCTTTTTTGTGGTGTCATTTGGTTTAAAACATTCATATTTTAATGGGTCTTCTGTAGTGTAGTGAAGTTCATATCACAGTCAAATAAAAACATCTGAAACGGAAGATAAACTGGATGTACTCAATTGTAACAGGATATGCCATTGCTAACTGGCCTTCAGACGGAGTCACTGGAAAGGCATCGAGGGGACGTTAGCACCACCAGGTTGCCAGGGGGTGCTATAAATATGGTTTAAAAGAATCATACAGAAATATTTTTTTTAAGCGGTTTGCTAGGAAAGAATAGTTTTGATATATAAATATACAGATTTGTATCTATGATATTTGCATGACATAAAATTAACTATATACACTTTTCTGTATCTTTGGAATAAACCACTTGAATGGCATTATAAACTTGCTGTTTAAGTGCAACTGTAATGTAGTACTACATCAGAGGGGACATGTAGACTGATGTAGACCATATGGATTAGGCTTGTTTTGTAAATGACACTGGTAAAAGCACTGAATCCAAATGTGTTATGTAACCCCCCTGGCCTGGCGGCTAGTATTGAGAGAGATAGATGATTTATGGTTTTGTGGATGACAGCAAGTTGGTTAACCATGTTGCTGCTGATGATGAGTGCTGTCGTATCTCCTCTGTATCATCCTCTCCATCAGGGAGGAGGAACTGAGTGGAAGCAATTGAGGTGGGGGAACCAAGAGAGGATGCACGGCTGCGACCTTCCCCATCGTCCACCGGGGAGTCCATTTGCCAGGAGCTCTGGGGTTTGTAGCCACTAGCAGCCTGGGACTCTGGAAAAGGATTGGGTGACGCTGGGCCCGTGTCATCACTAGGGACTCTAGATTGCATCTGGGGCCGGTAACCTCCCCCTCCTCCTGCACAGAAGGATGGGTCAGCCTGGGGTTGGTGGCCCTCAGAAGAGCCCTGAGGATCTAGCTGGAAGACAAAAGAAGACCCTGATGTCTGGATCCCCGTGTATGTCACATCGGTGCGTGCTGAATCTAAAGAGGAGGCGGAAGAATCAGAGGAGTCTGGGTAACGTGGTCTTATGGGCCGCTCATCTACTACATGGTTGTAGTAGCGTAATGACGTTGGCTCATCTGTGTCAACTAGCTCGTCTCCTATCCCCTGACCATCTTCATCCTCATCTTCTTCAGGAATGACGACGAGCGCTTCTTTACTAGAATCCCACTCAGGCCTTTCTACCATATGGACCAAACTGTGGTGAGGAGGCTTCACATCCAACGGTGCCTGTGAGACAAGAATCATTATTTTAAACACTTCATTAGTTACACAGGAACTGCCTATCAGGAACATACAAAAATTGTCAATAGTTATATATATATAGAATTATTTTAGTGGTAAGGGTCAGATGAGTTAGACTGATAATGTACCTGTGACCTGGACCAATCACCAGGCAGCTTGGGCTCAGGTATGTCTGGATAGAAGGCCTTTTTCACCCTGGTGACAAGCAAAAAAACATTTTCATTACATTTTTACAAATTAAAATAGTACCTCCTCATAGAGAATTTTTAAAACAATTCTAAAAGTTATTGCTACTGGATATTAGCTACAATATTTATAAATCTCACATGAAAGAGTCACAGGATATAGCTTAACATTCTCACCATTTCCGTTTCTTGTAGCATAAAAAGGTGACAATGACCAGGAATAAGGCTGTCACTCCCAAGGAAGCCAAGATTTCCAGAATCAGCCAATCAGCTGTCAGGACAAGACAGTAGAGTTATTAGAGATATTAGAACTAAAGGAAGATTACATTCTTCCTACTTTGGAATATAACTCACAGTGTGTTCACTTGTTAATATTTATTTGTACAAAATCCGTTTGTACATGCAACTTTTGTAATAGTTGTAGAATAAACACAAATTTAAATGACCAGTTAAAGTTATTAAAATATAACTATACATGCACTTACTGAATGGCTCCAGCATTATGGAGGCAGTGGCACCCGTGTCCTCTCCTGCTGAGGTGTAGGCCTTGACAGTAAATTTATAGGAGCCTTCAGAAAGACCTTTGACTGTGTAGCTCCTGCTTCCTGGGTCTGACAGGTTGGCTGTGTAAAGCACATGTGCAAGCAAGAAAGTGGCATTGGATACAAATAAAATCCAGGAAAATGGAGGGAGAAATGAGAAGGAAATTGTGTAAGTTTAACAGGATACAGAATGCACATTCATATTTTGATGATTGTTGTAATTAATGCATTTGTATACATTTACCTAGAAGTGTGAGCTGTGAGCCACTGCTAATGTATATGTTGTAGCCCAGAAGGAAGCCTCTTCTGCTGACCAGTGGGATGTGTCCCCAGGTCAGGAGAATATCAGAGTCCTCCTGGGTGGTTAACAGAGACAGGACAGGACTGGAAGGGACTGTGGAAGGGGAAATGAAAACAGAGGGGATGGGTGAGAGGAAAAACAAAGGAAATTAGAACAAAGACTAAGCAATTACAATGTAAAAGTATGATTTATGAAGTAATTGCTTCTTGGAAGTATAGGTTACTTCACATTCAGTGCTATCCTTACCAAGCTCCTGCATGTATCCCTGCCAACGCTGCAGCAGCTCTGGGGCCTCGGAGGAGATGCTGTACAGGGAGAAGTTGTACCTCACACCCGGCTGGAAGTTGGCTGATGGCAAAGAAAGATGTTTAATTTTTTTAAATCACTAAAAACTGTCCAAAATAGGGAATGACAAGGGGTGACAATGATGGCGGAGTTCTTTCTGCCTGTGCTGTACATTCAAAATGTTTTGAAAACACATTTTTAAAGACTTTGAAAGTGAATATCTTTTTAAAGGAGACATCAAGCCACGCATACCTGACTCAATGGAGACATTAGTGTTTCCAGGAGCAACCTTGATCCAGTCCACAGGGCAGTTCCACTTGCAGGAAGTATTATGCCATTCTACCACATAAGCACAGGTGGTGTTGACATCGCTCTGCCAGAACAGAGAGAAACCGCTGTCCGTATAAACTGCCTGGGACACAGCACGGGGATCAGCGTCTAGAAAGACAGAAAATACAGAAAAGTGTTTCCAGACAGTGGAACCAAAACTAAATTACACAGATGCTCTCAGTACCTAAACACTTAACTCAATATTTATGTCATAATAACTTAACCTCTAAGAATAATTAAACTAATCACTTTTGCCTTCTGCCTTGCTTCTTACATAGTTAACACATTTCCACATACCTGTCAAACGTAGAGGTATAAGTACACTTGCAGGTAGAGAAACCCCTTCAGTGTTCTTTGCTGTTACAGTTGCCATAACCATGTTGTCACTGCTGGCGGTAGCCATCTGTGTCAGGTTGACTGGTACAGCAAAGGTATCCGCTGGTAAGATTTCTGTGTGCTGTAAACTTTCCCCCGGGCTCCAGAGAGTAACTTCATATCCTGTCATCAGACCACGACTCTGTCTTCGAGTCAGCAGCTAGAAAATATCAAGCAAAGAGAAGAATGGGAGGAGAGAAGACAGAGACATTTTAAATCCCCTTTTATATTTCAGGCATGCATGATATGTATTTATTCACTTCATGTAAAGTTTATTCATGTCAAAATAGAGAAAGAGAGTAAAAGAAGGAAGGATGCTAGACAGAGACGAGGTATATATGCATTGAAATAGAATAATGCAATTATGTGATGTTGCGATCAGTCTGTGTTTACTGCAGTAAAAATAGCAAATGATCATTTGTAAATCCATGATTAAAGTCTAAACTAGTTCAATAGCAAGACACAAAAAGGAAGAAATACCTTCCAAATGACCTGCCCGGTGTAGTCTTTGTTCATCCACACCCACATATCAGGAGCTTCTGGAACTGAAAGAACGCAAAAAATACAACTAAATAAAAATGATCACAGCTTCTGCTTCGTAATCGCAAAAACACTTCTACTATAAATACAGCGCATAAAATGAAAGGTAAAAAAGGAAAATATTTTGATTATATAAAAAAAGTATTTGCTAATCATTTTAGATGAGTCAGCATGTAGCAACCACAATTATTTGTTACAAACCATTACACATAAACGGCTCAATACATCCTGGTAACGCCCAGAATATTGAAATGAGTGTCTGAAAACGAAATAGCTGTTGTTTAAATCAATTTGGTATTTTTGACTGTTGGAGATCAAACAAGCAATCTGAGAGAAATCACATTGGGCTCTGACAATATGTGCAGTTTCACAGTTTCTAACCCTTTTATAGAAAGAAATTATTTAATAGAAAAAACTGAAATCTCTTATGAACTAGAGACACTTTACAAAAGATAAAACTTTTACCAATGCTGCTGCTTGTGAAGGACATTGTTTCGCTCCAGCTCCCCCACTTCCAGAAATTCTGCTGGGCACCGCAGCGGACTTGAACACTGTAGTCCTCGTAAGGATACAGGTCGGGTAGGACTACCGCCCGCAGACCCACACCAGAGAAGGTATGCTGCACACACACACATTAGAAAGCATTATTATGTGGTTTATTAAAGGTCACACAAACGGAGAGAATATGCCTACACAAGCTCGCATTTGTAAAAAGTAATGGAAGGCCATTATGTAAAGAATGTTGTAAAGGAAATGTAGGTGAACAATGGAAGTTATCTAAGTGACTGACATATTAAATATACACAAACCAATTAAAGATGGACCAAAAAAACGAAGAGAAAGATTGTTCTGTACATTAAGACAGGCAGAGGAAAAAAAACACACGCAAATTGACAAAATGGTCCTTATCCTCAACATACACACAAATAAGCAAACAACTCACATTTGTTTTGTACCCTTGGGAGGTGAGCTCCACCTGGCAGAAAAGAGCCAGGGAACTGTAGCCGTCGTACTTCCACTGCCACAGCACAGTGGCATTCGTGGCATGGGCAACAAAGGTCAGGTTCTCTGGTGCTACTGGAGTCACTGAGGAGGGAAAACAATCAGTGAACTGAGGGGTGTGGGGCTGTGCTTTTTATGTGTACATTACCTTTACTTTGAAAAAAATACTGTCCGTTGATTTTGATAAGGTTAGGGTGATAGACCTACCTCTGTGACTGAGCTCAGCGGAGTCAGTGAGGCTGTACTGGCCGAGAAGATTCACAACCAATAGGGTCCAATTACCCTCCCAGTGGTCCACACGACGCTCTTTCTGCGGGTTCCGTGACCAGCTCAAATTAAATGTCCTACAGAGAAAATATAATAGATCTAAAATAAACGGGGATCTCTAAGAACACAAATGTCAAAGCAACCTAATGACATCAACTATAATCACTTTAGTTTAGACAGGCAATCTGACCTACAGACAAAGGCCTGAACACATTCATAATGTAACTTCTCTTCAAGCCAGCCTTCAGACTATTCCTCTAAAAGGCCTGGCAGAGAGCCTACACTATATACACCAACATGTTTTAATGGATACACAGAAGCAGCAAGTGGTTACTTTGACTAAGTGCCTTTTTTTTCTTATAATTATCTTTCTGTTGGTTGATTTTCTTCCGGAAAGGCAGTCATAACAACTATAAATAATGCAGGGGTCATTTCTCAGAAAGTGGCGTTATAGTCGGTCTTGTCCATAAATCGCTGAGAATCTGACTCAGGTAAACATCCATCATTGCCACTGCTATCCCGAACCTTTATGACTTTCCAATTTCCATTGAATTAAAAGCATTTTAATATCTTAGTCAGCTACATATACTATTGTTTAATTAAATAGGCTTTGGGTTCTTTCACACAATAACTATGAGCTTGTTGTGAATGACAGAATGATGATGTTCTGCTACCCAACCTGAGCCCTACAGTATCCTAAGGTTTAATGTCGGGTTAAAGCCATTTTGCCGGTACATGTGTGAGCCCAGATGAGGTTCAGCCGTTTTTAAAGGTAACGTTTTGCATATACGAGTGACTGTGTTACCTATTGTTCAGCGTGTAGCGTGTTCCTCGTGTCTTCTTGTACAAATTTGTGTTTCGTCTTTCGTTCCACAAGCACACAGCCGAGGTTAGGTCATGAGTCTCACACACAAAATCACTGGGCAGTGGAGGATCTGGGGAAGAGGAGAATAATTAGTAAGTAACTTCTTTGTTTAATAATATACAGTACATGTAATGATAAAGACTATGTAAACATAACAAAATAAGATTAACAGTTCAGTTCTTTTTTTATCTTACATCCAACAAACACCACTGCTCCAATTACAATTTCTTTGAAGCTATTGTAACAGACGACGTTGGTTCCCGATGGGCCGGACAGACCCTGATTAAACACTGTAGTGGCGTAACTTCGCCTACTCAGTCGGGTTGTGTTCATGACTTTATTGCCGTAGTTGATGGTACCAAACTGCTTCCCCTCTTTCACAATACAACAGAAGGTGGTATTGGCCCCCACGGGTACGACTCTGTCGAGGGGGAACATCTGCCATTCCTCTTCACTGGGGAGGTCGCTACCTAAATAAGGAGAAAGAAAAAAACGTAGTGTTTACAATGTTCAAATGACAGAGAAAAGGGTAGCCAGAGATATAAATAGTGATCTTTAATAATTAGGGAAAGCCATTTTTTTGTAGAAGCTTTCAGAGAAAAACATTCATCAGAAATAGCCCCCTAGAAATTGAAGGTCAAGCAAAGCAGCATTTATGTTTATGTGAGTTGTGGCCCCTCTGACCTTGTAGTATCTCAGTGTTGCTCCATTCACTTGTTGACTGTCCCTCTCTTGAGCAGATTTTGATGGACAGCGAGGTACACTGCAGCGGTTCAACTGAGGTCCAGTTCCACTCATGCCGACCGCTCAGCTGACTCACCATCACAGACACAGTCTCCTACAGATAACACACAGAAAACCCAGTGAGGGAAAGAACATGAATACGCTAGATGACACTCATCGATCAAACAGGAAAATACACTTGTATTATTGCACTCAATGATTATATCAAATAAGCTATGATTGCAAAGTGTATTGCCAAGATAAAAATATATTTAGTTGTCAACAAATGCGTCAGATGTAAATTGTAGGTCGGGCTATGCCTATTTTTGCATAAGGATGTACCCAACTTGTAGCATAACTGTAGAATAAGAGAAGATGATAACTAAAAAAGAAATGCTCTTACATAGAAGACAGTTTCATTGAGTTCAGTTCTTAGGATCATGAGGTCAAAGGTCGTGGCTACTCCTGCCAGCCATGATATGGATAGTTGTTGTGAGTCCATGTTGGTTGACAGGCTCACCTGCTGTGGTACAGTAAGGACTGGAAAAAAGACCATGATTAAGTGATTTCAATGAGTAAATTCATTCAGATTAAGTTAATAGCTGCAAAATGTTTGTTAGTATCAGCCAGATAGAACCAAAGAGGACAGCTTTCCATATGGACCTGCAATCTTTCATCAATATTCAAGACTTTTCACTTTGTGTGCATTGAGCATAGTAGATGATTAATTTATAAGAATCAGAGTGGAGTTTGCTTCTTACCATCATTGGCATTAGTGTGTACAGCCAATAGGCCTAGGAGGACAGAGATGAGCCATACCGTGCTACAGTTAGGCTTTGAGCTGGGATTGACACTTAAG
This sequence comes from Notothenia rossii, assembly GCF_949606895.1. NCBI lineage: Eukaryota > Metazoa > Chordata > Actinopteri > Perciformes > Nototheniidae > Notothenia > Notothenia rossii. The sequence continues at coordinate 25,200,486 of NC_136909.1, forward strand.
TGAGGCATGGTGTCCAACGAGCGGAGTCACTGTATGCTGATCCTAAGGTCCACTACAGCAACACCATGCTACACATCCTGAGAGGCAAGGTGGGTCTGGGGGAGCAGACAGCAGAAGAGAGAGAGAACAAGGTCAAATGTACAATGAATAAATAATACAGATCTGGTAAAACAACATATTCAACATTCACTTTCAACCAAATCAAAATGAGAGTGTCCCTCATTTGGAAACCGATTTTGTCTAAATAATATTGGTTACCTGAAGAAAGTCAAGTCAAGTGGTGTTTAATACTGTGAAGGTGTGGTGCTGAGAAGAAGACACCTGTGAACTGTTTTTTTTTAAAAATGCAAACCAAATGCCCTGTGTATATTCAGACTGCAGGCACAAAGTCGTTTTTATTTGAAAGCTTAGAGGTTAGGTGAGTATGCTCGTCACTGGTTCTGGCTGTGTGTTAAAGTATTATCACATTGTTATACTGCAACAGTTAACTTATATTGAGGATACAAAGGGATTAAAACAAGATAGAATGTGTTTCAGATTTCCATACCAAAAAGAGGTTATCTGCAAAAACATCTAATTTTGTTATGATTCTGGGAAATCTAACCAAGAAACGGATAGCTACAAATGCACACGAACACACAAATCAATATTTCTCTGCTGGGCTCTGACACTCCTTATAAATGTAGCCACAAACTACAATGACAACAAGGATACTGAGAAACATAGTCTCACGCAAAGAACACTGCCTCTCTCCACACTGGACTTTGCCACTATTCTGTTTGACTAATCAGCAGGGCAAAGCAGCCATTTTGGGTTATGCCGAGGAAAATGTCCAAGTATACTCACACACAAAATATACTGTGCAGGACGGATCAACCTCTGCAATCATTTCTTGGAAAACCAAATTTGCTCAGTCATCAATCAATCAATCAATGTTTGTTTATATTTAATGTTACATTTGTCTCAGTGGACTTCACAAATATCAGTATGACAATACAACACCCTCTGTCCTTAGACCCTCACATCGTACAAGGAAACACTTCCAAATAAGGAAAAACCCCACAGTTTAAAGGGGAACATGGGAGAAACCTCCGGGAGAGCAACAGAGGAGGGATCCCTCTCCCAGGACGGACAGACGTGCAATAGATGCCGTGTGTAAATCAAAGAGATAATACATTTTACAGCACACTCACAGGTAGACCAAATGTTTGGAAATGCATGTGTCTATAATAGGAAGATGAATCCACAAGGATGTCAACAATCCTTTGGGAGCCATCAGGGAAGTAGTATGATGAGAGTCAGGCAGGACCACAGTGATAGGTTCAGCCACGACTCGAAGTCCAGGACTCAGGATCCAGGACTCAGGATAGAGGATCCAGGACACAGGATCTAGGACTCAGGACTCCGGATCCAGGACTATTTTTATCGTCGTCAACATGAATATTAAAGTCACCTACGATAATTACTTTATCTGTTTTAAGTACCAAAGCTGATAAAAACTCAGAGAATTCTGATCAAAATTCGGAATAAGGACCTGGTGCACGGTACACTGTAACAAATAAGATTGGCTGCATAGTTTTCCAGGTCGGATGCGTAAGACTAAAAATAAGTCAATTTATTATTTGAGGTATAATTTAATTTTGGTTTAGTATTGATAAGTACATTTTAGTCAAAGATTGCTGCAACTCCACCTCCTCGGCCTGTGCCTGTGGAGTGGCCTCATTTATGCTGACATATTCTTCATGTCTCAACCAAGTTTCAGTGAGACAGCATATCAATTATTATAATCTGATATTAAATAATTTACCAATATTGCTTTAGATGCTAGAGATCTTATGTTTAAGAGTCCACATTTAATCTTCCTGTTTTGTTGCACTGTAGTAGTCGTTACATTTACTTACTTGTCCACACAGTAGCTGAATAACATGTGAAAAATGATCTATGTTTGCTTTAAATGAGAAGGTATGTGTGGTAGCTGGCATACTTTTTTCCCTATGCGTAAAAACTACATTGTGTTAGCAAATTGGAATTACTGATTCATTATTATAATGACCTTTTTTGGGAACGTCATCATTGGACTTTAAGTCCACCTAAGTCCACCAGTCTCAAAGATATCCTAAAGTATAAAGTGGAATCTTATCCCAGCTGGAGCCAAACCAAGGACAAAAATAAAAACTGGATTGAGACACACAGCCATAATTACTCCAGATCACCACCACAAGCTTGTCGTATTGTGAAATTGGGATGAAAACTATCTTATATGCATTGTTTTCCAAATGTATTTAACCCCCTGCAGTACTTGATATATTCTAAGTTCTTTATATTTATCCATCTGAACAGAATACACAACGACAAACCTTAAAGTATCTTACGATCACAACGACATTTAGAAAATACAATTTAAAATCTGAGCTACTATTGTCTCTTCCTTAATTGTGTGGGATGGCAGCTGAACCGGAGTCAGGAAAAACCTCTGTGTTTGTTCTCGGCCTACACTGAGCAAGGCTGTCATTACGCTGTCATACGATGACCAACAGGACCAAAGACATAAGGCTTGTATCGCTCTTTATCTACTAACAATGAATTAGGAGGCGTGTGGCGCAGTGGATAGAGCCTTGGTGGTGGGATCAGGGGGTCACAGGTTCAAACCCCATTGCAGTCAGCATGTTGTTGTGTCCCTGGGCAAGACACTTCACCCCAAATTGCTCCTGTGGGGATTGTCCACGGTATTGAGTATGTAAGTCGCTTTGGATAAAAGCGTCTAACAAGAATAATGTAATGTAATGTAATACCATCTAGTTGTTATGTTCCCTTATGTGATGCCGCATTTTAAGCACAAGGAAATGCCTCTGTATTTTAGAGGTAATATATAAATAACATACTTACATTCCAGCACATTCCACTTTCAGTAACATTTCTGTGGTATTTCAGTCAAAGTACACAGTGCTGAAGAACCTTAAGAGTGTGGGAAAATGTTCTACAGGAATAAATAATACACCCAACCAACTCTACAAGTTAAACTATCACCAGCTACTTGCAAGTACATGGGAGCTTTATTTATTCCACATGCATAACAGACCCATACACATACACAAGTATTGAAGGCTGCTAGTTTGAAGAGGAACACGCATGCAAGACAACAGCTACTTGGTTAAATTCTCTGATACCGCCCTCTTGTCCCTCCTTAGCGGTTCAGAATCAGGCCACGAGTGTGCTTTTACTGACTTTATTTCCTGGTGTGATGATGAAAGTCTTCTGGATTTAAATGTCTCTAAAACCCAGGAATTGATAATTGACTTTAGACGTCACAAGCATGTTCCTAAGGAGTGCATCATACACAATGACAAGGTTGAAATTGCCACATCATATAAATACTTGGGCACCATTTTCTATGACCACCTTAAATTTGATGTGAATACTGAGTGTATTGTGAAGCAGGCTCAACAGAGAATGCACCTTCTTCGCAAACTGAACTCTTTCTCTGTCGGGCCTTTCATTCTTTGTCGTTTTTACCAAGCATTCATTAAGAGCCTTATTTGTTTTTCTTTTATCTGCAGGTTCCATAGCCTTACACTGAAAGACAGGAACAGCCTAAAAAACATTGTTAAAACCTGCTCTAAGGTCATCGGAGTGAAACTTAAACTCCTTTTGCAACCAACAGATTCTGCGGAAAGCAGAGAGCATTCTGGCCTCTCCAGGTCATGTTCTTGCAGATTAATTTAATCTGTTGCCATCAGGGCGTACATATGCTCTACCTGCTCTTAAGACAAATTGCTCTTCAAAATTATTCATCCCCTCTGCACTCAGACTTTTAAATTCTTGAAAGGCTTTTTAACTTGATTATTTATTATTGTGATGCTATGAACTATTTGTTGTGTAAATTGGAATGATCCACATCTCTGCTCCCGGGTGTATCTGTGTGCTTTCTTCCTGTATGTTCCTGCCTGTACATAAGCTGCTCATGAAGTCATTCAAACTATTTTCCAGGGAAATATTCATCCACCCACATAACCAGGTTTATTTTCAATGGAAGCTCCTCATGTATTGATTTCTACCTTGGTCCCGCCTCCTTCCACCTTCCTAGATAGGTGCACTGCCACAATCTGTTGACAGGCTGTAGCTATCTGTCAACTGCCATCCTCATACTGAATTGTTTTCAAGCAGAAATCCACTGGTTAAAGTGTTTTCACTTTTGAGGATACAAAAAGGGACTACAAAAAGATACATTTCATATGACCACAAAGTTGGAAAACCAAAAAAAGGTTATCTGCAGAAGTAACTAGTTTGGGAATGTAAGGTCAAGGTCCAGCCTGCAATGTGTGTGATTAATGTTCTCTCTCTTCAAATAGAAAGACAGGATCAACCCGTCTGATTTAAGCATTGGAGGAGATGTTGCAATAATTTTGTTATGAGCCTTGGCCTTGTTGAACCTGCAGGGAGGTGTATTTAATTCTCAGTCATTGGGTGTGTGTAACTGTCATCCAGAAGCTGTCATTCAGTTGTTCTGGTTTCTCTTGAGGCAGGCTGGGACAGGCCTCAAACTGCGTGATAGCTTAATAAAAAAAAAATCCTAAAGCAGTGCCAAGCCCATTACTTCAACAACATGAGCTGACGACCAAATAAAAACATACAAGTAATGCACATTTTGAATAACTAAACAAAATGGTATAACCCTAACCTTATCCTTATACCGCATCTTCTTTTGGTTTTAAAAGGAAAAACTACCACAAAGTAGCGTGCAAGTCATATAGTGCATCTGTCATTGATAAAAAATAAAGACATCTATGCCAACAGCTATTTATTCCTTCTAAAAGTATAGTGTCAAATAATGATGTTAAAATAAAACACAACCTGCTTTCTTCCATTCTCCCATATCTTTTTCGAAATCATGGTGGATGAAATACTATTGTTTTGCTTTCTTGGTGCAGTGAGAGAAACAAGCTGCTGCAGGTGCTAAATACTTCTACATCAGGAGGTTACACAAACACTTCCAGGGAAGAGATAACTAACATTATGAGAAAGAAGCAAGACTGTTTGAGTCTGCTTATTCCACATCTCCACGTTTTATTCCAAATCACCAAGTACATTTTCATTTTTATCTAGATCCTGGTGACCGATGCAAATAAATTGATAAATGCAATGATAGAAAAAGAGGATACTAAAAATACACAAAAATGTCTTGACAATAATTCATGTGGTACGAGATTGCATTTGCGTTCCTTACAATGATTTTGCAGCAGCAGGAGTAAGAGATGTGTTTTCTTTTTATTCTGGCTCCTAAAGTAGTTTCACATACGGTTATCAAAAATGAGGGCTGAGCTCCTACGCAGACATGAACCTACATGGAGGAACTTTCAAGTCCCGTCCATTCAGTTTTCTTTTTAAATACATAATAACTGGTTCCAATTTGCATTTTTTACAGAAATGTATCGGGTAGAGGCGTGGTGCTGCTAATGTTTTACAACGTCAATAAAGTAGAGCCGCACAAATGCAGCAACTACTTCTGCAGCCAAAAAAGAAACTAAACAGAATCACTCCTGAGTTTTCTACTCTTGGCAGGAGTTTTTTTAAAGTATTTCAGTGTGTTCCTGGCTCTAAAAACATCACCTCCAGATGAAATTCAGAGGCATAGCTCAACATAAATACAGCTGTGTGTAGTCTGTGTACTACACACAGTACTCTTCTGTGCCTGAACCACAAAGGTTAGCGCTTGAAAAAGAGCAGTTATATGTTTAAAGGGTCACAGATCCTTCAGAAAAAGTATCTTTGTATATCCTACCACCATCTAACACCTGGAAAAAAACTTGCACTGATGGTAAGTGGTAAAACAGCAACAGATTCTGGGAAATCTTACCAAGAAAACTGATAGCTACAAATGCACATAAATCAATACCTCTCTGCTGGGCTCTGGCACTTGTCCTTGCAGCCCTTATAAACATGGCCGCAATCTACGAAAACCACAAGGATGTTTCTGATACTTAAATACAAACAAAACCACAATCTCTTTGCCTGCAGTACTCCTTTTATAGGAAAGAAAAGATTCACCTTGAGAAAATGGCCCTTCTCCACACTGGACTTTGCCACTATTCTGTTTTTGCAGGGCAAGGCAGCCACTTCGGCGTATGCCATGGAAAATGTCCAAGTATACTCACACCCAAAATATACAGCGCAGGAGTGATCAAACAGTGAAGCAATCATTTCTTGGAAACACATATTTTTCACTGAAAGTTGCCTTATTTGTCTCCACAGTAGCTGATATAAAATGTTAGTAAAATACTTTAAAAACTCAGTCAGGACACCGCCCCTCGTTTTCTGTATTATCAATGATTATTTGTTTTGCAAGTAAGAAAATGTTCTGGCATGTGAAAAATGATGAACTGTGTGGGTTGGCAGGCGCATGAAGAAAAACCAAATGCTACTACTTTCTTTTTCTCAATTGTGTGAGGAGGCGGCTGAAATGGAGTCAGGAAAAACCTCTGTGTCTGTTCTGGGCCTTCACTGAGCCACGCTGTCATTACGCTGTAATACGATGACCATCAGGACCAAAGACTTAAGCAAACAGGGCCTGTAGTGTGGGGACATTTTGAAACATGAGCTAAAGTTGGTGCAAATTATGTTTGACCTCCAAATGGGACCAGAGGAAGCCGGATGCAAGTGAGAGAATAAGTGAAACCCAGAGTGATTTAACAGATGAGTGTCTGTGTGTGAAATGTCGGTGCTCTGACCTCAGTGGAGAACATTCAGTCCTGTGTGTGTAGCTTTTGGACGTCAACCAAACACTGTTTCCTTCCTTCCGTTTCCCTGTAAACTCTGATGAATGTAAATGTAAATCTCAGAAGCAACAGGAAGTGAGTAGAAAAGTATCTTGAGAAACACACTAATTGCTTTTATATATTTCTTGATAATTATCCTTAGGAAATGAAAGAAACACTAGACTCTATGCCAGTCCAACCCTGAGAGAAGTATACACACTATTTTGATATTATTTTGTTACTGGTAATAAAGGAAACACTCGAACAGGGCGGCTTTTCTCCAGCCAGGTACTAGGAGGTGCCTTGTTATCATAATTTGTTGTGGTGACTAATGTTCAGTGTTTCTTGTAGTGAGTGAGTGACACTGCGAGGACGGTAGGAAAACTCAGCACCTGATTTTAAAATCCCCCATGATATTGGACAACAGCATTATTACACGCATTAGTATGTACTCTAAATTCTATATGCAGCCATTTACTTTATTGGTTTATTACATATAGTGATAACTTTCCCTATAATTTTCACAGTGAGAAAAACAACTCTTCTTCTGTGCATGTAGACCATATTTGAGCAACACACGATATTTCTTCATAATTTGTATAGTGTATAAGTTTCACGGTTCTTATCATTTAAAAACCAAGAGAGAGAACAAATAGCCTATGATCCATACTGTTACAAATTGGATTGTTATCAATACATAAGAAAATTAACAAAAATGGTTAGATATTATGATTTGTTTTAATCTGTGAACAAAACTCCCATGATGATAACTGCACATTACTGTACTGTCATATGCAACCTTTAGGGTCCCAAACACAAACACATATTAGGTGCATGGTTTAAACACTTTAAACAGTAAGTGTTCATGTGTAATAGCTATTTTGGGATTGGATTGTGCTCCTCCCGAAAAAGTGTTTATCCCGAACTGCCTCATCACAGCACAATATTAGCATTAGCAACTGGGCAGCAACATGGGTACCTTTCTCATGTACTACCATAAACAACGAACAGACGGTGATTACACTGAGACATTTAGTTAGCAATCATTTCATAACAACATTTTACCAGGGGACACAGAGTATAAATTAAATTAAATGTCATTTTGAACCCATTTAGCCGGCAGCACCGCACACATTACAACACAACCCACAGGCAGAAGAGGCCACTAATGTTCGTTAAAACAACGATATCTAGTACCAGTAAACTGTTATACATTTAGAAATAACACCAACATTACCTTTTATGTAGAACGCTATTACTTTCGGTGTTGTAATATGTATCGGTTTAAGTAATCCAATAATCCAGTTTCTTCAATAAAACCTGCCCCGTGCTGTGTACTTGGACCAATCCCTATGGATCCAGAGAAGGTTGGGATTACTGGAATGAAGCGAACCATGCGTTTGATTGACACGTGCACAGACCAATAGGCTTCCACTTAACTGTTTTTCACAGGGGAGAGGGCGTTTTTCTGCTGCATTAAAGTTACACAGGAAAAACGGGATATACTGTTTTATACTACTACGGAGTCTTTGGTTTGATACAGTCTATGGTTGTATACAGTCTATGGCATTTATGTGGAGTTACTCGACCACATGGCATGGTGGGTGAATAATAGAATACAAATATAATTACAAAATTTAAATAGAAAAATAAATAAAAGGCTGGCCAGCAGGGAAGCTCCACTGATGGGAGCGCTCTCTGGGAAGTGGACATTTGCATTTCCATCTTGTCATGCCTTTATGACATTTTGCCTGTCAAATACTGGGAATCAAATCACTGACCTTCAGATTAGTAGACATTCATTTACTCCTTGCGTCAAAGCCTGAGTTTAGCTGATTTGGGAAGCTAAGCAGTATTGGGCTGGGTCATTACCATATATATAAAGGCAGGGGCGGACTGGGACTACAAATCAGCCCGGGACTCTCGATTGGCCCACTTCGGTACCGCCGGCCCACCGCGGTACCGCAAGTAAATACCGCTAGTAACATGAAGGGTAAAATGCCACTGGCCCTCTGGAACAACACATTTGTTGAAATAGTAATTTATGCACTAACTACATTACTACTTGAATCATCAGTTCTTCCTAATTTTCCTCAATTGTTCATATTTGGTTTATTAAAATAATGATATTGTGGTCATTGTTAAAAAATGTCTGCTATTATTATGAGTATTATTATTTGTAGAAAGCGCTTTCTGCCTTCCTGTCATTAGGAGTTAGAAATGTAATGGCTATGTAATAGATTAGATTAGAACCTTCATTATCCTAAACTACTGGGACATTTCCCTAAAGCCAATACCTTTATATTGTCTACTCTTCACTTACTTGTCAGCATAGCCGTGGGAACGTTTCAAATGGGGGGTGCTGTATGGATCACATGGGTTCAGGGGGGAAGATTTTTTTTCAACATTATAAAGTAAAATGCTTCAATCTGGTGCACTTTGAGCTGAATTGCCAGAGACTAGATCTAAGGGGTACAACTCTAAACACCCATATCGAAAAGATTGGTTTACATTTTAATAATCAAATAAGTATGTGGACATAACCAATAACCTAACATAGCCAATAACAAGTAAATGTAACTTATTTTATTTTTGTTGTTCATTTATTTCTTATTTTACCAGTTAACATTTATTTATTTATGCATATTCTTTAATCTCTCCAGATTTAAACAATATTTCTGGTTTACTGTCCTATAGTATGCACTGGAATGATTTCAAAGCTGTTTTTATTTATCCAAATAATTATAAAGGTTGCCTTGGAAATATTTGTTTACATAAATTGTTAACAAACCGTTTGAGACCCTCTGAGATAACTTAGACTAAAGTGAACTATCTAAACACTCAGTCCTTTACCTCACTGAGCCTCTCAGTCTATCTGGCTATCAGTCCTGTCCAGACAGCTGATATCTGTCCTGTGTGTGAGCTGCGGGCGCCTGATAAGCCAACATCCCCCACTTTCATCGTACAGGGCAAATGGAAACTGTAACCGGGGTGAAAAGGGTGTTATCTTTACTTAATTATGAATGTTGTTACATCAGGGCTGAAAATTCGTTTTTTTGTATTATATTTAATAATAATAATAATAAATGGGATTTATATAGCGCTTTTCTAGACCCAAAGACGCTTTACATTATGAGTCAGGTCGACAAACAAAACAAGAACAAAAACACAAACAAAAACAAAAACAAAACAAAAACAGAAAAGCAGTCAGGAGGATGTTGGTTCGGAGGGGGGAGGGGCGGGTTTAAGGATAAGCAGAGTTGAAGAGGTGGGTTTTGAGACGGGACTGGAACAGGGTGAGGGAATCAGACTCACGGAGGTCTTGGGGGAGGGAGTTCCAGAGCTTCGGGGCTGCCACAGAGAAGGCTCTGTCCCCGAAGCTCCGGAGTTTGGCATTGGGGATTGAGAGCAAACCGGCTGAGGTGGATCTGAGGGACCGGGGTGGTTGGTAGAGGATGAGGAGGTCAGTGAGGTAGGGGGGGTCAGATGGTGGAGGGCTTTATCGGTGAGGACCAGGAGTTTGTAGTGAATGCGCTGTGAGACGGGAAGCCAGTGGAGTTCTTTGAGGACCGGGGTGATGTGATGCCATGATTTGGTGTGGGTGAGGAGTCTGGCGGCTGCGTTCTGGACACGCTGGAGTCTGTTGAGGGATGTTGTGCTGATGCCGAAGAGGAGTGAGTTGCAATAGTCAAGGCGGGAGGAGATGAAGGCGTGAATGAGTCGCTCAGCTGCAGGGCGGGTGAGAGAGGGACGGAGTTTGGCGATATTGCGGAGGTGGAAAAATGAGGTTTTTACAACTTGGCGGACGTGGGGGTCGAGGGAGAGGGTGGGGTCGAATATCACGCCAAGGTTGTGTGCCTGGGTGGAGGGGGAAACAGGGGTGCCATCGATGGTGAGTGTCAGGTTGGGGGTTTTGCTGAGGGTGGATTTGGAGCCGATGAGGAGGAGTTCAGTTTTATTGCTGTTGAGTTTGAGGAAGTTGTGTTGCATCCAGGATTTTATTGCAGTCAGACAGGATTCGATGTGTGTGAGAGGGGGGTTGTGGGGGGATTTGGTGCTGAGGTAGATCTGTGTGTCGTCAGCATAGCAGTGAAAGTCCAGGTTGTGATGGCGGAGAATCTGACCAAGGGGGAGGATGTAGATGATGAAGAGGAGGGGGCCGAGTACTGAACCTTGGGGAACACCTTGGGTGACTGAAGCTGTGGTAGAGGAGTGATTGTTGAGGGAGATGAAGTGGGATCTGTCGGAGAGGTAGGACTGGAGCCACCTGAGTGCAGTACCTTCGATACCGATATCCCGGAGTCGGGTAAGCAGGATGGTGTGGCTCACGGTATCGAAGGCTGCACTCAGGTCAAGGAGGATGAGGATGTTGAGGGAACCGGTGTCAGCAGAGGTGAGGAGGGAATTGAGGACTTTAATGAGTGCCGTTTCTGTGCTGTGGTGAGGACGAAAACCAGACTGAAGGGGTTCAAAAAGGTCATTTTTTTGGAGATGGCGGTGAAGTTGTTTGGAGATGATGCGTTCTATTGTTTTAGAGAGAAAGGGGAGGTTGGAGATGGGGCGGTAATTACTGAGGGAGGAGGGATCCAGACCGGGTTTCCATTTAATTTCCATTTAATCTTGTGGACGTGCAGATTCCCTGTCCTCCATCAGGGGGTGCTGCAGCACCCTCAGCACCCCTACTTCCCACGGCCCTGGTAGTAGCTTTAGGAGCGTTGATTTGTCGTTCAGGAACTTGTATGCTCTCAGTTTGCCCAGATCAGAACCCTCAAAGTGATCCGCTTTGGATGTATACACAGTGATGGTGAGGTCTCGTGCCTGATTGAGGAGGTCATCTGTTATGGCATCGGCAGGGTTCTCACCAAACTCTTCAAGTGCAGGTATGTCCAGACTCATGCTGCTCTTGAACCATGCCTTCTTGCCAGTGAAATATGGATAACTAGTGGTATCTCTACCACTCAGACTGTGGGTGAAGGGCATGGCACAACACTGAGAAGGTCTCAGCACCGAAACCATTTTATGTTTAGGCAGGTATGCATTCTGGCCTGTTCTCACCCACAGCTCTGTTAGATCGCTGAGGTGCGTTGCACCATAGTTCAGGCATGTGGTAATGATATCGGTGTCATTGGCATGTATGAAAACTCTGTCAACTTCCTCATTCTGGACACTGTAGAGAGTGTGGAGGAAGATCCTAGTGTCAGCCTCCTGCTGTGTTGATTCAAAAGCAGGAACATCCATAATAGACCCTGCTGTGAGCACCACACTCTTCGTCTCTTCTTTGAATCCACCACCCAGGTAGAGATGAGTTGGGCCAAGACCAGGTTCCAGTTGTTCATCCGCACACCACTTCTCACAAAGGAAGCTCAGCAGGTTTGCTTTGTTAGCAGACACTGCAAAAAACTCCTTTGGATCCAGAGCTGTGTCCTGCTCAGCTGACTTGAGGCTGGTTGTAATGTATCTGTCACAACAGAAGTGTATGATGTCAGTGCCAGGAGGCACATCATTCAGCAGCAGGTGCCTGTATCGCTCAGTGATCACTCCAAATCCTTCACCTGTGTGGAAAGACCAGTGTCGTATCACGGACATGGCATCTACGACTACTGCTGTCTTGAGGCAGTCTTGAGGCAAATCATGGATGCTGCTTGTTGTGGATATTTTAAACTCGTCAATACTGTAAAGATGTACAATGAGAGTAATCAATAATAAACTGGTGAAAGCAAACAGCGTTGTCTTGTTGGTTATTTATTTGAAGATTCAAAGGCACAGGTCTCACAGAGTATAGGATAGTCTGCAGGAGTGTGCGCAATAGTCACAGAATAGCAAAGCTTATATACAAGATATGGCGGTCAGACAGAGTTTTGTGTAGCATGGCGGAACGACTCAGAAATCTGCTTTCACACGGATGTCTCATATCGCTATTAGACACCTGTGTCCTTGAGCTGCAGAAAGTCTAACTTTTATCAGCATATGGAAGTTCAAACTTAGTGTGAAGAGGAGTATCAGAATATGGAAGTTCAAACTTTGTGTGAAGAGGAGTAGTTTCAACATAGTCTGCCAAATCAGCTCTGTGGCCTTGAAGCGCTTGAGAATAATAACCCTCATTAGAGTATGCAGAGAAAACAGCACATATCAAGAAATGGTACAGTAGTGTCGGACAATGCTTTTAGGAGCATTTGGTTTTAGCATATAAGGTAACATAAGAAATTTCCACTACATGCTTACTTTGGTTTTCTCTTTCAAGATCTTCACAAGGCTCGCCTTGGTCCCTGTACTCATTCTGCCATCTTCCTGGAAGAGGGATGGGGGAAGGTCACTGCACTCGTGGTTGCCTATGAAGTCAACAATGTTGAGTTCTCTCACCACTGGCAATGATCTGGGTCATGCGCAGAAGGGCAGTGACTTGGTGAGGCGTGGAGGAAGGTGCAGCATAGACTTGAGCTCTGCAGAGATAGCTGCAGTGAGTGGTTTTGTGTAGACCCACTTCATCCTGGCAGCACGATTGAGTGTAATGCCATCCAGACCACTTGCCTCCTTGGCATCTGCATTATATGTCTGCCCCAGAAGCATGTCAGGAGAGACACCATTGTGGTTTCCATCTGCTCTACTTCCAACAAATGCACCTGCCATCAGTGCTTCATGTGCCTCTGTGGCTGTCTCTGGCAGTTTCTTCATCTCAGCCAAATACAGAGGCAAAGACTGCTGCCCATATTTGTAGTGTCCTGCTGCAGTGAGGTAAGGTAGCATCCATGCTGATTCACAGAGATCTCCTGCCCAGTAACCTTCCCGCTGGTAGTAGATGAACCTGTGGAGAATGTCTGACATCTCCAGAAAGATTGACCAGAAAACTGCAGTAGGGTGCTCATTCAGAGATTCCTGGAAAAGTAACATCTGTTCTTGTAGGATTGATATCTGTGGACGTGACATCAGGATGATCTCTTACTTCTCAGTAGCAGTGGTGTCTTTCTCAAACAACATCTTCACAACATTTTCTACTTATGACTGCCAGTGTGGTGTTTCTCTGTCTGCTGCACATGCCTCAAATGCTTGCCAGTACAAGCGCCACATGGCCTCACTGAGGATCCTGAGAGCAAGCATGGTTTGGTAGTAGTCAGCCTTCTCACGAAAGAAGGTTCCAGAGAAACGGCGGAGGTGGAGTTTTTTTTGCTAAACCTCTCTAAAAAGGTCAAATGTCACTTGTTTTGCATCAATCTTGATACAGGGTACTTATTATATGTTGTACTTTGGATTCCTAACCCTTTTAGTCTACCATCCCATCATTCAAGGTTGGTTTTCACTATAAGTAAAAAATAATATTTGGACGGACACTATCATTTATAGTTTTTTACTATGTTCAATCTGAATTTTTTTTTTTTATAAAAAACATATATATTGATTCTGACTTTTCTACATCCAACTCACAGGTTTATCATTACTTTGAGAAAAAATATTATTAATTTTCCCCTTTTAGAAGGGAAGATATGGTCATTTGTTCTGGGAATGTCATTTTCGAAATCAATGACCTCTTGCCTTCGACCAGTATAGTGTTATCAACAGCTCCCGGAAACGTAAGTTCTAATATTACACTAGATAGTAAACTAGAATGCTTTTCAGCCATAAACCTTGAACAATTAAATTCAATGATTCTCTCTTCTAAACCATCAACGTGTATCTTAGACCCGATTCCAACTAAGCTGTTAAAATAAGTTTTTCCATTAATTAGCACTTCTTTATTAAATATTATGAATATGTCTTTATTATCAGGCTGTGTTCCACAATCATTCAAAGTAGCAGTGGTAAAACCGCTTCTTAAAAAGCACAACCTCGATCCAGAGGTTTTAGCCAACTATAGACCTATTTCTAATCTTCAGTTCCTCTCAAAATTGATTGAGAAAGCAGTCGCAAAACAGCTGTGTGATTACTTAAAAAACTATGATTTATTTGAAGATTTTCAGTCTGGCTTTAGAACACAACATAGCACAGAGACAGCTCTGGTTAAAGTCACAAATGACATTCTAATAGCCTCTGACAAGGGACTTGTCTCTATTCTTGTCTTGCTCGATCTTAGTGCTGCATTTGATACTATCGACCATGATATCCTATTGCAAAGACTAGAGCACTTAGTTGGCATACAGGGAACTGCTTTAGGCTGGTTTAGGTCCTATCTATCTGAACGCTCTCAGTTTGTACGTGTCAACGATGAATCTTCCATGCAAACCAAAGTTAGCCATGGAGTGCCACAGGGCTAAGTGCTTGGACCTATTTTGTTCACCCTATATATGCTTCCGTTAGGCAATATTATAAGGAATCATTCTGTAAACTTTCATTGTTATGCGGATGATACTCAACTGTATTTATCAATCAAGCCTGATGAAATTAATCATCTAAATAAAATTCAAGACTGCCTCAAGGACTTAAAAACGTGGATGACCTTCAATTTTTTGATGTTAAACACGACCAAAACTGAAGTTATTGTACTTGGCCCGAAGAATCTACGAAACAAATTATCTAAAGATATATTAACTATGGATGGCATTAATTTGGCCTCCAGTGAGACTGTAAGGAATCTTGGTGTTATATTTGATCAGGATTTATCCTTTAACACCCACATAAAATCAATTTCAAGGACCGCCTACTTCCATCTACGTAACATTGCAAAAATCAGGCATATCTTGCCTCAAAACGATGCAGAGAAACTAGTCCATGCATTTGTTACTTCAAGGCTGGATTATTGTAACTCCTTATTATCAGGGTGTACCAAGAAGTCAGTCAAGTCGCTTCAGCTGATTCAAAATGCTGCAGCTCGTGTACTAACCAGAGTTAGGAAAAGGGACCACATTACTCCTGTTCTGGCTGCCTTACACTGGCTCCCTATAGAACACAGGATAGAATTTAAAATTCTTCTTCTCGCCTACAAAGCCCTTAATGGGCAGGCGCCATCTTACCTTAAAGAACTCATTATACCCTATTGTCCTACTAGGGCATTGCGTTCCAAGAATGCAGGGTTGTTGGTTGTTCCTAGAGTCTCTAAAAGTACAATGGGAGCCAGAGCCTTTTCTTATCAAGCTCCACTTTTGTGGAATCAGCTTCCAGTTTGTGTTCGGACGGCAGACACCCTATCCGTTTTTAAGAGTGCGCTTAAGACCTTCCTTTTTGATAAAGCTTATAGTTAGGGCTGATTAGATTCAGCCCCTAGTTTTGCTCATATAGGCTTAGTTTGTCGGGGGACATCTTACTTCTTCCTTCTCTCTGTCTATACCTGTGTACTCTCATGTTCCGATTAACCCAGCTTCCCCAAATTTCTTTCTTTTTGGTGTCTATATACGCCGGGATCCGGAGTCATGGATGATCCTGCGGTCCTGTGTCATGGATTGCGAGTCCTGGATCTTGAGTCGTGGCTGTGGTCCTGGATCATAAGTCCTGGATGGATATCCTCGTGGATTCATCTTCTTATTATACACACATGCATTTCCAAACATTTGGACTACCTATGTTGCAAATGTATTATCTTTTCAATTTATACACGGCATCTATTGCACGTCTGTCCGTCCTGGGAGAGGGATCCCTCCTCTGTTGCTCTCCCTGAGGTTTCTCCCATTTTTCCCTTTAAACTGTGGGGTTTTCTCTGGAAGTTTTTCCTTGTACGATGTGAGGGTCTAAGGACAGAGGGTATCGTATTGTCATACTGATATTCTGTACAAACTGTGAAGTCCACTGAGACAAATGTAACATTTGTGATATTGGGCTATATAAATAAACATTGATTGATTGATTGATTGATTCGAGCCTGAGACCTGAAAAACAGGCTTGGGGTTTAACAGGTTAATAGGTTGTTAAATGTTAACACTGTAAAACTGATTTACAAATTATTAAAGAATTGTAGTTTACAGTAACAGTGCTAGCTAGCTAGCTAGCTAGCTTAAAATCCTCTCACTTGCTGGCAAATCTGTAAACATTGAATCAATTCAAATTAGTATCGGCAGTAAACCTTCTGTATATTAATGTAAACCCTTCAATATTTTATATATAAATAATCTTTGAAGTTTATTTACTCCAATCTGCCAACACTCTCACATCATTCAAACAATCCCTCAAAACTCACCTTTTCATTCTTGCCTTCAACTCCTAATCCACTAACCCCTCACCCTTATTCCACCTAGTTTAGCACTTTTTACTTTTGTTGTTATTTTTCTTCTTTACTTGCTTGTTGAGCGCTTTGATCACCAGGAAAAGCGCTATATAAATCAAATGTATTATTATTATTATTATTATTATTATTATTATTATTATTATTATTATTATTATTATTATTATTATTATTATTATTATAATTATTACCCATTTTGAACACAGCAAACAATCCAGAGGACCACAAGTGCATTGCTTGAAATGGATTTCGCTTTGGAGAGACAAAAAAGGCACAGTTTCATCTAGTGGCCTTATTGATAACATGCTTAACCAAGGCATCATCTGCAAGCTTATGTTCTGCTCTTTCAATAGGTTGGCTCAGTTTGTCTTTACCATGAACTGTCACAGAGATATTCAATCAGAAAGGGAATGATGGCATCTGATCGAGCCAGAATTGTTGACTTTTTTTATATAGGGGTTGCATTGTTTGGACCCTCACTGTAGCTTTCCAGTAGCTAGTTGACCGGGTTGTCCACCCAGGTTGTGATCCTTGAAGGTCCTAGATATCATTTCTGGTGGAAAACCTTTTACAACATTCCATGTCTGATTTCCCAAAAAATTGGGTTTTGCCCCCTGGGTACCCTGCCATTCGCCCCGCAATCATTTGACAAAGCTAAGAATATAATATTGATTTAAAAAAGCGTGATGGAATAGCAGTAGACCATCGATGTTTTAAAGTGATATTGGTAGCACGTTACTGTATCACGGAGAAGTTATTTATTTTCTGCCTAAAATATTAACCAAATTGAGCAAATTCATATTTTTTAGAACTATTTGAGTATTTTAACCAAAGAGAGAATATTAATGTGTGAAGTTTGGTAGTACTGAACTGTACAACAGGGGAAGTGATTTTGGTAGATCTTTATGACAGCGAATTATTTTGTGGAATAGGTCGGAGTTATAATTTGTAGACGGTCGGCATAAGGTTGGTTGCAGCTCGTTGTCTACCTTACTACAGATGTTAAAAATAAATACGTCGTTAGTGTTTTGAGAACGTTTTCTGTTTGATTCAAGGCTTTATTGTCATGTGTAAATTAGCTACAGTGTAGATATGGCAATGAAACACAGGCTCCTTCAACAGTGCAATGAATACGACATAGAACAAATAAACAGATAGTGCACGAGAATGTTTTGAGATGTGGAAGTAAATACAAATAAAATTGAAATAGTGCAAGAAGACTCTAGTAAATGGAATATAATATAAATAAATAATTTGCAAGATGCAAACAGATGAATGTTTATGGATGTTCTTAAAAAAGTTCAGGTGTTTAATAATCTTATGGCCTGTGAAATAAAACTATTCCTGAGTCTGGTGGTTTTATTGATCCGTCAAGTTCCAAATGTACTGAATTATGAAAGCCCTCATCAAAGCTAGTCTTATCAAAAATAGCCACTGAGAGGGGGCATTTAAGCATGTCTAAACGGCCTCTCTTGTAATTCCAACAATATCTCAAAACCTTTATCTGTCATCAAGTGCTTTTGTTTTGAAAGTAGCCTACTTCCGACAGAGCCCCTCCACTCGCGCCAAAGAAGATGTATTTGGCAATTTATTAAGCAAAAGAAAAAACAACAACATTTTAGTCACTTTTCCGTTTACTGATTTAATAAAGAAAACATAATTAAGACGAAGGTACACTAACTTGACTCGGACTGTATTGGAAATTATTTGTTCTTTGTTGCGGAACCTTTCTCAGTCAAGGGTTGAGCGGCGGACCGTTATAGCTGATGGACTGCTGTGTGTTTACACGTGAGGTGTGTTCAAGGCAATATTTTTCAAACGTTAGCTGTTCAAATATAACCGGCTGTAATTTCACCTGATACAAACAAAAGCTTTGTACTTCACTTGATATTCATAACGATTAATTCATGCTACTAAGATAAAGTTAACTCGTTTTTAGCTTTCTCGTGGTGCTATACACAAAAAGTCATCAGGTGGTGGTTTTGTATACATAATTTCATTATTAATTTATTTCCAGACGTCAGTTTAAAATGGGAAAACTAAGGAGGAAATTCAACTGGAAGGGAAGACTGCAAAATGACACCCAACAACCAGCTGAGGAAGGGAAGACAAACGTTGTTGTAGAACTTCAAGGTAAACATTCGAAGAGAACATTGTAAGCTGGTGAAATTATTTGGTCTATATTGATAGGTAAATTAGTTTGGCTTGTAACGTGTGTTTTCATCAGATGGGTCCAGACTTAAAGGAGTAGACCAGAGCAACGCGTTGGTCCTCACAGCCAACAAAGCCAAGAAGAAGAAAGGCTCACTGACGCCTCTCTCCAGAAAGAAGCCCCTCACCAAGAAGCAGAGGAAAGAGCTGCAGAAAGTGCTGGAGCGCAAAGACAAGAAATCTCAGGTGAGACACAGGTGGATGCTGCAGGTTCACACAAAGCTCTAATCTGGTTTTACCATATTTTGTATTCAGGTTAACCCAACTTTGAACAGCCTTTCAATGTTAAATAATCAGAGGAACATGTATTTTCATTCTTTTGGGCATTGTTATGCCTTTATTATCGAAAGTTAATATCACTTAGTGACTGCCAACAGAGATCTTAATCCACTCACCTGTCCGTCTGTCTGTCCCGCACAGAGAGCAGACATCCTGACCAAACTGGCCGAAGTGCAGGTCCCAGAGTCTGAACTCAGGCTGCTGTACACCACGTCCAAACTGGGAACAGGAGATAAACTTTACCAGACCAAACAGTAAGTGTACCAAGGTCATCTATAAGCAACATGTTTTTCTTTGTAAGTATATAGAGAAGGTGAAGTTCGTGGTCTTTATATTTTTCTGGTTATTTTTAGGTTACCAGATGAAATAAAGGATGGAGAGTCTGCGCCAAAGATTAGCAGTCTCAGTGGAGCAAACAGAAAAAGAAAATGGAAAGAAGAGATGGATGAAGATGAGGTAGAAGAAAGCAGTGATCTAGACACCTCATCTGAGGAGGAGGAGGAGGAGGAAGAAGTGACTGAGACCACAGAGATGACGGCCGCTCCACCTCAGGAGACAGAAGACAAACAGGAGGTGCAGGAAAAACCACATCAAACAGAACAAGATGGACAGAATGAGAAGAACATATCAAATCAGGAGAAAGTTGAAAACAAAATGCTGTCGCAGCCAGCCGTCTTCATTCCTGTGAACAGATTACCAGAAATACAGGTGGGTGAAAATAAAAGGTGTGCCACTCAGACAGATGGGTCCTTTTTGTTAGGTAACTTAACATATTTCAATCTGTTGCTGCAGGAGGCTCGTCTGAAGCTGCCTGTGCTGGCGGAGGAGCAGATCATCATGGAGGCAGTGAGAGAAAACCCCTTTATCGTCATCTGTGGAGAGACAGGAAGTGGAAAGACAACTCAAGTGCCTCAGTTTCTGTATGAAGCCGGCTATGCCAGGTAAGGATTCCTCTCTATGGTGCTGATATTGTTTTAGGAAAATGTTTTACATATAGATGCATATTTATTTGTGATGTCATGTGGTTATGGTAATGTTATCGTTCTGATTTTCCGCAGTGGCAGTGGAATAATTGGGATCACAGAACCAAGAAGGGTAGCAGCTGTCAGCATGTCCCAAAGAGTGGCTAAAGAGATGAACCTGTCAACACGGTAATTTTCAATCCAGAAATGTTTGACATTAGCTTCTCACAACCAATGAGTTCTGCAATGATTTTCCAACTATGTTTTAGGTTATATTCAACTGAATATCCTTGGATTTTGGGTAATAAAAAAAGACAGATCAGCTTTGACTTTTTAAAAAATTGGGATAAACATTAAACCATTTCACCCCCTGGGATTATTAAAGTATTTCTAATTCAGATTTAGATTTTCACTATATTATGACATTTTTGAGACTACATTTGAAGTCGATTTATCTAGAAATTACTCTTCTAGACTTTTAGAAAGTATACAGACTTAATTGTATGATACGTGTTTGTGCGTTTGTGTTTAGGGTGGTGTCTTACCAGATTCGATATGAGGGGAACGTGACCGGCAATACCAAGATCAAGTTCATGACAGATGGTGTTCTGCTGAAGGAGATTCAGAAGGTATCCTCGTTCTTTTCCATTGATTTAAAAACATTTAGTAAACAATACAGACTTTAGCTTACTGGTATTTCTGATTCCATTCCAAATAAAGGTAACTACTGCTCTCCTTCATTCTACTGAGAGCCGCACACAGCATGTTCTTTGGATCTTTGCTTTATTAAATAATCTACATTTGAATAAGGTTCCTCTGTAGAGGATTTTTCATTTAGAGAAATGGGAAAGCATTTGATTGTCATTTCATTTATTTGTATTCCCCTGATGTTCCCTCAATATATTCAGTGTCTCTGTCTTGTCTGATAGGATTTCCTGCTCCAGAGATACAGTGTGATAATTATAGACGAAGCGCACGAGAGGAGTGTGTACACAGACATCCTCATTGGACTGTTGTCTCGTATTGTCCCGCTCAGGAACAAGGTGAGAGGGTGTATTTATTATATATTTAAAGCTAATATTACCGACTGCATGCTTGACAATTAACCTACCTTCTTTATTTGGTCTCCCTGCTCCCCCACCCCCCCCCCTCGTGTCTCCACAGAAAGGTTTGCCCATGAAGCTGCTGGTCATGTCGGCTACTCTACGAGTGGAGGACTTCACAGAAAACACAAAGCTTTTCCGGACGCCGCCACTTGTCATTAAGGTGGAAGCTCGCCAGTTCCCCGTCTCTATACACTTCAACAAACGCACCCCGATGGATGATTACACCGGAGAAGTTTTCCAAAAATCCTGCAAGATCCACCGGATGCTGCCTCCAGGTGCACACAAGACATGTTTCCCCAAATGTTATACTTACTACTTTTACTTTGTTTACAACAAAACTGAATTGAAGTATTGGGGCTCTTACATGACCTTAAACATGAACTCTTATTTATTCAAGTAGATTCAGGGGAAAGTTACATATTTTTAAGAAAGAAATGAGTCTTTGTAGCTTGTAGGCATAAATATATGTGTTTGTAAAGCAGTTTTCTGGAGTTTAACCTTCACCCTCACCACCACCCTAATGCCACGTCTCTGTCCTTCAGGTGGTATCCTGGTGTTTCTGACCGGGCAGGCAGAGGTTAACAATCTGTGCAGACAACTGAGACAAGCTTTTCCCTTCAGGAGGGGTAACACTACTAATGGTGAGTCTAACACAACTCCTGTTTGCTCAACTCTGACTTTATATGCTTACGTTCTTTTGTGTTTAGGTGAAGATGAGGACGCAGACACCTCAGAGGCAATGAGGACGTTTAAGAAGACCAAACAGAAGAAGACTGTTGTGAGTTTACTTTGAGTGAAATGCCCCTAAAACTAATTTCAATTGTTCTGCAGCGACCTTTGTCTTCTGCTGATATTTCTTGTGTGCACATTTTAAGGCTGTTACCTTTGTCTACAGTCTCTGCCTCGCATCGATCTGGATAACTATTCCGCCCTCCCGGTGGATGAAGGTGATGAAGACAGAGATGCGGGGATCGGAGACGAAGAGTATGGCGGCTCCAATCTGGAGTTCGGAGACGATCCCGCCAGCACAGGCAAGTGATAACAAATAATTCTTTTCTTTAAATCAAGTTGGATTTAATGTTGGCTTTTACTAATTGTGTGTCTTCTGCTGTGTTTTGTTTCTGCAGAGGTGAAGGCTGACCCCTCCATTCCTCTCTATGTTCTCCCTCTGTACTCTCTGTTGGACCCAGAGCAGCAGGCCAAGGTGAGATTAATATCTTGTGTCAAAGCAATCCTGTTATTTGCAGTAAAATATTGTAGTACAGGTTCCCTCATGTTTCGGTGTCCTGGATAGACTTAAAGATGTATACTTATAAATGTCCACTATGGACCTAAGCTTACTTTGTAATGTTTCAATATGCAGCTGCTTGGCCCCATTTCTATCAACATATTCCATAAAGTCTTTAGGGAACTATTACATTCATGAAACTCAGGGAAATTTAGAAAGTTTAAATTGAAGATCTAATATACAAGAAAGACTTATCTTTTTTTATGAATCAACATGGACTGTTGATAAGGTGTATGTTGTTGTGCGAAAGAGTGATTTTACTGCAATAATGGTTACTAATAATAATACTACTAGTTATAATTAATGTACGTTACAAGGTGAGTTTCAAAGATCACAATTATCATCCCCCAGTCAAAAACTCTCTTTTCCATACCAATTGTAAGTATTGAAGCTGAAGGAGCACTACACGACGCACCACAGTAAACAACGTGTAACATGTGATATCTTTGTGTGTGTGTTTGTTGACTGCAGGTGTTCAGGCCTCCTCCACCTGGAGCTCGTCTGTGTGTGGTAGCCACCAACGTGGCCGAGACATCTCTGACCATCCCGGGCATCAAGTACGTGGTTGACTGTGGCCGTGTTAAGAAACGTTTCTATGACCGAGTGACCGGAGTTTCGTCCTTCAAGATCTCATGGACCTCACAGGCCTCGGCCAATCAGAGGGCAGGCAGAGCGGGACGAACAGAGCCGGGACATTGCTATAGGTCAGGACTGGAAAACTCTGACTGTGACACAGAATTATTGAAAGTCCCTATCTGAATTACATCGACCTTGATTTAAAGAATAATTCATTTGGAGTTGCTTGCCTCTCATGTGCATTTCTTTACTTGAGGATTCACAAATGTTTCTCTTTGTTCCTGCAGGCTGTACTCGTCTGCAGTATTTGGAGACTTCAGTTTGTTCTCAGAGGCAGAGATCACCCGCCGGCCTGTGGAGGACCTGGTTTTACAGATGAAGGACCTCAACATAGATAAAGTCAGTAAAATGAGGAACAACTCTAACTTACCAGCGTTCTTCTTATTTTAATGCTTCACTTTTTCAAAACAGCTTCATGTTTTCTCTTTGTGCAGGTGGTGAATTTCCCCTTCCCCACGTCTCCCTCTACAGAGGCTCTTGTGGCAGCAGAGCAGCTGTTAGTCTCACTGGGAGCTTTGAAAGAGCCGCTTCGCACTGGAAGGTAGCTAAATCTGAAGATACGTCTCCCTGCCTTAAACAATACCAACTGGCTTACCTGGATTCAATAAGTGTTTATTATAACAGTTTAGGTAAAGTTGAGGGATAGTGGTTTCTGCTTAGATACTGACAAAAAAAAGAAGTAAATAAAGCAAGTGGTTTGATTTTATTTGACATGATTTGAGAGAATATTCCGTTGTATTTGGACATTTTATTCATATTTTCTTTTGTCCATTGTGATCTCCCTTGTCTTAACTCTATTTTTTTTTGTATAAGTTTGAAACAGATGGAGTTAGCAAGACTGAGCTGCCCCATCACCCCCCTGGGCAGAGCAATGGCTTCGTTCCCTGTGGCACCACGCTACGCTAAAATGTTAGCTCTTGGTCAGCAGCAGGACTGCCTTCCTTACGTCATCGCTGTGGTAGCAGCCATGACAGTCAGGGAGATCTTTGAAGACCTAGAAAGGTGAGGACACATGTTACCACTCATGATATCTGTTTGTAGAATATCAAAACTACCAAATTCTTGCTTGTAGAAATTGTTACTTCAGAAAGGCACAGATTTATGACAAACTTTTAAAATGACTTTAAAACTTTAAAAGGAAGACATGCATCATATTTAAGGTTCAGTAATCTTCTTACATGCATACTTCATTTTGCCTTTTTACTCATAACTTTTTTTTCCCCCTAGAACTGCTGCTAGTGAAGATGAGAGCGTGAAGCTTGCTCAGCGCCGAGCTCGGCTGAACCAAATGAGGAGGCTGTGGGCTGGGCAAGGAGCGTCCCTCCTACTGGGGGACCTCATGGTCATGCTGGGTAAGCTTAAGTATTGTTTAGGTGGAAATGCTGGCGAATTTATAGTCGGAAGCTTAATTTTCTAGGTCAAACCTCTTACGGCCCGTCCAAACGGTGGCGCGCGTTGAAGCTTCAACGCTTCTGCCCATTCACTTTGAATGGGGTGATGTCACGCTTTGCCGAACTGCATTGTGGGAGCTGCATTGTGGGAGCGTTGCTTCGGTTTGCTCGCTTCAAAAGTTTTGCAATGTTCAACTTTTGAAGCTTTGGCGGAAGAGTCAGCCAATCAAATCATATGCCAGTACAAGCTCTAGCCAATCAAATCGCGTGCTTGTGTGTCCGGGGCGGGAGATTCATGTTAAATCATGGTTGTTGGTCGAGTTTCAGACACGCCCGCCGGCAACGCACGCTGCCGTGTGGAAGCTGCGTTAGGGTTTGATAACGAAGTTCAAAAACACCCATTACTTCCAGGTTACAGCATGAGCTGGGATTTCAGGGTGAGAGTTAACATCAGGAGATATTTGATTAGAAGTCTAACTGAAACTGATGCAGAGAATATGCATAAGCAAAACATTTAGAGACTTCACAGAGTTAAGGGCAGCATTTTAATTAGATTTACAAATGCATAATATACAAACAATATTGTAGAGAAAGTTTTCATGACAGTGATGGGGTTTTACTAATATTTCTGTATACATACATGTGACAACAGGTGCTGTGGGAGCTTGTGAATTTGCTGGTTGTACTCCGAAGTTTTGCGAGGAGAACGGCCTGAGGTATAAAGCCATGGTGGAGATCAGGAGGCTCAGAGGACAACTTACCAACGCAGGTAAACTTAACTCTCACTCACACACACACACACACACACACACACACACACACACACACACACACACACACACACACACACACACACACACACACACACACACACACACACACACACACACACACACACACACACACACACACACACACACACAGAGAAAACCTGACACATAATGTTCTCCAGACACAAGAGAATCATTGACATTCTCTCTCCTCAGTGAACTCGGTGTGTCCAGAGGTGGGAGTGTTTGTGGATCCAAAGATGGCCCCGCCCACAGAGCATCAGGTGGTGTGCTTGCGGCAGATTGTCCTGGCTGGACTGGGAGACCATCTTGCACGGCGAGCACAGGCAGAAGATATACTCGACCAAAAATGGAAGATGGCATACAGGGCAAGTTGTTCTGAGACCTGTAATTTTGACTAAGGAGAGTCTATCACTGCTCTTCTTCACCTTCTTACCTTTCTCTGTGTTTGGTAACAGACGCCTCTTCTGGACGACCCGGTTTTCATTCATCCCCACTCTGCGCTCTTCAAAACGCTGCCGGAGTTCCTCGTTTATCAGGAGATCATGGAGACCACAAAGATGTACATGAGAGGTAAATGTGAAATCAGCCAATTATAATTCCTAATTATTGTAGATGTCATGGGCAACTTTTATTTTCAACAATATTTTTATTTGTGTGAAAATACTGTTGACACATTTATGAACTGCCAGATTACAGCAGAACGAAATGTGTTATGAGTAGTCTGCATTGAAACATCTAGATTTGCAGGCCGATGGTCTCACCTGGGGAAATGTCTTCTGTCTTTCCGTCTCCATCAGGTGTGTCAGCAGTAGAAGCCGAGTGGATTCCCGAGCTTCTGCCTCAGTATTGTCATTTTGGCTCCCCTCTGGAGTCTCCGTCACCGTGGTTCTCTTCGTCCACCGGCACCATCAAATGTCACTGCTCAAGCACCTTCTGTAAGTTTTCTACTGCTGAGCACAGCTCAGAAACTACTGTATAAAATACATTGAGAGCTACCATTGTCAACCTGCTTACATTATGTAATTGTTGTGTTTCTCTTGCAGTCCGTATAGCTTGGCCGCTGCCAGCAGTGGAGAAGGAATATCCAGAAGGACTGGAGCGTTACAAACTGTTCTCCAAGTTTCTGCTTGAGGGACAGGTACTGCAGGAAAACCTAAAACCAGTCGTGGTCACTGATAATGGCCAAAATAATTAAATGATTGTAGTATAAGTAGCCTCAATAACGATTGAGCCTCCTCCTTACTTTCAGCTTTTTTGGATCTCCAGCTGTTGGCAAAAAATGTATTTCCTTCCTACTTTACATACCAATATTTAGGCATATTCAAGAAATATATATACTCTATAAAACAAATAAAACAGTTTACACTTATCATCCCAATACCAAACCCAATGAAATAAGACAAATAAATGAATCTTTACAAATCTAAACAATACATAGTGTATATCAAATTCAAAGAGCTGAAATGTTTTTAACATTCTTAAATATTTGAACACAATACCTTTTTAGATTATTGTTTTTATATAAATAAACGGATTATACTGACATGTTTTATCCATCTGCATGGTTCTCTATGTATTCCACCCAAAAAATATCCTAAAGTTTAAAATAAGAAGCTAAAATTCAACTAAAACTTTTTTTTTTAAAAGCTGTGAAAATTATAGAAACTAGTCATTTGTTTGTAGTAACATCTTCTCTGTCGGTTTTGCAGGTTTGTCCTAAACTGAAGAAAAACGGCACCCACCTTCTCTCAAACCCATCCATCATGCTGAAATCATGGGCAAAGTAAGTTGATACTCTCACACACTGATCTGCAGTCAACACGCTGCCTTGTTTAAAGGAAGAACTTTTGCCCTACTGTTGTGTTTTGCTTCGCTTCTTCAGGCTGCAGCCCAGGACGGAGGCTCTGCTGGGAGTGTTGGTGTCAAAGAGGGTAGACTGCAGGGATGCCCTCCTCTCTGTCTGGAAAGATAACGAAAAATGTGAGGATTTAATGTGCCTGTGTCTTATTCGATTACCCTTCTTGACATTTAATTCTGTTGTTTGAAAGTGTATGTTTTCTTCCTACAGTTCTGTTGTCTGCATACTGCCAGTGGTTACCGGAAGCCATGCATCAAGAAGTAGCCAAAAGTTGGCCTCCGATCTGAAGGCTTTCATCTAACATAAGAAGGCAGAAAACATTATTACACACTTGATGAGATATTTGTGTTGATCTTCAGATCGGTAAAACTCCCTTCTTTACGTCAGAAGGCATCTTCAGACTTCTGGATTTAGAAAATGTCAAAATGAACCACACCACAACTGCCTTTTCTCAGTTTTTTATATACTCTATCTGTGACTTGTACAGTTTTCATCTAGAGCTCTTTAATGGCTTTTAACATGTAATCAGTGACATGCTGTCAATTATGTTTTTCTGATTTGGTCTTCATAAGACTCATTAAAACGGTGTGGCTCTGAATGAGGCTGGTGTGACATTTATTCATGAAGTATGTATGTGTGTAACTGGTTGGACTTGATTACCAAACATTATTTCACATTAATGCCAGTTGACTAGTTATGAAGAATATTAATGATGATGTGAAGACAGAGAAATATGAGTGTGTAGATATATAAACACGAAAGAGTGGCGAAGTCACGCCCACTTACTTCCGCATCATGGGACCTTATTTCGGAAAAATAATACATTGAAGTCAATGGAGAGAACTTATCTTTTGATCCCGTTTGAATTGTGCCATGAATTACACACAAAACACATGTGTTACTTCACAGTTTTACGACACATTATTATTTTTTTGACTTGCAAAATTATCTTTTAGATTGACAAACATCATATGTGTAATTCGTGGCACAATTCAAACGGGATAGAAAGATAATCTCTCTCTTCAATACATAATTTGTCCGAAATAAGGTCCCATGGAGGTCCACCGGAAGGGGAGGGACTTCGCCAAATGGACTGCTGATTGGCTAACGTCTTTCATGTCATATCCTTGAGGCTGCTCGTCCACTTCCGGAAGAAACGGAAGACAACAGTGGACATTCACGGCTTAAAACGTTAAACTTTAAAATAGGAAAACAGAAACAGACATTGTCATTTGAGTAGTTTGACAACTAAAGACCTAAACTGTCGACATGGTGAGTGACACTTCAATGATTCTGTCCAACGTTGACGATACATTTATATCAAAACAAACCGTACTTGGAGCAGTTTAGCTAGCCAGCGGCTAACAACAACAAGCTGCCCTGTCATGATGGGATTGGATCCCTGCGTTCATGTAGCCAAAGAGTTAACTTTCATGGTATAAGTTCACGTAAACGCTATCAGATCAACATGTGTGTTTTATAAAGGATTTGGTTTGTCCCACAGTTTTCGTTCCACGTGTTCGATCACCCGTTGTCCCGGGGCTTTCAGAACCGCTTCTCCACTCAGTACCGATGCTACTCGGTGTCCATGCTGGCCGGTCCCAACGACCGCTCAGACGTGGAGAAAGGAGGCAAAAGTAAGTATTATTGACACAAAATATTTCCTTGTACTAACTGTAAATAAAATAAACAGAATAAGAAGAAGAATGTGTAATACATAGCGAGGTCTTTTCTAATAAACGGCTTGTTTTTCAGTCATAATGCCACCTTCAGCTCTCGACCAGCTCAGTAAGTGGAAAATAAAATCACACACCTTTTCACCATAAAAGTCCTGTATAAACCTTCCACGAGTCTCACCTTTCTGCTCCTTTTCCTTGAACAGGCAGGCTTAACATCACCTATCCAATGCTGTTCAAGCTGACCAACAAGAACTCAGACAGAATGACACACTGTGGCGTACTGGAGTTTGTGGCAGACGAGGGAATCTGCTACCTGCCACACTGGGTGAGAGGAACAGGATAAGTGTCAATAACTGAATTGTTCCCTGCTACTGATTAAATGCACTCTGTTCAGTTTGGATGTAATTTTAAGCTCCTATGCTAAATGCTGAATTAAATGTGAACGATGTCACCTTGGTGAAAGCAACCTCTCCTTCCTGTTTCGAGAAGCCATCACCTAACGCCAACTTTGACGACACTTCTGACCTTGCCTTAACCACACCTTTGTCTACCAGACATTCATACAAATAAATACATATCTCTCATAAGACTATACATCAGGAAAGCTGATGATTTGCTTTATTTTGTTTATTACAGATGATGCAGAATCTTCTACTAGAAGAAGGAGGTCTGGTCCAAGTGGAAAGCGTTAACCTGATGGTGGCCACCTACTCAAAGTTCCAGCCACAGAGCCCTGATTTCCTGGACATTACAAACCCCAAGGCAGTGTAAGAAATATCTGTTATGAATGTTAAATTGGCTTTTTTTCTCTCTTTATATCTTTAACTATAAAGATTAAGTAAGTTGTCACTTTATTACAGACTGGAGAATGCTTTGAGAAACTTTGCCTGCTTGACAACTGGTGACGTCGTCGCTATCAACTACAATGAAAAGGTGAATTAGCTTGAAAAGTAGTATTGGACTAATATTTGAATGTTTTTGTCTATATTACTTTCTACCTTATACCTCTGCTAATGTAATCGGTTTATTGTTTCAGATCTATGAGCTGCGAGTCATGGAGACTAAGCCAGATAAAGCAGTGTCTATCATCGAGTGCGATATGAACGTAAGATTCATAATACAATCGAAGACAACAGTGAATGATTCTGTTTATTCCTCCAGTTTAAATATGTTTCCACCCTGTTTCTCAGGTGGATTTTGATGCTCCTTTGGGTTACAAAGAGCCTGAGCGACGACCTCAGCACCAGGAGGAACCAACAGTAAGGACCAGAGTCTGAAAGTACCTGTACAATTTACACTCTGAACAAATTGATTCAATTCAATTCTTCACAGGAGGAGGAAGCAGATCCCACTACTTACGCCGACATGGATCTGGGATTTAGAGTGAGTAAATGGTGCAGTAGGTTAGAGACATATAAATGTCCTTATCACATCTGATAACCGTAATAACTAGAGCTAATGTTATACCTTCTCATCGGTTTCCTTTCCTCAGGCTTTTACCGGCAATGGCAATCGTTTGGATGGAAAATTAAAAGGGATAGAGCCCAGCCCTGTACCTCTTGACCCAAGTGACATCAAAAGGTGATGTTCAGTGTTCTCTACATTAGGAAATGAAGTGTCCTAAAAATGCAATATTGTAACATAATGGTAACTATTCATGATGAGAACTGCAAAATGTTTGAGTTTTAAAGTGGAGATGTCTTTTGTTTGCCAACCGGGATGTTGGTGAAGCCCTGGTTAGCTCAACAAAAAGTCAACAGGATTTTGTCGTTGGAGCCTTCCACCCTGTGTGCAGAACCTTTTGTTGCCCTGTTCAATGCTCATTCTGCAACACATCACTGAGCAGTGAACCACTCTACAAGCCTTCAGTGTAAATAACTAACCAAAAGCTCTAAACCTTCATCTCACAGAGGCATTCCTAACTACGATTACAAAGTTGGCAGAATCACCTTCATCAGAAACTCAAGGCCACTGCCCAGGAAAGCTTTTGATGAGGTAAGAAACGCAGTGGACATCATCATATGTTTTTACATATTTAACGTGGCCCTATTTGTAATATTTCAGCATTATTTTCTTTTCTACCAAACTAGTTTTCTTCATGGCATTTTAATCTAAACAATTTGTGTGATTTATTCTATTTATTTGAATTGAATTCTCTGAATACATGATTTTTCCTTCAAGGAGGATGAAATGAACAGATTCATCGCCTTCTCTGGAGAAGGACAGTCACTACGCAAAAAGGGAAGAAAGCCTTGAAGGAGCCCACGTGGAGAGACTGGCTAGCATGCAGAGACTCGCAATATACATTGTCCCCCTAAACAGCAAAGTAAAAAACTGAACTTTAGATCCATGCGGTTTTTGACTCTTTGTCGCTTTGAAATGGTGTTGCTGTTGAGTTGGGATTTGATGTTATTAAAGGTCTGACAGTAACATGTTGCTCAACAAAAGCTGAGCTCCTTATAATGCTGTCTGGAGTTTGTGAAATAAATAAAAAATAATTATATCACCACACCACCAACACAAAGAATACCTTGTGAAGTATAATTGTGATATGAGAGTATCCCCCCCCCCTTTTCTTCATAATTATTGCATTTTTACAGTTGAATTTAAATATGCTG
The DNA here is from genome assembly GCF_949606895.1 of Notothenia rossii. Classification (NCBI taxonomy): domain Eukaryota; kingdom Metazoa; phylum Chordata; class Actinopteri; order Perciformes; family Nototheniidae; genus Notothenia; species Notothenia rossii. The sequence continues at coordinate 25,232,204 of NC_136909.1, forward strand.
CTATCCAGATTTGCATTCTTTTGATAAAATGGAAGCAATAATAGCTAAATTCTTTGGTTTTTAACTGAACATCATTTTATGATTGAGTTTTTTTAGTAATAGGCCCGATTTTCTTTTTTTCGTCCTGTTTCCCTTGGTTTATTTATAGACAAATAAAGAACTGTGTTTGAAATGAATGAATTGTCCCTTAATGTTGTTGTTGTTGTAGAATGACAAGGAAATTAAATGAAACTGATATGTTTTGCTTTAAAATAATCCATCACAATTGTTACTATTATTATAATTATGGGATGTTTAGTTAGTAATCATTAATGTTAACTTACTAGTATTAATCACTCACGTTGTTTCATTGTTATGTTTTCAAGAGAGTTTTGTAACCTTAAGTTGAAGGTTATGGCTGTTGAACTGTATTCTTGGTCTTTTATTGTGAAACGAAATCGAACCGGAAGTATATATTATGTATTTGCTAGCCCAGCTAGCAATGGATCGACCTGCAAAAGCAGCGTGGAGGGTAATTTATCAAATATTATCTTTGAAATAAGGGCCTTGAATTAATGTCTTAATTAATTGTATCCTGCCTTGTTCTTACTAGTTCTGATAATGAGTGAAAAGTGCCAACAACGATCCAAATACCTAGCAAGGTGATTAGCTATCGTTGCTAAATTGCCAAGTAACCTTAGCTAGCTACCAATAACATGTAAGTCAGTGAAGAAGTGGGGGTTTAGCAGAAACGGAGTAAACATAAGTAACCTGATGGAGCTTCAGGATGTTTATTTTTCTTTATTTGAAGTAAACGTTTCAAAAATATAGTCAGTCAATGAGTCATTACTCCAATACCTGTACATTTTAAAATAAATAAGACGATCATATTAATGATATTAGGCAAATGCATGCTATAAGTTGTGAAATAATTAAACTTTTTTTTAAATAATAGCGTAGTTTTTTGAAAGTCAAATGTATTTATTTCCCAGCAGTTTGATATTCAAAATGACCTGGTTCTCAAAGTCTTAGAAATATCATATTTTTCAATAATTTGAAAGACATTTCATAATAAAACGTTTACTTTTCTTCACGTAAATCATTTTCATGCACTCACATTTTGCATCCATTTAACATGAGCTTGTCAAGTGTAACCAGAAAAAGTTATGCAGTCACACACCTGAGACTGATAGTAATGTGTCCAGTTGGCTGGATGATGATCACTGCTTTTTTCTGTTGGTACAGCCGCCCCGAGCCTGTGATAACTACTGGGAGGAATTCAAACATTGTGTAAGCTGGGGTAATGGTTTTCACCACTATTACACCTACGGTACCGTTCCATCCTGCCAGCAGTGGAAAAATGACTACAATGACTGCAGAGCGTGGGAGGAACGCAGATGCGCCGAGGCTAAGGTAAAGCTGCAGGAGGTCACATTTTTATCAGACAAGGATAAACTATTGCCATTCTACATAATCAAAACAAACTTTTTACACAGTCCAGGCTGTCGAAAATAACTCTTGGAAAAATACATCTTCAAATGAAAATCAGCCTTTGAATAAATAATATATGTGTATTGCAGGAAGCCTTGCTGAAGAGTGAGCGGGACAGAGTGGCAGAGCAGGGAAACTTCACCCCAGTGTGGGAACTCAGGAAAGAACCCCCCGGAGACTGGCACCTGCCCCTGAACCAGGAAAAGCCTCAGAACTCCTGAACTGTATCTATCAACCTCCTGTCTCGGTCCCATGGCAACCAAGTTACATGAAGATTTGATATTCTTGTCACCGGAAAAAATCGTTTCGAACCACGTGCCGGAGAGACTGTTCATCGCTCTACTGTCTCAGTAGATGCTGCTGTATGGAAACAGATGTGTCAATGGCAGCCTCTCATGGTCAATTGTGATAAGTCCATTCAACTAGATAATAATAACTGATCTCTGCTAAATCAGTGTTGGGATGTTCCTATCATTAGTACTACATTTTCCAAAGCTTGTTTTAACTGAATCAAAGGCTGACTGCACTAACAGACCCACCATAAAGACATTTAAAAATTAGTCGCCTTGTTTTCAGGTTTAGAAAAGTGAAAAAAGGTGAGTAACGGGTCTATTTATGCTATGGATACATTCACAAGATTTAATATATTCCATCCAAGTTAAGAATGACCTGGGTAGTGATGCTGCTCTAGTGTACTAACACTTTTGATGGCATCTGACCGGAGAGTTGGCCCTAGTTACCCTACCAACACTTCTCAAAAGCACTGTATTCTTTTACTTGCTGTAGATACTCCTCCATGATGAACACATTATATACTGTACGAAATGTATGTATAATTGACTTCGGCTTTTCTGTTCAACCCATATGGAGTTTAGCATTAGCAGTTTTCTACCATGTGTATTTGGTTATAGTTTTATCATGAAATGACAAACTGCTGAAAATTATTGGATCAATAAAAAACATGTTTACTTTATTTTTTCTTCAGTTTTGTTTGACATAAATGAATGTGAGAGGAAAAAGATCTGCATCATTTTCGTGAATGCTGTTGCATTTTATACGGACATTTAAAAAAACACCGGAGACTGTACAATTCAAGAAAAATAAGAAAAATAATTGTCCTTCAGACCATCATATGCTTTTTGAATCATTTAAATTGTGTAGAAACATACACTTAATACATGACAATTGACCCGGGCAAACAGCTGCTTCCAGTCCGTCACTGTGTGTAAACTTTAGTGATGTCGTTGTACTTCCCATCAGGAGCTTCGTACTTGTTAATTGGCGGGGTGTGGACAGGGCCTTCATGAGTAAAGGGAAATAAAAGAGTGTCTGGCTTCAGCGATGCGTGGTACAGCTCCTCAGACTCCAGCTTCAGCTCCTCCAGTGCCTCCGTCTGCGCTTTTAGAGCGAGTTCAACAGCCTGCATTTCAGCCATACTCTGCTCCTGTGCGACCAAACAGAGAAGAGCACAAATATGACTCACTTACTTTATATGATGGAGGGCAGAGGTCAGACACATAATTATCTGTAAAAGCTTAAGTGTTGGAGGTGTTGAAGGTAAGTGGTGACCTGTTTGTATCGACACCACTCCTTCAACAGCGAGGCTCGACGCTCACTCTCTTCAAATAACAGGTTTACTGCAGAGCGCTCCCTTTGGAAGAGAAGAAAAAACACAAACTTATAAACACATCAAGGTCAGCAAGCTAGGTAAAGCAAAATGGATGATACATACAAAGTTATTCCATCTGAATGCAATAATGTACTAAGACCAAGAATGTGGCGGGCATTGTCTTGTTTTATTCAAATTGTTGAAAGAATTCCATAAAAATGGTTGATGACAGTACTATGGACCACAGTAAAATGAGCTGTACCTTGTTTCATCCAAGCATGAGACTGGAGTGACGAGGTCCTCTACGGGGATAAGCTCCGGGGGAACCTTCTCCAGCCTCCTCACTCTTTTTTTCAGCCGATCTCTCTGCAACTGCTCGCTCATTGGGGACACTTTCTTCTTCTTTTTAGGCTCCGCTCTTAAAAACAAAAGCATAGATCTATGTCAGCATAGTCAATCACAATATATAAATACTATGATACTGTGATAAGTATTGTTATATTGTTCAGAGTTTTCATAATGAATCAACAAATGCTATATCGATATAATTTACTGTTCTACATTTAGGTTGGACACATATCAGTGACTTTATCGCTAGCATTTGGCTCATATCATAGACTTTTTTACTGGGAAATTAGAACACATCTTAACCGTAAGAGGTGGTTTGATAATCATCAAACCCCTGGTAAATTAACATGTAAGGGGATCTACTGACCCTCCATCCCCAGCCCTCTGTGCATGGGGATAAGATGCAGTGCACAGAAATTCAGAAACTAACCAGTGAGGAAACGCTGCTGGTCACTGGTTTTTCTTTAGACATATCTGTTGAATTGTAGTTGAAATAATTATTCTAATAATAAATTATTTGATCGAAAGAAAATCAGTTAACAATTTTAACAACTGTGTATTGTGAAGCAACGTCATCATATTCTGGTTGCAGCCTCTCAAATGTAAAGATAGCTTTGTTTCTTTGCTTTTCACCATTTTGCACCATTGAAACATGTATTTGGGCAAAATTAAGACATGACTTTGGAAACTAGATGTTAACATCAACTCTGGCTAAAGTGACAATAATATAGTGACTGCAAAAACAATACAACGTTAAAAGTAGAGTTTGGCACATATAATATAAGACTGGCAAGACCTGTAAATACGCTTTTGAATGCAGGATCTGTTTTATAATACTATGTTCTGGTAGTAGCCTTTTCCCACACAACTTGCAATGAATTCAATGACCAAATAACAGATGGACATACAGTGAACCTCGGACTTTTGATCTTACCTTAGAGAAGCAGATGTCTTCAGTGTCATCACAGAAGCAAACCAAGGAGTCCGTACAGCATGGTGATGTTCTCCCAACATGAAGCTGAAAAGCAACACAGAATACAGGTCAAAAAATACTAAATCATTGACCCCAATAGATTAATATAGGGGACAGTTTCCCTTTAAGTTTGGCACTTTATCTTGTGAATAACCTTAGCTGAGTTAGCTCCAGGTAGCTAGCGCCCAGTCAGCTGCTTAAATCTTACTTTACAAACACTCACCTTGACGAAGCGGTCTGTCGGGATAACACCCTGCAGAGACTGCGCGACAAACACATAGACATATTTCCACCTTGCGTTGTTTCAGTTTAATCTGATACTCGGGGTCACAAATGTTCACATGTAGTGTCTTCCGCTGTCCCATGGATGTGGGCTGTCCTCCCTGCGTACGTGACGTGATGACGTTGACTAAAAGTCACCATCGCACGGAGGCACATTCGAGTGTTTTGAAAGCACAGAAAAAGAAATAAAATGAGTTACATATAGAACACTTTGAAAATACCATAAGGAAATTAAAGTTATGCAAGACATAACATTACCTCAATTAATTCATAATGTTTAAGTTCGAAGTTATATGTAATATTTTTGGCGAATCTTATTTGACGAGTGTCAAGTTCGCTGCCCCACTATTTAGGGGAAAGGTCCAAAGGTCGCTCTGCAGTGTTGTATTCTGCACGGACTGATATTCATTCGGTGCAGAGAAAGAATATATCAGCCCACGAGTTTTATCCTAACACTGCTGGCTTGTTGATTCTGCATCATGGCTCTTCTACGAGGTAAACAAATACTTTTTTGAGGTCTATAGAAAGCAAATAAAAGCAGGAATGCATGCAGATGGACTTTAAGAAAGGGCTAACGTCACTTTGTTAAATAAACCTTTATATAGCAGTTTAGGTTTTAATAGTTTCCTGAGAAGAATGTCGTCACGTGAAAGTCGATATAATGTCATTGGAAATGTGAAAGAGGATGGTTAAAGTGGATAGTCTGATCACAGCGTTAACTACAAAATAGGTGAAAGGTGACAAGATGGTGTCAAGTTCATAACCATATGTTTATCGCCAGCATCCCCAAATACCTCTCGATCTATATAAGTGCAATTCATATTTATCATATTTACCGTTTAGCAATTTATTTTTACCTTCTTTATCAACCTACTAATAGTGTTCATGGTCATCAATAATGACAATAGCCACACACAAAGTAGTGAGGAGGACAGGGTCCTCCTCAGCCAGCTGTCCGCCTGTTCTCTGTATACATCAATGGCCTACACAGTGAGTACACACATCAAGAAAATATCTTAATATGCCCTTTTGTAGCTATTTAATAGCAACTTGACAGGCTGAGAGTTGTTTTTGCTGACCTCTAGTGTTCCCCCCCCTCATATTACTACAGTGATGGTGAAGTGTACTCGAGGGTGTGACAGTACACAATGATCATAAACTAAAAAGCATATAAAAAAATAAAAATAAACAGCACTATCATGCCCTTTAGCTACTTCCACAAATGTTTTGTTTATTTCTAAACATTTTATCATTAAAGCAATTTACCGACTCAAAATGCAATTCTGGTTGAGATAAAGTAAACTAACCAAGGTAAAGAAAATTATGCATTAAGAAAACTTTACATGTCTTTTTTGAGGGGTTTGGGCAAGTTGAAAAAGACTTAAGGACGGTAGTCTTAGTAGTGTCTCCAAACAGTATGTCTTTCCAAAGAAGGCACCACAATTGTTTTTAACTTGTCCGTTAAAATCATCACGGTTTTATGGTCTTATTGATTTTTATGCAGCAAATTAATTAATGTGCATTTAATCTGATTTGATTAAAAATATATATATATAATACTCAATCATCCCTGAACATTAATCGTTTGGATCTGAGAGATATTACTGAAAAAGAGCTGGATACATTGATTATTTGCTCCCCCTTTCTCTCCAGTCCATCTCAATCCTTGGTGTTAGATGCCCTCTTGTACAGTATCTTTATTTTCTGCTCCTCAATGCACTGGCAGTGTTGACCATCTCTGCATGATGAACCACTAAGCACTTCCTGATGCTGTGATCTGGCTCTGTGTCACTGGTGGTTGTATTTTGGTTGTCGCTGTACTAAAATACTCTCTTTGCAGGTGTATTTGTTGTGGGGGCCAAGCGCACTCCGTTCGGTGCCTATGGTGGCGTGCTGAAGGATCACAGTGCAACAGACTTGGCTGAGCACGCAGCTAAAGCCGCCCTCGCTGCAGGGGGCGTGGCACCAGAACTTGTAAACAGTGTCATCGTGGGAAATGTCATGCAGGTACTTAAAAACCAACAAATATCAAATCAAAACTAACATCACATGAAAATGTTATCATGCTCATTTGATACCTAACTTGTGCATTTACATTGGTTCTCACCTTTTCATTCCCCCCCTCCCCATTTCAGAGCTCAGCTGATGCAGCCTACATTGCACGGCATGTGGGTCTGAGGTGTGGGGTGCCCATCCCAGTGCCTGCTCTCACTGTGAACAGACTGTGTGGATCTGGTTTCCAGTCAATCATCAACGGCACTCAAGTAAGAACTCAAATATAATGCTGGCAGATGTCCAAATGTAGAATAAACTGTAGTAATGTACACTACTGTACTATGTGTAAAAGCACATATAGAAATCAATTGCACATTTTTGGTCTTATCTTTTGTCTTGCTGAACAAAAACAAAACCCCTGTGTGTTTGTAGGAGATTTGCCTCAGGGAGTCAGAGGTGGTCCTGTGCGGAGGCTCAGAGAGTATGAGTCAGGCCCCGTACGCTGTGCGCAACATACGATTTGGTACAAAGTTTGGATTCGATCTCAAGGTTTGTGATCGGTTGATTTTGTCTACTTTGTAAAAACCAAAACACTTGACACATATAGCTTGTTATTCAAAAACAGAAGCTTATGAGGCAGTGATACAAATAAACTATTCTCCTTTGTCTGACAGCTAGAGGACACCTTGTGGGCGGGTCTGACTGACCTGCATATCAAAATCCCAATGGGCATCACAGCAGAAAACCTGGCAGAGAAATACCAGATCACACGAGAAGAAGTTGACAACTATGCATACCAGTCACAACAAAGGTGGAAGGCTGGTAAGACGGGTTTCTTTAAAGAAAAATCCATCTTTTAAATATTTGTACGGTCTGCTCACCTTACACATGGTAACATCCAAACATGTTTCTTTTGAGAAGACAGGCGTTTGTTTTTAACTTGTCTACTCATTGTTTATAGTTCAATTGTGATTTTTGTTTTTGTTCACAGCTCATGAGGCGGGTTACTACACAGCAGAAATTGCTCCCATTGATGTGAAAGCTAGGAAGGGAAAGGTGTCCATGGCTCAGGATGAACACCCTCGTCCACAGACAACACTTGAACAGATGGCCAAACTGACTCCCGTCTTCAAGAAGGGAGGGACTGTAACCGCTGCCAACGCTTCGGTGGGTTTACGCCTATACAGTCTGTAGTTTACTCTTATGCTGTTGACTCCTATTCAAGATCTGGGGTGCATTTTTTTTCTGCTTAACTTCAAACTAAAAATAATTCTTAAATGTAATTGCAAACGGTTAAAAGCTAAAAACAACAATTTATTTTTTAAGGAGTTAGTGCCATTTAGTTTTATTTGAAGTCAAACATATTTGAACTACTGTTACTCATACCATGGGAGTATCTTACAATGACTACATCTAACACTCTTGGTGTCCAGGGTGTATCTGATGGAGCTGCTGCTGTGGTGATTGCAAGTGAAGATGCACTAAAGGAACACAAGCTCACTCCACTGGCCAGGATTGTGTCCTACCATGTGTCAGGCTGTGACCCAAGCATTATGGGAATTGGTAAGTAACACCTTTGTCATTGAGATGTAATTTAAGCCCTTTTTAAGTAAATGAATAACTAAATAAATGGTTGTGGTATTTCACATTGGTTTAAGTATCTCTGTTTTCTTTTAAAACATCTTAGGTCCCGTTCCAGCAATCACAGAAGCGCTTAAAAAAGCCGGCCTGACTCTCAATGACATGGATCTTGTGGAGGTTTGTTTTTAGCAAAACATTTCACTCTGTCAGACATTTCATCAGTAGTAAAATAATTACTCAGTCTTGACATATGTAAAAGCACCAATACAGTAATCTAAGAAAATCCATCATGACAAGTTAAAGTGCTGCACTAGTTAGAACTATGAAAGTACAGAAGTATTATAAGCAAATTATACTTCAAGTACTCGCTCCCAAAGAGATGCGTATCCTGTCACAGATATATTATTTTATTTAGCCTTATCAGATTGTTAATAATAATTCACTAAAGTTGCTTTGGTGTAGCTGATAATGTCCCTTAGATCTTTAAAGGTGCTCAGAGTAGACACTGCTTTTTTGTAAGGAGTCACAAGCCAAAAACATTTTTAAAAAACAATGACATCTTTCACAATTTATTGGAATTTTAGGTTTATTATACATTTCAATAAAAAAGAATCCAACTCAATGAATAAAGGTAAATAAAGGAAATACTAAATTAATGTAACTTCAAATTGTACTTGAGTTATAATAATAGTTGCTTTCCAAAACTGCCTTTTTATATGTGTTTTGATTGATTCAGCTACAACACATTTGTGTCATTGGTGACTTTTGTTTCGCACAGGTGAACGAGGCTTTTGGCGCTCAGTACCTGGCTGTTGCTAAGGCTCTCGGACTGGATCCAACAAAAACCAACGTTAACGGTGGAGCTATTGCCATTGGGCATCCTCTTGGTGCCTCTGGAGCACGTATCACTGCCCATCTGGTTCATGAGCTCAGGTAATTTTATCGTTTGATTAAATGAATTTACATTATATCAGGCGAAGGTTGCACATTGAGCAGCATTGAATATTGAACTTTGTTGTTCCTACAGACGACGAGGAGGCAAGTACGCCGTTGGTTCTGCCTGCATCGGTGGAGGTCAAGGCATCGCCATCATCCTGGAAAAGTACTGAACGAAGCAGCCGCCAGTTTCAGAGGAATGCTGTAGAAGAATTTCTTTTGCCACCGTCCACTCAAATATAAAAAAACACAGTTGACACATGCTTAAAATAAATCAAACAAAACATCTTACATTAGGTACTGTGAAATGGCAAATGTTAACATGAGGCACTGCTGCACAGCTTTTACCCTGGAACACAAGGATCAACATTCTTTTTTATTTTGCTAAGCATTATAACTCCTTACGTTCTATTCATACAAAAACAATATAATAAATGTTTCAGTCCATTGTTGCCTTGGAAGCCATGTGAAGATGAAGAACAAACTCATGTTTCTGTGATTGTATTACCAGACTGCAAGAGACTGTTTGTGTGTGTAAATGTGTCACAGAGCTAGATCACATTCACAAGTGTAGCATATTATTAACTTCATAAAGAACAGTCTGTATTGGGTTACAGTAAGGAATCTGAACCCTGGTGTTTGCCTTTATTATGTTTTCTATCTCCATTATCAGGGACCAGATGTTCCAGTAAATATGTCTGACCTGCGAGGGCTCCAACAGAAACTGATTTTGTATGTCTGTGTCAAATATTCTCAATAAATAACATTTTCAAAAACTAAAGTTGAATTGTGTTTTTCAAGTGTTTTTTTCTAGATGAGCAGGGATTAACATGAGACAAACAGAAAAAACTTACTTTGGTTTTAAAGCTTGTTTTTTAATAACATATTTTCAATTGCAGTAAAATGTTTTTTCTTGCAATACATAAGATTAAAATTCATTATGAAAAACTGAACACATATACCCATGGAGAAAGGATTACTGAGTGGTTTTTGATATATGTAGGCTTTCTAATTGTAGTGACTTACTCATAAATACAAAGAAGCTTAAACCCTTTTTTTTTTAAAGTAGACAAAAGTCTGGAATTTAGATGTTACTTATAGCAAGTATAGTTTGAAAAAACAAATAACAGAAAACATAACATGTGCTTCAGACTATGTTTTTTATTTAAGGCTCTGCACTTAGTAGAATTGTTTTTGGATCACTTCAAAAAACAAGATAAGATAATAAATAAATAACAATACTCCTACAGCTAATAATCTCCAATATCAAACTTCATTCCACCATACAGTCGGCATAAATGTTTCTACAAGCTCTATAAAAGCATTAAATGTTCATGTTCAGTGAGAATAATCGGGAAATATATTTAGGACTACAAAGACCATCCTTTTAACGCGACGCAATTACGTAAACGTCATCGTTCAGCGTCGTTATATACGTCACATCCCCGGATGACGGTCTTTTTTTCATAGCAAAGGTAAGACTGCCTTGCCTTCGTGGTTCTGTTGAAATAAAATCTGTTTGCATCTGTGTTACAGAAAGAAACAATCAGTCTCTAAATATCAGGATACGACTCTTTGTACTATAACGATGCGGTAGACATGGTTATTTTTGCGATTCGTCCGTCATATTTCTGTAATAATGAACAGTTTGGTGTATATGCAGACCTAGGCCGCCAGCTAGGCTATAACGTTAGCTAGCGGACTAATAGAAACGTGTGGTCCTTCGTTAGTCGGTCGTACCGACAAACTAAATGATTCCGCTGACACATGAGATGTATTTTATAACATTACATTGTCAGTTTTAAGAACGCAAGTGGCTGTCTAGCGATCATACGACTCTTCTTCTAATGTTGCTAATGCTAGCTAACGTTACATGCCTGTAGTGCATAGGCGAAGGCTGTGGTGTGTAGCTACCAGCCAAGCACGTTTAGTAATCATCTGCTGTATTGCCGGGATGTTTTCTTGTGTTAAGCAACTTATTGCATATTTTAATATTTGTTTCTGCTGCTCCAAAAGCGTTGTCATTTTAAACTGGACACATTTTCTTATAGGCTGTAGAATTGCTACAGTGTTAGCCTTCTGTCAGGTTGATGAATACCAAAATCATAGTACTTATAAACTGTGTGCAGCAGACTTTCCAACCATAGCTGGAATACTGTTTGGAGTCTAGAAGATTATTTAAAAATAAACCATGTATTCATTTGATAGTGGACACCACATACTTCTGGTTTACTAACCTTTTTCCTTTTTATGTCAGATGGCAGACGGAGACAAAAAGACTCCCAAGAGGAAGCACGGGAGCCGGAACCCGGTCCTGGCCCGGGGTATCGGCCGTTACTCCCGATCAGCTATGTATGCCCGCAGGGCCATGTACAAGAGGAAGAGCAAGATCACTGAGACCAAGGTGAGGGCAGATATGTGACACCATGTAAAATGGATGATAAAACCATACCCTTGACTCTTGTATTGATGACAATTTGTTTTTTGTTTCAGGTGGAGAAAAAGATTAGGGAGAGGCCCAAGGCAACTATTGTCAAGACAGTTGGAGGAGACAAGAATGGAGGCACTCGAGTTGTCAAGCAGCACAAGATGGTGAGCAAAGTGTAATTTCTTGTTTTTAACCATGAGTTTATTTTGTTATTAAGATCAGAATTAACTCCCATCATATACTTGACTAAATATCTCTATTCAAGTATTTGAGAGCACAATTGGTGGCCAGTTTAAAATATCAGGGGCAGTGGGTCAATTCAATTCCCCTTACAACTTTCATATAAGCCTATAAAGCAACAGGGACACTTGGGTTCCACAGGGCTATGAGTTCAATTAAATGTACTTGTTTTTTGTATGGAAATGTCTTCCACTATATATTTTTTTGCAAACCTCAATTTAAAATGGTAATGTTTATTTCCATGTGCCCCTTCTGTAGCCCCGCTACTACCCCACAGAAGATGTTCCCCGTAAACTGAGGAGCCACGGGAAGAAACCCTTCAGCCAGCACAAGAGGAAGCTGCGCAGCTCCATCACCCCAGGAACTGTCCTCATCCTGCTCACTGGCCGCCACCGTGGAAAGGTGAGAATCATTTCTAGCGGGTCTTCCCTTTCAATTTATTTTAATGTTCAGGGATTATCAGTAATGAGGACATTAACAACACAGGCCAAAAGTGCTAAGATTCTTCTAGTGTGTTAGAAAGCAGACCATGGTGAATTCTTATATATTCTTTGTACGATCAAAGCCATGAAAAATTATACATAAAGGAACGTTGAGATTACAGTCTGATGTCGGGGTTATTTTTTCTCTCTGCTTCAGGGCTAAAAGGGGTAATTGGCCTGCATAAAAATGAACTGAATGGGTGAATTATTTTTTAAATGACTGTGCTAGCCTAGCGTCATGTTTAATCATTTTCATGTTAAGTAATTGAACCTCGAAATCTTCTAAACCCAACGCTGCTCAACTCCTGGTTACAGCCTCAATAATGGAATTGGAGTGTAATGTTAAATTACTGAATTTGGAAATGCCATCTCTTTTCTATTTGTATGCCTCCTATTGCACAATATTTCACTGTACATCATTTTTATCAAGGCATTGGTGTGTTTTACTAATTGCATCAGAGGTGGACTTGTGCTTGTTGTTGTACTGTCACAAATTTAACTGTCTAGCAGTGGCAACATAATGGATGCTCGGTTCTCCCCAACGTACATTCTTATAAAGACGCATGTACAACCCACGTATCTATAGATATTGCCCCTCCAGAAAACAGCCCCATGTTATCGTGAATAAAAAATGAGTTTTCTAACAAGTGTGCTTGATGCATCACTATAATCACATAACCTCAGGTCCACAGACATTGTCGTTACCTCCCACACTCAAATGATGCATGGGCAAGTTATGGAGGCATGCTAGTGTGCCCACACACACTTTGAGCAGTTGCTGACCTAAATAATGTTTCAGAAGTGAATATGACAGTCTTCCTGTTATAATTAGGAGTGTCAGATTTATTTTTTCTCCATTCTCAAAACCATGGAATGGATGCAGCCATGTCTTAACCAAATGGCACAAATGACTGTTTTCTTATAAGCTCTCTAATTGAGCTGAATGGTGTGAAGCTCCAGTACAAAAGGTTGATCCTAAAGAAACTTGATTTGTCTTTCAGCGTGTGGTGTTCCTGAAGCAGCTCTCAAGTGGTCTCCTGCTTGTCACTGGTAAGGATAAATGTTTTTGGTGCACTTGCTGTTACCTTCACATTTAAGCTCAGTGACATTAGAACAGCAATTATTTGGACATCTTTCTACTTTTCTTAACGTTGCTATTTTCCTTTTTGCGTGTGTAGGCCCTCTTGCGCTAAACAGAGTACCCCTGCGCAGGGCTCACCAGAAGTTCTCCATTGCCACCAACACCAAAGTTGACATCACTGGCATGAAGATCCCCAAAACTCTGAACGATGCCTACTTCAAGAAGAAGAAGCTGAGGAAGCCCCGCCACCAGGAGGGAGAGATCTTCGACACAGAGAAAGAGGTGAACTAACTGGGCTATTGTCTTTTAATGCCTTACTTTGAAAATGTCAACAGGACTTGCCTTCCACATTTGTACATCACTTACGGATTTCTTCTCCATGTCTCTGCAGAAGTACCAGCTGACCGAGCAGAGGAAAGAGGACCAGAAAGCGGTGGACGCTCAGCTTCTGCCCCTCATCAAGAAAGTACCTCAGCTCAAAGGATACCTTCGCTCTTCCTTCAGCCTGTCTAATGGAGTCTTTCCACACAAGCTGGTTTTCTAAATGTGTTGTAATAAACAGTACCACCATCTAATCATCTTTCCTGCCTCATTTGTGCTGAAGCCGAGTATGTAAAGGCAATGATGGAAGTTGTACTAAAAAGCCTGCATTTTTAAATGGTACATGTAAAAAGTATGAATATTTAATGTAGATGATGGTTTTAAAACGAAGCACTCACCTCTAGTTGCATATGGATTATTTTTGATGCAGTAATTAAAATTAGTTTTAATGTTGTGCATTACAGCTAATGGTTAATTGCATAACTATGCCTGTATTTCATGAAGTGGGTATGAGAACCGATTTGCAAAACTAGTAATTTGATTAATCAACAGGTGGGAAGTAGTGTAGTACAAATACTTCATTACTTAAGTACATTTTTCTGGTATCAGTACACTCCACTACTTATTTTGACGACTTTTTACACATATCTGTACTTTCTACTTACTTTTTCAATACTGGTTTGTTACTTTAATTTGTTAGATGGTGTGATCAGTAATTGAGGGTCTATTTTTAACACTTGAATTCATAATTTCCTGGTTTTCAAAGGGACCAATGAAAACTTAATTTTGCCGTTGTTCAGCATCAAAACATTCATTAAAGTGAGGTCAGCTATTTAAATCAGTCGGTACTTCTATCACAGTATTTCAAAACACTAGTATCTGAACTTCTTGAGTAAAGGATGTGAGTACTTTGCCATCTCTGGTAATCAAATGTGGTAAAACACAATGTTCCCCTTTTTTAAAAATGGAGTGGGACATGGCATACAAATGAATTGAACTATATTTTTTAAATACTTTAGTACAGTCAATTTAAAGTTTAAAGAGTTTGAACATTCAAATGCGTTATATTTCACCAGGTTTATTCTGTTTTGATCCCTTGCAATCAACCATAAATGATCAGATATAGCCAAAGATAATTGTTCTACTACAAAAGCTCTAAGAAGCTGGCATGACGAGTGACTTGTCTTTCAAATTATGGCGGAAAAATGTAAATTGCCTATCTAGTCACTCCACTGTTCACTGCAAATATAGGATTTTATCCCACTTGTAATGTTATGCCTTTTGCTAATATTACCAATCTCCTGGTTCAGTTAGTGTATAATGAAGTGACCACACCAGACATTGGACCCAGACAGCTTAACAGCTACACTTTAATTAAAAAAATGACATGTCTAATGTAACAAGACAAAAATAAATACAAGTGTTTCATCTCTTTAACATGGCCACGTTTTTTTTTTTATCCTCAAAAACAGAACAAAGTAGAAAGCAGCACAGAAAAAGGCAGCGGCCCCTTGCCAAGGAATGATAAGTGCCTTTGTCAAATCAGTCAGTACTGTATGTAGTATGGTCAGCTGATTTAGAGAAAATGCATTCTCTCAGCCCGACTTGAACAGCAGGATGGCGACTTGACCCAAGTAGAAGTAAATGAAATGCTTGGTCTCATGGGTCACGTAGCTGCCAAAGTTCCTCCCAACGATGCAGTGCCAGGTGGGGTTGTATTTCTTGTCAAACTCCTGTGAGGGGCGAAGAAATGTATTCATCAAACATTTGTGGTCCAACATGTTTGAAGGTGAAAACAAAATACATTATTAAATGCTTATATGGTGAAGTAATGTTTCTTATTTGTAGTTTAATATGCTATATCACAACAGACAAGTAATACATTTTTACGTATCAACAACTTTTTTGTAACTGGATATGGTTGATTTATTGTGAACAATGGGCCACGATCAAGACGCACATATTTCTTACTTAGAAATGTTAAACTTAAGTTGAATTTATAACTAATTTGTTTGATAAGCATCTTTTTTTTTCCTTTCAATGATCTTCTGGGTAAAAATGCATTTTATATTGCAAATTCCCAACATATAGAAGCTCAAAAGGTAATATTCCAGCGGTTTTGTAAGACAATAAAAAGGTGTGGTCCTCCCTACTTTGATCAGGAATGTCACTATGGAGATAAAAAATGTGGGCATGTTGGCTTCTGGAGAACAGACCATCCAAGAGGAACTTGTTTCTTCAGGAAGAGTGGAAACAATTACAAATACCAGGCTAGGGTGAAAAGTGAATGATGCCCAGATGGGTTTTCCAGTGAGCGCAAATAGCTTAACATCGCCACATTCCAGTTTCTTTTCGTTTGTGCATTTGAAATACTGTCTACTGCAAATATGCATCTCTTTATTAATGTAAATCAAATGTAGCCCTATAATTTAAAAAGCATATTTGTAATGCGTTAGATTCTCGTTTTGCTTGAAAGACCTAAAACCCAAGATTTTAAATTGCCACCGACTGGTTTTGTTTTTTGAATTAAGTCAATTTCTTTGAAATACTACATGTTGCTCAAAAGTCAGCAGGTTAAAGATTAACTTTGTTTGAATCTACTTTAAGACTTTTAATGAATGGAAGATGCGTCAGCAGTAGTATTTACCTTCTTGATGTATGCAGCGATATCTTTCTCGATGTTGTACTTCTCCAGGGCCTGAGTGGCACACTCCACGGCGTCCTGCTGCATGTCCTCCGACATGTCGGCATTTTTGATCACTGCCTTTCTGTCAGACATGGTTGCCCTGGGAAACCAAAACACAGCGGAGGATTTATCATCTTCACGGGCGCATTGGCGCACACACACAATGCAAAAGACCCTGAGCATCCCAACAGTCCTTGTCATCGATTGACTTAAACGATACGGTATGGTTAACGTACTTGGTTGTCATCACCCAGTTAAGCAAAGAAAATAGTTTACGTTTGTCGGTGACGAGTTATCGTTACATAATAACTGACACATAATGTGAACTAGCCGTTTCTACAAGTGTTGCATAACAACTTCCATCAAGCTCAAAGGATGCGCGCGCTGCGTAGTTTCTATGGATACGCAAGACATTTTAGATTATCGTCTCAATTTTGTCCAAGGTTTAATCCAGGATCCTATTAAACTAAATGAAAGACCATTTTCCACTAACGTTACCTAACATTATAAAGCAGCGAAAGGGCAAGCCTCATTTGCCCTAACGTGCAGGATACCAGGAAAAGGCACATTTCTTATAATAACATAACGTTTGTGATAAATATGACTTATCCGAAGTAAGGTGTCATGGGGGTTTGCTAACAGACATCGAGACATGCATATTCAACGACGACGAGCCTTTCATTTGCTAACGGTTGCTATAACTAGCTACTCATTCATATTGCAAAAGGAAAAATAAACATCGTCTAACAGTCGGCATAGATTTAATCGTGTTGATAAAGATGAAAACTAAGTAAAGTACACATGCAGTCATTTAAAAATGTGAAATTGTTAAATGTACTTACTAGTCTCTCGTATAGTGTTGTCTAGTTTTAAAGAGATGACCACTCCTGTTGTGACAACTCCCGCGAAGTGGTTGACAAAAAAGTAATGTGGGTGTGTAGCGGTAGAAGACTGCTGCCTTGCCATATCCTCATTGGCTGTTATTAATGCACAGGGCGCTGTCATTGGCTGGTACAGGCCAATGTCTCGGGTATTTCTGCCAGCATTTTATTTCCAACCATCATGCCTTGCGGCACGGTCGTTACCGCGGCAACCACTGTAAATAAATTGCTAATGCCAAAGATGCTAAATAACTTTCTTTTAAAACCAACACTCTGTTATTCTATGGTCCATGCCTCACTGATGGTAGGCACTAGGCAGGATATTTTAGTACTTAGTTTACAAACATGTTGTAAGTGAAGTTAAAGAAAATGTAGCCCTACTCAATGTGAAACATTTTTGTTGGAAGAAGCAACATATTTATTTCTAACTGGAAAGGTTAACTTATTGGTTCAATACATGACTTATGCTTGTATCCTTATGCCATAGCGCGGGTACAAGTTACATTTAGATAAAGGCATAAAACATTTACAAAATCAAAAAATTACCTTTTTTCAGCTTTTATTAGTCATGGCGCTGGTCATAGCTACAGTGTAGTTGTGACGATGAAAATCTTAGGTCACAGGCTCCACCAACAGTGCAACACAATACAGCAGTGTGTGCAAAAAAGATTAATAATCAAGTATGTCATGGCAGAGTTTCATAAAAAAGGATAAAACATTGAATACATATTTATAAATGATAGTATGCAACATAAGTTGCGGTTCAGTTTTTCTTTAAAAAAAGAATTCCTAGTAGTAGCCTACTGTAGGCTATGTCTTTTTCAAAAAGACTCAAAATCCAATCATTGTTTTAGTACACTGGACAAATATGAACTTTTTATTGTACCAACTATTTTTACAAGAATATTTTAAGGATAATTTAACATGTGTGTTAAAAAGTGTAATTTCTATTTCAATACATTCCATATCTTGTGATCCATTGACTCCCAATCTGAACCAGATATAAACCTAACACTGTAAAATTAAGACCACTCCTTTTTATTTGGATTTGAGTTCACCTTCTATTTAATGCGAATGTAAAAATTAGTTCGTTTCCCCTTAATTTCTTTAAAAGCTTACATGTCATGTGACCAAGTGACTTCAACTCCATACCATTTATTAATTCACTGGAGAACACACACACACCTTTTAGTCCACCTTGGGTTAAATATTATTTTTAGCGATATTCAGCACTATTTTCTTTTGATTAGCCTTATTAGTATACTGAATTCCCGGGACACACATCTGTTTATTGGACTTAGTTCATTTTGGCAAACCTTTATATTTCTTTCAACACCTTCTATGTCATGTGACCCAATGATCCCAAATAATATCAGACCAGATATTATGACTACACTTGACAAAAAGACACATACAGGTTTCTATGGTTTTATTTTTGTTAAATATCTTTTTAGAAAAGGTTACAATCCTCCCCATAAAGAAAACTAAACAGAGTCCATATCCTAATATTTAAGTTTTGCAATACAGATTCAAGTCTGTATCACCAAGGTTCATGGTAGCAGTATTTCAGTTGAATAACTGTATTACTTTTATACTTTCTAAATGCCACCCATATAAGCACAATAATATCATATAAGTAAAAATGTTCACACAACCACATGCAAGAGAAACAAATCTACCATAGTAACATTCACACATCAATCAACAACTGGAACACATCTCAACACATTGATGATCTTTTTGTTCCAACATGGAGCCCCTTAACCACAAATCACATTTGCCTTATTGCATTCTTTCCTTCCGTTTCATCAGTTTGCCCAAATTGGAAAATAAATACTCACAAGTTTAAAAACAGGGATTCTTGAATGTCCATGGTGATTGAGATAAGAAAGAAAAAAAGATTGACATAAAGTAAGAACAACCGCAGTACCGCTATGGTGTCTGAATGTGTAACAGTTATAAAAACATGTTTGCACAACGAAGCGTTAAAGGGTGCTATATAAAAAGTGAAATGTATATGCGTTGTAAAAAATAAAATTACTTTTGAGAGCATGATTTAAAAAAGGAGCCCAATAAGTCTTTACAAAGATACGCTATGGGAAAATCAAACAAAAAATAAATCTAAATTATAATTTTGTTTTGCAAGACGTGTATGCATTTGGGTTGAAAAGTCATTAAAAGGGGATGGTTCGTTTTTAGTTGTTCTTTTTTTCAGAACATAGTTGTACGGTATACTAACATATACAGTGTACACATGCTTCCGATCTTGTTTATAGGACAGCTGTAGTTTCCAATGCAGATGTACAGTATCTGTAAACTTCACTGGCTGCGCTCACTTGGCTCTTTGTATTTGTAGTGGATGTATTCAAAGATGTCTCTCTCACTATCCACCATCAGAGGCTCCCCTGCCACACCTACAACAGATCGAGAGAGGAAAATAGCTGATAGTTAGAGCATGAATCATTGATTACGGATTGATGCTAGAAGAACCACATGGCTGACAGAGTGAGCAGGGTCATATGTCACATTGGACTGAGACTCACCAGTGACTCCAACAGGCCGTATGGTGTACTCATTGAGAGTGAAGCCTTTCTCCAGAGCATGAGTTCTCATGTTTTTATTGAAGATATCACTTCCAGTGAAATACAGAACTCCACAGTAGTACTGGTCCTTGGGAATTAACCTTGGGGAAATGGAGAACAGTCAGTCAGGGAGCAGTAGAGACAGAGAAAGTAGTAGAGAAAGCTGCTTCTCTACTTGGTATATTCTTCTGTACTGGGCCTCTTGAGTATTGTTGTACGTAGAGGCAATGTTTTCATTGGAAAATAATTAGAGATGCAGCAATTGCATTTCCTGATTTCTTAAAAGCCCGACCGTACCTTTCCAATTTTTCTTTCTTTCTAAGAACTATATTTAACAGCATACATAAATATTTCTGTACCTTATTTTCAATATTGACTTGTAAGGTTCATGCATATCATAGGAGAATAAAGGAAAAGTATTATAGTTTATTTTGTAAATAATTCAGTTTTATTTAGAACACTATCCATCTGCTCTATTTCTTAATGAAATCATAATTGTTTTTATACAGAAAGTACAAGGCCACTATTAATTATAGATCCAAAACAATGTATACATGTATCAATACAAAAGTATTTCAAAATCAGTATTTAACAATAATGTAAATGTGTGTGGCTGTGATTGTAATGTCTGTGCTGCTACGTGTGACATAAGACCATCATGCAGTACATGTGTGTAAGTGTGAGATTTAATATCGGATCGACCGGACAGTTTCCTCGAGAGGCCCATTCATTGGTGCATCCCTAAAGAGGATAGATATGAGCAATATAAAGAAGGGCACCTGATATCAATACGCCTGTGAAGGTATTCTTCCTCATCCTCTACGCTCTTCTGAAGCTGGCTGACTCCCTAGAAAACAAAATCCAGCACATTGTGACCACAGTGATGTTCTTTATGCACTGGGAACTGACTGTGTTACACATCGATCACACATACAGCTGAGCACCAGAGAGATAATAACTACAAGCCTCACCATGTACTTGGTGTCTCCTTTGGACATATTGTCAGTCACAAACCCAATGGACTCAAAATGTTCCACCACGACATGAAGGAGCTTAGGCTGTAAAAGAAGATAAATGCAACAAAATCAATTGTTAAAAGATGACAAAAGTCGAACCGCAGTTAATCTTAATATCGACGGTATACTGATTTTGAACGAGATACCCTAGAGAAGAGTCTTACCTGCTTCTCAGTCTCAGAGGTGTAGTCTGGGTGGGTCAGCAAAATATCAATATCACCACTCGATGCTGCACCTGGAAATTATGAACATGTGAATCAATAGCTTCAATAATGGAGTTTGAACTACTATTAACTTAAATTCAACTTGAAGGGAAAGTTTACCTCTCCTGTAGCTTCCACAGATCGTTCCAATATATTCTGTGTCGACCTTCTTCAACTCTTCATGAATAAAAGTCTAAACAAAACACACGGTTTAAGAAAACTCTCAATAAAATGTAATAGAAGATAACAAAAACTTTAAAACTTCAACTACCTCCATCTGCTCCATTTCAGAACGTGGAATCCTTTTCTCAAATTCTTCGAAGTACCTGAAAGCAGCAAAAATAATTCATAAAACAGCTGGAGTGATAATAGAGAAAGACTTTAATATATTTGATTATTTGGGTTTTAATGAATGTATTTACACATTTACAGACAACATCCAGCCAAACTTACCTGAGTCCAATCTGTTGATGATGGTTTAGCTTGTGCTCGATCTTTTTCAGATCTAAGAATACAACAAGAAACAGAAAAAAGCATTGCTCGATTATAAATCACACCAAAGCTAAATGTACATTGTGCCCATGTGTTGAGATTGGTATATTGTACATCATATAAAATGTTCAGCCATTTCTACCAAAATGTTTTTTTAAATTATAATAAACAGACCTTCTAACGTCTTCACCCCTTCTTCAAAGAACTTCCTGGCAGCAGCAGGGCTGAAGTCAGAACAAGGAGATGCATTTGGTAACATGAAGCATTATATTAAAACTATATCAGTATTAAAATCCTAACATTCCTGCATCACTCCGGAGTGGCTGCTGAACTGGTGCATTTCAGTTTGAATATCCAATTAATAAATATTTGATTTAGATGATTTCCAATGACATACCCAATTCCAGTCACTCTGGTGAGGAAATTAATGGAAGAGCTGGTGTCATCGGTACGAATCTAGAGGAAAAAATAGTCATCAGTCTGTGCAATACATTTAAAGTGAGCTATTTTATACGCATACTCTTACAATGCGGCATTATTCAGACATTACCACGTGACGTGTATTAAATATAACACTAACCTTTTCCAGTTTCCGTAGCGTGCCAGTTTGCAGGAACTCATCAATTTTTTCTGATATTTTAGCTCCAACACCTTCCTGTTGAAATGTAAAAATAAAAAATAAAATTGAGAGAGCTGAATAGAGCTATTTGCAGCAGTTATGTAAGATGTAGTACTATTGACAAACAAAGGCTGCAGCGGAGCGCTCTACATGTCCCCGGAAACAAGAGCAGAGTAGTGCTAGAGAAGACACACAGTGATGGAGTCCTTTCCAGTTTCCAGGCAGCATTACATGAAATACACCATCAGAAAAGCAGAAATAACATCAAGTCAGCTTCCCTGTTCAATACAAAGATGGATAATAATAAATGAATCCAAGAAATAGGAAATGTTATGAATTCACTATGAGAACCAGTATATTTGCACCATCTTCCACTACAACTAGTAAAAATGACAACCTTCTAAAAAGTAGTATTTATTGTAGGACTGGACTCTGCATTGCGGTGTCTTGGTTTGTTATTGTTACACAAAATGTGCCTCTTGATCATTGTCAACAGTTCATTTTTCAAACATTCACTGATGTGTTTTTAAGGAAACCAAATCTAGAGCACATACCAGTTTCTTGGCTTCTTCGCCATTTCTGATTTTGTTAGGGTACTTAGAAATGGTTGATGCTGCTTTCCTAGACAGGGAAAAAGCAAAAGGATTAATACAAAATAGAACATGATAAGGACTTTAAAGAAGCAAATCATTTGTTGATAAAAAGCTGCCTTTGAATGCCAAATCAAAATTAATATTCAATTACTTTTCCCATATAACATTAGATATATTATTCACTCATTTGCCAGGCTAAAACATAACAACAAACCCTACCTCTATGAATGTTAAAACATTGAAATGTATTCATATATGTTTTACTTCATGGTTATTTTGGAGGATGTAGTTTGTAGTGTGCATAATTATACATGAATTAAGTGAATTAAACACCTCTAAAATCGTTTCTGTAAATTGATTGTTTCTTAAACTGACAGTTTGATTTATGCTCTATATGCATCTGATATTGATGTATTTGTTTTGTTAAGATGCCTTGTTGTATTTCAGGCATCTTATCAAAGCACTCTCACTGCTGAAGCTTCAGACCTTACCTGTAAGCGTTGGACTTGTGTATTGCCCTGTTCACGTTTTTCTCATAATTGGCCAGCTCTGAAATGACAAGAGAGACATCGAATGGTTTTTATATTTAGCTCTCACCTCTGAAGTGTATTGAAACTATGTTCACAATGTGTTTTATTCCCTCAACCCAGCTGAAGGCAGGAAGCCTTTAAATGACAACACGGTGACTATCAGCGTCAGAGCTGACAAAACTCAGATTTTAGGTCAAAGCAAACTATATGATAAACACGACACACAAACCACATCATTTAGCACATTTGTTTTACAAATATTTACTTCTAGTGCCAAGTAAGTTTAGTTGTACTTAAAAACTAAACCCTGGTGCTATGCTAGCTATTGTTAGCCAAACTCAACCGTCCCTTCCATTCACGTACCGACAAGAAAGTCTGTAATTCCCTCATTTGGGGATTCCTGTGGCGCTTTCCTTTTGCTCATTGTTGATTTGACAAGCTCTCAGATGTCTGCTGTAAGACTTAAAGGTCTTATATTAATGCACGAAGTCTAAACCTCTGTAATCTTTGCACGATTCTAACTAGCACACTAGCTAGCTCAAGACGAACAATGACCGAAGTACGCACAGGGGGCGGGGCGTGCGTCAACACGTCATACATACTCAGCGGTTTTCCTTTTTTACGGCACTTTTTAATTTCATAAAACGATATACCGTAACGTTAGTAGAAGACAGAAACACGTGTATTGGATAAAATTAACGTCTTCAATGGTATTCCAAGTTTGTGTACAATACTTTAAATTATTAAGGACATATATTTACTAATAAAGATATTCTTTCTACAATGTGTATGTGATCACTGAGTTGTGTCATCATGACAGTTTTACAGAACCAATATGGAGTTCATCCAATCCGGATAAACAGAGAAATAATTACTTCTTTAGCAGTCTGCAACATCTTCAGCATTAAAAGCCAAACATAATATTAAGAAGTGTTTTTTTATATATATACACTTCCCAAAATATTAATTATTACAAACCTACAATCAGTTTTTACACAAAAAGAAAAACACATCCAACAAGGTTTTACCAAAGGAACAGTTTTTAATGTAAAGTTTACATTGCATCTGGTAGGTTAAAAATGCATATTTTGTAGTAGCATGTAAATTGTTCTTTAAGTTACTGATTATCAGTAGCCTCAATGGTTGACCTTATGGAATAATCACTTGTATTATAGAAATGAAAAAAATTGCTAACGTATAAATAATCATGAATTCTACAAGTTCAGCATTATTTTACATGATGCTTAATGAAGCAGCACATATACAGGACCTTCTCCAGATTCTAAATTGTTAGGAATCTATTTTCACATAAACTTTGTCCCTGGAGAATATTTGTATGGCTTCCTCAATTTCAGAAAGCCTAGAATCCAGATGAGCCCGACGTGAGCGAATACTCAGATTGTCAGCTTTGAGAGGGAATGACAACAGCTCCGTCACCAGTGAGCGATGGGCTGAGGAAACAAAATCAATACAATTAGAAGAGCAA
This sequence comes from Notothenia rossii, assembly GCF_949606895.1. NCBI lineage: Eukaryota > Metazoa > Chordata > Actinopteri > Perciformes > Nototheniidae > Notothenia > Notothenia rossii. The sequence continues at coordinate 25,257,038 of NC_136909.1, forward strand.
ATACTCACTACCCATGTCGTAGCTTAAGTTGTGTTGATATCATTAATACAAGGGCAGAAATAAAGAACAACAGAGACATACTCTCTTTGAGGGACTTCAGTGTCTCCTGTCTTTTATTTTCAGGCATCAGCGTGTGACCAGTCGGGGCTGTAGGATCAGGGGCGTTCCTCCTCTTCTCTTCCTCCTCTATTTGCCACCTCTCCTTCCTTTCCTCCAGACTGAATGTGTGTCAATGAGAGTGATAACAGGAATGAGTAACAGGGTGTCAACCTAAAATATAAGTTGACAGAGGTCAACTTATATTTTATTACATTTTGTCAGAAATATTACAGTGACTCACTCACCAGATATATTATCACAAAGGTTTATAGCGCAATATGCACAATATAACTATCAAACACGACAAACAATAGAAGGAAGGTTTGTATTACCCAAATCGAAATCAAATATGGGACAGAAAACAGTCATGTACAGAGCCATGATCAGCTGGACCTCTTTACCGGTTCACATCATTCAGGAAAATTCTCAAGTACATTTCAAAAGGTTGTTAAAAAAATATTTAAGTATTATAAAGTAAATTTGAACTGTGCCTGTGGCTATGTATGCATATATTATTATGTACACTTATTTGTATTTACTTTTGTTTGGCCTTAGGATGGCGATAATTGGATGACCATTTTAGTTTTCACTTCATACAGCACTGTAAATTGCATGAAATGATGAGCTGTTTTGTTTTGTTTTAATTTTGTTATATGTATGTTTATTTATGTTTTGAGTGTGTGAGGACCCCAGGAAGAATAGCCAATGCTCATGCTAGTGCTAATGGGGATCATAATAAAGAAACAAGACAAAGACAAACATGCTTGCTTGCTGGGAAGAGTCATAGGTTTTTAACATATACTTTTTTTAAATAGAAAAAGCATTTAAATCCTATAAGAAGTTGTATGTCCTGTGAATCCCAGAAGTTCCCAAGAATATATTCAGTTAAAATAGAAGATTTGATGTGAATACTCACTATTGAGGTACCTGTCCCTTAACTGCCATGGGCACAGGCTTATCTCTAAGGTTGGTCAATGACTGGGATCGACGCATCCCGGTTTTTCCTGCAGAACGGGCATTATGTTTTACGAAGTCTATCGTCTGGCCTTGCACCTGTAACTGTATCCATAAACAGAAATATAAAGAATTTAAAAAAGAGGAATTTTTTTTCCTTTATAAATACTCTCTGAATTGAATAAACACTTATTTTCACTTCTCACTTGCAAGTCGTGGTCCTGTATGGTCCGCCGTTGCAAAGTTACAGCAGAGTTTTTAGAGCGTGGTCTTGGTGGAGCAGTAGAATGGGCCTTCAGAAAGTTTTGACACTGTGGTTTAGAAGTTGGACTAGAAACCTGCAAGGAGGAGACTTGATTAAAAGGGATCAAGAGAACATATTTATAACCTAAGAATTTGCAATACTCCCTACCTGTAGTTGGACCATCACCCTGGATGGGACGTTCTCGTATTTGGAGGAGGTCCAAAGAGCTTTGACTGGAGCTGGACGAGACAGTGCCCTCTCGGACTCCTGCTCTTTGCAGCGCCTCTGAATCTCCCTAAGCCGACGCACATTCTCTTTACCAAAGTCATGTACTCGCGGTTCTGAGAGTGAAGAATCACAAACGTTTTTTCAATATCTTTTTCATTTTCGGATCAAGCAAGTATTTAATCAAACTACCTTACTTGCTTTAACAACTCAAAAATGAAAAAGGGAAAACTAAAATAATAAGATACACGTATACCACAAGACAAAACAGAACCACTCTTTTTCAGCAAAGACAAAAAAACAAACAATTGCACTTACTCTGTTTGGGAGCAGGGCTGATAGAGACACCCCCTAGTTTGAGTAGTTCCCCAACTACCCCTCTCTGTCCGCGTTCAAGAATATGGGTGGCATTAGGGCCGATACGGGGAGGATGTGATGGGGTACGGGCACTATAGCAGCGAGGGTACAACACAGGATCTGGAGCGAGCGGCCCTGAGAGGAGGGCCACATTCCCAATGTCGTTTCCCTCTAAACGGCCACGTGCTGGAGAAAGAAAGGAAAACTGAACAAGGTTACTTGAGGCTCATGACTGGTTGATAAACAATGAGTTATCAAATATGAACAGAAAATTACTCTTTAATAGCAGTTTCCTGCATATGATTTTTGTGTATCATTTATTTAACATATCATTTATTTAACGTATCATTTATTTAACGTAAAACACACTCATGGATGTCAAAAGACTAACTCAAATTGAACTGAAATTCCCAATGGAAACAACAGTTGGAGTTAGTCTTTAGCTAATAGATATTATTTACTGCCCAAATTCATTGGAAAATAAAAACACTGTTAAAGGGGGTTTAATATAGCAGAGCCCAGAGGCTTCATCTAACCTGAAGCAGGTCGCTTGTAGTACTGTGGAAACAGAGAAGGATCTGGGGGGATTGGCCCAGATATCGATGAAGGTCCTTCACACATTTGAAGCTGTACATTTTACAAAAAAAGGAGATGAAAACAGTTAAAGTTACAGTATCAGCTGAGCAGAAACAGCACCTAACAGAATCGCAAGGGCCTGCAAAGAGAAGTATTTTTGTCTGAACATAAAGTGAGCAGTGGTTTGCCCTGGCTAAAGAGTATTTACACCAGAGGCTGAAAGAATAATGTTAGGACACTGATAAAGGATCCCAAACACAACAAAAAATCTATTCTCGTTTGAGGTTGGGGAAAAGTTACTGGACATATCCAGGTCAGCACTGAGAGGCTAAGGAAATATTTTACTTAATGACAAGCTAGATAAGTAACTAATTAATTACCTCTGCACTACAGGTGGTGTAATAGCAGCAATTTTTCTAGCGATATATATATCCTAGAAGGTGATAAAATCATACTATGACTAACTATACAGAATTGTCGTTTATATGTTAATCAATAGTTAGTCAGTATGAGAGTGAATGAATGAATGAACAAATCAATGAGTCGTTCTTGATATTATAGTAATCAAAATGTAGTTCATCAAGAGTTAGATTGCTTTCTAACGTTAAGTTGCCTAAACGCTGTCTAAATAAAACTAATGTTATCTTAATTAGCTAGCGCTAGCCTATTGTAAAGTTAGCTAATCAACACGATCCATTTCGACGTATTCCTCCTCAGAAATGATTTAAGACAAACGTCACTAACAAATATTGGAAGTCTTTACGTCGACCAAACAACTGGAACGGGTTGCGATGCATTAGAATAGTCAAGACAGTTTATTTACCTTTATTTGTACTGTTGTTTATCACTAAGGATTTTGTTCACGCAGAGCGATGACGCCGAGGTATCAACACTTGTTTCAATTCTCTTCCCCATGACAACGGGGCAGTTGTACATAGAACTAGAACTAATAGAAAAGAGCGGTTTCCTCTGGGCTGCTAAAATACTATTCGAGTCCCACTTTTATCAAACACAATATAAATTCAAACCAATTTTAAATTAAAAACCTGTAAATGTATAGGTTGTTGGGATTTTATCAGAAATATGACACGTTCAATGCAGAAGAATTATAACAACAACAACAATAACAATAACAACAACTTACAATTATGTTTCGCTAAAGCGGACTTTTTTGCTGAGGTTCTATAAAGGGATTGCTGATAACTGTATCAATAAGAATGACACCTTGAACGAATATGCAAATTGCACCTCAAAAGGTAATTCGTTTTGATAAACCACAGCCTGCGTGTGCTCACCTGCAGTTTTAAGTTCTAGCAGGTATATTTCTAATGTGATCCTGCTGGGGCGTGTGTAAGTGTAAATACTGATACCCTGAGCATTGCCTTACAGGTTCACATTAAAAACAAATCTAATTTAGTAATCTACGACCGCAATGCTTATTGTTCTAATCTAAACTAGTGTAACCTAAACTTAAATGTTACTATATGATTGGGTAGACTACAAAGGAGGCAGCATACTACACTGCACTAATATTTAGGTACGCCTGACAGATTTATCTCAGGGCTAAAACACCCTATTCTAAAACACTAGCCACTAGCCAGAGGTCATTTCCCCCGAGTGGTGAAAGAGTCTTACTACAACAAATACATGCATAATTTCCATAGTTGTTGTTTCACATAAGCAAAGAGTATAATCCGAGTAGTATAATACACACATAATACTCAGTCATTGAAATAATTAACTTATGTACATCCCTCTATTTGATATTTAATTTACCAATATTTGGAAGAATGTACTCTTTTTCCTATTTCCTTTGTAATGGCAATGCGTGTGATATACTGTATGTTAAGTTGTTACTGTAAAAACATGCATCAGGGTAATTAGCTAATCTCAAAATATTGTATTGGCAGATATATAGTAATAAGAATTGTCTCACATAATAAACCTATAAACCGTTTTTTCCTTTATCAAATGAGTATTCGAGTGATATTATCTGACAGACCAGTAGATCCCAAATAAAAGACCATGAGCTGCAATAAGCAACTTAAAGACTGAACCCAGTGTACATGTGTAAGTGTTTACGAGCAGAATACTATTTAACAAGTTATTTCTGCTCAATGTCATTGCACAACAGCCCCGCCCCCGGCTGGAGGTCTGCCTCGCGCATGCCCAGTGTGTTCTCCCTGCTTTCTCCTTCTCTTTGCCCCGCTGCACCCTACAGCACCATTAAACTCTGCACTTCCCGCCCCATACAGAAAGGTAAGAAACAACTGACTCTAGCAAATTGTTATTTTGGAAAAAAGTCTTATATCGATGTTTCTATCATGACAATCAACGGTTGACAATTGTGGTTTGACTGTCAGTGAGATTTGAAGGGTGTGCTGCATCAGCCGCAGCGGGTATGCCAGGGTGTTAAAGCCAGTTCAGGCCTGTAAGTGCCGTGGCATATGTAAACTGTAATAAAGAACCATAAAAAAGGAGTATTTCTAAATGTCGTCCTATGTTTTTAACAGGGGACACAACACGACACAAGGGAGGAAGGGAGGGGTGCGGGGATCATATTTTCTGTCAATAGGCCTACTATAAAGTAGCATATTTTACTATGGCCAAGCAATATTTAGGATATAACATCTGAAAACAAGCTTTTTTGGTGTAAAACGTAAGCCTTCGGTGGTTGCCCATTAGCAATACTCTCGTTTTATGGACGCACGAACAATTGCAACCAGCAGAGGACATATCTGGAAAATAAGAATACTCGTTCTCTCATGGGACAGGCGAAGGGAAGTTTCTTATCTGTCTGTCTGTCAAGAAGCACAAGGTCCATGAACAGCTACAGAGCAAGTACTTCCATCATTTAGCATTAGCCACCTTTACTCTTATGTCATTACACACAAAGACGCAGAGTGGCAGTGACCAACAATGGGTATTTATAAGGCAAATTAAACATCATGGACAGCTTGGAGAAACAGTTAAATACATCTATATATTTGGGGACATTGTGGGAATGTAATATATTATTTTATAGAATATGTTATAGAACATTGCCCCCCATAGGTGTGAAATCAGGCCTGGGCCAGACTGCCTCAGAACGGAAAACACTCACTACTTCTTATACAGGATGCTGCAGCCCACTGGTTAACAGTTGCTTGCACATCAAACATATTAAATTCAATTCAAAACCTTTATTTATCCAGGTAAAATCCCATTGAGATCAATGATCTCTTTTTCAAGGGAGACCTGCAAACATAACTATTGTCATTACAAGGAAGGAAAACCTATGGATGCATATCATATCAAACTATGTAAGAAACTCATACCTCATGCTCTTAACATTTAAGCTATAAATTGTGTTAGTGTAACTTGACTTCACTTGAACCCATCTCACACCCTTACATTCCTCCCTTACATGGCACACACACCTCACCTTATCCAAGGGTTCACCCTTTATTGGGTAACTGCCTGTTTACTCAAGTTTGTAGTCTATTTTATTCATTATCTGCTCTTTAACTAGGGGGGCAATCTTCATGGTGTTTACAACTGCTAAACTCTTTCCATTATTTAAGTGATTTAATACATTTCAAAGCTATTGCTAGTACGACAGATAATATATAGGATAACTACACCGATTATCTTGATTGGTTAGAAATGTATAAAAAAAACAACATTAAACACAATGGCTTTACCTTTTAAAATTATTTTATGGACACTTAAGTTGGCCCCTGAATCGAAATATCAGTTTGCAGTTTGAAAGAGGAATTAAGTACGGTTACTTTTATTCTGATAATAACACTTATTTGCTTTGTATATATCGTACTCTGCTGAAAAACACTATTTAATAAGGCAGGTGAGTATCATGAACAATTATTGTATGCTGATAAATAAATGTTAAGCAAGTGAGACAATGTGCTGGAGCTTATTTGAAACTATACAATATATTACAGGTGTTCCTCATTTTTTGGATCAGGTTTCTATGTGTTTTTACATCAAGCCGCTTTCATATTAAACAGTGTTTTACAATTAAGACCATCATTGGAAAATTGCTAATTGAAAAAAAAGGTCATTTGTTTTGTTTCCAATATATTTTTGGTCTCTGTTTGATTATTGAACACTACACAACCACCATCTTGTTGTTTGTGTAGTCTCTGTTTTCCCTTCACATACATCTGTTGTTTATGGGTGTCATTTTTACCTTTGAGCTCAGTCAAGGCTGCAGCTAATGAAAGTGTTACGACGAGTAACAGGAATTATGATATATAAATACAGTGTCTATGCAGGTACAATGCAGACAAACAAATCTGTATTCAATGGGGATTTAAAACATTGAACCTGGAGAAGGACACTCGCTGAAAGCCTAGTCACATGTGTTGTAGTGTTAGGTTCACCTGGGCTATATTTAGAGCTGCTTGACGCGACTGAGGAAAGAAGGCCAGGAGGGAAAGGGTCCAAAATGGACTGTGTGTTGTTGGGGGAGAGGGTGGACAGGGTCGATAAGCAGTGTATGTTGGGAGACAAAGACGGTCAGGACATGCAGGGGTCAGCTGGCAAAAATGTGCTTACCGTTTGAGAAATGCACAGCAACTCTGAGACAGACAAGACTTCATGACACATACTTTGATTTATGCTCAGGATTCTGTGTGGGAGAAATATTGAGATCTTAAAGGTCCAAAAAAAAATCTTAAAGGTCAATTTGTTGTTGAGTAAGGGGTTGAAACCATAAGACCAACAAGACCAATTATATTTTCTATTTTCATAGAGAGAGATTTCTGTATGTGTGGTCTTTGTTTGTTGGTTAGGTTTGAAGTGTTTTGGACTTGATTGGAAAAAGGTAATGTCATGGTAATTTAGCTACATCTGTAAATGGTAGCGAACAAAACTAAGCTAAAAGAGTGTAATCAGACCATAACAATTATTGTTTGTTAGAAAACTTCTAAATGACTGTTGAAGTACTCAATAACAAGCTAGCAAGTTTCAACCTAAACTATTATAATATGTTGTGTTTGTCCTCTGTGGCAAAAATGTCAGTTATATAAATATAATAAATAGGGATGTAGGTCAATTTAACACGGACTTATTGTTTTGTAGTCATTTATATGTTATGTTCCTCTGAATCTGAAGAAGACACATTTGGAGAGAGATTACTGTACATGTACTCAGCTAATCTGTTGGTGACATGTGAGAGGTGAGCGTCACTGTGTCATGAAGTAGCATCACAGCACTGTTGATGTAATGCTTGTGGACAGGCACCTGACTGGTGTGCTTTGTTTTCTGTGCCCTTGTAAGCAGCATATTTCACCAGATCATCATTTTGTACCCTTCATGCACAATCAGTATTCTTTGTCAGATACAAATGCCAGGCTCTACACAGGCTTTATCATGTTCAAAGGCTGTGTACAAAGTACATGTGTTCATTGACTGCTGGCCTTTGCAAATACTGTTCAATATAATCCAATAGAAGGCTAGTTCTCTGCATAGTAAGGCAACGTCTAAGATCTGACTGCATGCTAAAGAAGCATGCTGATATTTATAGCAGCTGCAGACAAACCCACATATTGTGCATTGGTGCTGTTGAAAAAGGGCCAGACTGCCAATGTTTATATTGTCCCTTGCACTTCCTTCCTTTAAAGAGACATGGCAGAGAAAGGAGTTGGGAGTGAGGTGCAGCACAAGACAGAAAAAGTCAAGCTGGTAGAGAACAAAGACCACTGTGGGACATGTGTGCACCACGCACCCAAGAGAAATGGTGAGTGGGGGTGTGTAAAACAGATGACGCATGGTCAGGGTCCCTGGATTGAGCTTTGGCTGCAGCGACATTAACCTCAACTTGCAATCTGTGAAATCTTTTTCAATTCCACTGTTTTTGGTTGCAGTGACAGCATGCGATGCAACCAAACATGCACCGGCTCATTGAGTCATTAGCTTATAAGGATCTCCAAAGTCTCTATTTCTCTTCACAAAAGATGTAATAGGTGAGATTTATATTGGAGGGAGCAGCAGGACAAAGGCAAAGAAAGGAAGGCAAGTCACTGGTAAAATATTAAACCAGCCTAGGGAGTGCAGAACAAATGTCCCTGCAAAGTCACCTTGTCAAAAATGTCTTCTTTTTCTAACACATGCACACTCACGCACTCCAACACACAAACACACGCACACACAGACAGGTCCCTGATGACTGCCTGAAGCCGGTGCAGTGCAGTAGTGTGCAGGACTCGTAGTTGCTGACTAACCAAACCTGCTACTGCTTAGGCTAGCTTGACTGCATTGGCTTGCATAGTATCTCTGTCCACATCATACATATTTATATCCTCCTTCACACGCATATCACAGCCTAGATGTTATTGATGGTGAAACACAGTAGTAAGTCTTGCAGAAAAAGGACAATGTTTGATGGCTACGTGAGCCAAGATGTGCTTCTTACTAATGGTCTGTTGCCAGGCAATCAATGGGGGTCATATGGAAGAAATAGGGGGAGGAGAGAAGCTGTACATCACACAAACAGGTCCCCTCCAGATGGCGAGGTCATCCCAAATAACAAATATGTATACTGATGTTTGTTGGCAAGTAAATATTTGGTAGAAATCATTTTTTTGATGCTTTTTGCTTCATTAGTGCTCTCTGAGTTAAATATCTCATCTAACGCAAAGTAGCTAAATAAGTTCAGCTTGTATATATTTGTAGCATTTGTTCTAGCATTTTGATTTAAAGGGGCATTCCAACAATTTTACCTAAAAGTTATGGGTAGTACCATTTTACAAACTCTTAAGGATGTGGGCATCTACTCAATATGGAATGAAAATACACTATTAAGTTGCATTATGCATCATCCATTTTACACCATTGATCACTACAACTTGGAAGCGCATTACTCTATTGCTGGAGTGTCCCTTTAATTATGCATTTAGAGAGCTTGATGCAATAAAGTGTGTGTATACTGAATGATGTGTTTTTTTAAATGTCTGTTTCCTCAGGAACAATGGCTGTCCCTCCTTCATACGCCGACTTGGGGAAATCTGCCAAAGACATCCTCAACAAGGGCTTTGGTAACTATACAATTTGTCTTAATGTATTTAAATAATATTCATACGATGTTGCTTTATATTTAGAACAGTTTTGGATGAAGCTGTTCTGAAACAGGATTGATGTTAGAACACTTTGCTCTTTGAATGCACTCTGTTTATTTTAACTGCAGCTGTTTTAGTGCCTTGCTGTGCAGTAAAAGGATGTGTGTTATTTTCCCAGGCTTTCTTTTTTTTCAAATTTCCCTAATTTCCTTTCTTTCCCAGGATATGGAATTCTGAAGCTGGATGTTAAGACCAAGTCCCAGAGTGGTGTTGTAAGTACTACTGTTTTCTGTGTTAATGCCTCTCTCTCACTGCCATGCAGTACTCCATGTCAGTGTGTTTGCTGCCTGACATGTACTCAGTGTAATTTACACAATCAGCAGATTAACTCGGATCTGCAGATGAACTCTGTCTGCTTGGCACCTTACTGACACCAATACTCTTTTGCCTCAAGCTACATATCATGTTGTATCATGACGGGGAAAACAATTCTCCATTTGAGAAAAGTGTTTTGCTCCAGACATGTCGTGTGTCTGTGTTGGTATAAACCTGTTGCCATGGAAAAACCATAATGTACACTTGCACAGAGAATTTTCCACATGACACAAACCTCATAAAAACCCATTATAAATGCATTCCCTCTGACTAACCTCACAGGGTTCTGCTTTCTGTTTTTCATTCATTTTCCCAATGAGCATGTTCATTCTGTGTGGATTTCCCCTAACCCTCTCCTTTCTCTTCTTTCTGCTTCTTCTTTGGATGTTCCTGTCAGATGGTAAGAGAGTGTTTGTGTGCATAAATAATATTTAATCACAGGTGCACCTCGGGGTAAGCCAGTTATACCAGTGATGTGTTTGTGTGCAGACGATCTGTGCAGGCTTTGAGCTTAATGTGTCTTTGCAGCGGTAGCTCGTCCGAGCCACACCCTAATCCAACTGCTCCACCGTGTAATTAACAAAACCAGCCTCTCCCTCACAGTCCTGCCTATATTTTAATATTCTACCTAATTTCTCCATCTTAAAGGTGTAGATCCTCCGATAAATAACTGGACATACAAACCTGAGAGGGAATGTGTGGCAGAGGAAGAGCAGAGAACAATTGTTTACCTCGCCTTTGTCTTTTCTTCTTCTTTCTCTGTGTATGTTCTCTCTCCCTTTCTGCCACTCGTGTCTGTAGTTGAGCTCTTATGTGCCTTTCTGCCTCCCTACCCATCTCATTTGACATCTCCATCCCCCCCTTCATCACTTCGTCCCTCTTTGTGCTGCAGGAATTTGCCACCTCTGGCTCCAACAACACCGACACAGGGAAGTCAGGAGGCCACCTGGAGACCAAGTACAAAGTGAGCGACCTGGGCCTCAACTTCAACCAGAAATGGAACACAGACAACACTCTGACCACAGAAATCACCATGGAGGACCAGGTGATTGCATATTAGTAATCTCAAACAATGTTCATAACATCAATACATTCACTTTCAGTTAGAATATAAGCTTATGATCTGTTTCTGTTTGTCTGTAGCTGGCTAAGGGTTTGAAGCTCGGTCTGGACGCGTCATTTGTGCCCAACACCGGGTAAGAGCAATCATGCTCACGCCAAGTATAGCTCCAAAATCTTCAAAATAATTGACTATACAGTGAAAACAGTTCTTAAATGAATACATGGGTGTACTATCAACATAAACTTCTTAATGACTGTCACAATTGTCTCTCCTTGTAGCAAGAAGAGTGCCAAACTGAAGACTGGCTACAAGCGTGAGTTCGTAAACGTTGGCTGTGACCTGGACTTCGACATGGCCGGTCCCACCGTCCACGCTGCTGCTGTGCTGGGCTTTGAGGGCTGGCTGGCGGGTTACCAGTTGGCCTTTGACACAGCCAAATCTAACCTGACCCAGAACAACTTTTCTCTCGGATACAAGGCCGGGGACTTCCAGCTTCACACCAGCGTGTGAGTCCCAACATCACAGTAAAGTGAAAAAGAGGAAAAGGAAGTGATATTTTGGATGATGGCGGTAATGAGAGGAAGCATTTCCCCAGGATGAAACCTGAAGTTTAGACTCACTTCCGCTCCTACTTATCTCCAACTATTTATTTTTGTATTTCAGTAATGACGGCACAGAATTCGGTGGCTCCATCTACCAAAAGGTGAACAGCAACTTGGAGACGGCTGTACAACTGGCCTGGACAGCTGGCAGCAACAACACACGCTTTGGAATTGGAGCCAAATACCAGCTGGATAAGGATACCTCCCTGTCTGTAAGAACTGACAATTTCATAATGATAAGACAGCATCAGTTAGCAGCTCATAAGGAATTATATATTTCAATTTGGGAGAATAGAGGAACAAAATAAACATTACAAAGAGTCTGCAGCCACACTAGCAACTCTGTTCTTTGAGCTAAATGCACACAATGTTAAAATGCTGATGTTTAGAAAGTATATTTGATTATGTTTAGCATCTTAGTTAAGCATATTAGCATGCTAACATTTGGCACTAAACTTAAAGAACAGCTGAGGCTGATAGAAATGTCTTTAGCTTTGCAGGTATTTAGTGATGAACTGAAATACTTGATATAGTGACATTTGATAATGGAAAGACATGAGCTCACCAATTATTATAATTCATTTTCAGGAATGTGTGCACCAGTGATCATGATTATCCATCACCAACAGTCCAAACTGTCTACTCTCTTATTGCTGTGTTCATGATTATGTCACGCGTCCCTCATGTTTTGTTTCTCCTCACAGGCCAAAGTTAACAACGCCTGCCTTGTTGGAGTTGGATACACTCAAACCCTCAGGCCAGGTTAGCTGATTTTCTTTCTGTTACAACAATCCAATACAACTTAGTCATGGCTTCTTGATACATATTCTGACTTTCTTATCTCAGGAGTGAAGCTCACCCTCTCAGGTCTGATTGATGGGAAGAACGTGAACGGAGGTGGCCACAAAATCGGCTTGGGTTTCGAGCTGGAGGCATAAAGAGACAGCAGGAGGACAGACAAAAAGAGAGGAAAACAACACAAGAAAATAATGAAGTGGCCAAAAGTGAAACCAGCGAAAGGTCCAACCAGCAACTTGTAAACACATCTTCCCACTGAGTCCTACACACTTATGCACACAGAAAGACGCGTTTGTTGGCCTTATCCCAGAGTAGCCTCCAAGACCTCTGGTACTGTGGTTTATAAAGAATCAATCATTGTTTCGTGTTGATTACTTTTGATTATTACACCCTTTACAGCTCCAACCAACCTTTGAGCATAACTTGTATCAAAATACATCAGAAGGACAAACAGAAATTAATGTGAACGCCCCATTCTCTAAATAATTGGCTGAGACAAAGTGCACTATTAATAGAGCATTTGCGTCTTAAACCTATCCTTTTCTTCCTGAAATAACATTTGAAGCACTTTCTTATTTTGACTGTGTGGTCAGCTTGTTTTAGCCTGATTTAGACCATTAATAAGTTTATTAGATGATGCTTGTTTTGGTATATTTTGGTTATTTGCATGCTTTCAAGGCTGAGGAGAAGTTTTTTTGTCTTTTCATTGTCACGTTGACAAGTACGGTGACTGTCAACGGATGCAATAAAAGCTGGAGAGAAAATGCAGGAAATACAACATAGTAGCAGATCCTCAGAGTGAGTGGACTGGCTTATTCCACCAATGGACCTCAGTAACAGTTTTAAACTGCGAAACTTCAGTTGCCTAAATATCTATTTTCAGGTTCTGTTTGGTAAAAAGGCCAACAGAAATGTGAGACTCTTTTTATCCTGTCTCGTTTTGTCTCCTGTACCTACGAATCCCTTACCACGACATGTCATTGTGCTGTGCTTTGTATAGGAGAGTTAGTCAACAGTTAGGACCTCAAACTGATTTTATTGAATTAATGGAATAAACAATGTTAAACACTATGATTTTGAGGGCTGTTTATTTGTTTTGTTTAAAGGAAACACCACTTACAGTACAGTAAAATACTGTATTCAAGTTACAACATCACTGTTGTTGTACATAATGATGTAATGGTAAGATTTTGTAATTCTACATTTTAAAAATCTTAACAGCACAGCGCGTGTTCAAAGAAAGGCAAGATATCACAGACACTTATGACAGAATGTGTAACAATTGTCATCACTTTGTGGAATCTATACACAATAATACCTCAAATAGTTAGAATGATATCTAGAATACCCTGTTCAAGTTCATTAAAATGTACTTAGTTTTAAAGCCATTTTCACAGTTTTGCAACAGTTCATATATTGGATTCTACTTTTGCATGTGCTTTGTTTTCATCCTATTGCACCAAGCAAAGAGAGAACCAGTTTCAACATGAATTTAACATAACAAGCCTCAAAACACTTATTATTGCATACTAGATACATTATTGATACTGGACTGCTGCTGTTATTTTGAACACACTCTCATGAGATTCAATAGATGACAAAAACACTTTTCATTAATAAAATAACATTTGCAAGAACAATATTGGTCCAGTGAGAAATACATAAAAACGCAAACATATTGACATTTAGGTATGTAACACAGAGGTCAAGGGATATTTTTATAATATAAAATGTTTTACATGATGAATGAACATAACTCTTCAAAATATAATCAGTGGTTTCCTACTAAAAATCCACCAAACATTATGAAACAATTGGAAATGAATTTGCCTGGAAAAAAAAGAAGAGAAATATTGCTGTCTCAATTTCATCTCATTCGTGAATTCTATCTCTCTTAAATCTAAAGAAAAAACTGTCTCTCGATGTGTGTCAGTTTTTTATAGAGAGATTGAGTTTTTTGCTTTGTACATCGTGCAAGCCTCCCTTCATGCTGTGACAAGTGTACGCAAGTTTAATACGAGATTTTCTAAATGCTTTGTTAGGACCATCTTATTTGATACATGATACCAATTAAATGGATATTTTTTTACCCCAAAACTAAAATAAATGTTGTGCTAAAATGGAAAATGGGCACATAAATAAGATCCTGCTTAAATAAGTTCCTCTGATTAAAATCGGAAAGATTTGCTTCAAAGCACTTGGCTTTAAATTTAATTTCCGTATTTTACAATGTCAGACCGAGAAAGATGACCTACTCCTAAATCTAACTGAGCAAATACGTTTCATCAGATATTACTCTATATTCACATTTTTCACAGACCAGCTTGTGCTACATTCTGATGTAGTTTGACATCTCCTCCACACAGGGGCAGTAGAGTAACTCATGGAAGCAAAAGAATGAAACCCAAATTAGGAGAGGTCACTGGAGAAATTCTGGGCACTCATCCACGTCCACTCCCTCAACATCTAGGACAAAAACAAAGGGTGGCGTCTCTTTAATAGTCATCACATTAAATGCAGAGAATCAATTATCATAAACCACAGCAGGCATCTGCTAGGCATCTCAGTGTGAGAGAGCTGAAGAAGGGAGAGTAAGCATGTAGATAGATAGATACATTGTGTACGCACGTCCATACTGCTCTCTGACTCCTGGATGGTGTCATTCAGCAGACTCTGGAGTCGACTCTCAAATGTCCTGCTCTCCTCCACAAGAGACTCGTCTCTACAGACACAACCAACAGTGATTCATGCAGACAGTACTCATAGTTTGGATGATAGCTTATCTGTGTAATTGCATTTGTGCCTTTCTGAAAGTCTGCTAATGAAAAGAAGCGGTGTGGAGTGTGTGAAAGCTAAATTAAAGTTTGTAGAAGACCATCAGCTTGCAGGAAAACGTCATGATTAAAGTCGTAGGCATACCTGAAAAAAAATAGTCCTAAACAACATTTGTAAAAGATGAGTCTTTTAAACCCTGAATGGAAATCCGTTTTATACCCAGGTGTGGGGGGGGGTTGTGTGTGTGTGTCTGTGTCTCTGTGTCTGTGTCTGTGCGCGTGTGCGTGTGTGTGTGTGTGTGTGTGTGTAGACTCACAACTGCTGTAAACTGTGTCTGGGGGTGAGCAGAGGCGGAACTGACGAGGGGGTTCGTAATCCTTCAGGACTCCCACTCACTGGGCTGCGAACTTTGCTCTGCACAGAAAAGATGATGAATTGTATTCTGTGTTAGTTCATCAAGCACCTGGAAGTTCTTACTGTCTGGCATTTTTATGTTTAAATATCAAAGTAGAGTACATGTAGGTACAAAACACACAGGTCAAGCATCTTCTTAAGAATAGCCTTTTTTTTTACTTGGGATGAATGTACATAATTCTTTAAATATAATCTATCGTCTCATCGTAAAAGTCCACCAAACATGATGAAACAAATGTAAACAAATTACACTTTTCTTGAGAATTACGTGAAACTTTTCTATACATGCTGCTATTATATGGTTATACACTGTGGCTACTCGTATCATTAAATATAGGCAATTGACAGTGATCCCCCCAGTGAGAATAGGTGTGAGTGAGTGTGTGTGTGTGTGTGTGCATGTGCGTGTGTGTGTCCGTGTGTGTCCGCCCATACACAAGCGACTTTGAGCAGGTTCCACAGCTCCCTCTGACGTTTCTCCTGCAGACTCATCAGCACTTGTTCGCTCTCAGCCATCCTCTGGACCACCCCCTCCACCTTAGGCAGCAGCTCCATCACCCGCTGACGGCACACTGCAGTCTTACTGCATAATAAAACAAACACATTTACAATAAAACACTTACCATTCACATTACCGTTACATCAAAGAAGTATATTTGGCAATATCTCGCTTCATTTCATACAGAAACAGTAATGCATTGCACATTCAGAGCTGCTCAGAACTCATTCAGTTTCAGATTCAGCTACATCTTTGTTCCATTGTCTTTTTAGACTTTCAGAAAATACATAGTGTTTTGTGTCTTATTACCTGAGGTGTGTGTAGAAGTCTCGGAGCTTCCTCTCGTAGAACTGCACAGCTTGCACCACCAGGCGCACCACCTCCTGACCGTCCCCTGCGCACCTCTGGTCTGAGCAGGGGAAAGAAAAAAAAGCCATGTTTATTTTCACATGGAAACACTGTAATGATTGTTATGAAAAGGCGAACAGAGGCATGCTATCCAAACCTCTGGGTTTCTCTCGGAGTTTGCGAAACAGTTCCATGGCTTTTCCTTCCCTGAGGAACAAAGAGAGGAAGAGAGAAGGGTTAAAGATCACAAAGCAGTTCATTTCTTCAGTTTTTAAAGTTGAGTTTGGCTCGCACTTACAGTGTGTCCAGGGCCTCTCCACTCCGACAGGGCTGTCTCTGCACATCCACTATGTCTGGCTGCAGCTGCATCATCTCCTCCTCCAGTTCACTGACCTTGGCCTAGACACACACATGGGTTTTATTGTCTTTAATGCACATTTGACTACTTCTTACACACACACATAAACACATAAACACACTCAACTCTACCTGACCACAGCTGACAGCAGTCTGCTCCATCTCCCTCCACACGCCAAGGAGCTTTTCTGACGCTACAAATATAAAAGCACTATCATTAGTCAGGGGCAAACTAAATTCCTCTAGCCATTCAGGTGCACTTTCTACCAAATTAGGCAAATCATAATTAACATTAAAGGACGGATTAAATGTAGTTTTGGCGGCTGTAGTGTAAAATTCCTGCTCTGTACAAACATGCTTTTTTTTTTTTTTTAAATAGTACCGATCCCAGTTGCTGTCTGTTCCTGGTATTTGTCCATGTCTATGTGAAGGCTGGTGGTGAAGAAGTCCAGCTTGGCCATGAGTCTCTGGTGCATGGACACCATCTCGTTCTTCTGTTTGGAAAGTGAAGAGTTGTGTCTCAGCAGGCTCATACTGAAAGAAAGAGGCAAAGAAATGTGTTTGTTTTATTAAATGCATGTATGTTGTGTGTGGGAGTTTGTGTGTGTATTTGTGTATGCCCTACATGGCAGCTTTCTGGCCCTGCTGCAGTCTTTGCCAGTCTTCCTTCAGGGAGCGGATGGTGTGCCACGCCTGGCCGCAGGTTCTCCTCAGAGAGCTGTAAGCTAGGACGTGTTTAGGGTCGTTTTCTGTGACAAAGACAAAGAACCAGAGAGAGAGAGAAACACAGTCACACAAGAGCAAAGGCATCTTACTAAGGTAGTAAAAAAAGGTTTTAGTGTCATATGTTTGATACATACAAAAAAAGTTGCTTGAGTACCCAAATAATTGAAAAGTTGAAGCAAATGTATCCATGGTGTTTAAGCCGATAAATGTTTGTAGATAGCAACAGCTTAGCTTATTGTTGTGTACTCACGGACAAAGCGAATGTTTTCTGGAAGGGTGCGAGGAGCAAATTGAGGTTCATAACTGCAAGAGGACCGATCAAACAGGAAGACCAGAGGCAAGTCTGTCCGTCGTCCATCTATCTCCTACAGACAAAGATAACAATATTTCTATAACTCACTCCATTATAACATTTCCTGTTGATTACTTTGTGAAGGTATTGCATGTGCTATGTTGATGCTGATATTACTGAGTAATCTATGGCGCACTGTGTGGCCAGTCCATTAGGCTCCAAGGCTAGTCCCGCTTCCAGCAGCAGCTCCTGATTGGCTGCAGGGATGCTGGCGTCTTTCTCTATCCTGAGCTGCAGGTCGGCCACAGTCTCTTCTTCCGAGACAGAGTAGGTCAGGATTTTAGCAGAAATCATGTTCAGGACATGGACCAGCTGAGGGAAGAGACAAAGGCCAAACACATTGCAGAAAGAATGTGAAAAACGAGTTTGTCTAAATCAAAAAAGGTGCACATCTGTGCTAATTCTATAAAATGTAAACACTGATTTGGCTCTTAGAAAGTTAGGAATGTTTCCGTCTTTTACTAATATAATATCATCAACATCAGACCACTGAGGCCTAACTGAACAATAAAAACATGAAAGTAAGACAACATGAAAATAATAAATTAATGAAATACTCAATTGACCTTGAGCTGCAGAACGACCTGCAGCTGGGAGAAGCAGTCCATGGGTGCAGCGCCGGGCTCTTTGCCGCGCTCCTGAGGAGACCACTTCAACATCAGCTGTAGCCACCTCTCCAGTCTCACTAATAACAGACTGCCAAACACCAGCTAACATATTAGACTGAGATAATTGGAGTATCAGATTAGTATTTTTTTGTGTATGTCTGTCATTGACAAAATCACCTGTTGAGGTTGTTGGGCTGAGGAAGATGTTGAGAGAAACGGACGTCCCCCAAGAGGTCCTCGTAGACGACAATATCTTTGTCCTGCTTCAGCCTCAGTTTGTTGTGCCTGAAATAATACCGATGGATTACATGAGAAAAAAGTCCTTAACATCTCTGGAGTTGAATATTGTGCATACAAATGTTTTTTCCAACATTTTATTTGCTTTTTGATAATGGGAAGTTCCAGCCTGCAAACACAACAAGTTACATGCCAGAAACTGAACCTCTACTGAGGGAGTATTTTCACACGTAACCAGACCCCCCCCCCCCCATATGAGTTTCATATCTATTATTCATTATATTAGTGAGGCACAAGGGGCATTGGCGTTGGCACAACTCACATATCCTGCAATTCTTTGCTTTGGAATTGTTTATTTATATAGTCTCTGTGTGCCAGTCACATAGCAATACATTTTCATTTAAGTGCTTAATGTTGATAAACATCATTGTTAAGGTTTGATTTGCAAAGGATAACCTGTCTAAAGAAAGGTATAAAAGCAACAAAAAAAAGAGTGAAAATAGGAGTTGAAAAGTGAGAAATGTGGGCATTTAGACTTGCATAACTGTCGAAATGGCCTGAAAAACACGACTTCACGTTAAACAAATCAAATCAACAACTTCGTTCAGGTAAAAGCATTTTCAAAATGTGGTATTACCAAGGAACAGGTTGCCAGGTTGGTAAGAAAGGCCTAAATCCTGTGATGCACTCAAACACCAGGGTCCCGAAGCTCCAGTAGTCCACAGTGACCGTGTACTTCTGTCTCTCAATGAGCTCTGGAGCCTCGAGGAGGGAAGAGAAAACATGTTCAGCGGTTACTGTCCAGCGTATGGTGAGAAGATCATGTGGAAAATGTGTTTTAATGACCTACCAGGTACTGAAGAGTTCCCACAAATGAGGTGCACAGGCTGCTCTGGTCCAGCTCTTTAGCATAGCCCAGGTCAATAATCTTGTGGATCAACTAAGAATAAAGGGGAGGAAAAAAAACCAGCATTTTTTCATTCTACATTGACAAATTAATAACTTAAAGGAATAGCTCTACATCTTGGAGTTTGATTTGTTTCGTAAAGGTCAGCATAATCCCTGTGAAACATTAAAAACAGCTTTATTTGTGCTTTATTTGTGCTGGCAAACATATTTTGTTGATATCTGACTGACAAAAAGTCTATATCTTAGATAAGTGTATGTCAGACAAAAACAAGTGTTCGACTGTAAACTTGGCGCAGATATAGTCTGTTTCTATAAACTTAGGAATGTGCATAAATGTGAATATATATAACCTTTTTATATGTCTGGCCTCATGTATATGACATTCATCATTTGTTGTTGATATACTGCAGGCTGGGGGATGCAACAAGTACAATCAAAGTAGAGGAAGGTAGGAGATGAAGTGCAAATCTAAAGGAGTGAGTTTTCCAAATTAAATATTCAGTACAGCAAAGTTGTGCTTAACTGTGGAGGGTAAACATGTGGACGTGAGAGTCAAGTTTCCTGCACTTATTGGAAAAAAACCCACACTGAGACAAAAAGCTTTAAAATAAACCTCTCTGTTGTGGTTAGGGTGTATTTGTCATAAAAAGACGGTTCACAGGGTCCTTAACTCACTCTCTTCTCTCCCTGCTGCAGCACAATGTTTTCTGGTTTCAAATCTCTGTGGATAATCCTCTTCTTATGGAGGTAGGTAAGAGCTGACGCTGAAGGGAGAAGGAATAAGAAGGGATAAGAGTCATGAGGAAATGAGAAGAAAAAAGAACGCAGAGTACAAGGTGAATGCTTTGTAAATGATTTGAAGAGTCCTGGCTTACTCTCATATGAAAAAAGTAACAAAGTATGTGAACTAGACATCGACGAACAATGCAAATTGACCGCAACTAGTGCAAATTCATTATTTACATAATCAATGATAATTCAAGAAGAAAAAACTATTGGTTGGATGAGGGTTGATAGAGCCCATAAGATGATAAGGCTGGTATTTACATGTATGTAGCCTTTAGTGTGCTCTAACTGAAGTTAATGTCTAATATGTTTTGTCTCAGCAGAAACCACAATGTCACTTTATTGTACGCGCCAAAGGGTGAGTAGCGTGTGTGCTGGCAAAGAGTGTTCAACAAAGCGGAACTCGTAACCATTGGAGCACCTGACTGTATGAGCGTCAGTGTGTGTGTGTGTGTGTGTGTGTGTGTGTGTTAGACACCCTAACACACACACACACACACACACACACACACTGCCGCTGTGCATGACTATGTCTTTACCCTCACTCTTTACAGTTTTAAGGTGATCACTCATAATCAGGAAATGTCCTCAGTGGGTAACAGTAAAAGGAGTTTATGTGTGTGTGTGTGTGTGTGTGTGTGTTGATTACTCTACTCTCTATACACTCTTACTCTGTGTGATCCATCCCATATGTGTACTGTGTCGCTGTGTATACAGTGTGTAATATACAATGTATACAAGGTCTTGTTGATGTGAGCATTTTTATATCATGTTTGGGTCAAAACGTGAGCTGCCAATTGCTGACGTAAACCTCCGTCTGAGCGTGACGTGTCGCCATGGTGACTAAGAGGTTGGTGGTTAAGGGTCATTGATGACATCATGAGTGTCCGTACCAAAGGAAACTAATCACGCTGCCAGCTCACCCAATCTCACAATGAATCCCTCCCTTTCATCTCCACATGCTTGAAAATGTTGTTATAGTCCCATTACAGCCTGAGGGATCGGGCAGGATACTCACAAATGTCACATAACAGAATCAAAACAGAGCCCTCTCTCATTCCAGCGCAGTTATCCAGGAGGTTCAGATACTGCAGAGAGAACAAACAGACACATGATACAAAGAATTGCATTAATATCTGTCTTCTTTATTAATGTTTTACAAGGTTCTGCTTTTCTTTATAAAGCGGCCATTTCCTTCCCGGGGAGCAGTGTAGGGAACGGTGCCTTGCTCAGGGACACCTCGGTAGCACTTGGTCTTCCGAGGTTTAGATTTTTTGGATACATTTTTTTTAGATTCAAACTAAAAGTACTTTTACAAATTGGCAAATTAGCACTTCTGCTGTAAATCCTTTGATTTGTTTAAATTGAAACAATAACATTAAAACTACTTGAAGCTTGTGGCAGGCGGGATTAAAGAGTCATCCTTTGCGTTTTTGGCCGTCATTGAAAGTTTTATGACACTGTGGTTTGTGACAGTTGACATTTTCCTCCTCTACTGGATGCCTGGTGCCAACATCGTCTAGCTCCTCAGGCTGCACACTTAGTTTGTTTCAGATTAAAAAACATTTATGGGTGAGCATCTTAAACCCAGTAAAAAAAGGGACATTTTGATGTGCCTGTATTCTTTATTCCACAAACACAGTCTGATCTTATTGAAGGAAGTCATGCAAAAAGGATTATCAACACAAACCATTCCTGGTCCTTGAAAGGACTAAGGGTCCAGTGTCCTGAACTACATTTGTGCACACACATTCTCAAACACATCCCAGATATATACAGTCGGGCAAAAAAGTATTTAGTCAGCCAACAATTGTGCAAGTTCTCCCACTTAAAAAGATGAGAGAGGCCTGTCATTTTCATCCTAGGTACACTTCAACTATGAGAGACACAATGGGGGGAAAGAATCCAGGAAATCACATTGTAGGACTTTTAATGAATGAATTGGTAAATTCCTCGGTAAAATAAGTATTTGGTCACCTACAAACAAACAAGATTTCTGGCTCTCACAGACCTGTAACTTCTTCTTTAAGAGGCCTCCTCTGTCCTCCACTTGTTAACTGTATTAATGGCACCTGTTTGAACTCGTTATCAGTATAAAAGACACCTGTCCACAAGCTCAAACAGTCACACTCCAAACTCCACTATGGCCAAGACCAAAGAGCTGTCAAAGGACACCAGAAACACAATTGTAGACCTGCACCAGGCTGGGAAGACTGAATCTGCAATAGGTAAGCAGCTTGGTGTGAAGAAATCAACTGTGGGAGCAATTATTAGAAAATGGAAGACATACAAGACCACTGATAATCTCCCTCAATCTGGGGCTCCACGCAAGATCTCACCCCGTGGGGTCAAAATGATCACAACAATGGTGAGCAAAAATCCCAGAACCACACGGGTCACCTAGTCAATGACCTGCAGAGAGCTGGGACCAAAGTAACAAAGGCTACCATCAGTAACACACTACGCCGCCAGGGACTCAAATCCTGCCGTGCCAGACGTGTCCCCCTGCTTAAGCCAGTACATGTCCAGGCCCGTCTGAAGTTTGCTAGAGAGCATTTAGATGATCCAGAAGAGGATTGGGAGAATGTCATATGGTCAGATGAAACCAAAATAGAACTTTTTGGTCAAAACTCAACTAGACGTGTTTGGAGGAGAAAGAATGCTGAGTTGCATCCAAAGAACACCATACCTACTGTGAAACATGGGGGTGGAAACATCATGCTTTGGGGCTGTTTTTCTGCAAAGGGACCAGGACGACTGATCCGTGTAAAGGAAAGAATGAATGGGGCCATGTATCGTGAGATTTTGAGTGACATCTCCTTCCATCAGCAAGGGCATTGAAGATGAAACGTGGCTGGGTCTTTCAGCATGACAATGATCCCAAACACACCGCCCGGGCCACGAAGGAGTGGCTTCGTAAGAAGCATTTCAAGGTCCTGGAGTGGCCTAGCCAGTCTCCAGATCTCAACCCCATAGAAAATCTTTGGAGGGAGTTGAAAGTCCGTGTTGCCCAGCGACAGCCCCAAAACATCACTGCTCTCGAGGAGATCTGCATGGAGGAATGGGCCAAAATACCAGCAACAGTGTGTGAAAACCTTGTGAAGACTTACAGAAAACGTTTGACCTCTGTCTTTGCCAACAAAGGGTATATAACAAAGTATTGAGATGAACTTTTGTTATTGACCAAATACTTATTTTCCACCATTATTTGCAAATAAATTCTTTAAAAATCAGACAATGTGATTTTCTGGATCTTTTTTCTCATTTTGTCTCTCATAGTTGAGGTATACCTAGGATGAAAATTACAGGCCGTCTCTCATCTTTTTAAGTGGGAGAACTTGCACAATTGGTGGCTGACTAAATACTTTTTTGCCCCACTGTATATATATATATATATATATATATATATACCTTTCTCAGATCTCCTCCCTGACAGTACTCCATTGCCAGCAGCGGCAGGTCATTGGTGAACACCAATTTCTGCATTCCCTCAGGAACCTCTCGGGCTGCGACAACGTTGACATGATCCAACCTATGAGAGTAAAGAGGAGCAGACATCAGTTAGTGGAAGCAGAAGTTATCGTTTCATATAACTTCCGCAATAATCCACCTCCTAGGGCTGCCATTTTAGACCTTAAATATATATTTATAAACATAGCAGTCATTGTGCAGTTTTTTTGAAGAGTTGTAAGGGAGTCTTTCTCTGTAAGGCTTAAAAGAGAGTTATTTGAGTAGGTTTTTAAAGAATTTCACACGAAAGAGATTTGAGAAAAGTATGAAAACAAATGTAGACCACTATATTTTCCCCCCTCACCATCGTGTTGATCTACTCCTCAGATTGATCTTGAAACCTCTTGGGAGGCATTTCTATATCTAGACTAATCTTTATGAAAAAACACAATCCATCATTTTCTCAGATTATACCTGCATGACATCAGAAATAATATTTTTCTTGCATGTCATATCATTTGCTATGTCTAAAAACTAAAACAGCTTACTTTCGCAATAACGGGCAAACCTTTTCATCAGTTTACTCATCCCAATACTCCCTTGACCTGCTCTGTTACTTTTGTCTTTTTCACATGTCCTGCTGTTTTATAACTTTGATTGAAACAATGTGTTCCTGATACTCACAGGGTCAGGCACTTTTTGAAAAAAACTAAAGAGAAATAAAGATAACAAACTCAAACTGATTCCAGATGCAGACGATGGCGATGTATGATACCTTTTACAAGAATCATAAGCTGTGGTTAAGTTGTAATCAGTAAGATGTTATCTTTCCCCTGCAAACCTTTAGAATAATGGACAGTATTTCTCTCACTCTAATCCCTCTCTTTGTTGTGCCTCTCTTCAGCTTACATGAAACACATTTTTGGGGGCGTGGGTACAAAAAGAGTTAGAGAGAGTGGGATAAAACAGTGAACCTGAACAAGATTGTCTGATAAACCATTTGTTCATGTTGTTCAGCAGATGGTCTTGCAATACAAGCGCTGTAAACACATTATAACTAAAACATTGTGAAATTGATGTGTTGTTATATAAGCATGTGTACATCTTTGTTAAGTAGCTGTAATAATATAATGGTAGGGTGCCATGTATGTGTCCCCTGCCCTGTGGTTTTTCCACAAGTTGAGCGTGGGTGCACGAAGGGTTGTGGTCCTGACCATGTCTGTCTGAAAACAACACACTTGTTAAACTGGCACTAGGAAATAAATGGTTTTATAATCATGTTTGCACCAGCAAATGACAAAACACACAAAAAAAAGCAAAACCTGCATGAGATGAGATCCGGCTCCAGTGACCCGACACCCAAACTAAGACCGGTAATAGACAAAGCAGACGTGTAGGGAAATCAAACCCTCCAACGCAAAGCAAAATGAGGAGGTACATTATCCTTTCAGAAATAACCGCCAACCGACCGAAATAACCCAAACGCCCATGCTGTCCTAATGTTTTAATGGCTTGAGTGATTTCTACTATTTCAGGATACAAATTAAGCTTTCTCTTGCATTTTGAGAAAACTTGTGAAACAGATGGGTACATAAAGTCAAATGTCAAACTCATAAGCCCCGAGCGTGTCATGGAATGTACCGCGGTGAGTTACAACACGTCAAACCAACACTTGTCTCTCAAGCCAAACAGAGCTTTAAGGCAAAGCATGAAATAGTTTGGACGGCTAAGTTGAATATGTCAAACAGTAAGATGAATCAGCCTGAATCATTTGTATACAGAGAGACAAACTTAGGCAAGGTGCGTCGGTCAAACAAAAACAAACAAAAGAAGTTGCTGCATGTTGCACAACTAATGGCTGCTGCTTGATTTTAAATACAAAACAGTACCTGATGAGAACTTAGTGTACCTTTGGTAATTTTTATTAAATCATAAATGAAATGTGACTATTATCTTAGCTTGACCTAAGAGAAGAGTAGTCAGATGTTTCTTTATTGCCAAATACTGAGGGCATGGCCTGTGACGAAATACATTTTACAGCTTTAATATTGTAGTTAAGTTTGTGTTTATATGGTCCCACATATATTTCTGTTTAAAGCACAAACACTGATTGGAGAGTGGTCTGGTGTCTTAGTGGTCATGACAAAAAACAGATAACCTTTGTTGCCTCCCACTCTGTCTCTCTCTCTATATACTGTATATATTTCCCATCTTCACCTGCACTGTAAAATATCTAATAAAGGCAATCAGCCAAGAAAATAACACATATTGCAAATATATGATGAAGCTGCTGAGTGTCCTGTACATGAATGGTGCTTGAGGGTGAGAGAGAGAGAGACCGATTGGATCCAAATGGAAGTTTTTGTTGTTATTGCTCTGAGGCCCTTTAGTAGGCTGTGTGCAAATGTGAAACTGACCTCTTCATGATCTGGATCTCCAGACACCATCTCTCTTTGTTTTTCTCGCTCAGCTCCTGACGACACTGCTTTATAGCAATCTGTTCCTCTGTGTCCTGAAATCACATACACACACATTGTTATACTGTAGGTATAGTTCAGTTGTTAAAGTTGTTATGGTTTATTGTGCGTTTAGATTTAGGGCAGAAACTAATATTTCATTTTATATTGAAAATATCAGCCTTTTATTTTCTATATTTAAACAAGTATTCATTGTTACAGTAAACAGTTACCAATAGAACATTAATAAAACACATTTGAGACGGTACATAGCAGGGGATATAAGTTTAACAGTAGGGTCGTTGCCAATGTATTTCTTAATAATAATTGATAAAAAGAGAGGGAATGGAGAACAAACACAAAACATAAACGACTACAATTTTTCCTGAAAATCAATAAACACAATCTGAACTTAACAACTTGCCAAAGATAATCAGCAACACAAGTATCACAACGAGGAAAGCACACCCACCCTGCTTCCCATAGATCCATCTATCAACTAATAATAGCTTATAGTATTGTCATTAAGGAAGGAAATCGGGGAAATCCTTATAAAGGAAGTGAAGTCCCTTCTTCCCATAACTTAATCTATCAACTAATAATAGCTTATAGTGCCGTCATTAAGGAAGGAAAACGGTAAAATCTTTATACAGGAAGTGAATACATCACAGCATTTGCAGTGCCCTTTATAGTCATTTTCATTTCCTCTTAAACAATGCTCTGCCATCATTGATACTTCGCTGTGATTTTACCGTTTAACAATACATCATTTACTATTGAAGATGACTTCTTGCTTACTGTAAATTGCAGTAGAATTAAACAACATGACAAACTTATTTTTGCTAATTTCTAGACTTTTATACACAGCATATGTGTAATTGACGCCAAATTATGCAGGGAATGCTCGGGGATGCAGCTGAACAGGGAGAAGTCAAAAAACGCTGTTGCGTTTGTATAATAATCTTTTATATTTTAAAGTATTTTAAATGATGCTTTCCTGCCGTTTGGACTCGACATCACTTCTATAACTACATTCAAATGCTGATGCTGTCTGGCTCAAAGCAAGGTCTAATTGTGCCTTGAAAGTGAGTGTGACTAATACAACTCAAGTACAGGTACAGAGGAAGAGGAAGGGGAAGGTCCTTGTTCCCATATTGTGCAAATGCAACTTTACAATTCCCTCATCCTGTGACTCGAATGGTCATCATTACAATAGCTTTCTGTAGGACTAAGAGACAGCTTCCCTCCTGATGTCATACAACCCATTTGAACAAATTCGGTTAACAGTTCTTTTTTTTGGTATGCAAGATGTAAACGAAAGAATTATCAAAAACATGGATTTGAGTGCAGGCAAGCATTTTCGGCGCAATTCTATTGTCTTAAGGCAGAGACTTTCAAACAGTGAGTTAAGAGGGGGGTGCAGAGGGCAATATGTTTAGGAATCTTTTTGTCACTTCTCTGAGTCATAATATTGCAGTAAAATCTCAACAAAGACATAATACACATATTTTTAGATTCAGTATGACTTATTCTTCCTGAAGATATAATTATAACCTATTCCTCTATTGCAAACAAGCTTCCTTTTAAATTATAGAAAAAGAAAATCCTTCTAAATGACTGAACCTTCTTCATTGGAGAATCATCAGGTTTTTTATGTTCTCTTTAGTATCCAGGTAATCCTATGATAACTGACTGTACATGTAGTGATACATTGCCAACAGGAACTGCTTAGAGTTAATTATACATACTTATTGGTGCCAATATAACAACAAAAGTAAAAAAAATAAAGGCTCAAGTAGTAGCCCACAGTTGACTCCATGGTAACATTTTCCTTCATGTCATCATAACTCAAAGCCCTCACAATATAGGAGCAGCCTGGGTTCAGGTGGTAAGAAAGGTCAGCCATAAATCATAGGGGTTGTGTCAGTATAACAATATGGTCTTAAGTTTTCACAAATGACACTCAATCAAGGAGACACTGAGCTATTCCTAATTGGAATTAAGAATTGATTATGAAGTCGAAGGATTGTGTTTCTTTTCTTTCTTTATTTTTCACAGCTCTCATTTTGAACGATAGGCGGCTGGGAAACATCACCATGTCAACATTTTTTTTGAAATGTTCTCGAATGGGGACAATGATTCAGACAGTGAGCGGACCATGTACCTTGTTTTGCCATCGTGTGACGTTCCCAAATCCTCCGGTGCCTAGGCGCTCCTTCCGCTCCCAGGACCCACAGCTCTGCTGCTGCTGCAGGGGGACTCGATTCATGGCCTCGGACGCTAACATAACAATAATCAACAGTTATACACATTGTGGCCCCTTGAAGCTCACACCAGAAAACTTAATTGTATGATTAGTAGAATATGGAGAAACAACTTTGCTAATATTAGATCTTAACCACACAACAATTTTTAAATGTAGCCTGATGATGGCATTAGAAGAAGTGCCTTGTTGTTATCTTTATAAAAACGAGGCGTGTACAGTTGATATTTGAGGACTTAACTTACCCAAGATACTAGGCGGCTGTACTTAACAACAATCTTGAGGTAGCCTACTTGTACTTACCATATATGGAACTTTATGCTTTTTTCCATCACATCTCACACTACTACTCCACTACATATTTCAGATTCGGATATAAATACAAAAATATAGTTAATTAATACATAAGCGGGTATTATTAAGGATTAAGCCATCCAACAGTATATTTTATAATGTGATTTGAATAAAGTTTTAACTTTACCAGCTACAACATTGAAGGGGTAATGTAATCCAATGAAATAATTAGTATTCTGCATACTGAGTGCTTATACTTTTGGTTTTGTAAGTAGGCTGTTTGGATGATAATACACTTAATAAACACATAATTTCTACACTGTTGTATTATTCAATAAGAGCTAAGTAGCCTTCTTCTTCCACCTCGGGTAACACAGTCAGTGGCTGCAGTAGTTATTACACATGCTGTATTAACAGGCCTGTTTAATACTGCAATGACAGAACATGGTTATCCTTATGTGCGTGTTTCCTGTTGTCTGAAGTTATAACAAACACTGCAGAGACATGTTTTTGGGTTTTATTTAATGCAGACATGCGCTCCAAAGTAGCATCTTATTTAAACTAAATCCTACCTTAGACTTCGGAGGCAGCTTTCACACCTGATTTTCTTTAACACTCTGTATATATATATATACACAAGTTAAACGTTGGACATTTTGGTAGTCACTTCGCCGACACAACAAATCTCAAAAACGCTCGACTTCCTGATACTCACATTTCCTGTAAACCTGAAGGACCCGCCCACAAAAAGGCTCAGTCTCCAGCAGCTGGCAGCTGCAGGTCTACGCTTAACCAGAAAGTTTCACATGTTTACACGGTTTACACATATATATTATTCATCGTTTTAAGATGATTTTTTGTGAAAATATCCACCTGGACATGTCAAATAGATATTGAGCTCACTGAGAAGATGTCATTTCAGTCTGCAATTCATTTTGTGCAACTCGACTTGAAATGTCCCATATGTACACATTTGAAATATACCATTATTTTGTTGTAGAAATACTAGCTTTTATTTGACATAAAATATATATTTTTTAAATATTATGGACACTGATCGGCTTGGAGGTGTCGATCGATTTCTCATTACCATACAATTAAATAATACAATATATATATAATAATAAAAAATGTATGGTGCATGTTTTGGTCCTTCAATATTATGAAGTTGGTACTGTAGGTATTACAGAGCATTTACATCAATTTGCTTACAAAATGTGAAAATTGGTAAAATTGTAGAGAATATAGTTTTCATTTATGTCATCTTCCCAGAAAGAAGCCCATGAGGTCACTGAGGTACATTTAATTCTGACATTTAAAGTATAATAATTTATGTGGGATAATCCATTAGTCAATAAAGAAGTGTGAAAGCTAACAAAAGCACAATCAATGATTTTACTGATGTTGTTATGGAGTCTGTGGCGCCATGCTTTGGGAATGGACATAATACAATTATAGGCTCGGTTTAACAACTTCTCGCTAAAAGATGGATCAACTTCCCAAACCATTCAGGACATCTGCTTACATTACTGAACAAATAATACGTCACATCTTACCCTGAAAATTACACCTCCTCTCAAGCTGGAAAAGCTTTTTGTTTATCTTTCTTTTCATAACCTTTTTTTAAGGTGGTTCTTGTTTTTATAAAAACTGAATCATAATTATTTCAAAATATATTGCACACATATCCAGATACTGTGACTCAAATGGTTCGCAAAAACTATTTTGTTATGCCGTTTTCATTTTATTAGTCATATGAATATGTACTCAAATGCATTTCCAAGAAGATCGAGGATTAAGGTCATCCAACATCTGATGAAGGTTGCAATACTTATTTAAAACTAAATACCAATTACATAATTTAAAAACAAACTTTAATAAGAGTTCTAAATAACTAGATATACATTTTGTTAATCACACTGCTTAATGTGTCTTTAACTTAAACTTATATCATTATTATTTTGTACCATTCTATCACTTTTGCAGTATCATTGTTGATCCAATGGTTGTTGTATAAATAGAGGATGCACTTCAGAATTTCCAGATTAAACCAGTGATGTTTTTTTATTTCATCACCTGTTATTGTCAGGATTCGGGAAAAAGGTAGGACCCAAATGCAGAATAAAAAAGGCAAAAAGGTCAAGGAACAAAAGGCGAGCTTTATTTTATAAAGCTGATGACAGACAAAATATGACATAAAATAAACAGGTAGCACAAGGTAGCATCAAAACAAAAATTGACCGTGACCAACATGGAGGGAGACAGGAAAGACAATGAACCGACGAGGAGCTCAGGGGAAGACAAGACTAAATACAAAGAAGGGTAATCACAGGACAAGACACAGCTGGGCAGGGGAGGTAGAAACACAAGGGCAACAGGTGAACACAATCAGACACAGGAGGTAAAACACAGGAAGGAAGACAAGACACAGGGAGAACAGAATTGCAAAAATAAAACCCATGACAAGAAAGACAAAACTGAAAGATTGAATATTTCAGGTGAAAACTGAAGACTCACTCTGATGTAACCAAGAAACTTCATCGGCATGTATTTTCCAACCCATATCTGATGCTCCTCTGACGTGATCTGTGGGTGTGTAAGGAGCACTATCAGATTGTAAATGTTTGTAGAAATATGTTCCTGTTTATTCTAACAAACTATGGCGCTTCCTGATTTTCTTTCCCAGGCATGTTTTTACTCAAGGAGAGGGCTCTATGGAAGTCAAAAGGACCTCATGATGAGACCTTTCTTGTCTTATTTAGATTAGTTCAGTTACGAAAACGTAGCCTGGGGAAAATGCCTTAAATGTTGCCCTCAATTAGGTAGTAAGAGTTTATTCTCCACTATGTTATTCTGTTTAATTTGAACCTTTTAATTCTGCCTCCAATATTTCAGTTGAACATTTTATGGCTATAGCAACCTTTACAGTTAATAAGTGACTGTCAGGGACCAAGCAGTAAGGCAACTGGACACAGGAGTTGTTTAAATTAACTGAGTTTTTATTTACCCAAAAATCCAAAGAAAACATTATAAACCAATAATATCTAATAACTAGGCCTATAAAAGAGGTCAACAGAAAATACCTCAAATAAACATGCCATCAACTTAACAGGTGTTAACTCAACAAACTGACCTGCTACAATGACAACCCAATGGACTTACAGTATAGTGGTCTGGACAAACCAAGTTCAAACCAAGGGGTAATTAAGATGAACAGAATACAAAAAGGACACTGACAAAATCCAAATCCCCTCTTTGACATGGAAGCAGGTGGTTTTTCCCAATCTGTCTCAATTGGCTGCTTGCAGTATGTATGAGTCCTCACTCCTCAGTGCTCAACCTCACCTTTTGCTAAACTAGGAAGTAACCCCCCCAATGGCCACTGTAACTCAAAGACAAAGTAATTAATACCAGCAAATACTTGTGTTAGCTGTGCTAAAATGTCGGAAAATAAACTCTGTAAAGTCCGATTAAAAGCAAATAAAGAGTTTACCATTTTAATCAAATGTGTTTACTGCACCTGAACTGAAGCAAAACTACTGAAGGTGAGGGTACATGTAATTGTGGCCATCACACTGATATTGTTGAGGCCCACATCTTGTCATGTGTGATTTAATATCGATTAATTTAATGTAATGTAATGTAATATACTCCCCAAATGTCCCTGTTGGAACTTTATCAACAACTTGATTTGGTCTCAAATTGCACTTATCTTGTCTTTGCTTCTCTCCTATTATTATTTGTTGTATTGTTGTACTCCCCTTTTTCTCTTACCTGTTTCAAACCTTATTTGACCTTATGTAAAGCACTTTTAGTTGCTTCTGTGTGTGTGTGGGTTTTATAGATAAACTTGCCTTGCCATATCTGTTGATGCCTTTTTGTAAATGTTGATGTGTGTCTTCACTAGCTGTCTGAGGCTTATGTGTTGTAGAAATGTAACCACCAAAAGAAAAGTCAGACATCTTGCTAAATAGGCTTAAATGCTTTTCGATAATCACCAGTATGAAAAGATCGATACCACTGATACATTTGTCTGTAATAAAATAGCAAGAGCTATTCTCTCAGCTAATTTGTATTTGAAAAACAAATAAAAGGTTTTGTCTTGCTAAAACTTAACCAAAAGAGTTCATTGTACATTCATTATACGTGGCACTTGATACTTTGTTTTGGGTTAGGAGAGTGAGTCCATGGAATCGTGAAAACATTCACCCACACATGAAGACAGTAAACAGAAATGTTTAAAAAAGTGGTTTGTCTAGTTTCCAAAATGTATTGCCAATCATTGCACAATGTAAGTGATGGGCAGTCAAATCAAGGATAACTGGAATGTTTTTTAAATTCATCACAAGGGAGGTGTAGAGTAAATATTCAATAATTAAGTTGTGTGTGGGATTTTCATCATCATGCAGTGGGAGTGCGGTCAAATCTAACACAGATGGAAGCAAATATGGCAAACACCAAACTATCTACCACGGCCCATTAAATCCTCGAGTACCATGTTTTCAGCTATTTAATGCAGAGTTAACAGACAGTAAAAACACTGAACATGAATTATCCAATGCAAATCAAATCTTTGTGGGTGCTAAGAAAAGATGGAGCTATTCTTGAGGCATACTGACAGACTTCCCGAGGAAGGGGTGGGTTGAATAAAGAGGACTGTGGTTGTAACAAATGACTCCTGGTGCCAGGTGGTTAACCACACAGATATAGTGTCACACACAGACAATCACAGCCTGATAAACCAATATTGTGGCACTTTTCATAGCACTCCACACTTCAACTTAAGAGCTCTGGTATCTTTAGATTTAGTTAAATCACTTATTAATGATAAAATACAGTATACCTAATTTCAAATAAAATCTTATGTGTGGTGAAGTGTTATGTGGTGCATGGGCTTCTTCTTAGCCTGATGTTCATAATGTAGTAATATGTTTATTGATTATTAATATGTTGTATGAGGTTACTTCCCTTATACATAATGTTTACCTGATTTACTTATTTTCCAGCTTGACAGAATTTTTTTCTATCTGTGTCCTAATATATTCTAAAAAATATTATAATAATTAAGGTTT
The DNA here is from genome assembly GCF_949606895.1 of Notothenia rossii. Taxonomy (NCBI): domain Eukaryota; kingdom Metazoa; phylum Chordata; class Actinopteri; order Perciformes; family Nototheniidae; genus Notothenia; species Notothenia rossii. The sequence continues at coordinate 25,290,935 of NC_136909.1, forward strand.
CTTAAAGTTTAACTTTTTACAACGATATGTCTCGACATGCTTCTCACAATTTTTGATGTTATAGTATATTTATATTTGATCACAGGTGTTGATAGGTGGGCTGTTTTTAACATAGAACAACATCTCTTAAAAACAGATCAGAGAAATATTAAATAAATCCTGGCTCTAGTTTTTCTTTTCTTTTTTTTTTAGATTTAATCAAATTATAAATTCCATAGAACAGATTTCCTTATGAAATTATTCACAGATGAAAACCCCTTTGGGACGGTCCCGCCTGCAGCAGCAACGCCCAGCAGGCTGCATCATCATCCGGCCGGACAGCTTCCCCGCTGAGCCCTCCCCCTTCACGCACCGGGACAACCGGAGAGCTCCGATAAAAACTCAGCAAAAAGGGGTAAAGAGCTCAGACTGAGGACACTCACTACTGCTGCAAACACTCGCAGAAGATAACGACTCAGGAGACTTTTATTCTGGTAAGAGCTTGTTTTTTCGTGTGTATTTGATCTATGGGGGAAGCATCAGCGTTCGATTCTGCTAATTGGTGTTATGTTTTATTCTGAATTCATACCATAAACTTCCAAATTATCTGGGATTCAAGAGTTCCTTGGATGGTTATACTTTCTTAGACATTTTGCACGGTTATTATTTAATGTGTCAAGAAAAACGCTAGTTCTGTTGCACTTTAAAGGAATCAAGATATTTTAACCAAAATATCAAGATCAATTAACACTGTTAAGTGTTAAGTACTATCATAAATACAGTTGAATCCTTTGTGATTACATAATACTATCGAGTTATTTTGACATGTAGTTCTCCCTTTTTATTTCGAAGTAATTAGCCAAATTACAATTAAAATAAATTTAAATCTCATGTAATCAAATCAGTCGATTAGTTCATACACACAATTGACTCAAAATGACCAACACATAAGCTGTGGTATGTGATAAATAATTATTGTGATAATGATGACATTCTATGGTTCATAGTCTGTGATGGGAGGTGAAACTGGGATTTTGGATGTCGTGCTCGCTCATTCATTTGGCATCCCAACACTTTCTCACTCTGACTTCAGCAGCTCTGTATTTACCTCCAACCATCTACATACACCTGTTTAAACTGGTGAGAAGTATGACTGACCTCTCAGCGTCACACTCACACTTCATCCCAAGCACTTCACATAACGTAAAAACCAGTAATTGATGTCGTCATGGTCACACTTAATCTTTTAAGATATAAGCAAGATATAATGTTACATATTCTAAAAGAACGAGGTGATGTTGTGCTCCGCTGCTGCAATCAGTGTGTGTCTGTTATCGGTGAACGTGCCTGCTATGATACTGTGATTCATCTCAGTGTGTGTTTGTGTGTGTGTGTGTGTGTGTGTGTGTGCGTGTGTGTGTGTGTGTGTGTGTGTGTGTGCGTGTGTGCGTGTGTGTGTGTGTGTGTGTGTTTGTGTGTGTGTGTGTGTGTGTGTGTGTGTGTGTGTGTGTGTGTGTGTGTGTGTGTGTGTGTGTGTGTGTGTGTGTGTGTGTGTGTGTGTGTGGGTGTGGGTGTGTGTGGGTGTGTGTGTATCTGTGAACCAATCGGAGCCAAAACCTGCACAGGATCACTGCTATGCAGGCACTTATCTGGATAATGAGTTGGATTTGTGTCTGGAGCTTGCTCTTTGGGAATTTGACTCCCCGGCATCCGTCAGCGCTGATGCTCTCCATCACACTGATAATCTGTATGTTGCATGTTTAGAGAAAGTAGAGTTTGTATCCATTATGTGCATTCCTGGCTGTGGGGTCAGCTGTGTTAGTGCCTCACACTGGTGTTTGTGACTCACAGGATGAGCCTGTTGTGTTTACAAGTTGTAAGAAAAGTATAGGTCAGACAGAGGATAGCGTTGGTCAGACTGCGGGAACAACGGTCCAGAAAGTGTCACTGAAATCAATACTGAGCTTTATCTTTGTCCACAGTTTCACTTCAATCTTGAATCAAAAACCCTCACCCATTCACAAACAGTTCACTATGTGACTTTTTGCTGCATTTAATGGCGTCAAAACTGGTTATAAATCCTATCAATGCCTCCTACTGTAAAGTCCTGGAAGCTGGAATGACTAAGGACGACTCATCGTCCTTCGGCTGATCTTTGGGGTCTGTTTTACCTCCCCCTTTTCGTATTCATCTCCCCTCTCTCCATCCTTTCATGTCTTTCCACAAAGCTGTCTCATTTTCCATTATTTCAGTTTATACTTATTTTTAATGTCAACACCTGCTATTTCTACCTGCCTCTTTTGGCTCTGTGAATATTTTTGATAAGGAATTCAAGGCTAAACATTGTGCACAGAGGGAGTCTGTAAGGCAACAATGCCGCCCTTTGTTCCTGGGAACTTTCTTCAGAGACGGATCATAGCTGCTTTATTGAAGCTTGACCAAAAAACCCCCTGTGTAAGGAATGTATAATTCCTGCTCAGTATTGACATGAGATCGCATGCCAAATCACATAATCAGCAAACATGCTACACACATGCTAACTTCTTAACTGTACAACGCCTTGATGGTTGATGCATGTTTAGGGATCCCAGCAGGTCAAACCAGTTCAAAAACATGTTTTGAGGTTTAGATTTGCCACCTCTGCCAACCTGCTGTGACATGAGAATGGGAATAGTTTTTATTATTCAATCCCACAGATGTTGAATGCTCAAAGAAGTACATGTCAGCGCCAAAGAAAATAAGGCAGTAAAAGTACCAGAATACATAGGTGTTGCCTCGGCTAGTTCCTTCTCTGGCTGCCAGCATGGGCTGTTCACCTACAGCCTCTAATAAATAAGATATGTTTACATAGAAAAATGACAGGAAAAGAAACCTCAGAAATGCTTTAAAATGTGCATTGAACACAAATTTGACCTTTAGTCAGATGCCACTATGCTCCCTGCACGCTGTGAAACCATTTTCACCATTTTAGACTTTTCGGCCTTGTTACTGGAAGACAAGAATGTCTCACCTCCAACTCCTACAACCTCAGCACACCGTCATCATTACAGACACATGTTAATGATCCGGTAAACTCACCGCTAAGATGTCAAGATTTGTGGTCGGAACATCAAACCAGTCTCTTTGAATATGCCACGACAGCACAGTAAGAGGAACTTAATTCTATTTGTAGAAAACAATGAGTGTGTTTGTCTGTGTCTCTGTCGTATCATCTGTTGCATGCGTTTGCTATACTGCGGTGGTGCATCTTAAATCTGCTGTAATGAAGCTGCAGATGACTCACAGTCTGACTGCTGCTGCTCCAAATATTTCGGAATTTCTTCCATTTATATCTTACTTACTAGGGGAAGTACACTCTCCTCAGGCTGCATACATTAATACAGGTTTCACCTATTAACTGATTGGGTGTGTCAGAAGAAATCCAGACCACTATCAATGACTTTGAGACTGGGCTTGGTCCTATAGAGAGGCTTGCTCATGAACCTGTTGCTTTGTCTGACTTTTAGCCAACATATGATTGGCACTGGTCTTTATGAGCAGAATTAGTTATCATTGGGATGCCACTCTTTTCACAGGTTGTTTCAAACAGCACAACTTTGTTTTTTTCTCTTTAATGTTAGAAGAGGCTTTAAAGTGTTTATTGAATATTTACTGAATATTTCTTGGCTGTTGATCCATTGACTGTTTGAGTACAATTATTTTAAAGGTGACCTATAATGCAAAATGCACTTTTCTACATCTTTTCTACATGAATATGTGTCCCCGGTGTTCCAGGGAACTCACCAAGTGTCAGAAAACACAACCCTCTCTATTTTCCTCCATACCCAAATCTCTTAAAAAGGGGCTGCAACGGATCTGATACACACTGATCCAGATTTGAACACTTCTATGACGTCACAGAAGTGGCGCTACGGCTATTGGGCCAACTCTACCAATCAGGAGGAGACAGCCACGGACATTGCCGTTCGAAAGCGCTGGAGACGCTGTAGTACATATGCCAGGCCTGTAGGTGGTGCTGTTCTCACAGAATCAGTCCATGCAAAGACAGTGTAAATTGAGCGAAATGAGGAATGGCTAAAATGCATGATCTGTTTGGTATTTTGAAAAATAAAAAGTATAAATATGCCTTATATAGGTATGGTCCTACACTATATTATTCAAATATAGCATGATAAGTCCACTTTAAGGAATGTTAGTTTTCGCACTTGATATATATAGATATTTCATTCTATAGATGGATAGAATTCTAATAAAACATTTTTTTTTCAATCCACCGCAAACAAAAATCACACATTTAATATTTCTTTGTCTCCAGATAGCCCTAGTTAGCCTACAGAAAAACTGCACACAACACAAAAAAATAGTTTTGGTCAGCGTTTAAAAGAGTTGATCACTTTTAGGAAGTTGGTTCCACAACATTTAAAGACACACAGTTTCACTTTCCTGTTTTCTAACTTGTGTTGATGTCTGTTCATATGCATTAAATGTTATAAGACACACCACAAAAACGGCTTAAACTCAGACCAGTTTCATAGTGGGAGTTCTTTTGATGTCTCTTAAACAGGGCCTCTGCATGTCAGATACCACAGACAGAGAGGGTGTGGTACACATATGCTCATATCTAATGCGTGCATGCTGGTGTGTGTTTTTGTGGCGTGCATGTGTTGATATGTACGCATGTTTCCGAAATGCAAGGGGCTAGCAATATTTTAGCAGGAAACATATGTTTTCAGCTGACAGGGCTGGAGATAGGGGCAACTGAGCGGAGCTGAACAGCTGCACAAAGGAAACACAAAGGAAGTGTGTTGTTGCTCTGCCAGTGAGGCTCATTTGGGGGGTAAAAGCGCTGGAGAGCAGGGGGTTTTATTTCTGTGAGGCAGGGATAGCTTTCGAGGGGACCCATTCTCTTAAAGGTGAGTGTGTGACTGCATATATGTGTCTGGGTTTTAAAAGTAAAATCCTGAGAGGGAGTCTTTGTTCCAATGAACAATGAGCACAATGAACAGCAAATCTTTGTGTTAAAGAGTTTTGATTAGCTCCACGTTCCTGAACACTTTGTGTCTGTGTGTCTGACTGAGAGTGTGTGTGTGTGGATGCCAACGTAGCTGTTTTACGGATGTATGAAAACACAGCACTGTTTCTTATTAGCTAGATCAACCACAGAAGGTGAGTCATTGGAGGAACAGCCCACAGAGAAGAGTAGACAAATATGCAGGCATGTAAGCACAAAGCTGTGTCTGAGTCTTATCATGCAAGAGTCTAAAACGTTTCTAATGCTTTTTTTTAAAGCAGATTTTTTATATTCAGGTAATTTCTCATTTTCAGACCTCATTGTGTGCAACTTTCTTTTTTTCTTTTCCATTTTCCTCTCTTCCCCATCACCCCCCCCCCCCTTCTCCTTCTCTTTGTGTGACTCATGATTACTCACACTTGACTTAGGAGGAAGAGGTGCTCTTCTTCAACCTATTTTCTGCATATAATTATTATTTAAAATGGAGAAGAGGAACAAGTCTGGTTTCAGATGTCCTTTTCTAGAAGTATAAAAAGGAAATATGAGTGTAGTTACTTTTTGAGGCTTCTTTTTTGTGTCCTCTTCCTTCCCTTTAAAGTCCTGAGTCACTTTATCCTCCCACAGCGGCTGATCTGCTCTGCTAGAGGAGGAATGCAGTATAGTGCAGAAACCTTTAGTTGTGCTGGGTCCAAATTGTGTTGTTTGATGTGGCAGAAAGCGTCTATTTTTTTAACATGAAGTGAAGATGATCTGCTTCCTGTTTATTCACAGTTGAACCGGTATAGAGGAATCATGATAATAAGGGGAATTCGTTTTCAGAGCAGGATAACAAAGACATATTCTATAGCACAAATTGTATGTTGAACTCGGTGACCTTTCAGATTGTTCATGCTGTTAAAACTTCCTGTTTGGGCCAAGAAGTTAACACTTCAAGGAACTAAAAAGGACCTGATCTTTCCCACCCTTTCCTCTCCAGTGATCTCCCTCAGTGGCAGGCGTAGGGATGGAGGAAGGAAACAGAATAGTCAGGGGAAGGTGACCAGTATCGATGGTTTTCCTGTTATTGTTGGCTTGGTGTTGACAGATTCATGACAAAGGATTTAGATGGATAGACATTCAACATTTAAAATACATGCTCAGTCTGCGCACGCAGCATCAACAGGTATCAGCGCCTACACATGTTTGTGTTTGCTAAAACTTTGGACCATTGTCTTTAATATGTAACTTTATTCTTCTTCCAGCTAACTGAAGACGACTTGACAAGCCATGACGAGAACACTTGAACTAGTTGTGCTCCTGTGTGCTCTCTGCTGCTGCCTAGCGGAAAATGTAAGTCTGACATCCTCAACAACGATTTCAGACCTTTAACTACAAATCTTGCATAAGGAGGTCAAACAAGGTCTTATTTAAAACATTTAAAAAGATTCTGGTGGTTTAAAATCCATCTGAGCAAACTTGCTCTTTGATATTTTAGAATTTTTGTTTTTGTTTATTTATCTGTTTTCTTTTAAAAGTACTGCTGTTAAACCTTTGCAGCTGACTCATAAGCCTTTGGTTTTGGAGCTCTACTGTCCTGTATTTTTATAGATTGTACATTTTTGCAGCACTTCAAAGCACCTGCTGCCTTGGTTGGAAACCATTGCCATGCAACCAGTTCCCTTTTACTGCTGCTCTGTGTTTATTTGATCTCTTCTCTATTGCAGGTTGAGTTGCTCCGCACTAAGAGAGGGACTCGTTTTTACAGAGGTGAGCCTGACAGACGGCCAGCAAGACGGACGCTTGTGATTATTCATGTCCAGAAGTCTACATCTTCCTTTGACACCTCCTGTGAGCCCCATCACTCTTCTGTTTGTCTTTTTCTATTAACATGCACCATCACCCTCACCACCATCAGTTTCTTTTAAATCACTGTTGCCATTCACGTGTTTGTGTCTCTCTCTCTTTATGCACCTTTTTTATTTGTAACCCTCTTTTACATGTGTCAATGATTACGTTTTCTGTCTGTCTTCCTGTTTGATGGCTGTTAACTAATTGTGTTTGTGTGTCTGTTCTCAGTACATTGTGTGGATAGTGAAGCGTCAGCAGTGCGTAGTTTTGGGGACACTTGGCTGCGATGGAGGGGACAGCGTGTGGAGTATTGCCATTGTGCACTAAGAGGACAACAGCGTTGTCACATTGTGCCCGTCATCAGTGAGTGTGTCATGGATGTAAACACATACAAACCCATGAGTAGAATTGAATGTTCTGTTTGTTAATGTTTCAGTCTGCATGCCTGTCCTTACTGACCTCTCTGTCTCTCATTATAGCATCACTGTACCTCTAACTTATTGTTAAATCCACTCATGATTATTTTTTTGACTGGCTCATCCGTCCCTGTTATTTCAGTGCATCCAAATGAAGAGCTATTGGCTTTCTGTGTTTTTTTGGTGTGTGTTATTTAGTCTGAGATTGTTTGAAATACTCCTGCCAGACAAGCCCTTGTGCGCACTTTCACCCCCATTGACGAATTCTGTGAAGCATAATTGCTTCTCCCTCAGACAAATTACAACCACATTTTCAGCTGGCCAAACTCTGAGCTCATACCATGAGTGGGAGAACGAGTGGGGCACTGTTATTCTGAACGCCAGCCTTTAGGAAATGTTGAAACAATAAATGAAAAACCAGGCAGGTGATGGCCAAAAACCAGTTCTGGGCTAGAAAGAAACTCTTGGGATGGCAGGGTTTTAAAAAAGAGAGTGTGTGAGAGCCAGGATGAACCATGCACACAAAGTTCTTCTTAATATGTTAACGTAAAATGTGACACACAAACCCACCTATTACATTCTCTGTAAACACAAGTGGTTATGCCAATCATTTATGTTCTGATTATTGAAAAAGCTTATGTTCCGAAGAGCTGGATGACGTGTGACTGACTAGCCGTTTCTCTGTCTGCCTCTTCCAGACTGCTACGTGTCTCAGTGCTACAACGGAGGAACCTGTAAGGAGGCAGTTTACACGTCTGACTACATTTGCCAGTGTCCCCCAGGCTTCAGTGGGACTCAGTGTGAGATAAGTAAGTACTCAACAAACTCTTTAATCCAACAGATAGTATTCGTCTAAAACACTCAATATTTAGTTTACAAAAAAGCTGATAAAAGTAGCAGACCCTAACAATGATTCATGTTAATGTCATTATGTAGTCATCTGTACTGCAGCAGCTACATCTAGATATTTCACTATGCCAAGTTTTGAATTTGCATGATCGTTTTACATCACAGCAACAACAATAAAAGTTGTTTATCCATAACAGGGTGACATAACACTGATTAAAACTTCCTACGTACTATTTAATGACTCTAGATAAGGTCATAGTCTGACCCTGTGACTCATACAGGAGGTGTCATGGGCCTGTGGTTCGGAGACAAGAATCATAAACCATGGACAGACATTCTGGGATACGAATGTTTTTGTTTCTGCGGGTGACTTTAGGGGCACCCCGCCCTCTCATAATTATTATGCAAACCCCAGCGGTCACAGCCAAGTGATTTCAGGGAAAGAGTAATGAGTTACAATGGCCAGACTCAATAAATCTGATCACATTTACTATCCTCACAGTTTGTGTTTAGTCGTTGTTTTAACCCCTAATTGGAAAATTACTATTTATATGCTATTAGGACACACGTTGTTAGTTGAATGTCTTATATAAGCAATAACACTGTTTTAATAATTTTCTCAAATGCCAGAAGGAATTAACGAGGTCAGCTATTAGAGTGATATCAGTGTCATATATAAATGACTGACATTTCATCCAGTTTAACTGTGTCCTTTTGTCCAACAGACAGCAATGAGAAGTGCGTTTTGGGGCAGGGTGAAGGGTACCGCGGCACATGGAGCATTAGCCATTCAGCGACAGAGTGCATCAACTGGAACTCCACGTCTCTGAGAGGAAAGAAGTTCACAGCCAGGAAGCCCGACGCCAGCCTTCTCGGACTGGGCAACCACAACTTCTGCAGGTATGTGACTATTGTGATCAGTGCTGGAGAAAATGGCAAAATTATTTCAAAGATTGGAAGGATTTAAAAATGAGGTGCATTGCAAAATCTTGTTCGGATAAAGCATTTCATCATCATCAATGTGTTGTATGTTTGCTCAATGTCCTCATTGTCCCCTCCCCCAGAAATCCCGACAATGACAGCACTCCTTGGTGTTACATCTATAAAGGCACTCAGATTGCGTGGGAGTTCTGTTCCATGCCCAAATGTCCAAAAGGTACAGCTTTACAAAAGCCAATATATAGTGAGCCGAAATACTTCTCATTAAACCATTCATTGCTTTACACTTGGGTTTCTTCGTATGCTTTGGAGCAGATAGGAACCACCAATGTGTGCTCGGCTCGGATCAGTCATACAGAGGCACAGCATCTGTCACTAAGAGCGGCTCTCGCTGTCTGCCCTGGGACGCTCCTTCTATTAAACGCAAGCTCTACAATGCCTGGAGATCTGATGCACTGGAGCAGGGGCTGGGCAGCCACAGCTTCTGCAGGTAGATATGCCAGCACCCTTGTTCCTTTTCAGAGGTTCCCTTTCTGCATGCAGAAAGATTAGAATAACAGTATTTATTTTTCCTATAAAATAACAGGAATCCAGACGGTGATGCAGGTCCATGGTGTCACACCTACAAGAAAATGCAGCTGACCTGGGAGCTGTGTGACATACCTAAATGCTGTAAGTTTCTCACTTCCATTGATTCATTCACAATGCAGCAATGTGCTATCATATCTTCTTACCCATGCTTGTCTTTTTTTAGCAAGACGTCCATCAATCATCAGCACTCTCGGTCCACGTGCCCCCACCACTAATAACAATAACAGAGGTAGGATGACTTCAAACTTCATATTCAATAAAAATTAACCACAGGCCACTTCCTGTGATGATTTTAGTTTTTGTTAATTTTACATTTATTTAACCATCATCTTGGAACCTGTCCGCCCTGTAGCAACATGTGGGCAGCGCTTGGACAACACTTTGAACCGCCCGTCGTTCCGGATGTTTGGGGGCAGAGAGAGCGACATCACGGAGCAGCCGTGGCAGGCGGCCATTAACGTTTACCAGGCCCGCCACAGAAAACACTTTCACAGATGTGGAGGTGTCCTCATTGACTCCTGTTGGGTTCTGTCTGCTGCACACTGCTTTGAGGACAAGTAAGAATGATACTCACACAAACGTAACATGCAAAAATGTATCACGCTTGCCATGAAAAATTCCTAACATATTTCCTATCTTTTTTCAGTGATAAGGCTGAAAAATTGGAAGTGATCTTGGGAAGAACCTTTCGGAAACAGAATTCCAGCAGCGAGCAGATTTTCAAGGTTGAGAAGTACTGGAATCACGAGAAATTTGACAACGAAACGTTTGACAATGACATTGGTGAGAGAACATTTCAAGAAACATTTATCACAAATGTTCACTGTTTTCCTTTGTCTTCATAGAATATTGTATTTATCACTGTTGGTGCAGAACATTTTGTGTGATCAAAATGCCAGCTTTTTATGAACTTTTTTTTGTTTTGGCATGGTATTTAGTGAATGATGGCATGTTTTCCCCCAGCAATGATAATAGGGAACCTTATGTGGGCCGCAAACGCTTGTTGAAACTCTAAATCCTCCCTTGGTCTTCATCCAAATTGTTCCAAGTGCCTTACCCTGAATTTTCCTCTGGTCATTTTCCACTTGCAGCTCTCTTGAAGCTAAAGACGGACATTGGCATCTGTGCTGTAAACTCTCCAGAAGTTCTCCCTGCGTGTCTGCCGGACCGCGGGCTTGTGCTGCCCGACTGGACCGAGTGTGAGATCTCAGGCTATGGAAAAGACTCTGAGTGTAAGCAACATCCATTCTTTTTTGATGGCACTGTCATTTTGTAGAGCTGGCTACTGATTTGGCAAATGTTTCTCTCTCTTGACTGACCAGGAGAGGGCAGTGCTTCCATAAAGCCAGAATGTATTTGCTTCTGGATATGATATGCCAGATTATTAATTAAAAAAAACTCTTTCTACAGTTTCTGCAGAGTTCTCTGAGCGTGTGAAGAGAGGTTACGTTCGCCTGTGGCCCAAAGAGCGCTGCGTCCCAGATGTGTTGTCTCAACGCACAATTACCCCCAACATGCTGTGTGCAGGTGACACCCGGGGCCTGGATGATGCATGCAAGGTAAGTCACTTTGTGTGTTATGGTGCTAAACCATTCATTTATGACGGACATTTCATCTGCAACTGTTCTGATACATTTAAAATCCAATATGCCAGATCTTTTCTGGTTACAGCTTCTCAGATGTGAGATTTTTCATTCAGCTGAATATATTTTAAGATCTTGATTGTCTTATTTATAATTTGTTCTCTCTCTAAATTCTACTTCTTTGCATTTCTCCACAGGGAGACTCTGGTGGCCCGCTCGTCTGTCGGAACAACAACAAGATGACCCTAATGGGTGTGATCAGTTGGGGCGATGGGTGTGGGCAGAAGGATAAACCCGGGGTCTACACCCGCGTCACCCATTACATCGACTGGATTAACAGTATAATTAAGGCAAACCCAGTCTAAAGTAAGAGAGACTGCAAAGAAGATTTTAATAGATGACCGTACCCACAAACACAGTGGGTAGAACAGCAAAAGCAAATATGTTTATCATTGAGAAGATAGACAGAGAGATAAACAGGACTCTCACTCTGTTGTTCATCCAAATGCAAACTAATTGAGGTTCTAAACAAGCGGGACCACTCCTACAGGAACTCACAAGAAAGACCTCAATCACAGTTTTTTGATGTTCAAAGTAGCTCTGTGTTTCATGTTTTTATGTTCCTAACTGTGTTAACTGTGACAGCACAAATGGACAAAAACACAGGACAAACTCTTTTTGCTCTTCTGGGTCATCTTGACCAAAATAATACTTGTTGTTTCTTCACGTAATCAGAGTTTTAATGTGTTTCTGAATATTTCCTCCAACAAAATGGAGGTTGAGGTGCCTAAGCTAACAGGAAAAAAGGAATGTCAGTACATCCCTCTTGTCTTTGTGCCATTTATGCAAATAAGTCAGAGCGGTAGACTTCAGGTCAGAAGTGCTTTTAATCCAAAAGAATACTCCACTTAACCCAATACATTTACTTTGCACAGCACAGTTATTCACATAGGAAGGAAGGCTTTAAACCAATATTTTATTTGAGGTTATGCTGGCGTTATATGTTTTGATGTCAATGGAAGTTCTGCATCAGTTTACTTTGGGGCTTTAGGGGATCCACACCGAAACACAAAATGTATCTGCTGGCTCAGATTCTGCTTGTTTTCACAGTTTGAACTCCTGTTAGCCTTTTAAATGGATCACATTTGGGACAGGTGGAAGCAAAGAGATACTCCTTTACAAAGACCTGTGCCATGTTCATTGTTCTCACTACGTGTTTTAAAATCAGATTCCCAGAGCACTTCTCCAACAGACACCTGGGTTGAGCCCAGCATGTACATAGCCTAACATGTATATTGTCTGAATATTGATTTTATATTGTTCTGTTCTCTGTTAAACTGCTTATTGACTGCAAAACATAATCCATTTGTCCTGTGACTGGGTTTTAATCTTTTTTTTACTAAGTTAATATTTATGTGTATTTTATATTGTATTAGAGAAAGTCATTTTTTGCTGTGTGTAGTTTGGTAATTTATTGTCTCTGTCATTATTACCACATCTGGCAACATACTCCTTTGTTAATAAATAATATTTGGAATACATCTTTAGTTGCTTCCTGCTTTTTGACCTTGTTGTGTGATTTTATTAGCTTCGATTAATCACTGAAATATTAGCATGGTTACAAATGAGTGAAGTTCAGTAAGGTAAAGAAGACTCAGGCCTTAACCTTTGGAATAAAATAGTTTCCTAAAGCACATTCCTGAGATGACTGATGATATTTTCAGCATCTTGGAAATAAAGTCCAAACTTTTTTTGTAAAAAATGATAGTGATGTTGTAATTGCAAAGATATGCTTATTGTTAAAACATAACCTTACCAGAGATAAAAAAAAACATGTTTCCCATTATAAAAAACTGTATCCAAAAGCAGCATAATATGAATCAGCAACATATCGAAAGATTAGAGAAACATGGACATGACTCATTTTGGTTTTACTCTGTGGGTGCTTTGTTCCCCACCTCCACTGTATTCGTTGTGTATTTTAACCTTGTATCAATGACAGTAGCTTACTTGCCAAGCTTAATAGCGTGTGTGTATCAGGAGTTAATAATTAATTTCCACTTTTTGTTTGCAGATAGAATACAAAGGAGATTTTATTTAGCAGTTGCAAAAAACCCAGATATATAACTGAGTTTGTTATATGGCCAAGACCAGTTTAGGGAAATGTGGAGCCATGGAGCTGCGTGAGTCGGAAGTTTATTTAAAGGCAGAGCAACAGGTGAGGCAGCCTCACTCAGGAAATGCAAATGAGATCAGTTAGAGCTCCTCTTCACATTCTCTCTGTATCGTTCACTCTCAATCTTCCAACCATTTGCATCCAAGGGCCGTAACAAAGACATATCCACATGACTTGAGCTGCAAGACTCAACCCCAAATCATGACAATGGTAAAGTACTGTTTTCTTTTTGGTCAAAAGTTGGTTTACATCCTGATAACGTTGAGCAGAGTGATAAGGAAGTGGTCAGTGTTGTCGATGGCACAGTTTTAGGTTTTTGTAAATGAGTTCTCTGTAAACCTTTCATGAAGTAACTTATATTTCAGGTTGTTATCTCAGGGAATTCTGAATAAGGTAAATGTTATAATGACAGCATCACTGTTAACAGTTTAGATTGTTTGGAAGTATGAAGGTAAACACACATACAGGTATCGGCATTGTGCTTTTCTTTATAGATAAGAGTTCAAACAAGTTTGTTTAACGCTGTTTTATGTTTGTTCACTCCATAAAATCAGTTCCTTGGTTGACTAAGTTGAATTTATTACATTTGTATTATCCATGGTTTAGTGTAAATTTGATGACAACATTTAAACAGAATTAATACAGATGCAGATAAGGTTTGTCTTATTTACATCAGGTATAAATCCAATCCATTCTTTTCTGAAAATCTATCAAGTTTTGGAAATCTAACAATTTTCAAATAGTTTCACTTCTACATATTTGCACTCATAATCCCAATCTTCATATCTGATTTTAATATTTGAACTCAATTATTATTTGAAATGTAATAACTTGAGTTGAGTTGAGCTTTTCTCGGAAAAATGTACTGACAGCAAAACATTAAGTCAGACTGGTGGTGATCTTTTTTAATAGATTCAATTCTTGTAACTCGTGCAAATGTTGTCAAACTTCTCAGGCGTCCTTGTAGAGACTCCAGTGAGTCACAGACATGCTTTATTTAATTTCACATAAAGAATATGTCTGATAATGTTTGCTCATCTAGATGTTTGGAACAGTAAATGGATATCATTGTAAATAATAGTTTCTAACTACAGCAGTGTTTAATAAAACAACAATTGCCGATAAAACACACTAAATTTCCAAAAGTGGAAAAGGCAGAGAAAACGTGGTGATCAAAGTATTTCCCCATTAAATATAATATGGATACACTATTTCTATCTGAACAGTAAAACATTTGAATAACGTTCAGTGTGTCTTGTCCTTGTTTGCATCATAATTCACTTCATGGTTACAGGACTTTTCCTTTTTCCTCCTCGGACCCTGATATAACTTTTCTCTGAAACTTAGGGAGGCTCATCAGAGAGAAGTAGCTGGACACAAAGCAGTCATTGTCACAGCAACTTGACCCATTTAAATGCAGATGTTTTTTTAATGAATGTACTGTGAGAGAAAAAGTCTGTAAATACAGTAGTTATCTTTGTCCTTTGTATCACCTGTCAGCTGCTCCTCATTTATCAATATTAGGACGCTGTTATCTAACATTTTATGAACCAATGTGTAAGAATTAGAAACTCTGCAGTCGGTCACCTTCGCTCTGACCACCTGTAACCAACACTTCCTCTAAAGATGCCTGGCACTGTGGGAAAACAAAATATATCCCTCTACTTCCTGATTTCACCTGACATATTTATCTCCTCCTCCCCCTGCCAGCCTCAGCCACTCACCTGCAGATTAACTCTTCTGTGTTTTTACTGATGATGTTCATTAATCTCTGCTTCAAAACAGCCATTGTGATTAAACAGTAGCTTAAAGTCACAGAGATACAATCCTAAGGATGAGATTCACAAATAATACATACATTACAGTTCATATACCAAAACTGCACACTTTAAAACTAATTTAAAAACACCTTTAAACTTGCTTGTAATTGATTGATGTGATATTAATTTGAGAAACAACATGGTTTTGTTCCACTAAATTGCATTTAACCAGCATTTAAATTCTACACTTTTTCTAAGGAGGCTTTACATAGATATTTTTAGAATATGCATACTGTCCATTACCACCTTTAAAATATATAATAACCTAAGAAATTAACAATATTATATTTATTTCACTAACACCTAGCCTTGTTATAGGTACAATGGTGTGCACATAACAGAAACATTTTGGACTTGTACTACTGTACATACTGTACATACAGTATGTGTTACCTTGTATTCTGGTTGTTTTTACTGTACTAAATGATCTTGCTTACTAAATAAATCTCCATTGTCCATGATGTGGATCTTCCCCAAAGAGCAGCGTCTGAGTCAGGATGATGAAGCTGATTTATAACTAAAGTCAATACTACCAGCCAGTAGTGAAGTTTATTTCCTTTGGATACTCATCTGCGATTTCTCTATTTTCAGAGCTTTTTTGGAAAAATGAAGAACCGGTAAGTATTGTGGTCGTTTGTAAAAAACTCAGTATTGTTGCTGTTTATGAAATAAAATGACTGCAGCATCTCCCCTGTCCTCTCTCCCTCAGACACAGTGCACCTCCAGCTCCACCCAAAAGGGAAGGTGAGATTTGACCACACCGACAAATAAAGGGGAATAGTTTGGGTTCCTTCTGTCTTTGTTTCCTCACTGTGGACTTTTTCTTTAAGTTGAATGTGTTTTTTCACAGATGACAGTGCAGGGTTTGGTTGGCCGCAGGATGAGTTTGTGAGTAGAAAGACATCAAGCTTCTGAATGTATGCAAATATGAAGGGGTGCTGCTTTATTAAACATGTTTCATCATTCGTATGCTACAGTTATGACATTTATCTTAAGCACTGTTGCTTCTTTCTGTAGAGGGATACAGTAAAATGCTACAGTTTAATATGACTAAACTTTATACTTTATATTCTCAGTATTATTGATGAGTATTTGTGAAAAGGCACCACTGTATTTTCTAATGGCAGGATGATGAAGATGGTGACACGTATGAAGTGCCTCCGTGTGAGCTTTCGCCTGCGAAGGTCCCACAGACACAAGTGGAGGAGAATGTTTATCTGGGTAAACACATTGACTCAATAAAGCAGATAGGGTTAGGGTCTCAACAAGAACAGAAAGGTATGTTTAAATTCTGTTACTCTTTGCAGAGAGGACATCGTCTCCTCCGCCTCCTCCTCCTACTCCACAAAGGAAGGCTGCTCCTCCACCCAGGGTAGGCACACCTTCAGTAAGAACACCTCAGTGTCCTGGAAGTCTGTTTCTGTGTGTCTCTGCATCCATCAAGCCTTCTAAAAATACTCAGCATTTCTTTTAATTAGAATAATGTTCTGTCATCCAGAAACCTCAACAACGCACTGAGGATTTCTTCCATGATCCCAAAACCGAGAAACGTTAGTCTTTCATCTTTATTATTTTGCTGTTCACAAACATAGTGGTGCTTTATTCAATTCATAACCCACCTCTCTTCATTTCTCTAACCTATGTTTTCAGCACCGGAGGTAGACAGAAATGACAAGCCTGGAAGAAAGAATAAGGGGCCTCCTCCAGACCCCATTGACGAAGGTGCTACGACCACTTCTACACACACAAAGCCTTTCATAGAAATTCTTTATCAGTCTGTAAATGTATGTTGACTGAGAGGAGGGTATATATCAATCAGGTGGTATGACAACCACATAAATACATTATTTGTTTGTTATTAGTCATGTGCTAGCTACAAAAACAGTCAACCCACTCTATGAAAGACTTTGCATTTCCTGTATCTGTTCATCCATCTGTCCAAGGAAAATCTTTCTGCTGCACAATCAATGTTGAATGTTTCCAGCAGCAACCGGTTGTTTGTTTGTGATCAAATATAATAAGAAAACTGGGTAAGAGGAGATTGCAGCTGTGACTGAAACAAAGAAGAGGGTGCCACCTGCTGTTGTATTGCTGAACTGCACTCTGAGACTAGGCTTTATTGGCAAACGGATCTGAAAGAAGAATGGAAAATGTTGCCAAAATCAGTATATTTACAAGATGGGGAACTTTGTGTCATCCCAATAGTGGATTATTTTTATATCCTCTGGCTTTGCCCAATTGTGCAAAACTTAAGGTCAAAGGTCATGAGCAAACTGTGTGAGATGTTTTGCTTTTGACTTAAAAAGTGTTATATTTATAATGTAATTAGTTAATGACTGAATCACAGATAAATCTCCAATAATTTCTTTCTGCATTTCAGATGTGTATCTGGATCCAAATGAAGAACAGGTAATATACGATATTCATCAACCCTGTCTAAAACATGTTACTAACTGTATATCTGTAGACTTGGTATGTCTTAAATGTCCGGTTAGGATGTATTAGAACAAAATCTAAAATGAAATTTGTAAGTAAGCCATTTGTATGTAAAAAAACACCTGTATGTAAATTGTAAATAAGCCATCTGTATGTCAAATATGTCTTGTATGTCTTAAATGATATGATGAATTGGAAATGGGTGACCCTGATGTAAACAAGACGAAAGTCTTTCTCTGGTCTGCATCCCCTTAACAATTGTATGTTTTGAGCTGTACTGTACTGTACCCAATATACAAGCTGTTAATAAACTTTTCAATCAATCAATCAATCAATCAATCAATCAATCAATCAATCAATCAATCAATCAATCAATCAATACATAAGGAGAAGGCAGCAAAAGGCCATGGTATCAGATTTGTTTTGGTATAATGGGTAAGAATGGCCTTGACTGTTAACAGCCACGTATACCTTCAAATGATTCAGATATTGTCACAAGCCTGACTTCAGTTATCTGCATGAACTGTGTATGGTTTATCACTGGGCTTCAACAGGAATGATTACCCAACACATTACTCCATGTGTATAGAGGAATACACTGCTATGTTTTATGAATTTGTCATTCTGTGTTTCAGGGCGACAATGAGGAGCTGTATTTAGAACCGGCTGAACTCATACCTTCTCCCATACCCATGTCAGTGCACTCAAAGCATATTCTGATAATTTGTACCGACCAATGATACAATCTGTCTGCATGGCTCCATACTACCTGTCACACCAGACAGTAATGCTGCTGTGTTTTACAGTAACATGCAAATATAGCAGATAATGTTAGTGGCAACACACAGTAACTTCCTAGTACTAAACATGCCATGAAAATGAACGTCCTCTCTATTTGCAGGTGGAAGCCACCGGTTCCCAGAGCTCATTCTGTGAGTGTCTATTCTTCTCAGTTGTTATAATTTCCTTATGCTAAGCTCTGTCCCTATTTAAATAAAGAATGTCAAAATAGAGGCTGAATCAGAAATAGACGTTTTTATTCATACTCTTTTTCAATTTCCTAGGTAGGAAATGAAACTCATCTGTATGACACAGCAGAAACTTTTTATTTCCCTTCTTTCAGAATCCGTTCCTGCCGTCCTTAAATGACTCAAGTACAGGTAAAGACCAACAATTTTATAATTGTGAAACACTAATCAGTACAAACTACATCCAAATAAATAATTGTTATCATTATGACAGCGATGAACATATCTTGTCTCTATAACTCCTCCAGTTGAAGCAAGACGGGGCACATTTCCTACCAAACTCCCTTTACCCCCCACCAGTGTGAAGCCCCCTCTGCTAGCCCACCCGAAGGAACGCAAACCCAGGTAAGAGGTGAAAACTACAAAGTCATTTCTAAGCCATAAGAAACACGAGTTGAACATTAAATGGCAGTGATTTACATAGATTTCCAGCTTGTTTCTGCAGATGATCCCACCTGAAAGTGTACACATCCATCATTATTCAATTCAATGTTTAACATGAGATGTATGGTCTTTATTCTAGCCTTGCACCAATGCCAGACACTAAGCCTGTGGGTAAGCTACATTTTTGTTTATTAAATAGTGTTTTTTAAATCCTTAGAAATGACTGTGATCATTTGTGGTCTGCATATATATTTGAAGAATTCCAAACGGCGCATGGACTATACTTTACATCTATTTAAACATGTTTGGGAATATGGATTTACTAAACCTGCGAAAACACATAACATGTTGTCTGTCTATTTGAAGTCTCCTCTGGTGGCATGAGGGCGACCAAACAGTCTGGGAATGAGGTAAGTTATCTATGCACGCAGAAAATCAAATACAAAATAGTGAGGAAGGATTTATTATTGTTGACCATGTGATGTTACAGGACAAAGAATGGTTTGCTGGAGATTGCAACAGAAAGAAAGCCGAGGAGCTCTTACTGAGGGTCAACAAGGTAAAGTTGAATTGAATGTGGAGGTAAAATGTGTTTTTTTCCATTTAGTGGTTTCAGGGAATAATGATTGGAGTTAATTCGTCATTTCAAACAAACTTTTTGTTCAGCTGAGCTAACAGAAAGGCTTAAGGCAAGGGTGTTGCTCAGATATTGGGGAAATTTGCTACGTGTTCATGTGCATGTTTTTGCTGACGCTCAAATAAAAGTGAGTCACACACCTTCAGGGCCTCTGTGAAGGTGAATTATTTCCCAATTCAACCACTTACTTTGGAAAATATGAAAAATGTTTTTACATCACCCTGAATTCTTTATCCATCCTGCACTGTGATGTGTAAATCTTGCTTGGATTTCCCCTTCTCTTTGTCCTCATTGTAGGATGGTGCCTTTCTTATCCGACACAGCTCAGCTAAGGGCATCCGGCAGCCGTACACCCTCGCTGTGCTCTACCAGCAAAAGGTGTACAACGTTCCCATCCGCTCCATGGGGGAGACACAAGGGTATGCCCTTGGAAAAGAGGGCAAGAAGAATGAAGAGGTGATGGCAAATTCATATTTAAGAAAGGAGAGTGAGCTGTAGGAAGACACAGAGTGTAGAACGCAAAAAATAGAGCAGGGTTCTGGAAGAATGTTAATCTTTTCATTTATTACATCTCTCCGTTTATCTTGCTGTCCCTCTCTCAGATATTCAACTCCCTCGACGAGATGATTTCTCATCACAAGAATAACCAGCTTCTTCTGATCGACAGCAAGAGCCAGGCCAAGCAAACAGCTTATTTAACCCATGCTGAACGCCCTTAAAACCACACTAGGAGCTTCTGTCAGGTTGTATTCAGGGTAAAAATAATGAACATTGTACCGTTTGAAAGTCTCTGTAGGTACACTGTGTATCACATGTGTGTATTAAGTTTAACTCTATGAAATCAGTCAGCTAACGTATGGTTTCCTTTATATTGTTTACAGATAGGAATAGCTTGTAATGCACTGGAGCCTTAGCAGATATCATATTTCACCAACCATTTCTCCAGAAAGTAGTCTCAGCTTCTGCATGATGTAAGAACAGCATAACCTTACAGTAAAGTTTCTGTTGGTTCGCAAAGTGATATTGTGTTGTCATAACTTTAGCAACAATTAGACATTGTTAACAGTTTTTTTGTGAAAAGGAACATATTTCACTATTTGTTTCCGCCTTAAGATAATGGTGTTAGTGTAATATTACTGTATATTTCAATCTTCTTTCTAGCATTACAGTATATTTCTGCTGTGTAACAGATGCCAAACCACATCACATTGCCTCCCAGGTTGCAGCTTAACTCTTCACTTTGTGCCTGCTGCTCATTTCCATTATGACGGTGCTCATGTGTGATGAACTGTTGAGATAAATGTGACCATTAATCAGACATTTTTATTACAGCAATAGAGAGTTGTTGTGAGTCTTTCCCCCAAGTTTAGTTTGATAGCTTTAAAATGGTTTGATATATTACAATTGTCTTTTAGGACGTGATATTGTAGATATTGTTCAATACAAAGACAAAATGAAACTGCTTTACTTTGTTTTTGTTTCTTTCTTTGGCCACCGTTTCGCTGTTTTTACAGTAGCAGCCAGTTGAACTGGACCATTGTCTTTATCTGATGATTGTGTTATGTGTGTGGCTCATGTACAGGATTAGATAGATAGATATATAGATAGATAGATGGATAGATAGAGAAATATATCACAAATAATACGCTATATAAAATAACAGATTTAGTGTTTAATAAAAGGTTGATGTTTGATGAAGTCTTTTCAGTAAACTCAAACCTCCACTGCTGTCAATCTGCGTCACTGAAGGTCAGTGTGGTGAGCGCCGGGTTTGTGGGTTTAACAAAAAATCAAGGAGCTGTGTGTGTGTGTGTGTGTGTGTGTGTGTGTGTGTGTGTGTGTGTGTGTGTGTGTGTGTGTGTGTGTTGTGATGTGTGTGTGTTCTTCCTTCCAGTGGCACCGACCAGACATTGTCTTTATCTGATGATTGTGTTATGTGTGTGGCTCATGTACAGGATTAGATAGATAGATAGATAGATGGATAGATAGAGAAATATATCACAAATAATACGCTATATAAAATAACAGATTTAGTGTTTAATAAAAGGTTGATGTTTGATGAAATCTTTTCAGTAAACTCAAACCTCCACTGCTGTCAATCTGCGTCACTGAAGGTCAGTGTGGTGAGCGCAGGGTTTGTGGGTTTAACAAAAAAATCAAGGAGCTGTGTGTGTGTGTGTGTGTGTGTGTGTGTGTGTGTGTGTGTGTGTGTGTGTGTGTGTGTGTGCTTGCGTGCGTGCGTGTGTGTGTGTGTGTGTGTGTGGTGTGATGTGTGTGTGTTCTTCCTTCCAGTGGCACTGACCAGACATTGTTGGTAACACCTGCTTCCTGTCAGGGTGAAACCACCGTCTCTGTGGCCAGAACATAAATCCAGGGCCTGCCAGCAGATAACAGAGTCCTGTGTGCATGATTTGACTAAAAGAGTGTAAACAGCAACGTTATAAACATATCAGAGTTAAATCTTAAATATGTTTTAGAGTGATATCGGCTCATTAACTGGGAAAACTAAGTAAGGGAAAAACGATGGCTGTAATGTGCCTGAAGTCATGGTATTACTTACAGGAAGGGGCATATTATGTTTTTTTTTTTTATCACATTAGCTGGTAGATTTGAATACAGGCTGAAAGTGTAGAGGGAGTTCGGCATTTGGCTGTATTTACATAGGCCACTGTGTGTAAATGAGTACGAAATAACTTCCTGGAGCCAGGGTAATTTGGCACGTGGGTGTAAGCCAGGCCTATTCAACTGGCGGCCCGCGGGCCAGATGCAGCCCAGAACCAACTCTCGAGTGGCCCAGCCTCCCGTAGCTAAATTCCTACACTAGTACAGACCATGAACGCAACACTCCGCGTTGCATAGAAACCACCAAACCACAACGCAGCACGTTTTTTGAAAGTGCATCAAGTGGTGCTAGTAACGGTGGTCCTACGATAGCAACTCTAAAACATGTCTCTCTCAACTCTGAAGCGTAAACAGAGACAAAACGGTCATTGATCTTGTGGAGCAGATCCAAGTCAAGCTGGACCTTTTCGCGACCGACTTGAGCACGGGTCGGATGCTGCATTTTCCGACGCTCCCCAAACATATCACATCTCCGGCACAAATCACGGATGTGATGACAGATTTAATTGCGAGGTTGAAAGAGAACTTTGCCGGTCGATTGGATGGACTTGCTCTGCCCACAGAGGTGATGGGCTTTGCCAGAGACCCCTTCACTGTTGCAATAGAGGGGGACGTATCCACCTGAGCAAAGGAAGTGGTCCCCTGCATCGACAAGGAGAAATATACACTGGAACTTATTGACATGAAGCGCACTAACGGGCCAGCGAAGTTTTGGAGTGATGTCAAAAAACAGCAGTTCCCTAACGTTCAGAAAGTAGCGATCTGTGTGCTCAGTATGTTTGGATCAACATACACATGTGAATCAAGCTTTTCACACATGAACTCAATCAAAAGTAGCACTCGCTGCTCCCTGACTGACAGCACTCTTCACCAATGTCTTAGGATTGCATGGACATCCTATGAGCCAAAAATCACTACTCTTGTTCAAAACAAAAAATGTCCCTTCTCCCATTGAGAAAGTCAGCGATGACAAATCCCAAATGAGGTGATAGTAAGCACCTAGTTTACTATAGTAGACGTGTAGTGTAGTATTCATTAATATGTTAGTTACCCGTATCCATGGTTATGGGTTTGTGCACTGAAGGGTTTGACAGTTCTTTCTGTATTCATTTAAATGCACTTTGTAATGTGTCTGGGTCAAATGTGACCAAAACGTATGATTTTTTTGTTATTACTTGAAAAGTGAAAAAATAGTATTGCCACAGTACTACCTCTTTGTGTTGCATTGGAGCTCTTTAGCTGTTTTTTTTGTATGTGAGGACATTTATTAAGACTGCTATTATTGTATTCAGTAAATGCACTTTGTGATGTGCCTGGTTAAAAAAAAATAACCTGAATATTTGACTTCTAAAGCAAACAAATGTAATGCTATAACTGTGCACTTTTTTTCAGATTCTGTTAAATTAATGCTAATTTGTTGTGTTTTTATGCACTTTTTGACCTACCTTTGTTAGATGAACAATGAATAAAAATTGCATGTTTTTCATCGCAGTGATATGTGTTGGTTTAAAATGTGTCACTACCCGCTTTTTACAGGCCGCTGAATGTCTGGCCCAACTGAATTTTGTAGTTATAAAATCTGGCCCAACTGAATGTGTAATTGAATAGCCCTGGTGTAAGCCATGTTGAAGCTCTGTTACAGGATTACTGCTCGGATGAAAAACAAATGTATCCTCAGGATTCCAAACCCAGACAAATGTGTGTGATTTGCAATATAATTTATGTAGCATCTCACCATACATTTAGACTAAAAACTCTTTAAAGTAAGAAGGATCTTTTTTATTTGTTCACTCAGACTCAGTTCCCCACAAGCTTAGGTTTATTTTCATAGTTTTCAGGCATTTTAGCCATTATGAGGTAATGCAAGTAGAGGGGTGACAGGAAATGAATGGGGAAAAGGAGACAGGATGGCATGCAGTAAAAGATCCCTGAAAGGACATTTCAATTACACAGCGAGCATGCTAAATCCACCGGGTAGCCCCGAGTTAGAACATTTATTAAAACATATAGAATTATAACTGCAATCATTTTACTGCTTTATTAGATTTAAAAAAGACACTGGGAATATGCATATTTTTTCTTTAGATCTTACAACGTTCTGTGTATTGATAGGATCAACTATCTATATACTATACCAGGTGATTTAATCCTGCTGTGCCATACTAAACGTTTTGTATAGGGCAGAAAGTCTGACATTTAATAACTGAGGAAGTTAAAACGGTAGTGTTGGTCAGATCCTGTCCACATCCTGTGTGTAATACTGACTCACATTAGTGGTCTAAAGGCATTTGTGGATTTTAAAAGGATGTCTTTTTCAGACCAACCGCAAACAGCTGACAGGTCTAAATGATAACATTAGTTTAAAACACTAAATTATTTTTCTGTTTTGCATTTCCTATATGCAAAGTCCTCTTATACGTTGTGTCTTTGGGCAAGACACTTCACCCTAATTTGCTCTTGTGGGTATTGTCCACAGTAATAACTGTTACATGTCTAATATGTGTAATGTGTAATTGAGCACTTTGAGGGCCTTGAAAAGCGCTCTACTAAAAATGTAATGAATTATTGTTATTATTATTATGCATTCAACATTTTGTAAGAACATACGTTTGTCAAAATAGCATCTGAAGGGCATTAGGTGATGTTTGAGACCACATAGCATTTTTATAACTGTGCACAACCTGATGATGATAGTGTCTGTATACCTCAACAAGATGCAGTTTCAGCTCTTTGGGGGGGAAAAGGCTGCGTCATCCTTAACAAAACCAGATATTTACTTAGAGTATAATTTTAAAAAAATCATGCAAAGGTGGGGCGATTTGTCACGAGCCCTGATTTCGAAGTTGGTGGGCAGGAAGGGGGAAGGGGCTGCGGCGGAGGGGTACACACTGCACATCCGACATCCTGCATTGACAGCTTATAGAAAATAAAGGAATTTACGACACAGGGAACTCACGAGATCTCATCACTTACAATGAGTCAGCGTGGATTTTTTTAGCACGCCCCTCTATCCTTCTACAATTCTCTTGGATCACACACTAGTTGAAGAGGACTAGTTTTCTTGGCGGAGGTGCGGAGTTTTTGATTCAGGACTGCTGTAGGGGGGCTACTGAATGGGAGCAGTCACTGGATTCGTGTGATACCAACGCAACACACCAGACTACCTACCACTGCCCATCGGATTTGACTTTTTGGGACGTTTAGGGCACAAACAGAACAAGATCACCTCTATTTCTCCGGTTGTCCCCTTCCCCTTTCCTTTCTCACGGATTGTTCTGAAAGAGAAATCCTGCAGTCATGGCTCAAATACTGCCGATACGATTTCAGGAACATCTGCAGGTAAGCAGACACAGAAAAGCCCTACAAATACATTTTTGCTCGTTTGTTTTTGCGCAACTCCTTTTACCCGTGTAGGTCCGCGCACACACGGCACATGTCGCATTTAAATATAATCTGAAATAGTGCTGCAGGGTGGTGCTCAATATAGCTACAGGCCTAGTTTTCTCCTGCCGGACAGATGATGACTTGTACAAATTGACCAGTGAGATCTCATAGCCTACAGCTCCACTGCGGACCGGTGTGTGTGTGGATACGCCGCAGTTTTCTCCTCCAAGTGGAAAAACGCCGCTGTCATTTTCGATCAGCGTCGATGCAAACTGCGGTGTCCTTACACTTCATGCTGCAGTCAACTGAGCTCAGCTGTTGGAGATAACATTGTAACTGATACCTGAATGGCACTTGCACTCCAGCTTTGTGGCTACCATGTTGTTGTCATTCCCCTGCAGCAACATTTGCCTACTTTTTAACCTTTAACAACACCGGCAGTGCGTCTCTTCAAATGCTTTGCATAACTGACACCATTTTATATTTGTTAGGTAATTATAAGGTGTATTTATTTTTGGAAGTGTGTAAAGAAAGGTAAGAGTGCATTGAAGCATTTAGTTAGCTCTAAACCAGTTAACGTTATAATGTTCACAAAACATCAACACATTATTGGAGCAATGTCTTGATATTGCAATAATCCAAACCCACATGGGATCTAGTTTCATATCACAGCATCAATACAATAGTGATTTGATGTAACCATCTGCTCTTCTTGTTGGTATTTTCATGCCAAAGGCCCATCTGTGCAGCTTTAAAATGACCAGCATGAAAATGCTAGTAGGAAAGGTTCTGTCTTTGGTTGGAAGTCTGTTGGGGAAGAAAAACACACACAAAATGCCCGTTTTACTATATGTGACAAAAAACCTAAAAAGACAACCAGTTATTTGGTAATCTGTGGAAGAAAATGTTCCTACTATGGCCCCTTTCCGTCTCTGGTTTGCACTTTATTAATCATTGTCCCATAGCAGCCCCAGTGTTTGGTGCCTTGCAGTCAAAAGAGAAAGTTTGTGACGCACCCCTCCACCTCCCCTCGTCTGTAGCCTGTTGTTATGGTAACAGCAGGCAGTGAAATGGCCTTTCACTAGAAAAAAAAAAGAGGCACAGAGCCCCCACCCCCCTCTCTGCTCCCTTCCTCTGGCCAGTAGCCCCACTTTCGTCAGCCAAAGAGCCTTTATCCTCCAAAAAACTGTGCTGGCCAAGAGAGCTTGCAGCTAACCAAGCTCCTCTCCTCACTGACAGGCCTGGTGCTTGCTGATGGAGGGCAGTGCACAGCCTGGCAATGTCAGGGTTATTATTTCAGATTGCTCTCAACAGCACATACCTTTCCCTTAAACATCTCCTAAGAAACCCTCGCCTTGAGACTGATAAGCAGCAGACCTCTACCGTGAAATCCCAGCTCTGCTCCTCTGTGAATCTAGGTGGCTCCAGCCGAGTGAAAAATGCTTGGAATTTGCAAACCCAGGACTTTGGGCCTCAAGATGTTTAGCCTTTTCCTTTTTTTCTCCTTGGATTGGTATTTGCAGATCTGTGTCTGCAGTTAGAGACGGGAGTCAGGGGTGTAACGTGGGCCCATCTTCATGATGAGGTACCAGCCTTCAGAGGTAGAGGTTGCATTAGAGAAAGAGCAAATCAAAAGCTCCTAATATCTTCATTATTCCACTCAAAACTGTTCTTTAATACTTCTGTTTTTGTTAAATCTGGACGTAAAAATTGTGTAGTGAGATATCAAAATGCTAAAGTGAGATTCATTTGTAGCTTATGTGGCTCTGCATCCTCCATACTGTAGCAGCTTGTGTAAGTGCAAAAATGTCCTGCAGCTCATTGTCCTATCTAGTCGAGTTAGGAGAGTCCAACCTGCTTCTCTGCGGCTGTTTACAACATCATGGTGTGTGCTGCTGTTTCTGTGCTTATGAAATGATGCCATCACGTCAACAGATGTGACAGGCAGATGAGGTAAGCAGGCCCTACTTAAGCCCGGCAAATCACATCAGGATAGGATGCAGCATGACAGTGTAACAGGACACATCTGTGACCGCAACCGTGGCTGGTGGGGATCAGCGTCTGTGTTCAGTCACCAAAACTGAATCATGAATGCGTTAAAAGAGCAGTCATTCACACATACAATAAGTACATTGTGTTCTTATGTACTGTCATACAAGTCACACACATTAAACCTGCATTAACTGGACTGTAACTGATTTTTATTTTCCATAACAATCCAGTTGCAGATTATATTCTAGATTTGATTAACTGTTTTGTCTGTAAGTGTCAGAAAATACTGAAAGCTGTCTATCAATTACTCACAGCCTAATGTAAAATCTAACCAAGGCTGAATGCTGCATTTTTGGCCATTTGTGCATAACAAATGACTTTTTATGATAACTTCTGTCAGTTGACCCATTGATTAGTTTAACGATGATACAGAGCAACATTAGCATTCATTTAGAGTCCAGTTTGTAACCACTGATGAATGTTAGTTCAACATTAGCTCTCTTTTTTTTGGTCAACACCAACTCACAAGCTAAATTGTGCCACACATCTACTGTTTATTCTTAGAGAGTCTACCTAAACAGAAAAAGTTGAAGGCCCGAAAACCAAAACAGATGCTATAAACTCTGTACAGCTGAGGGGAAATGTTCCAGTTCCAGTTTTCTGTGTGTTTATCACTACTGATGACCTGCACATACTCCTTTGATCTATTAATAGCAGAGCATATTTGTTAGAGCAGCTGTAAGGCTTTCATTTTCGGCTATATTATATACCTCATAATCTACAGGCTGCATACCTAACCTGTACCTGCTACCTGTGGAAGACAGTGTGAAGTAGCAAAAACTTGCACATCTTTTTTCTGCTTGCCTCAGTTTTAATTGTGCTTGTGTAATCTCCTGA
This sequence comes from Notothenia rossii, assembly GCF_949606895.1. Taxonomy (NCBI): domain Eukaryota; kingdom Metazoa; phylum Chordata; class Actinopteri; order Perciformes; family Nototheniidae; genus Notothenia; species Notothenia rossii. The sequence goes on from NC_136909.1 coordinate 25,319,506, forward strand.
TGAACCCAAAGCCTCAGCTGCTGATGCGACGTGTCAGTGCCTCAGCAGTGCGTCCAACCAGCCTATGACTCACCAAATACCGTCAACACTATATCATCCGTGAACTTCTGCTGCCTTTGTTATTGTGATATGTGTGTGTCTGTTGATCCCAGCTGTTGAGGAAAGAAGACTATTAGGTGTGTGTGTGTGTGTGTGTATATATTACTAGAGGTAGTTGGACACTGGAGACAGTAGGTTGTAGTTGAAGTGTGATTTTAGTCTGGAATGTTCTACCACAAAGGAGTGTGGGGGGGTTTACTTCCTGTCAGTTGCCCCACCCTGCGTTGTAGATTGCCAAAGGCCTGTGTTACTGGAAGTGCTCTGTACATACATAACTCTCATCCCTCCTTCTTTATTTCTCATGAAAGGTACATTAATCACTGTAGCTTCTCTCCTTCACACGGGTTCTCTCCTAACTCCCACCCTCCCCTTGTTTTCAGCACAATAACTTGAGCTCCTCCATTTACTCCCATCCTTATCTTCATGTCTCTATCTTTATTGTGGTTTTCCTCCCCTCTCCTCCCAGAGATAGTTTTGGGTCTTGAGGATATTAAGCAACATAGGGCTCCAATCTACCCTCAGGTTTTCTCTTTGGCCTTTATCTTGTACGTCCACTTAACTTCACAGAAACCAACCGTACATTATTCAATTATTTATATTATAAGTCAAAAAGAAGTGAAAATGGCTCACCACAGTTTCCCAGAGCACAAGACAAAATCTTAAAATTGTTGATTTTGTTAGACCAATAAGTCAAAAACATATATTTTGGTTATATTAAAACTGAGAGGAGAACAGCAAATCTTAACTTCTTAAATTCTTAAGAAGCCAGAAGCAGGAACTGTTTTTTTTCTTTTTGTCATCGTAAAGCATCACTCGCTCACCTCATGGAGTCTCCAATTATTGCATTTATTATCTGAGCAAGTGTGGGACTGCAAAATGCACTATTGAGGAAGCAATGAGCGTACTATTAGATGAACAATTCTAGCATTTTACATTACAAGTTGTGTGAGAGTTTTTGAATGGAGGTTGTGTTGTACACAGCTAGCATTTGCTTCAAGTTATCAAGAATTCTCTTCTCTTTTTTTCAAGAATATTTTTGTTTGATTACTTTAAGATAATAATTTATTATCAAAACAAACTCTTTATTGCTTTAGCTTTCTATCTACTGATTTATGGTTTCAGCCAATACAAATCCAATACATTATTGTTATTGTTTTGTTCTCAGCTTGCATAGAGAGCAGATTTTGAACATTAAAATCAAAAGATCTTACCATTGCAGTATATGCTTTAGGTAAAGTTGAGAATTGATAATAGCTATTTGTAGGTCATAAAACCAAAACAGTTAGCTGTTAGAGTTTAAAAAGCTTTATAGATGTTAGAAAAACATCACTCGTCACCGGCTTGAGCTTCAAATATCAGGATATATGTATTTATTATCCTTGCAAGAATGGAAGTAGTCATCACATACAGAGCATTTAGGAAAACTCGTTCCCAGAACAGTGTCCTTCACATGCTTATATAGAGAGGGTGTTACACCATCACAAGATGCAGGAATACCAGTTCAAAGCAGTATACAATGTTTAGTTTAGATTAGCTAAGACCCACGTCAGAAATGATCATGCTTGTCATATGTCTATCTCTATAATCGTTGTCACATAGCTGTCATATGCCTAAAACAGTGTGTCCTGACGCTCTATAGGTAATCATACATCCTGTTACGTACACAGTTACGTAGGGCCTTTGTTATCATGTGCTACTCTGATATTGGAAGAGTACATTCAGTATTTTTCCAATAATAGAGCTTAAAGGAACTGCAGAGGTACCATTGAAAACCCCCTCTGATTCTAAAGGGATTTCTAAAGTAACAAAACATGGATTACCACGGCTTTATCCTAGTGTGACAGAACATCTAAGGATGTATATTTTATTTTGGATATAAATTAAATGTAATTATTTAATAATTATTTTTGCCAGAGAACAGCTTCTTTCATTGTGACCCCCCTCCCCCCCACTGATGATGATGATGATGTTTCATCCTGCCTCTTATGTGAATGATTTAAAGGGCTCAGCGGTCATGATCTGTTGTCCTGCTTCAGCAGCCAACTGTGAGATAGTACAGTCCTTGTGATGAGCGTCAGGATTCCTTTCTGCTTGCCTCAGACTGCATAATGCACAGTGTTCAGTCATCAGAGGGAGCGAGAGCTTGTTTTGGTCTAAACTCTCAGTTCACAGTTAGTTTGACAATGTGCACAATAATTCCCTCGGTTCAGCAGCCGTTTACCCAGGTGGAGAGTTTCATGTTGGTTAGTTATGCTAAGCTACTTATTTCTCTTTAGAAAAGTAAATATGCTGAATAATGGATTGGATTTGCTGACGGTGATTTAGTAAAAATATTCAAATGTATTCTTGACTTTAGTGGATATCTATTTAGGACTTTCTTTAATGTTGTCTCAGACTGGTTTCTGCTGAATAATCTAGTGGTGATTAAACCTTTTTTCAGCAGACTGCTCAGACGAGTCAGCTTTTAATCACAGTCTTCATTGAAATAGAGTAACTCTTTACTTTTTTTTATAATTGAGATGTCATGATGGGATACATAATAGCTGTGAAAGTAAAAGAAAAACCTTCCATCTTCAAACTTGGTTTTCAAAATATTTTAATAAATGTAGGAGATTATTAGCAGCTATATTAAGAGTGTGTGTGCCCACACTTGTTCCTTGTACCACTAGACCTTCTGTCTGGAAACAACCTTTAAGAATATCCCTGGAAACTGGAGCAAACCTGCTCTTATTTGAATCTAAACACTGTTTTGGTCCACTACTTGCTTGCTGCTTTTTCCCACTGCAAGGGAAATGTCAGCTGCTGCCAAGTATGTTTTCCCAGTGCATTTTTTTTCTTGCTGTGATGGAGACATACCTCCTTCAAAGGCCTTAAAACTCTATATACAGTTGGAATATTACTTCTTGCTAAGTCAAAATGTAAAACAACTGTTCACACACTTTAATGGAAGTCGTTTCTTCTTGCCTTTTTTTTAATAATTCAACATATTAGTGGACCATTACAACTATGAGTTCAGCACCAGCTCATCCATTACAGCAATTATTTGGTAACTCTCTCCCTTTTTCAGAATTGAATGTATATAGTATGTAGAATGTAGTTTTAGGCATATATAGATACATGTTATGCTCATATGTTTTATATTTGTCAATAGGTTATAGATGACAAAAGAAACAAGAATAAGTTCTCAAAGTATTAGTTGAACTAGGGAGGTTTAGTTGATTGTTCGATTAAACCTTGCTACCTGTGCTAGCATACACCATCACTAGTTGGTCAAACTTTTTAGCAAAATTATAAATACTTTATTGATGTACACATTTAAAATAATCAAATGTCATGTTGTTCTAGTCAAATGTTGCTTTTAAAAAAGCCGCAAATGGCACACCAATAAAACACCTTTTACATATACGAACAATATATATATTTTTTGTTTTACTTTAAGACTGTTTGACTGTTCTAATGAGTCGTTATGAACATCCCTATCTACAGCTACATTATAGTGGGAAATACACAGTTATACCGCTTTTGAATGATACATAGTTTAGCAGTGACTTTACCCCACTAAAGTAATCATTGTCATTGTTACTGTGTTTAATATTTCCAGCTGCAGAACATGGGCGTGAACCCGGCCAACATTGGGTTTAGCTATCTGACCATGGAGTCAGACAAGTTCATCTGCATCAGAGAGAAGGTGGGCGATCAGAACCAGGTCGTGATCGTGGACATGTCCGACCCCACCAACCCCATCAGGAGACCCATCTCTGCTGACAGCGCCATCATGAACCCCGCCAGCAAGGTCATCGCCTTGAAAGGTGAGAGCATGTATTGTGAGACCTAGAGCAACACACCCAGACAGCCCCACCACTCACTATTACAGTAAATGAGAAATACTGTGTTGTTGTGAGAAAAAACCGTGAGCTGGTATAATTTATGGCTTTATACCAAGTGCTGAGTTTTGAATTGTTGTTCAAATTCCCAGGGTGAAGTGTGTGTCTAGTTCTTACATAATTAGCCATCTTTTAGTATTACTGAGGGAATGCCATGGTCTTGCAATGACTAATGCTTTGATGACGCTGTGAATATGTAGAGTGCACTCAGAGCTATTGCCTGAATGTACTAAGTTGGTTGTGCAAATTGATTTTCTGCGTTTGATCTAGCTTGCATTTTGAGCACAAACACAAGCGCTGATCAGGATGATTTGCCTATAATGCTTCTCTGTCTCCCCCCTCCCCTTCCCCCTCCCTCTGAGGATTACATTCCCCCATTTGCCCTTTCCCTCTAGTCTATCTTTGTCTTGTCTTTCTTACCTGATTGACACTTTTGCTTTTTCTCCCTTGCTTGCTGCCCTTTCTCAGACGGTGAGTTGCTTTTTGTCTGTCTGGCACTTTGTAATGTTGATACAGTAGCCATGTCCCTCATAATATCTTGCCCCATACGCCTCTCAAGTACACAGATCTAATTTGAACACTTTTAAAGGACAACCAACAGTTTAGAAATGACTCCTATTGCTAGTACATTTTAAGTATCAAGTCCCTGTACCAACCTTATCTGCTGGCACATATCCTTCTACTCCTATGATAAGAATACATGTGTTAGCATGGCTTGTTGTATTCTGCTGGAGTGTGAGTGTGTGTGGTATGCATCATCAGATGTTCTTCACTGAAAAGAGTTGAGGCACCCTTTGTGTCTTTGCACGTCGGTTTGAGCGTGTGCCAGCAGCCATATCAGATCCTTCCCTAGTGCATATAAGGGATGCCGTTAATGTACAGTCATCATAGCTGTGTGTGCTGATGGCAGGTTGTACAACAGTCACCTCAATCATACATTACTTTATACATTACCATTCACTTTTCTGTTTCTTTGTAAATTGAGGTTTGTAGTATTCATATGAAGGACTAGCAACAATATTATATAGCGTATAATTGTTATGGTTTAGCCGAAGGCGCCATAACTACAAATGTAGCTGTAATTACCTTAGAGGTGCTATCTCCTTTCTGTAGCCAGAGGACAGCTGCACCCAGGCTGGTGTGTACAGAGGGATGCAACATTAGCCCAACAAACACCCATAACCAGAATAACAAAAAACAGACTTTCTCTGTCCTCTAGTTCAGTGGTTCCCAACCTTTTTTCCCAAGAGCCTCCCCAAATGACTCCTGTTGGAAGCTGCGCCCCCCACCCCCCCCCCCCCCCCCCACACACACACACACACACACACACACACACACACACACACACACACACACACACACAAGGGGGGGGGGGGGGCTCAACAGCGGTAATTAAAGTTCCAAAGTCTCAAAAATGCTACAACTACTGTCACAAACTGGATGAATGTGAAGTATTTTGTTAAAGGAGGATGAAAGCGTAATTAAGGAGCACTATTGGAGTGACTTTGATGGTTATTGGACTCAGGATTCATTCATTTGGACGACGCAAGTGGAAACAATTCACAAAGGGATTAAACTGTTTAAAACAACTGCTCAAAGTAAGCCGGATTTTGCCGATGTGTTTATGTGGATTCAAAAGTCGTAAATAATCTACAAAATGGAGGAGACCAATCTGATCGGAGCAACTGTGACAAATAATCCAACTGAAACCGGCATGGACAATGACTATGCGCTTATCCAGACAAGCCTGGTTTGGACACTTTACGGGCAGAAGAAACATTTCTATTAAAGAAAGAATTATACATTGCTGTCTTTTTATGCCTTTAATAGCTACTAACTTGAATTTTTATTGAAATTAATTAATCAATTATTTTTTATATGTTATTGTAATGTAGAGACAAGGCTTTTAGTGACATTCATATATTGCGTTACAATTATATTAAAAAAAAAAAGTTAAAAAAAAAAGTCTAAATATGGTATTTGGTCTCAAATCATCTGAGGCCTGGCGCCCCTCCTGCGATCTTTGGCGCCCCCCAGGTTGGGAACCACTGCTCTAGTTGTACCTAGCTATGCAGATTTGTTTTATTTTTATACATGTTTTACTAAAATCAAGGTTAATGTGTGCTCATGGGTAGTGTGTTCACCCACAAATTCATTCATAAATGTTGATTAAAAAAGTTATTCGTTTTTTTCTGTAATTCTTTTAATACACGATACACAATAAAGTGGGTTGAATCTGCTTTTACTGTACTAAGAAAGATAGCCCATAATAAATAGCTAAGGGCACAGAAGAAACCTATTTCAGTAAAAAAAAAACATATAATGATTTTGAGTACTAGTAGTTCTTATAAAAGCCCATAAAGCCAGTAATTACATTGATACTTTGTAACCAGAATTAATTAATATATCATTAATACATGATGCCTTTTTAACTACCCTCTGGGCTAAACTCTGTCTCACTTCCTCTCTGTTTCTTTACTTCCCTCAGCTGCCAAGACGCTGCAGATCTTCAACATCGAGATGAAGAGTAAGGTGAAGGCTCACACCATGACGGAGGAGGTCATGTTCTGGAAGTGGATATCGGTAAACACGGTTGCATTGGTCACAGATACGGCCGTCTATCACTGGAGCATGGAGGGGGATTCCCAGCCCACCAAAGTATTCGATCGGCATGCCAGTCTGGCCGGATGTCAGATCATTAACTACAGAACTGACGAACAACAGAAATGGCTCCTGCTGATCGGGATTTCTGCACAGGTATGAATACACAGAGTAACATGCTTACTCACACAGTAGAAGTAGGGAGGCTATGGCGTAGTGGAATAGTACGTTGGTGTTCGGATCAGGGGAGCACGGGTTCAAACCCCACTACAGTAAGCATGTCGTTGTGTCCCTGGGCAAGACACTTCACCCTAAATTGCTCCTGTGGGGATTGTCCTCAGTATTGAGTATGTAAGTCACTTTGGATAAAAGCGTCTAACAAGTAACATGTAATGTAATGTAAAAGTGCATTTGACAAAACAACAGCATGATTTTCCCTCACTGATCAATGATGTATAGCATCAAGGAACAAAAAGCTTTGTCCCTCTGTCCACAGTAACCCTGGTTTTTCACACCATATAGATAACTCTCAATTTTTTAGTTTTAGTTTCGTGGAAAATTATAAATGATGTGTTCTTTGTGAACATTTAAAGGTGGGGTAGGTAGTTTCGGAGAAACCAGCTCGAGTGCGCTAGAATTTGAAAATACACAACCACAGAAAATCTGCCACTTCCTTACAGAGCCCCTCCTCCAACACACACGAACGCGCACATGAACAATGAGGGCACGAGATAAGTTTGTACACAGATGGAAGGCTGACCGGCAGGTAGGCCATCCAGTTATTTTAGCCGGACCGGCTAAAATGATTGGTCGTGCTTTTTACAGCGCTACGGCTTCCACAGATGACAATTATTTATGGGTTTTTTGTCAAAGCACTTAAGATATTCATTGCTATCGGGATGTTAAGAGCATTCCATGGAATATAACAAAAAGTGTATCTCGAGACGGTTTTCTCAAACTTACCCCACGTTTAAAGTGATTTGTTTTATTGGGCAAAAACTGAAAAAAATATTGTATTAGTTGATACTTTAAAGAGGAAGATGATTGTTTGGATCTCATAGAAATAGTTTGACATTTTAAAAATACACCTATGGAAAATATGAAGTTGGATCCATAAGGCGCTTAGCTCAGCTTATCATAAGTCATGGAAATGGAGGAAAAAGGCTAGCATGGCTTTGTTCAAGGGGTACAAAAAGTAAGCCTCTGGGTACCTTTACATTGACAAATAAACATGGTATGTCTCATTTGTTTTACAAAAAGTACAAAAACGACAAGTTGTGCTTTTAAAGTTGATTTATATGCTGGACTATTTTTCTCTCATCATCGTGAGTTTGCCAGAAACGAGCAGAGACTTCAGGCTAGAGTATTGATTTTCTTGTCTAACTCTTGACAAGCAATCGATTCAGCGCATTTCCCCTAATGTAAAACTTTGCCTTTGAATGTTAATGACTTTACTCACTGCATCAATGATTTATTTAACTCTGTGTCTCTTTGTCATGCAGCAAAACCGTGTGGTAGGGGCGATGCAGCTTTACTCTGTTGACAGGAAAGTGTCCCAGCCCATCGAGGGCCACGCTGCGGCTTTCGGGGAGTTCAAGGTGGAGGGAAATGCCAAAGCATCCACCCTCTTCTGCTTTGCTGTGCGCTCACAGGCTGGGGGAAAGGTGAGGGCCCCGAGACACGCAGGAATTTCACTCACCATGCTATCACGCTGTATTTTTCTGAACAAAGATATCTGATTTGCAGACAAAAGTTGTTATTTTTGTTAGGATTATAGGAAAACAATGTTTATACTTTGTGCTTTTTAGCCAGAATAGCTCCTTTTGTTGATGTTGGAGCTGTACTTTGGATGTCTGCCTAATGTTATCATTTCTTTTCTCCAGTTGCACATCATTGAAGTTGGTCAGCCAGCTGCAGGAAACCAGCCATTTGCAAAGAAAGCAGTGGACGTTTTCTTCCCTCCAGAGGCCCAGACAGACTTCCCTGTTGCTATGCAGGTAGGGAAGGACCCCTGCTATGTATTGGTTTGGAGTAAACTACGGGTGAATGCTTATCAAATCTCTCTCTCTGATTATTGTTTTCAGATTGGCAACAAGCATGGTGTAATATATTTGATCACAAAGTACGGTTACATTCACCTGTATGACCTGGAGTCTGGAGTCTGCATCTACATGAACCGAATCAGTGCAGAGACAATCTTTGTTACCGCCCCTCATGAAGCCACCTCAGGAATTATTGGGGTCAACAAGAAGGGACAGGTGAGAAACAAGAGGGCATTTTATTTACCGGCTTTATACAACATTAATAATAGACCTGCTTTGATGTTATGTTTAAATGTTATTCTGGCCTCAAAGAACCAATGTATTGGGCACTATATGTTTATTGTTCTGTCTCCAGGTGTTGTCAGTGTGTGTTGAGGAGGAAAACATTGTCAACTATGCCACCAACGTCCTGCAGAATCCTGATCTAGCCTTGAGAATTGCTGTGAGGTCAAACCTCGCTGGGGCCGAGGAGATTTTTGACAGGAAGTTCAACACTCTGTTTGCACAGGGAAGTTATTCAGAGTCTGCAAAGGTTGCTGCATCAGCACCCAAGGTACGTCTGTATTTGCTGCTGAATTGTAGTGTTTGCACTTCTTATACATACCAGATGCTTTGGCAAAAAGTCAGGAACAACTGTACGAAACGGTGCTTGCACACATTTCTACATTTGTACTTTAAGTAGATATATTTTTTAACTTATCTGGTGATGATTTAGTTATACTCACTGTAGTTCAGTATTGTAAAATATAAAACATAAACAAATATAAAGGGTGTACTAATATTTTCCATACGCATTGTATATTGGTTTGTGGATATTCTGCAAAAAATGTAACAACATTTATATTCCTACTCTCTTAGTTTTTTCTACCCATAATTCCTCCATTGTTTACCACCCTTCCTCCCCTCAGGGTATCCTGAGGACAGCAGAGACCATCCGTAAGTTTCAGAGTGTCCCTGCCCAGCCCGGGCAGGCGTCTCCACTGTTGCAGTACTTTGGTATTCTGCTGGACCAAGGCCAGCTCAACAAGTTTGAGTCTCTGGAGCTGTGCAGGCCCGTCCTGCAGCAGGGCCGCAAACAGCTGCTAGAGAAATGGTTAAAGGAGGACAAGGTAGGAACAGAAGAATAGAACACCCTCACCTGTAAATCTGGCTTGTTCTCCACGTTGTATTAAATGTGCTTTCATATGTGTTGTAGCTTGAGTGCTCAGAGGAGCTGGGAGACCTGGTGAAGGCCTCTGACGCCACCCTCGCTCTCAGTGTGTACCTCAGAGCCAACGTCCCCAACAAGGTCATCCAGTGCTTCGCTGAGACGGGACAGTTCCAGAAGATAGTGTTGTACGCTAAAAAGGTAGTCAAGGACTCAAAGTCCTTCATTTAATTATGCATCAAAACATGTTTATTTCTGCATGTGAAAGAAACACTACATGATAATATTTTGCGGAAAACATTGCGGTAGAATGTTAGTAGTCTAATTAAAAAAGTTTGTATCATTAGTACAGAATATAATATTCGGTGTCTTAGTATGATTTCTATATAACCTTAAAAAGAGAAATTCATTTATTATCTGCTTTATCAATGGTACTTTTGTAGGTGGCCTACACCCCAGACTGGGTTTTTTTGCTGAGAAATGTGATGCGTGTCAACCCAGACCAGGGACTGCAGTTCGCCCAGATGCTGGTGCAGGACGAGGAGCCGCTGGCCAACATCAACCAGGTAACACACAGAACAGCTGATGGTCTCACTCAGACATACTGAGTCACTTCCACCTTTTTATAGCATGTCTACAATCACACTCAAACACAACGTCCAGTGTGGGAGCTTCCATCTGTGTTTTTTCCAGATGTGCCAACAATGCCAGGAATTCCCTGAGTCAGTGACCCCCTCCTCCCTTTAAAGCCACATCATTGCTCTGCCTCTTAATCTGGACTAGAGAACTTGATGCTCCTTTAAGCTCCACAGATTTCCTTAAATAAGGAAAGCTGAAACATCTGGCTACCGGGCCTGTGGTTCCTAATAGTGTGTGACTCTAAACTCACCATGCATGCTAACTCAAATCATTGTTCACAGATGGGAGGAATTCAAAAATCTCATATTTTCCCTTACTTTGTTGTTTATTTCATTTTCTCTTCTACCTCTTGCCTATTGCCAGATCGTAGATGTGTTCATGGAGGGAAACCTGATCCAGCAGTGCACCTCCTTCCTGTTGGATGCACTAAAGAACAACCGCCCGGCCGAAGGACACTTACAGACACGCCTGCTTGAGATGAACCTCATACATGCTCCCCAGGTACCAAAATCTCTGCCCTGATTGAAGAAAACAACTTCACCTTTGGTAATATAAAACACAATGAGTATTTTCATGCGTGTAAACACCTTTTTCAGGTAGCAGATGCAATCCTGGGGAACCAGATGTTTACCCACTATGACCGTGCCCACGTTGCTCAGCTGTGTGAGAAGGCAGGACTGCTGCAGAGGGCTCTTGAACACTTCACAGACCTGTATGATATCAAACGGGCCGTGGTGCACACACATCTGCTCAACCCTGAGGTATGCCTGTGGCTGTTGGGTCACACCTGTGAATATCACTCTCTCTGGAGCAGCGACTTTTCATTTGTTTTTTAGATGATGTGTGAAAATGACCTCGATCCTCCCTTCTTGCCCTGCTGTTTCCCTTTCTCCTTAGTGGCTGGTAAACTTCTTTGGATCTTTATCAGTGGAAGACTCGCTGGAGTGTTTAAGGGCCATGTTGTCGGCTAACATCAGGCAGAACCTGCAGCTGAGTGTCCAGGTAGCATCTAAGTATCATGAGCAGCTTGGGACCCAGTCCTTAGTGGAGCTCTTTGAATCCTTCAAGAGTTATGAGGGTAGGTGTCACATGTGGGTGAGGGTTGGGGGGGGCAGCTCTCGGTCATGTTGAATGTGTTGAATTCAGGTTTAACTCCATTGTAGATTGAGCTGACTTTTCTGCTGTTTCTCCTCTGCCATCTCTATTCAAGGCTTGTTTTACTTCCTTGGGTCGATTGTGAATTTCAGCCAGGAGCCTGATGTTCATTTTAAGTACATCCAGGCTGCCTGCAAAACAGGCCAGATCAAAGAAGTGGAGAGAATCTGTAGAGAGAGCAACTGCTACGACCCGGAGAGGGTTAAAAACTTCCTCAAGGTACAAAGATGTCAAAAATGTTTATGATTGATTTGATGTTTCAGCAGAAATTCAAAAAATCAGTTTTTTTTAATATTTCTTTAACCACAAATTAACCTTCTTTCTTCTCTTCGTAGGAGGCCAAGCTAACAGACCAGCTTCCTCTCATCATTGTGTGTGATCGCTTTGACTTCGTCCATGACCTGGTGCTCTACCTCTACCGCAACAATCTGCAGAAATACATTGAAATCTACGTACAGAAGGTAAGATCACTACTTTATACCTATCTGGTTTCCACTCAATCTAAGCTTTATTTGGGCTGTCTGTATTTAGAATGTGTTGCACTTGTTTTCAGGTGAACCCCAGTCGTTTACCGGTGGTGATAGGCGGCCTGTTGGATGTGGACTGTGCCGAGGACGTCATTAAGAACCTGATCATGGTGGTCAGAGGGCAATTTTCCACTGATGAGCTGGTGGAGGAAGTAGAGAAGAGGAACCGGTAGGAGCAAAATATGAATGGCTTCCTCTATTTTTTGTTCATTTTTGTTTCATTGGATGCAACAACTGATTACTACTTGTGACTTTGTGTTGCATATGTATTTGTCTCTGTAGGTACCTGTAGGTACCTGATAGATGTTTAACCAAACCTCTTTAAAAAGACCAGCTCCAGAAACAGCATAAGAGAGATTAATGATCTGCAAGTCACAGCAGAAAGAACATGTTAATAATGACTTAAAATAAATATTGAGATAATCAGAAGAAATTACGTTAGAGACCATGCTAGCAGAAATTGAAATATGTAATAGCTGATATACATTTATAAATCACCAAATGCATCTACACTCAAAGAAAAGACAGAGGTGACTGAAATATGTGAATACGTAAATATGAGGCAAAATACAGGCTTTTTATTTTGCTCCTTATCACTCAGCAGTTTCTGTACTACAGAAGATGTAACGTATATTTTTTTAAAGCACAAAAGGTACTTCCAAATCTTTACAGGCATTTAGTGGCCTGTGTTTAAAGCAGACACCTCTAATAATGCTAAGAAAATGATACCTTCCTTATCCAGTGAAACTACTTTCATTGTAATATATGACTCTGTACTAGAACGTGAATACAGGAGATTGTGAACATGAATACAGCATTACTGAACACTGCCATCTAGTTCTGTGTCAGAGCAAATACATTCCAGAAACAGTAACCGTCTGACATCACCCCAGAGATATTACTCAGGCTTTATACCACCAGGAAGAAGGGATATCCAATATTACTGCATGTTAGTTCATATATTTGTATAAATGCTGTGTATTATATGTAGATGATATTTAAAAACTATGCTATCTTCTTAGGTTAAAACTTCTATTGCCATGGCTGGAGTCTCGTATTCATGATGGATGCGAGGAGCCGGCTACCCACAATGCCCTGGCCAAGATCTACATCGACAGCAACAACACACCTGAGCGCTTCCTGAAGGAGAACACGTTCTACGACAGCGCCGTGGTCGGGAAATACTGCGAGAAGAGAGACCCCCACCTGGCCTGTGTGGCGTATGAGAGAGGAGAGTGTGACCTGGATCTCATCAAAGTGTGTGGATCACGTTATGTATCATTTAGATAATGCATCATTCTAATATAGATCCATTTTCCACACATGTACATGTTTTTTTTCTCAGGTGTGCAACGAGAACTCCTTATTCAAGAGTGAGGCTCGATATCTGGTGCGAAGGAAAGATCCCGAGCTATGGGCGAATGTTTTGGAGGAAGACAACCCCTTCAGAAGACAGCTAATCGACCAGGTTAGATATCGTCCAGCTGTAATCCTGAAGTGATGCAAGATGTAAATGAGTGATATTCCAAAGTTTATTTTTGAACTCCTAATCCTCTCAGGTGGTGCAGACAGCGCTGTCTGAGACCCAGGACCCAGAGGAGGTCTCGGTCACAGTCAAGGCCTTCATGACGGCAGACCTGCCGAACGAGCTGATAGAACTTCTGGAGAAGATTGTTCTAGATAACTCTGTCTTCAGTGAGCACAGGTACAGCAGACATGCAGCTCGCAGCATACAAATGTAACCCCAATACTTTCCTCTTTTTAAAAATCCTCTCTGCATCTGTGGTATTTTTTCAGAAATCTCCAGAACCTGCTCATTTTGACGGCCATCAAAGCCGATCGCACTCGTGTGATGGAGTACATCAACAAGCTAGACAACTACGACGCTCCAGACATTGCTAATATTGCCATTAGCAATGAGCTCTTTGAAGAAGCGTTTGCCATTTTCAAGAAATTTGACGTTAACACATCAGCCATACAGGTACAAAAGAATGTATACACAAATAGTATTAGTAAAGTTCCAAAAACAGTAATTGTATTTGGTAAAGTTGAGATTTAATCAGAGTTTTTCTTTTATTTGACATTCAATACTATTAAAAAACATTATGTGTGTGTTATGTTTAAGGTTTGAATGTATTTTGATCACATTTTCTGTTATTCTGTAAGGATTTTCCTGTCTTACTTTCCTTTTTGGCAGTTAAGGCCATTATTGTATTGATCTTTTTTGTAAAACAGTTAAATTCATTTGAAAATGTTTAATATTTAGAATCAGTTTTAGGAGTTGATGCTGCAGATTGTATCAGTGTATCTCTTAACTACTGTTTAGTGGCATCAACTCTTATTGCTGTAAATCAATCTGAACATATAAATGTTCAAACAAATCAAATGTGTTTTATCTCCTGTCTCCAGGTATTGATAGAGCACATAGGGAACTTGGATCGTGCCTATGAGTTTGCTGAGCGCTGTGATGAGCCCGCGGTGTGGAGCCAGTTAGCCAGAGCTCAGCTGCAGAGGGATCTGGTGAAGGAGGCCATCGACTCGTATATCAAAGCCGTTGACCCTTCAGCTTACATGGAGGTGGTCAATGCAGCCAGCAAGAACAGTAAGCCTTCGCTCTGCAGCACAGTTACCTCTGGTCGTCTCTCCTGTGCGAGTTGATTTCTGAGGTGTTGTGTTTTACAGATAACTGGGAAGACTTGGTCAAATTCCTCCAGATGGCTCGAAAGAAAGCGAGAGAGTCGTATGTAGAGACGGAGCTGATCTTTGCTTTAGCTAAAACAAACCGTCTGGCAGAGCTGGAGGAGTTTGTCAGTGGGCCCAACAATGCTCACATACAGCAGGTAAGAAACAGTTCACAGTGTTGAGAGGAAAGAGAAATGCATGCTGTTCTTTCCCGTACTCTAGCTTGTAACATCATATATCTGAAAATGTCTCCCTCTCTTTCTACAGGTGGGTGATAGATGTTATGATGAGGGCATGTACGACGCAGCCAAGCTCCTGTACAACAATGTTTCCAACTTCGCTCGCCTCGCATCGACGCTCGTCCACCTCGGGGAGTACCAGGCGGCTGTGGACAGCGGCAGGAAGGCCAACAGCACACGGACATGGAAGGAGGTACCTGGCACACAAACACCTTTAACCTCTGTTCAATAAGCTGCTCTTCTTTTGATCAGTTTTTTTTTTCTTAACATTAAGATATATTCAGTTGTTACTTTATGGCAGGGCTGTCAAACTCAATTTCATCGCAGGCCACTTTAGCATTATGGTTGCACTCAAAGGGCCGGTTGTAACTTTAAGACTATATAAATGTACATAAATATGTAATATATATATATATAAAATAATGTATTATATTACATTATTGCCTCTGCATTGGATTATTATCGGATAGGGTAATAACTAATTGCCAGTCTCTTCAGTGCGCATGTCACAAAGTGAGATGCATTGTGGGGCATGTAGTTTATGGGCAACTGTAAAGCGGCATGTAACCGTATAATAAACGTATTATATCCTTTACAAGCACTTGCGGGCCACATAAAATGAGTTTTGAAACCCCTGCTTTACGGTCTAAGATACTTATTTATAAGAATATAGACAAAATACTTCAAGAACCTCCTCTCTTCGATTTACAGGTGTGTTTTGCGTGTGTGGATGGCGAGGAGTTCCGGTTGGCACAAATCTGTGGCCTCCACATAGTGATCCACGCTGACGAGCTGGAGGACCTGATCAGCTACTATCAGGACCGCGCATACTTCGAGGAGCTCATCGCTCTGCTGGAGGCTGCACTGGGCCTGGAGCGCGCCCACATGGGCATGTTCACCGAGCTCGCCATCCTCTACTCAAAGTTCAAACCTCAGAAGATGAGGGAGCACCTCGAGCTCTTCTGGTCCAGAGTCAACATCCCAAAGGTAGATTTTGTTTGAGTGTCTATGTGTTTTAAAATAAGTGGAGGCTGCTTGTGAGTCGTGAACTATTTGCTTCTTCCCTGCACCCTAGAAAGAAAGTAATAGTGAGCACTAAGACACTTTGAGTGGCTTTTTTCTGCATTTTTTAGACATTTATCTAGAGATATATTGGAACATTCTTTTAAGATGCTAAAATTATCATTCAGGTGGTCAAAAGTCTGTGTACCGTTTTTCTTATTTTCAAGAACCTTTTGAAAGCTTACAGACAAGTTTTTAAATCAAATTTGCCTATTACAAAATCATACTCACACGGTTTCTTGTTGTGATAAGTAATGAGTTAAAATAAATAGATAAATGCTGTCTAATTCGTCAGATCTAGTTCGGTGTTTTCCTTTTCCAAAGTATTTAAAGATTTTTTGAAAATAGTGTATATATATAATGTTATTTATTTCAAGAAATGTCCAATTTTAGTGCATGAATTTAAGCAAAAAAACACAAATGTATTGCTTGACAGTAATGAATGAGTGCTTCAATTACCTCAAGAGCTTTGAAGTGATTGTTTCTGTGTTTGTCAGGTCCTTCGTGCAGCAGAGCAGGCTCATCTATGGGCAGAGCTGGTGTTCCTTTACGATAAATATGAGGAGTTTGACAATGCCGCAATCACAATGATGTCTCATGCCACAGATGCGTGGAAAGAAGGGCCGTTCAAGGACATTATTGCTAAGGTAAAAAATGTGTTGTGACTGAACATTTCATTTCCCTTTTTCATTATCTTTACATCTTATCATCTTTATTATGTTCTCTAATAATATATCTTTTTTCTTGTCAGGTTGCCAATGTTGAGCTGTACTATAAATCTCTTTCCTTTTACCTGGAATATAAACCCCTCCTAATTAATGACCTGCTGACCATCCTGTCTCCGCGGCTGGACCACAGCCGAGCTGTCACCTTTTTCAGCAAGGTAACCAGCGACGAGGTCAACCTCTGTCAGCTAAATCTTCTGTATTGGTTTACCTTTTGTGCGCTGTACGTAACAAGGTTGACATGATTTGGGTTAATTCTGCTCGACTAGATGAACCAGCTGAAGTTGGTCAAGCCTTACCTGAGGTCTGTCCAGAGTCACAACAACAAGTCCGTCAACGAAGCCCTCAACAACCTGCTGACAGACGAGGAAGACTTCCAGGTCTCTCAGCTTTTCTTTTTATTGACACTTGAAATAGAAAATATCCTTAAATCAAATAGAGATATTAGAACATGACCAAACCTCAGGAAGAAGAAAACAAAACCTAATAAACATCTATAATTGTTAAACGTTTCAAAAACACTTAATAATGACAGAAAATGTTATTAAAAGTTCCTAAAAAATAAAAGGAAAACTTATCCTTGATGCATTACCCACATAAAACGATCTGTTAAGGATTCATCCAACTTCCTGAAATGATTGTGTTCACTATCTGGGTTAATTGCACAGTTCTTCAGTGTTCCTTCCTTTTATTAGATGCATCGAACATAACATGGAAAATCCATACATTCAGGCACACAGTCATGAATGTGTCAGTTTACTCAAAAGTGGTCACTTAAAGAAAAAGGCTGGAACCCACTGTTGTACATGCCTTTCGAAATGATTAAATGTATACAGTACTGCAGAAACTAAAGCTCCTTTGGTCACTAGGTGGCACTGACTGGCATCACTTTGTTTTTAATCCGTGGTGTAATATTCTTTTTGTTCTGTGTGTAATTCACAGGGCCTGAGAGCATCCATTGATGCCTATGATCACTTTGACACCATTGACCTGGCTCTGAGGTTAGAGAAACATGAGCTGATTGAGTTCAGGCGCATCGCAGCGTACCTATACAAAGGCAACAACCGCTGGAGACAGAGTGTGGAGCTCTGCAAGCAGGACAAACTCTACAAGGTAATGAACATGTTGGAGAAAAGCATTTTCATGTACTTCCATTTTCCTGTAGATGGCACTGTTTGTTTGTGTATTCCTTAGAAAGATATACAGTGTCTGTACAAACCATAGATCTACTGTACATGGACTAAAACATCAAGTAAAGACAGGAAAAGCAAATCATTACCTCTCCAGAAGCCCCCTCTTCACAGAAATGATGGCTCAAACTACTTCTAAAACTTTCATTAAGGCTTTAATAATAAAAATGATTAAACTGTATTTCTGTTTTTCCCAGGATGCCATGCTGTACGCCGCAGAGTCTAAGGACGCAGAGCTGGCAGAGACCCTGCTCCAGTGGTTCCTTGAGGAAGACAGGAAGGAGTGCTTCGCAGCCTGCCTGTTCGCCTCCTACGACCTGCTGCACCCGGACGTGGTGCTGGAGCTGGCCTGGAGGAACAACATCATGGACTTTGCCATGCCGTACTTCATCCAAGTCATGAGAGAGTACATGACAAAGGTTAGTAATCAACGGAAAAACCGTCAACAGAGTTGTTGTTTTTCATATTTTGTGTCTTCTTTGTCATAAAATCAAGTTTACTTAGTGTATTTTTTTTTTTTAGAGGAAACAAGTTTTAAATTCTGCATTTTGACTGTACTAAAATGTATTTATATTTCTTAGATGGACAATAGTCTATAACATTCCCTGCAGGTATTAAGAACCAGGTTATATTACTGTATGAGTTTAATCTAAACAGATGTAGCTTTCTTAAAGGCAGGATGAGTGGGATTTTCCTAAAAAACAGAAACAAAACAAAGACCCTGCTGCCATCTTCCTGTATTTCACCTTTTGAATAGGTTAGTTACCGTTACCAGGTTGTGAGCACACATCCAACAGGAACCTAGGAAATGGAAGATACTGCTGAAAAAACAAAAAACAAACATTAGATATCTTAGGCATGAGGAGCCAACGTTGAATGTCGTGTCTGCAAACTACGCAAATGACAAATCCTTCTCCATCTGCCTTTAATAGTAGTGAAGTATATTTGCCAGTGAACTCCCTCTGGTCCCGATGAATTTCTAAAATGCTGACCTGTAGACATGAGAGGTCACTTGAGATCATCTCTTTGGGTTCTCTTCCAGGTTGATGAGTTTGCAGCGAAGGTGACGGTCTCTGGCCCTCTTTTTTATTTCTCCTTTGTGTTCTGTCTGTTTTTGTTGTAACTTATCTCTTAGGTTTCTGATGTAGGAACCTAGCATGGACTGTAGACTGAGTACGGCCTCACTAGCTCTGGTCTTGGAGAGCTGTAGTGGTTTGTGCAGGCTTTTGTTCCACTTCAGCACCAACACAATACGTTTTACATTTTGAGTATATCTGTATAGAGGCAGTTTCTAAATGATCCATCTGGGGTACGTCATTATCTCAGTTGTATTGCTAATGAATGTTAAAACAAAGGCTTTAATTAGTGAGGCAGAAACAAACTAATGAAAATATGAATAACAGAGTCAACAGTTGGATTAGAGCAGTTTCTGACTCAGATTGGATATATGAATTGATAGACTATAAGGTTTAAAGAAGCACTAGAAATAATTGCACTAGTTTGGTACGTTTTAAACGGTTCCCTTTGAGCTCCTAACTGGCCTTCATTTTATCATCAATGGACGAACAGACCTCTCCAGATTTTCGTAGTATCCAGGAGGTTTAATGTGGTTTAAGGAAACGTCTAAGAGCTGCTGTGTTGATGGCTGGAGCCAAAGCCTGTGCACCATCTTGTTCTTCAGGATTAGTCGGTCCTGGCCTAACAGAAACCTCTCTCACCCTCTAACTCCTCTCTCTTGGGGCTGCATCTAGTGTTAAGTAGCATTCATTAAATCCTGACAACTTCAGTTGTGCTGATGCAAAAGATTGATGATATGGTACAATATAGAGTAATACAAGGAACACAGTGATTTCCCCTCCTGGCTAATGCTTTAGAAATATCAGGAGAGCGTGCCACTGTTAACTTGTTAGATGCATCCCCATGTTTCTAACTCCTGGTTAACAATTGTTGGTTTAAAGTATGTACCTGTTATTTAAATGCAAGGCTTCAAACACTAACTAACGTTTATGGAGTGCCCTTTCCTCTTTCTGTCTCTGGGAAAAGAATACGTATTTCTTTGCTAAGTATTGGCCATTCAGGAAGTGAAATACCAACTTCTTGTAAATTAAAGTTTTCAATCATATACTAGGAGACAGAGTTTAAGTTGTACCAACATTTTGTTGTTAGTCTCACTGTTGGAAATCAACAAGCAGCATACTGTAGCAAAATAATATTTTGTTTTATGATACAATCATATCAATTTCGATTGGTTGATTACTGTATTTCAACTCTGCGTTTTAAACATTATTATTTATTATCACTCCTTATAATAATTTGTTATAATGTATAGAAAAGTGATTCACAGTGCAAGTGCTGTTTTACCAGTTCAGTCCTTTTTGTTTTTTTCCCTCATCTTTCGAAATGATGACTAAACAGAAATGAACTTGCAACAGATATTTGTTCTATTCAGCTGCCTCAGCAGTTGAAGCAAAATGCCTGATAATTGATTTGCACTTAGTGGGTAGGACTATTGGCACTACAACAATGTCACTGCCCAAACACTGATGCCTGGCACAGATCAGCCTAACCTGTAAGCTTCTCACACGTAGCTAGCAATCCGGCAGAATGACATATTCTAAATGTAGCTCTGTCAGGAGAGCCTGCGCACAGGATGCATGTGGAAGCTGGGATTGTTAACTGGGAATGTCTGAAATGTAGCAGCAGCACATACTGTAGGCATGTATAGCTTCTCCTTTACTTAATACAAAATGTAATATCTCTTTAACCTTGAGTCCCACCACTATTGTTTTACTTTTAAAGGGTCAGTTTACACACAAAAACAAAACTATCTCCCCCAGGGGTATCTAGCCATGAAGCCATGATGTAGATTTGGTTTTATTTGCTGAGTTTTAAAGGTACATGCCGATGCTTAATTTTTGTTGCTCAAAAAAAGAATTAGATTAGGAAAATAAAAAGCATTGAATGACCAGATATAATGTCCTTGCTATCTATCTTGTTATTTATAATATCCCACATACCTTGTAAACTGTTTTCATTAACGACTATTTTCAATTGAGTGTATAAAATAGTGATGACTGTTGATAATGAAGTCTGTGAATTTTTTATGATAAAAACGGACATCCTATCTGGAAAAAGAGATTGCTTTGGAGTTCACATTTTTCAGTGCTTCAAGTAACATTTTATTCCACTTGATTGAATTAGGGTGATCGTAGTAATTAAGTCTCAGCAGTCACTATCTGCCTGGTATGATACCACTAGGGGTTAAGTAGTTATTTGTTTTTTGTGACTGGGGTGAACGGGCCCTTTAATTGTTGAATTAACATTTCTACTGGAAGCTGTTTTAAAATGTCTCACCAAACCTGCATGGCATCTTCTCTCAGGTAACCTGCACTGTGGAGTTTCTGTGTGTAGTTTGTCTAGACGTTGATATGATACATCTACATTGTTAACAAACATATTCATCACTATTTGTTTTTTTAAATGAAAGAGAACTTTAGTCTTACTGCTGAAGCATTTAGAGTTTAGGGTATATTGCGGAACATTAAATATATTCTTGTAAAAACAACAGGCACACTGTGATCATACATCGTACATTATTATAAATATTCTTTTTTTTATTGAAAGCTGGCATTGTTTTCTCTCATGCTACCAATAGGACAGGGGATATAATCTGACATTTGTATTTAGTTTACAGACTCCAAAGCAAAGTACATGGGGTCACAAGGTTTCTGTAGGATACCTTTTAATATATTAAATCAGACTGTCTTATGAGTTATACTCGTCTGAGCTATCCTCTTTTTTTGCCAGGTGGACGAACTGCAGGAGGCAGACAGCCAAAGGAAAACTGAAGAGGAGGTGACAGAGCCTCAGCCCATAGTGTTCGGTAAGTTAACCAGAGGGTTGAGATTTCTAAATAGGAGAAAATGGCCTGCAGTTTTTTTTTTGGAATAAGCCCAACTGTCTGTAAAAGACTTGGTGGAAAATGGAAGTTGGATTTGAAATGTAACACTACCCAAACATATACTGATTGGATGAAGGTGAAGGAACTGAAACTTTAAGCACATAGCCAAAAACGTTATCGTTGTTGTTGTCAAACTTTGACCGTTTTGTGCACATTTAATTAAAACTAGACAGACAGAGGAGATCTGTCATTTAACTAAACAATCTTTTGCTAAATTAGTTTACTCCCAAAAGAAAACAAAATTATTCAAATTATTTCATTTGAAATGTTCCCTAGGCAAGTTTACTGATAACAAACAAAGACACCTGTTTGTATTTAAACCATGAGCAAATTCAGTATGGGCTTTTATCCAATGATATTTTTCTTCATGAAAACAATTCAAGCACATCATCTGGGAAAATCAGGACAAGGGCATGACTTGTGCCCAAAAAAAGATTTGTTAGTAAATCATAATTTTTGGGATTATTTTCCACATAATGGCCATGTTACAAACAAAGAAAAACCTAATGACAAAGACATCAGTATTGGTAACAAAATTACTAAAAAACTCTTTGACAAATGACATCTAAAGCAACATGCATACACTTGTCCAAAAGTTGAGATCTTGTCTATTAGCATGTAACTGTGTGTGTGTGTGTGTGTGTGTGTGTGTGTGTGTGTGTGTGTGTGTGTGTGTGTGTGTGTGTGTGTGTGTGTGTGTGTGTGTGTGTGTGTGTGTGTGTGTGTGTGTGTGTGTGTGTGTGTGTGTGTGTGTGTGTGTGTGTGTGTGTGTGTGTGTGTGTGTGTGTGTGTGTGTGTGTGTGTGTGTGTGTGTGTGTGTGTGTGTGTGTGTGTGTGTGTGTGTGTGTGTGTGTGTGTGTGTGTGTGTGTGTGTGTGTGTGTGTGTGTGTGTGTGTGTGTGTGTGTGATCAGGCCAGCAGCTGATGTTGCCTGCCTCTCCTGCTCCGGTGGCTGCCCAGCCGCCGTACCCAGGCTACGGTTACCCAGCTGCCACGGCGGGCTTCCCTGCTCAGCCTGCCTACGGCTACAACATGTAGAGGCTTGACCCCGCCTCGTCCACCCCTCTCACCTGCACATACTTACACACCTTGGACCTAAAACACACTGAACCGTGCTGCTCTGGGTCTCAATTGGCGGCACGGAGACCCCTGAAACTGACCTGGTCCTTCATTCCCAATGAGACTGAAACTGCAATATAAATCCATCATCTCTACTTCTCCACACATACTGCAGAACGACCCGCTCTTACAAGATTGCTGTACCCTCCCCCCCTTTCTTTTTTCCACATGGACAGTATAATTGCATCCCTGATCTACACAGCATGAAGTCACCTCTCAGCTTCTAGAGGAATTAACACACCGAAGAAAATACGAGTCACACTAAACCACCCTGACCTTTTGCTGTTCCATATAGACTTTATTAACAATAGAGCTACTTTATTTTCAAAAAGATTCAGCACTGATGAGGAAGAGACTTGTTACCGAGGAGAGGAGGGGGCTTGGGTGTGTCTCCCTGGTCCCTTCTAAAGCACTGCTACGGCCTTATTTACTTTGAGGAGGCGGCAAAAAAACTGGCTCATTTGTTCATGTTAAATTTCAAAACTGTCTCATGCTCTGGTTAGACAGATGGTTACTGTGCAATAGTTTTGTTTGTCTTCTCACAACAGTTACACAAGTGTTTGCTGTATATGGACTGAGAACACTTGTTTATGAGGTTATGGTACTGTCTGTGGATGTGTGTGTGTGAGTGTGTATGTAGCCTCTAAAGCTTTTGAGGGATACGTCAACAAACCAAGAGACACTCAATGAAATGTCCATCACCTGCAAACCTTTCAGAGCTGTTGATTGCGTCCATCGACTTTTTGGACTGCGGACATCTGGACTTCCAGTATGCTTGTGACAATAAGAAAGAGGAAAGAAAGAAAGAAGGTGAAATAATAATAAAAAAATGCTTTATGCTGTAGTCTGTGCATGTGCTGCCAAACTATATTGCTGCAACCAGGAGCACAATTTTCATGTTGCATATATCAAGTATTACTAATGTTGTGTGTGACGTTATATGAAACTTTCTCACCCGACTAACAGAAAACGGTGATGAAGCTCCTACAGACTCGAGTAAATGAAAACGCTGGATCATTAGCTCACATCCTGGTGCCAGTTGGTTCACAAAAATAATCATTATTGTACTGAAAACTGTATAATTTAAGCTATATTGAAATACCTAACTAATCAAAGAAGTCAGATATTATGGAATACCGTATGTATTGTCTATAGTGTGTTGTTGTAGTCTCAAAAAGTATAATGATTTTTGTAAGAAAATGACAAAATGCAAAAACAGCAGGTTAATAAATGGCAAAGTCTTGAGGCAAGGCTGTTCAAAGTAACAGTTTAGTTGATTGTTTACTTCGACTGCTTTCCGACAGTTCCTTATGATACACTGAGGTCTGTCCCTCCGTGGTGAAAACTTTGGATTTGTCAAAGCAAAAGCTGCACACGACTGACTCCCTTTATCTGCACAAGTCGAGCATACAGAAAGAGGAATAAAGTTTACACACAGTAGTGTTGGTGCATTTCTTTTTAAATTCCTTCACATCTTAGGAAATATTAACAAGCTCTCTGTTGGTTTCAATGTCTATGCTTTGTGTTTCTGGAGGTGTGAACAGCTTGGAACATTTATGCCATGGTTTCTTTTGCTGCACCCTTTTTCCATCCCTTGCTACACTGACATTTTGGTTACCAAGCTGCCAAGACCCGATTGATTGTTTCTGTGTCTCTTTGTTCGGAGGGGGTGTAGCCGGGCTGTTTCGACCTATCACTGGCTGCTGTTGGGAAAACACAGAAGGTTTTGGTAGTAAAATATGTAATAACAGGGGAAACCGATTTTATTCTCCCTCTCTGAGCTGCATTTAAATGGTAATGCAAACCCTGAGAGGCTGCGCCCCACCCTTTTTCTGTTGTGAAATAAAGGTGGCCAGTTTCCTCTCACCCCCTGACCCCTGTCAGTCGCACTACAGGCTTGTTGAAATTCACTTTTGTACACGCGGCAGATACGGAGAAACTGCTCCGGCCGCGCCTCCTTGCTTCCGGGTTGCTTTGCTCTCCCCTACGCGCTTCAGTCGTGATACAGCGTTAGTTACCATGGCCACACATCGCAGATATTGGCTATAGAAGATCCCAACTTCCTTGATAGTCCCGGGTTCCGCCCACTGTCAGCAGATCAGCTGGAAGCTCCGCGCGTCACCGGCATCAGAAGCGCATCAGACAGCATCCGTCCATGTGTTGCGCGCTCCAGCCTACTTGGGAAAACAAACTGCAAGCTACCTAATAGAAGAAAACATCACAAGACTAGATTTCTAGATATTACTGTTCATTTTACCGTCATCATGCAGGGTAGAGGCACATTTATCAGCCCTTTCCCCAGACCCCGGTGTCTGGCGGCCGCGGCTCCGGCGGGGAAAGCTAAACTGACCCACCCGGGGAAAGCCATCCTGGCAGGTAAGTTAATTAATTGTCAAGCGGAAAAGTCAGAGTTTGACAAAATGTCACTGGTTAGAATGCTGGGTGATTATAACTTTATTGTAATTATTGTTGAATATAGTCATAATCTGTGAAATTATGTTGCAACAATAATGCATACTGGAAATATCTATGAAGGCAAAACAGGTAACCATTCAAACACTGATTTAACTTCATGTAGTCACACCCAAAGAAAGTCATGTAAGGTCAACCATGTTTTTGTTATTTTGCACAAACAGGTTTTCATTTCTAAATTATAAACGAGATGTTAGTTATTTGTTACGACTGTGCAGACGTTTTTTTTCCATTTCGTTTTATCTCGAGTCTGTTTGGCTGCACGGATCACATCCAGGGCGTTTCTCTTCCTTAATGACACGTTTCACTTTAGTTAGTGGAGCTGCACAGAGGAAGTATGTGAGAGCTGCAAAACATGTTTCTCAAGACAAACGATGAGCTGTAAAACGAGGTATTTTAACAGTGTTATAGATCTTCCACCAATTTCTGATTCTGACCCCCTGACCCTTGAAGCAGTTGTAAAAGAAACAAATATTTGTAAGAGTTTATTTCCCCAAGAAAAACAAGAGTTTTCTTACTGACAGTGCCAGAGGCAGATCTTACCTGCAGCACTGATGTGATTGTATCCATCTAATCTACAGATCACCTCCAGTGCACTTTACGTAATGGTATTAGAGTGGTTTGATGCACGCAGCAGTGTAGGGGACACTTTCTCCTGAGACAAGCACTAGCCATTTAAACAATGTCTCATGTATGAAGGTGAGCGAGAGGACAGACCTTTAATGTTAAGCATTTCTCTTGATCATATGATTTTCAGAATTTTCCTGGAATTGTACATTAAAATATACCTTTTCTTAGAGACATCAACCAAATTAATCTTTACCATAACTGATCGCAATCCATTTTTCTGGTGTACATAATGTTATATAAGATCTAAAAGTCCCTGAGCAGCTAATGAATAGACGTAGTTGGATTACTTTCTCAAATATAAATGATGGGCTGTAGTCTCTATACAGTCTATGGTCAGTACCAGACAATTCTGCAACTGGAAAAACAATATTTTCCTCACAACAATCATTTAAACAGAATATAATGGGTTAACTCTAGAGTCAATAAAATGTCCAAAAATATTGATATGACGTACCCAGAGAGTGACCAGACTTTCTTGGCTTGACAGCTTAAAAAAAAAAAACACAAAATTTATTATTGTATATAATATGAAACAGAATATTAAAACAATCTATGAAGGGAAGCTGCACATTCAACTAATATTAAGTAAAAAAATTTTAACAAATCTATGAATTGACTTTTTGGTTTAGCACCACTTCAGCTGATGCTTGTTTTAGCCATACCTGTGATTCATCAGTTTATCCCCGCTGAGATTCAGACTCTCCTCTCCTGCTGCTCTACCCCCCCCTCCCCCTTGTGTTGATGATCGGGTGCAGCAGATCCGTTGATGAAGCGCTTCACAGAGATGCTGCTGTATTAAGGCCACATGCTGATATTTGGCTGCACTCTGTTGATTTCAGTCTTGTTTTCTGGCACCACATACATCCTGAATATTTTATTGTTTTTGAATTAATTACTTTTGATTGAAGATTGAAAAAACAATTTAAAGCTGCAACTTACAGTTATTTTAGTTTTCTGCTGTTACTGGTTTTTTCATCAATTGAAATGTTGGAACCAAAAGTCAGAAAAAAGTCAAAATGCCTGCACGAGTCCTCTGACCCCAAAGGGACATCTTTAAATTACTTGTTTCACCTGGCCAAGTGTACAAACAATTCAACATAATATATATGAGAAACAAAAGCATCACATCTTATAATTGAGAAGTCTAAACCAGCCAATGTTTAGTATTATTTGCTTGAAAATACTAATAATTGATTGATCAATCATCAATTATTCCTTTAAACTCTAAAGTGTTTGCATACATGCTCAGTGTAGTCATATGTTAACAGTAACATACACGCTGCTCTGTCAGCTGCTGTAAATGGGAAACATTTGCAATGCCCGATTCAATATAGATTTAGATTCATGTTAACACAATGGGACACACAAGAAACATATACACATCATACACAATGACAACAAATAAAGAATAACAAATACATTTGACATTACAGACCGTCTACATTACCATCAAACCCTATATCCACATATGCTTTATACCTTCCTATTGATATGGTACTTTAATTCAAAAATAAAGATTATGCTCTAATGTATTTTGGAACTCGTTACTGTAAGCACCAATCTGCCCTGTCAACAAGGTGTATCCAAAGAGATTCAAAGAGGATTAAAACATATAAAAACAACTGTTGCATACATTAGTTATGTGTTACATGGTAGAGACGAAGAGAAAAAAGTCCCTCTACAGTCCCTACTCGTTTCGTCCTGTCAGCCACCGAGGAATGGAAATGTGGCCGTGGAGAGACCTTTCCCCTCCCCCCTCAGCCCCGTGGAGCCTGATTGACTGGAAATGGCCCAGTGTTGCTCCCGGTGTCGTTCAGCTCTTCTTCAGCCTGTCTGTCCAGTTTTGCAACAGCAGCATGACTTAATTCACTCTGTCTCAACACTGTGCACCCTCTGACTCCTCCTGATCAAGAAAGCATTGATTTATCACTGTCTTCCAAAGATTTTGGAAATGACAGTGTGTGTCAGTAGTAGTTTAATGATAGTACATTATTGGCATGACTCAGCAGTAGATTAACTCTCTTTTGGAATCTGCCCTGAGATGTCGTCTATCAAAAAGCTCAGCTGATTGTTTACATTGTCTCGATACCAAATCTCCTCACCTATCTATAGCAGTGCATAAATCCAATTGACATGTCTCACAGTGTTGTGACATGCTAATGCTACTTAAAATGTATCTGTCATGTTTAGCAGTATGGCTGTGTGCTGATAGCCAGCCTTACGCACATGCCCAAAGGTTCTGTGTAGACGAAGCAAGAAGTAGAAGGTCAAAGCCTAATGGATTAAAGATCCCACATAGACAGTGGTTGGGGAGGATGGGTGCACATTTCCAAAGCTTTTAGAGGTCTGTGAGCTCTCGGCTAGTTCAAGTCTTCCCTCAACAGTCAGTGGTGATGACTGAAGATCAGACACGGAAGTAGTGAGAGCTTTATCTGTGTGAAGCCTTAGGGAGAGAGAGCGCTCTAAATGGGTCCCTGGTCCTGATTCACTGTCTGCTGTGCATTCATACACTGTTCTATTGTGGCATTCATTTATTACCCCTCTGAGAAGAGCCTAGAAAGCAGAGGGATAGACGGAGAGGGAAAGTATTTTCATTATTATCTTGATAACAGGATTGATTCTCCACTGAGATAAGTGTGTTTTTATGTCACTTTTCCTGCTCTCTTTCCTTCTCTCTCTCTGGCCTCAGGGCAGCCTGTTAAATTCTCTGAGTGGCTGTCTCCTCTCAGGCTCAGAGGGCTTGTCAAATTGTGCGCTTACTCCATGTTGCCTCGGTGACGTACACAGTCTCCTCCCCTCCCCTGTGCTGATGCCTGCACACCCTGAGTACCAGGAGCTGCTAGATGATAAATTACAGTGCACCCCTTTAACACCTCCCCCCGCCTGTCAGCTACATATTGGTGTTATGCATCCACACAAAAAAATAGCTGTGCAGATATCAGCACAGTAATTTTAAATATATTAGACCCATATGACTGCCGACTTAATAATACATTATTAGTTTCTTAATTGCTTGCTTCATTTCCGCACTACACATATGCTTTTAGATGCTTGCCTTATCATTTTCACCAACAGACTGATGGTTTCTATATATATTTTCTCTTTCAATTAGCCACTGGTTTTAATTGATGTCACTATTGTGTAGAGAAACTGGGCTTGTTTGATATAATTAATCAGGGTTGTCAGGTATTTGCTATAATTTGTCAAAGTTATATAATCACAGCAGGGTCATTCATTTTAAAGTAATTACCTTAGTGAAACACGTCGTAGAGTTGAAAGATGGTCGCCCAACAACAATCTTTTAAAGGCCTCAAAGTGTTGTTCTCTATCTGCTTCCTACTGAGTTATATTAAAGATTTTTAGAGAGTTTTGACAAAAAAACAGTTATGAATCAGTGATGTAAAGCATGGAAAGCCAAACGTTTTTACTCTTTATCTGGTAAGAGCCTTGCAGCTTTGTCTACTACTGTACACAGTGTCAAATCAACCTATGGGCAGTTGTCCCGTTCATGTAAATCAGCAAACAATCTGCATGCTGCAGTTAAAATAGTTCCTATGTAAAATTAATCAGCATCCTCCCAGTAATTAAACATCAGTGAAGCATTAGGGAGTGTTGAGCGGGACAGAGGAAGGCTTAAAGGCCAGGCGTCAGATGAATAATTCTTTTCATGTTTTTCTCTGGGCAAACAGGAATATGACGGCTCTCTTATTAGGACACCTCATGTTTGAAGTACATCAGTCCTCTGGCTATGTTCTCTGTTTGGACTGGAGATATAGACTTAATAACATCTTCCCCCTGACTCCAGAGAATTTAAAGGAATCTAAATAAGGAACATCTGGATGAATAATAAATTGATTATGCTGGAAAACTGCTTATGAATCTGCTGGTACATACACCAAAAAACACACGTACAGTAGTTACACACTTGACTGTTGGAATGAGTTTGTGAGTTTTATGAGCCGAACATGGAGTCACTTAAAAAAAAATCGGTACCACTTTATAATAAGACTACCCTTATAAAAGGTTTACGAATAGTTTGTAATTCATTTATCAATTAGGTTATGAACACTTTATAAGTCATTCATAAGGATAGGGAGGCTGTGGCTCAGTGGATAGTGTGCTGGACTTCGAATTAGGGGGTAGCAAATTCGAGTCCCACTGCAGTCAGCATGTCGTTGCGTCCCTGGGCAAGAGAATTCACCTCAAATTGCTCCTGTGGGGATTGTCCACTGAACTGAATGTATGTAAGTCGCTTTGGATAAAAACGTCTGACAAGTGTCATGTAATGTAATGTGCTTTTATAAGACATGAGATAAACAGGGCAACTGTGACCGGTTGCTTGCCAAATAGTGAGCCCACATTTATCTGCACTGCTAAGTATTATATTGGCTACTTAGCTTACTTTGTCTTCTTCATCAGCCAGCATCCTTGGTATCTGTTGCTCACTGATTTGATTCTCGCTAAGTAGCCAATATAAGGCTTAGTCATCTTGCCAAATAGTGAGCATGTGTTGATGAAAACTATGTTAGAACTGGTTTATAAATGGTTCTTAATGATTAATAAAGTGTTTACAACCTAATTCATAACCTAATTATAAATCCTTTATGAATCCTTTATAAGGGTAGTCTTATTGTAAAGTGGTACCAATACATCTGACATTTCAGTTTTTTGCAACACTGCTTTAAAAATATTTATCTTAAGGAAAATAAAATACACATTTTAGAACCTGCCACATCCAGACACCATGCTAGATAGTCAGCTGATCCAAAAATGAATGTTTTTTTTTTTGTGGACCAGATGTGTTGGATGCTCATTAGAGTCACCACAGCAGGATGGGACAAGATTTCAGAGACAGTTCTTCCCTGTCAGCTGGCGGCCTCTGTGTCTCTCTTTACGGTGAGAAAAGTGGCTCTGCAGTTGTGTCTGTGTGTGCAGCATGCATCAGTAGATTTGTGGAAATGTGTTTACACCTACACATATATAACGAAGTATAAGTTGTTGGATGGATTGTAGTGATATAGAGATTTGTGGTCCCCAGAGGATGGTCTTGTAAACCTCAAGTGTCGCTAGCAGGTTGACGTTTTCTTTATTTTTTATTGAAATTTCTCAACAATCATTAGATGGATTGCTCTAAAAGTAGTTAAAAATGTCCATAGTGACCAGAGGATAAACCTCAATGACTTTGACGATCCCCTGACTTTTCGTCCATCCTGTTTTTAACGTGACTCTAGTGCAAAATGCCAGGTCCATAATGCAATGGATTTTCAAATTTGGTATGGAAGAACTTCATTAGAACCCCAACCTTAACACCTTCACACATCTTTGGGTGAAACGTGAACGCTCACAGGGAGCCTTCTCACCCAACATCAGTAGCTCACTTATATTCATGTTGTCATCCATTAGAAAGAAGATTTTATAGCAGATTTTTAATATTGTGTATGTAAATAGTATGTGTAATTTTCAAATACAGGCGTAATTTTCACATCTGTAGTGTTGGTAGAACTATAAAATCACTTTGTCCATGCACAGTGTTACCTTCTATACCAGTGGTTCTCAACTGGTCAGGCCTCAGGACCCACTTTTTCCTTAGTCAATAGATCGCGACCCGAAATGTTGAACCACTCAAATCTATTCAACAAAAGATCCTGCAGTAATATATACGCTTTGCAGTATACAATATTAATTAAAGTGAAGTTCAGTTCATATATCCCTTATATCCCTTCACAGAACAAAACAATTCTTTTAAATAAGGTTTAATGAGATGATGGAATCAAAGCTGAACTGTATAACATAAAAAGGCACACGTGCTGAAAACCTAACCCCAGAAGGGGGGTCTGGGGGAATTGTCCCCCAGGAGATTTTTTAAAATACTAACATATAAACTACCCATTCTGGTACACTCTGAAAATAAAAATACATAGATGTATTACGACATATTAATAATATTTTATGCCATTGTTTGTTTTTTACTTTTGTTCTGACAGCTGAACTTGCTGCTCCACACAGTGAGACGAGCAAAGAGGAGAGAGTCTGTGGGAAATAGCCTACTTTACTTTGTGGGTAAGGGTAGATAGCCCCCATTGTTCTGTGGCCTGTCAATCATCAAACCGGGAGTCATATTTCATTATGTGTTCATTTTTATATGAAGTTGTACCCATGGGTGTATAAAGAATAGTTCTACCGCAAAGTTATACTCCGTGGGGACTTCCGGCAACAATCTTGATTCTGATTGGCCAGAAGACTCGAAAAACATTCTGTCACGTAGTGATCATCTTCTATGTTTTATTGAGAAGATGATCACTACGTGACAGAAGTTTTCAAAACTGTTTATGGTCTCCGGTACTTTCAGTCCAACGCCTGCTGCATGCACAGCGTTAGAAAATCGGGCCTTCAAAATAAAAGGTTGACTTTTTCTCCTATTTTTTTTTTTTCACTCACACATCTGCGACCCACTCGAAACGGGTCCGCGACCCACTTTTGGGTCGCGAGCAGTTGAGAACCACTGTTCTATACCATACATCAACATATAGTTTCCGATTTGTCAAACTGCTGCTTAGCTTGAGGTATTTTCAAGTCTCCTCAGAGTCTGTAGACGCAGGCTCTACAGTACCTGTTTCCGCCTCCTCTGGGCTCTGAATATCATTCAAGCCATTTTCTATTTCTTGTCGTGTAATAGTGAGTGTCAAGGATATTATGTGGATGTATTGATTTTATGACACAGTGTGGAGAGGTGTTGCTGTGAGATTAAGGAGAGAGGAAAGAAGGTGCTGCTCATAGAACGGGAAGGAGAGTCTATTTGTGAAGATGAGGATTAATGACAATTTTTCTCCTGTAACCCACGTTTGGCGGCTGCACAGGAGTCATTTTGGGTGTCTGTAGCAAAATGGATGCAGGTAGCAAAATGAACTAGAAGACAAACAAACTGCTTCTTCACCACGGGGGCTGTGATTCTGATGAGGATTGATTGTGTGTGTGTTGCGCAGTCGCCGCCTCTGAGTGATTGCTGCTTGGTTTTCACGTGCAGCGTCTAGCTGAACACAGTTGAATGAGGTTTATTGTTTCCTCCTCTCTAACCACTGATCCAGGATCCGGGTCTGGAATGGAGCATTGCAAAGCTCGTGGGATATATTTTACATCTTAGCCCCCTAACATTTATACTTACAACTCTGTTAGGATTAAAATAATTACAGCTCACTGGCCTGTTGATTAAAGTGTGTGTGTGTGTGTGTGTGTGTGTGTGTGTGTGTGTGTGTGTGTGTGTGTGTGTGTGTGTGTGTGTGTGTGTGTGTGTGTGTGTGTGTGTGTGTGTGTGTGTGTCATGATTCTGCTTAGTGGTGCTCAGTTTTGTATCATTTAGGGATGTCATGCTTTAAAACATTTTGGTGTGGATTTTAACTAATAGTTGAATCACACAATTTCAATATTAGAATTTGGCCCTTTAGAATTTGTCCGGAATAAGATCACAGTGAGATAAATTACGCTTAATGGTTATGTTAGATAAGTGTGCAGCCTTAAGTAAAAGCCATTTTCCTTATTGATTTCCTTTATTAAATCAGTCGTTCCCACAGAAAAGGGGGGTGCAGACAAAGAGAACACGGTGAGTCAGATGCTTTTAAGGCTTGAGCAAACTGAGACGTCGCTTATGCAAAAGGCCACGACTAATATCAGGAACACTGTTATGTTCATTTAGTGTGCATAGAAACTTTGGGTATTTCATTTGAATTACACTGCCATCTACTTATAGTCCTTTAGTGTGTGTCCTGGGTTAAATATATGTTTTTATCTTAAGTGGAGACTTGGCTTTGAGGTGTCACAGGGATAAAGGTTGTGTTGACAACAGTGACGAGTGCAAAACTGCAGAGCTAAATCGCTCACATGCATGTTTAAACTGAAAGAAAGAACACTGCCTCACTAACAGATTTGTAAGACTTAATTTTCTTAAAACAAAGAACATTTCTGCCAGTAGTCTTAGTATGAGAAACGTTTGAGTGATCTCATAACTCCAAACAAGAAACAAGATAAGATGGATAATTACATTTAAAAAATGTTTTGAAACTTGTTGATTTTACGTGAATTTATGTTATTCTCCTGTTTAAAGAAATAGGATTTTAGGACTCAATTATTGACAAAACGACTGGTTCAAGCTCTGAGTCATACTGTAGTAACACAAGAGACATTAAATTCCCCAAAGAGAGTTGGAGGAAAGCAGCATATGAATGCCCCAGTGTATCTGGATTTTCCAAACAAAAACATATGCCATGAAAATAGTTGGAAGGACGCTATAATCACTTTAATATTCTTCATGAAGAGGCTTTTTTTAGGGTATTGTTTGTAATCGAATGGGAACTCTTGACTGGGAAGTTTTTTAAAAGCATCTGAGCTACTATTCTTTTCTTCATAAAACATCTCAACTGGTATTTCCCAAAAACAGATAGACAACCACTTCCTGTTGAAGCCATTTCTCTTTGTGCCAGATTTAGACTGTCCATGGGACAGAAAAGGCATTTCAGTTTGTGACCATTCATGGGTTTTTGAATGTCTCGTGTTCTGAATAACACAAATACACATTATCTAGAGTAACATTTTCCTCATAATGTTTGTTTATTTTTTGGGGGGGCCTGTCTTTATGTCTGTGTGTAACCACCTGACGTCTGTGTGTATCCCTTGCCCAGTGCTTGGTTGCATGTGTCATTGAGTCAATGGAGGGTCTTGGCCTGGGTAATGGAGCCCCTCCCTGCAGCCTGAGCAGATAATTAAATTAATGTCAGCCCTCTTTCCATCCTCCCTCCCGGCCTCGTGACTCATCGTGTTGTGATTCGGCCTCGCGTTTGGACACTTGTCCTCATCCACTCAACTCATCCTCTGTGCTGGTTTCAGGCTGAACTCTTACACACGCTTATTCATTCACTTCTGATTTCTTTCTTTTAGTGTATTTTCAATCTAGACATACGATAATTTGAGAGGCAGATAAATTGTCTCACACAACCCTTTCCTCTCCTCTCAAACAGCACAGGCGCTGTGTAGTTTAGCCGTGGTAGGAACAGTTGATTTATCTTTGCTCTACTCGTTACTCTTCCTCCATCAGCTGAGGCGCTTTTAATGTTTATGGAGGGAAAGCCATTTGTGGACTCTCTGTAATGATCCATAACGTAATGGCACATCCCTGCAATTCATAAAGGGGATGGGGAACTGAATCAGGCTTTCTTAGGCTGCAGCCAGGCAGGCATGGTATGATAGGTTTAGGCAATATGTCAACAAAGCTTCCTTTTCCTGCTTGGGCATTGGTTTTTTGTTCACATTAAAGTTAATTTATACCAATTCTTTGTGCTCCATATATTAACAAACAATGATTCTCTGTGTTTTTCAGGGGGCCTTGCAGGTGGAATAGAGATCTGCATCACCTTCCCAACAGAGTATGTCAAGACCCAGTTACAGCTGGATGAGAGGGCCAATCCACCCAAATACAGAGGAATAGGTGAGCTTTTTGTATGTTAATGACAATGTTTCTCCAGTTTCGGTTCTGACATTTTACATGAATTTTAAGAGAAACCAAAAATCATCTATCTATCTATCTATCTATCTATCTATCTATCTATCTATCTATCTATCTATCTATCTATCTATCTATCTATCTATCTATCTATCTATCTATCTATCTATCTATCTATCTATCTATCTATATCTATCTATCTATCTATCTACAGTATATTCTGTACTTCATCGTGTCTCTGTGGTTCTCTCAGGAGCTCATTATATAATTACCCACCATCCCCAGGTACATTAGGGATTCTGGCAGGCTGTCGCTTGTTTATATGACTTAGAACAGACCGTTGCACACCCACCATTAACACACACACACACACACACACACACACACACACACACACACACACACACACACACACACACACACACACACACACACACACACACACACACACACACACACACACACACACACACACACACACACACACACACACACACACACACACAGGAAGTGTTATATTGGCTGACGCGCTGAGGATAGGAGACCATGCTAATGAGTGCTCGAGACAGCTGTTGCGTCTCTGCTCAGTCGTGCACTTGGCTAACTAACAGAACTTTGATAACTGGACTTGGAGACATCTCCAAGAGTAAGCCATAGATTAAAAAAAAAAAAAAAAAAAGATTTGGGGAAAACAGCCTCTGGATTAGCTAGGACAGATGTTCCTCTTTTGGTGTAAGGCTCGTTCCATACCAAAGACACAATCAATTAAAAACAAGATAATAAACTATTTAATTAAAAACATCAAAATAAACCTTTTCTTCCTGCAGGGGACTGTGTGAAACAGACGGTACAGGGTCACGGAGTTAAAGGGCTGTACAGAGGACTCAGCTCACTGGTGTATGGATCCATACCCAAATCTGCTGTCAGGTGAGTCAAATAACTGAAATGTTTACTGTAAGAACATTCACAAGAAATATATATTCGCTAAATTAAATTTGCAACATACATTTCTACCTACAGTATGTAAAGTAGCTCAAAATGTAAAATCCATATACAAATAATAATTGAACACTGTTACATGTGATATTACAGCACTTTACATTTTCTGAGTTTTTAAAAATATCATATATAGTATATATGTTATAATAAATGTGTGCAGTAAAGGCTGGAATAAAAGGAAAACGTTTAGCTGAGCTGTTGTGATCTTTTACCTGGTAACACTTACAGTAGGCCTACTCACACGTTCCAATTATTCTGCTCCATTACCCACAATGCAAGGCATAAATGCCACACTAGCCTTCAGTATAATTACATTATTCTTTTACAGCAATGACATTTATCTCCAGACAAAGGTGCACAACGCTGTGTCTGAGTCTTTTTCCCCCGTTTCATTCTTTCGCTCCTTCTCTGTCTTTCTTTCTTTCTTGTGATTGTTTGTGTGTGTGCATGTGTGTGTATGTGTCATGGGAGTAGCCCTGCTGGACCTGCCTGTCCATCAAGCAGACAGGTCCAGCCAGGCGGAGCGATGATGCCACTCAAAAACAGGCTGGGTCTCAATAGGGGAACTGAGATAGAGACTTGTGTGTGTGTGTGTGTGTGTGTGTGTGTGTGTGTGTGTGTGTGTGTGTGTGTGTGTGTGTGTGTGTGTGTGTGTGTGTGTGTGTGTGTGTGTGTGTGTGTGTGTGTGTGTGTGTGTGTGTGTGTGTGTGTGTGTGTGTGTGTGTGTGTGTGTGTGTGTGTGTGTGTGTGTGTGTGTGTGTGTTGGGCATCGAGTAGCAGAGAGATTTAGAATATTTCCTGGTTTTGCATATGAGATATATAAAATATATAACCTGTTGTTTGCAAGTTCTTTTTCAGTTTTACTATTGTGTTAATTATCTTATGCAATTACTTTGAGTGTACCGATTTCCATTATGCTGCCTACTGCTGGCATCAGCTTCCTTTTGAATGGTTTACAATATTTTATACTTCTATATTTACTATCCTGTGCCTGTAGAGCACTTGTGTACGATTAGGTGCTATATAAATACATTTGCCTTCCCTTTAGTTTATTTACAGCAAAACATGAAAAACTGATTAAAAACATGAAACATGACGGGGAGATTTAAAGCCGTTGGAAGCAGTTCGATTTAGATTTATTGAGAATGCCGTGGCACTTTCATTGAACATCACTTCTCCTGAGTCGCTTGGTCGATCTGTTCTCTTCTTACTTCCTCTAGCGTCCTTCCCCTCCCCCTGTATATCGCTCCTTTCCTCCTCAACCCTCTTTCTCCCCTATCCCATTAACTGATTGCCTGTGCACCATCATGCGTCACACCGCCTGCTTGAGCTATCAGAGGGCCAGACAAGAGAGCCTTTGACCTTTTCCTCCCCTTAACCCTTCATCCATATTTACATCTCGCCCTTGTCTGCCCAGCTTCCTTTCTTTCTTTCCTTTACAGTCTCCAGATGGCCCTTTTCTCTCTCTTATTCACCTCCTCTTGTAATCAGCACAACTGACCTTGTAGAAAGACCCACTAATGAAGATTTGGCAGCACTGTCCAGAATGACTCATCTCCAACTGTGAATGTCGGCCAAAACGCAATGTGTCACATTTGAACGCTGAAGTTTAATCCACTTGTTAAATGGGGAGAGGAGTATTCAGGGAGTAAATTGGCACAGGACCAGGCCTGACAGTGGCATATTTCTCTCCAGCCGCTTTTAACCAATAGCATTTGTTTCACAAGGTTAGGCATTAAGTGCCCCGCCACCTCGGTGCAGCCTAAGTACAATCTTTCATTTTTTATTCTCTCCAAAGCCAAAACACTATTTGTAATGAGCAAGCGGTGTGCATAAGGGAGCGGAGGATGGATTTATTTTCTTGTGTTGTTTGTTTCGGTTCAACAGTAGGAGTCAGTTAATTGTGTAGTCTTTCAGGACTGAATGTGTGCAAGGAGTGAGACAGAGGAACAGATGTGGAAAGTTAATGAGCAGAGGAAAATGTTCAACTAAAAAAGCAGATGGGAAGAAAGGCACTGAGACGGGTAGAGGAGATGAGTCCTGTGATGGCGGCAGGTATATGGTTAAAGCAGACTAAGAAACGTCAGAGGGGAAAACAAAGCATTCATCAAGGCCAAGTATCTGTCCTCCCCCGCCCTTTTGCTAAATGTACCGGGCAGCATCCATCTTTCTCTACAATTGAATTCCTTCTATAAATAGCATTTCTTGCACAGGACTTACTAGCACAACATTTTCTGATTGCAGAGATACATAAAACACACCTGTGTCTCTGTCGCTCTCTCTGGGCTGGACTCCATGGCAGCTGTTGCTGGTCACTCTCCGGTTACTGAGACACCATTTTATTGGTGCATCATTAATTAGTGCCCAGTAAACTAAGGACAATAAACTAAAAGCTGACATCATATTCTGAAATGAGAGCAGTTTTTTTGTTTGATTTGACTTAAAATCTGAGGTGTTTGTTGCCCTTTGGTTATAATGTATTAATAAATGTATGAGTGGAAACATCCTCATGTACTTCCAGAAAAAAGATAATTGTCCTGCTGACGTTGTGCAGGATAATTATCTACTGTGTCCTTTTTCACATGCTATAGTATCACAAGTATATTCTGCTATTTTGCAATACTCTCATCTGTATGTTTTCTTTTACAAATGTACTCAAGCCTTTTACTTGATCATCTTTACATACACTGTGATCTTGGGTTTTTAAAGCGGCAATAATCCCAAATATATATATATATATATATATGTTTCTTGCCTTACATCAATCCTGTGTTAACGTGTCCCATAATTCCCTGCTGTCTCTGTTCTGTCCCTTCAGGTTCGGGGTGTTTGAGTTCCTCAGCAACCGTGCGAGGGATGAGAACGGTCGCCTGGATAGCACCAAGGGCCTGCTGTGTGGGCTCGGAGCCGGCATCTTGGAGGCTGTTTTCGTGGTGTGTCCCATGGAAACTGTTAAGGTATGTTACCACCTGATTTATTGTCCCAGAGGGATACTTGATTCCACAGCCACTACACAGAAACACACAGATATACAGTATGTTTAACAACAGACAGATAGCAACAGATGGTTATAGACGTGGCATCATGCAGATAAAGACAGTATGCATTATCTTATTGTGTACATTAATTCAATGTTTCTGTTGACAACAGTGTCAGCAAGGCTAATCTGCTATTTCAGAAGGAACAAAAATCCGGCGGAAAGCTTTTCTCCATTGAATTGTTCTGTATCTCTGACCAGATGGAAGTAATGTATTGTTTTGGTATATGGGATGATCACTCTCATTTAGCATCTGAGATATTTATGATCCGCAGAATAAGCAGGCTGTTTTTCTTAGACTTTCCTAAATATAACATCTGCTACATTACTATAACAAATCTCAGCAGCAGACACATGTGATAACACTCTTCTCAGTTTATTATAATCTCAGTAGAATTGTTTGATAAGCATTGTGTCTGTCCGTGCACATTGACAGTATCATTTAAAAGTGACTTTGAAAGAAGACCAGACTAAACATTTGTGCCTTTTTTATCACCTTGTGTGTGTGAAAAAAAGCAAAGCAATATTTCATGTTTTGGTTGACCTTGTTTTTTGTTTTTTTGAATCTCTGAAGGTTAAATTCATTCATGACCAGACATCAGCCAACCCAAAATACAAGGGCTTCTACCATGGAGTCAGGGAGATCATCAATGCCCAAGGTAAACACCAGCTTCAATGCATGTAGCTCACCTGCCATCTCGTGGTCAGACTGGGTAATGCAGCTGCAAACATAATGTTATTAAAACATGTTGCACCCAGACATGATGATTTTTTATTAAATATAAGAGCATAATAAATGTACCTACTTATCATGCCTTACAGGAATAAGAGGGACATACCAGGGTCTCACTGCCACAGTCCTTAAGCAAGGCTCCAACCAAGCCATTCGGTTCTATGTGATGACCTCTCTCAAGAACTGGTACAAAGGTCAGTGTGCATCAATATTTACTGTATGTGTTTATCTGTTTATAAGTGTGAGAGATATTTAAAAAGACCAATACTGCTGATGGGCTGGTAAATGAGTTGAGGTATTTGTTAAATTAGCTCCTCTGTAATGGTTTAGCCTAAACACTTCATGATCCTTTGAGAAGCAGAAGTCTGCCTGCAAAGAAATGCAAGCATACAGACTGGGAACATTTGGGGTTTGGTCATAATGGATTATAAATTATCACCATTTATTTTGAAATCAGATTTTAAAAAGTAAGCACGTAAAACTGTATTGAAGTTATATTGACAAGGATTAATTAATAACATTTTTTATTGCAACTTTATAAAATATGAGACTTTGTTTCATGAAAACTGGTGCTATTACTTTCAATAAAAGTTTGTTGCAGCATGTTTTGCCAGTACTGTTAGGATAAGGATCATTTGATTATTTGATTTATATAAGTATATATGTGCAATATCTTTAATAATTGATTTTGAAGTTAATATAACAAATACTTTTTTTTACAATTTATAAAAAATAAAACAAATCATTTCAAATATATTCATGTTAGATTAGATTTCTATGTTTTCCAATGGATTATGTAACTGCCATGTAATTTGATTACAAAAATGGACTTCCTTCAAAATGTCCTGACCCAGCAATAGTATGCTATGAATGTTACTCTAATGCTGCATAGTGTATGGAATTGGGACACAGCCGTCTGACCTGCTGATAGTAACTACAGTACGCACTCAGCTGAGATGTACCAGGACTGAAATTGCATCAAAGCATTCACTGTTACTGACTCATGCTATGTCCTTTCACCAGGTGACAACCCCAATAAAGCCATGAACCCCTTGGTGACGGGAACGTTTGGAGCTGTAGCTGGAGCCGCCAGTGTCTTTGGAAACACACCACTAGATGTCATCAAGACAAGGATGCAGGTACATTACTCGATGGCTGAGATTAAACACAGGTTTTTGTGTTCTTTGCTGGCATTTTGGTTAAAATTGTTTTGAGTTGTTACCACCTGTTGTCATTGATTAGAAATAACAATACCTTTCTTTTCTTTCCAAAGGGTCTGGAAGCACACAAATATAAAAGCACATTGGACTGTGCATTAAAGATCATGAGACACGAGGGCTTGGCAGCGTGAGTACGCCTTCACTTTGTTTTGTTTTTGCTTTGGTTTATAGAGTTAGGTGCACAGCAGGCTTTATCTCCTCTTATCCCTGCTGCTCTACTGCTTTTAAAGCTTGCTGTTGTAAATGGAAACACAAATGATTGACTCTAGTTCAACCCAATTATTTATATACAGTTTATATAACACAATATCATATTCCATATATATATATATATCCACTCCTGTTTATTATCTACCTACTCCCCCTTGGCACTATCCTCCGTCATCATAATGTCCATTTCCACTGTTACGCCGATGATACCC
This sequence comes from Notothenia rossii, assembly GCF_949606895.1. Classification (NCBI taxonomy): domain Eukaryota; kingdom Metazoa; phylum Chordata; class Actinopteri; order Perciformes; family Nototheniidae; genus Notothenia; species Notothenia rossii. The sequence continues at coordinate 25,361,580 of NC_136909.1, forward strand.
AGGTCTACATTTCCAGCAAACCCAACACTGCCCTCCCCACAACCTCTCTCACCAACTGCCTCCAGGACATCAGGAGCTGGATGAGCAGGAACTTCCTAAAACTCAACGGCAGCAAAACCGAAGCCCTGCTGGTTGGCACCAAAACCATCCTCTCCAAAACCCCATCCTCCCCTGCCTCAAACCTCATCATTGATGGCTACTCCATCCCTTTCTCTGGCCAAGTTAAGAGCCTTGGTGTCATCCTGGAAAGTTCCCTCTCATTTTCACCTCACAACAACATCACCCGGACTGCCTTCTTCCACATACGTAACATCTCCAGACTCCGCCCATCCCTTTCTCAATCAAACACTGAAGTCCTGGTCAATGCATTTTTCACGTCCCGCATCGATTACTGTAACGCCATCCTCTCGGGCATACCCACCAAGCTCATCAATAAACTACAAATCATACAGAACTCTGCAGCCCAGATCATCACCGGCGCCAAGGCCTCAGAACACATCACCCCCATCCTCATCCAACTCCACTGGCTCCCTGTTCAATCCCGTATCAACTTCAAAAACCTACTGCTCACTTACAAAGCCCTACATAACCTGCCCCCCCTCCCCCCTATCTGGCTGACCTTCTTCAAGAGTACACCCCCTCTCGCTCCCTCCGCTCCTCCTCTGCTGGTCTGCTGACCGTCCCCACCCCACGCCTCGTCACCATGGGTGCTCGGGCTTTTAGCTGCACTGCTCCCAGACTCTGGAACTCCCTCCCCCCGCACATCCGACAGCCAGACACAATCACCATATTCAAAAGCCCACCTGTTCAAATCTGCCTACTCACTGTAGTGCTCCCCATTATATGTTTCATTTGTGTCCACTTGACTGTCTCCTCCATGATTTCCAGTTTGTGTTTTTATCATGTTCTGTTGCCTATTAGCGTTTTCTTTCTTTCCTTTTTTAACAAATTGTACGGTGTCCTTGGGTGTCATGAAAGGGCGCCTAAAAATAAAATGTATTATTATTATTATAAAATATGTAGAACACAAGTACTCAGCCCAGAAACCTATTGAGGGAGGATCTTTAAATAAGAAATATTTGTCTAAAACATTTGTTTAAGTCACAAAATATTTTTAATACGGTAAAGACAGTAATAACACATTTAACATTAAATTAAACAATTACATCTTATAAACCAGGATCGAATACAATTTTTGATTCATATTTCATTCACACATGTAAAAGTCATCAATAAATGTGTCTACCTAACAAAATGATGTTTTATAATGACCTCTCTCTGCCTCTCTATGTCCACCTGCAGTTTCTACAAAGGGACGGTTCCTCGGCTGGGCCGTGTGTGTCTGGACGTGGCCATAGTCTTCATCATCTATGAGGAGGTGGTGAAGGTCCTGAATGTTGTCTGGAAGACGGACTGAGCCTCTGGATGTGCAGAGAGGCCCGCGGCTTCCTACTCTCCAGGCATCAGACACAGATCCCAGTTTGTCCGACCTCCTCCGCATCACAAAGTCAGAGGGGGTGAGACAGAGAGCTGAACTGAGATGAGTGTCAAATGCTAACAGGAAGTTAAAGAGCTCATTTAGATAAGGGGCAAAGCCTGAACATACAGTAGTGCCGCCCACATCTGGACAGCTGTGTGTATGCAGAGCTTTGCTGCATTAAAACAAGACATCTTATATCAAAAGTGGGATCATAAAATGATCCAAATAATGTGGAAAAGCATATTCTAGAAAGTCATCATTTCTCCAAGTTAAACGAAGTGTCAATATGAGGGTCCACATTATGATTAGCTTAAACATTTCCTGAATGAATGTAAGCTTTTTTCCAAGTTATCTGGTTACATTTCTTTAAATCCTGCTTTTTAAAATACCCTCCTTCAGTAGAGAACTTTATTTTTCTCATCATTCATAGCTGATTTACTCATTACTGTGAGTAATGCATGTGTCATACTTAGTTTTCTTAAGTCAGATGTGCTCTCTGCCTCTACTTGCCTGTTTGTGGTTCAGAGGAGCCAGACTCCAGCTGGCTGCAGTTTACAGTCACATATACTGCAGTTATTTCCATAACTAAGCCTTTAATAGAATGATTTTACTATTATAATATGCCAATTATTTTTATAAATGATAGATTCTTATTTAATTTATAACCAGCATTATAGTTTTGTTGCAAAGTATGATATATATATATATATATATATATATATTGTTATTGTGCCAAAGGCCAAACCTGTTATACTAGGAATATATGTTCAGAATAAGAACATGCTAATGTAGCATAACGTGCTTAAATAGAGAAGAGTATTATGACTTATATTGTGACCTTCTTTATAAATGTATTAATTGAATGTTCAATATCTTTATGGGTGAGAAATGACTTGTTGTTATCGTGGGCCACTTGTTGTTTCTGTGATCAGATCTCGGTGTGAAGTTTTTTTAAGATGTTAGGAAAATATGATATTGCTGTATTTCACTGTGAGTCTAAATATCCCAATGACAATCACCTCTGACCTGTTTTCTTTAATGGAAGCACTACTGTTCATCAGGTAACTTGATGCTTGATTGTGTTCTGCTTATGTTAGAAGCAGGTTTCACATTTTCCCTAAATAAATTATTCCCAGATATGTGGACCCTGTCAGCGGGTCACACAATAATTATTGAAAAGGAAGAAAGAGACATATTGTTCTGCTAAACACATACAAAATAATATATTTTATATTTAAATGTAATATATTTATATTAAGATTACCATTGGTTCTCTGATTCAGTATTTCATTCAGGGTTCATTTTTCTTTATCACTCTTGTGCCTTTTGTTTTTCTGTTACACTGTGAATGGTACTTGAGGTAATTCCTAATTTATTATCAATAGAATATTCATCTCTTATCTCATCTTACCGACACAACAACTGAATGATAATGAAAACAGTCATGATCTATATGTATTCATGTAATAATTGAATTTAAATACGGATGGGTTGTGTTTCACTATTTCTGTAATATTATTCTTCATTTTTAATAGTATTTTTCAGTTTTGACCGAACTATGCTTGTGATCCTAACTGCCAAATATCCAAGAGAAAATGTAATTATTATTGCAAGTCAATGTATTCAGAGGCTATGTGGTTCTTAATGATGAAGCTTGAGCATAAACACTGTCCCCTCTATTTGTCTGTGCTTAATGTTCAGTTTCTTTGTTTAGTAGGGGGGGTTTCAAAACTAATTAAAACAAGCATCTGAAATCTTAAAAGCATGAGACTGTTTTCTTTAGCTTCTCCATCCCTTGTTCGTTTGTTGTTCTACCCTTTTGGTTACAACAGATCACGTTGGGACAAACCATGGGGGGCAGGTAGGGAGGAATGCAACAGGGGACTCATTGTCCCAGTTTTGGCTGATGCTCATGTAGAGTAATGCAACTATCTCTCTCTCTCTCTCTCTCTCACTCCCTCTCTCTCTCTCTCTCTCTCTCTCTCTCTCTCTCTCACACACACACACACACACACACACACACACACACACACACACACACACACACACACACACACACACACACACACACACACACACACACACATTAAATCCGTGGTGCCCCAGTGAAGGAATGCACAGCTTGGTGCAGAAGATGGGAGTGAGGACAGCATGTAGTGCACATTTTTGGAAGTGAGGAAAGTGTACTGAAATATTATAAATATTTGTCAGTGGTGAAAACGTACTCATATCTTATACTTAAGAGAAAGCGAAGGAGTCAATATTTTCTAAAACTAAATTACAAAGTAATAGCATTCAGGCAGATTGGCTCCATTTAAGAGAAAAAGTAAACTTCATTGTATTGATGTTATTTATGTGTTAATGCACAACATCATTGTATTTTTTGCAGCATGTGAAGGTGTGTCTAATTTGAACTACTTCATAAACAGCATAGTTCAAACTGTAATCAAGCAAAATAATGTATTTGTTGATTACATTTGTAAAAGTACAGTACTGAATTACTGTCTTAAAGGCGCAGGACAGTGGGCAGTCTGTGTGTGCAGCTCAGTTTATGGGACTATAACAAGTTAGTAGTTCTTCTTGAACAGTAGGTGGAGCTGTTGCCAGAGTATGTGTGGATCTTGCCCTCCATGCTGTTCTGACACACACACACACACACACACACACACACACACACACACACACACACACACACACACACACACACACACACACACACACACACACACACACACACACACACACACACACACACACACACACACAGTGATGAGAGAGGCCTCCTCTCCCTTCATATCTGTACAATAGGGCTTTATGAGAGGGGTCAAAGAAGAAAGAACCAACATCCCTTCATCCTAACATCATCAGCCCCTCCTCCTCTCTGCTGCCAGAAAGTGGATTGGGCCAAAATTGCCTAAAATCTCTCATCATCTTCGCAGACATTAGCCATCTTTGAACTCCAGAGATGAAAAGTTAAGATCCCTAGTAAATTTCTCTGAGTAAAATTGACTCAAATTGAAGAACATTTTACTCTAAAAATATTACATTTGGTCCCAGCCTATATAGAGTAAAATGTACTCTTTGTTCAGAGTTGTATTTTTAGAGTTCATTTTACTCTATTATGTGCTTAGATTTGACTCTGCTTAATGGTTATTTACTCGATGTAGTGTATATTAAAAACAACTCTACTGCCATTTTACTCATATCAGAAGGTCATTTTACTCCCAATCGAATGTCATTTCACTCCAACTAGAAGGCAATTTTACTCAGAATAGAATAAATGAACCATAATGATCTTTACAATAAAAAAGGTCAATAAACCAATGTGCTTAAGGAACATGGGCGTGTGTAAAGCTGACCATTGAGTAGCCCGACCAAGCAAGGAGGCAGAGGCAGAGAGTTAAAATACAACCCGGTGCGGGCATTTATTCCTCTTTGTGGTACAGGATACACAGCCTCAATATGACTGTCTCACGTGAGCACCATCACCAGCAACAAGGATCTCACTCACACTCTCTCTCTCTCTCACACACACACACACACACACACACACACACACACACACACACACACACACACACACACACACACACACACACACACACACACACACACACACACACACACACACACACACACACACACACACACACAGGAAAACAGAACCTAAATACACACAGGGCTAATCAAACCAACAAGACACAGGTCAGGAGGGAGGAGAAACACAGGGCACCAGGTGAACGCAATCACCAGCAACAGACAAGACGGGAGGGGGAACACTTTTCAAACTAAAACAGGAAACAGAGACAGACAAACTAAAACATAGACAGATCGTGACAAATATATGCATACATTATATATAATCACATGCTTCCTGTGCAATGTTTTAGCGTGGAACAAAGTAATATACTTCGCCAATAATGAAGCTATATAATCCGTAACGGAGACCGAGATCTATGGCCCCAGAGATCACCTCCGTTACAGCGTGGTCATGGTTTAACTCCAATATAATAGTTGACTCTGCATTTTTGATCGCACTCTAGAAGCTATGAGTAATAAATACACTCCAAAATGATTAAATATCACTATTTCAGAGCAAAATAGTAATTACTCTGGAAAAAATACTCACCAATATTTCCTGTGTAGCTCTTTTTCTGAGAGGTGTGGCTTCATAACTCTCCTACCTTTATTTTGCAAAATGTACGGTAGAATAGAAATACTCAGATAACATTCACAAATCAAGTAGTTCTTACTTGTGTGGCACTGCGTTTTTTAGATTGAAACATTGATAATCTATTTTTAGTAGTGCCCCTTTGTGACCTCAAACAACAGCTAATGGCCCTGATGCCGAGTGAGTTAACAGAAGAAGCTACACGATGTTAAATAACTTCCCTGTCATACAGTAAAGTGCCAATAACATCTCATAACACATTGTGGTCACCTATTAATCATGCTAGAATATTATGTTTGTTTTTGCTTTTTGGCGTTGCACTTTGCAGACGATCCCTGGAGCTTGTCTCTCCTACGGCTGCAGAAAGAGACCGATGAATGTTGTCCAGCTCGGAGGACGGGCTTGTTTGAATGAAAACTAGGTTGCAGCTTGTTGTTTACCTTCCTACGGATTATATAAGATTGTGTTTGTGTTTTAACAAAGATGTATTTATGAGTTATTCATCTGTCAAGTTCGAATCTGTCAATAACCTTCTAACTTTACCGAACTGCTCAAAGGGACCTGTCACTTTCCGCAGCACCTGTTGGCTGAATCGTATTGTTTATCTTAACGTTTATGTTATGTTATGATATTAATATAAAGTAGCTGCGCTGCTGTCCGTGGTGCTGAATGGGCTTTGAACCAAGTTGATGTAAACGTTGCTTAGCTCCTCTTACAGATAGTGTGTGTTTCCACTTGTGTGTTATATTTGGAGTTCCTTTCAAAACATTAAAAAAAAATCTATATTTTGATTGGTTTGGCAGCCTTTACAACAAATAAGCAACTTCTTGATTTACATCTCAGCTTTTAGCAACATACATAATTACAATGTGCTTTAATATAATTAAAAATAACGTGTTCTTATAGCTGTTGTTATTTTGTAGAGCTAAAAATTACGCAACCAAGTGAGATAAAAGAGAGAGAAAGAGAGATAGAGAGAGAGTGTGTGTGTGTGTGTGTGTGTGTGTGTGTGTGTGTGTGTGTGTGTGTGTGTGTGTGTGTGTGTGTGTGTGTGCGCGCGCGCGCGCGAGTGTTTGTTAGAGAGAGAGAGGCTGGTACTGTACGCCTTCCCTAATAACCAACAGAAGCTGCAAGGGGCGGTGTCTGACAGACTGATAGAGGAGCTGCTGCCACACAGCCTCCACTTTTACGCATCAGTTGTTTGTGTCGAGGTGTCAATGCTGAGTTTACCTTGGATTTGGATTTTAGACAGAAATTACGACAAGGGTCTTTACATCGTAACTCGGTTTTAAGCTCCATCCAAAGTGAAGCATACACCAGCGGAGTGTGTGTGTGTGAGTGTGGAGCCAGAAAAGTTTCCGTCATGGGAGCGCATGGATGGAGATCAGCGCGTCTTGTGTTTGTCGTCTGTGGATATTTAGCGTTTTTCTTCGGGGAACTTGTTCCGCGGGCTGAGGCGGGCTGCAGGGGGAGGGAGAGCCCAAACTGCTGCACCGGCCGGAACAACGAATGTTTTGAATACAGCAAGAGAAAAACAGTGTGCTACTGTGATACCTACTGTCAGAAAACCGGGGACTGCTGCGAGGACTATCAGCGCGTGTGCCAAATATCTGGTGAGTTGCTTATTTTATCCTGCACAACGACATTTGACATAAAATGCATTTATGCTTGGAGGGATCGTAGCTCAACGTTATTGATAAAGGAACACCTATCCTGTTCAGATTGAGTCCTCAGTGACGCCTGTTGTGCATTGTTGTCCCGTTTGAGCCAGATATGGCTGGCATTGAGGTGACATGGAGACAGTGAGACATACTACACATAGATGTCTGGTTGTGCTTTATAGAGCATTTTTCAACAGCTGGTTGTGAGTATTGGTTTTTAAGTTTGTAGGGTTGACCTTTGAACTAACAATCCAGTCCATTAAGTGGTTGCAAAGTTAGGTGAGTTTGATCATAACAAAGTCCCAAATCATCACCACCAATTCCACCTTAACAAAAATAAGAGTACTGTGCAATATGAATCACCAAATCAAGTTTGATTATTGACCGAATCTTTCAAATGTGAGTGTATTTAACTTCTTCCATCATCATGGCTGCTGCAATATATGGACAAATAAGGAAACACTAGTGGAACAGACTGCCAAAGAAGGTCAGGATTACAGTAGAGCTGTCTCTGAGATGTGACAGAGAGAAAAACACTCAAACTAACTGAGCTCTTACAGTATGTCATCTTAAGTGCACAAAAACAAGCACCTGCTGGGCCAAGCTTACTAGTCAAAGAGTACTTTAATGCTGCAGGGATCCCTCTATTTAGGCACATTCATTGTGTACATGGTGAACCTTTTTTGAGTGATGTATCTGTGCTTTGAAGGGAACAGCCTGCCGCGTCCAAACTTGAAACAATCACTTAAAAGTGTGTACAAAAGTACTTTTATGGAAGCTGTAATTTATGTATTAGACCACACTGTTTATGGTTTACTGCCAGGATAGCTGAACCCTCTTTGAGTCACTCTTTAACAGCAGAATGGTATACTACTGCACTTACTTTCAAAAGTGACATACTATATGATTTATTTTCAACACTTTAACAATAGTTAATTGGTGCTTAAATGCATGTTTACAATTGGAAGAACCCTCAAGCTTTATTTTACTTTTAATACCTTTTTCCACTTCAAGGTTTGCGAAACGGCAGAGGTGTGTCAACTGGCAACAGCTACTTACTACACATAGGAAGAGATATTACATGCTCAGATCACAAATTGAGTTTTTTATCCACCAAACAGTCAAAGTTGAATAAACAGAGAGCAGCCAGCTGAGGGGAGTCCATGCAGCACTTGATCTTTCCCATCTGTCTGCCAAGCTGAAATTTAGCAGAATGAGCTCAGGAGAGCACCTCAGGTCAGCTTTGACTCATCACTGCACTGTTTAACAGCAGCTGGTCCTCCGCAGGTCAGCTAACGGCCGCCATGCACATCGGTTCAAGGAGGATGTATTCATCACAGTGGAGGCTCATGTGTTGCTCTGACAGGTCAATGAAAATGTGACACAGTACAGAAGAAAATGACACAGCAGTGTGATGCAGGTGTTACAGGTTTCCAAGATGAATGTGAATATCTGTAAATCAACTGAAAAGAAGAAATCATCTACAAATTGGTAACATTTATTCACACAACTGTAAATTATAAAAATGTGTATAGTGTGTTGTTTAAGGCTTTATGGTCTATTGTTTTAATCTGAACATGAACATAATGTCAACATGACATGGACATGACCTACAAATGCTGAATGGATCAGTGAGTGGTGCTGTGAAAATCACCTCGACTTCCTCCACCTGCAACCTGAGCATCTCACCAGTATAAACACAACATGCATCATGTGGCTTGGCTCACGTCCATCAGAGCGCCCTTACCCACTTTATACTCAGACCTTATCTGATCCTGATCCTGCAGATCTGCAACGCATCAAGGAGTCTGTCTGTGTACTGTCTGTCACAGTCTGTAATTTAGTCGTGTCAGCTGGAGCTGTGCAAAGAGCTTTGAGTGGGTGACAGAAAAAACTGGCAGACTACTTGCACCACTTGGACAAAAACACTTACAACTCTTTAGAGTTGAAACGCTTTGCTCTAGAGATGTTGTTCGAATGAAATACTTATTTAGAATCAAGAGAATGTTCCTGTGAACTGGGAGGTATGAACTTAAAACAAGAGTGTGGTGGAAAACCAATTCTCCCTACAACACACAAAGTAACGCATCTTAGAAGGATGGGCCATGCATTTCTTGGCCTGTTTTCATTTAAACACTGTTGTCTCGCAACTATAAGGTCTTTCTGCATCAGACGGGTATGCTGGCCAATTACCGGTGTGTTCTTGGGAGTTGTAGAACTTGAAAGATTTTGTGGCGTGTATTTGCATAAGTAAATGAAACCATTTGTAATCTACACAACTCTGCATAATCTGGTTTCTATCTAGGTTTCTAGATTTGTTTCTAGAAGTATTCTTCATTATCTTGATAAAGCTAGCCTTTGTGCAAGTTATCCTTCTCACAAATACACTAACAAAAGTAAAAAGGGTTACTTCTCTTAAGCATAATAAAGCATCCATCTTTTTCTAAACATACTGTACTGGTAAAAAGAGGCTTGGAACATGCACTTTAATTGGTGCTCCTTCAGGGAGGCTTTTAAGAGATATATTTTCTTGGATATTTCACTTTCTTCACCTTGATAGATAATTCATACAGAGAACTGAAAGCTGGTTCACTAACATAGAGGAACATAGCATATAAAGCATAAAAGGAGGAGGCAACTTAAACTTAATAAGACACATTTGCATTGAAAAACCAACGGGGGAGTTGTCTTCTGTGGTTGGAGTATTTCTGGTTATTTCCTTGCAGTACTATAGTAAGTCTGTAATTGCTCATTCCTCATCACAGTCTCTAGAGATGAAACTGTCCCACAGGAGGATCGAAGCTCATCTCCTCTGTCTGTGGTGTCTGGTAGTTCTCACTTCAGCAGGAAGACTCTGCCTCAGATACACCGGAGGTTTGCTCATTATTCATTCGTCTCTCCTACGGGGAACGGTATGCTGTCATGCCATGATGTTTGCTTCTTCCCACCTACGTTCACTCCCTCCTTTTCTTCCTTGCTCCCACTACATTCTCTCTTCAGCCTCTATTAGTAGTGAATGTTTGTTTCCAGGTTGGCTGAAAAGAGCCAGCTGTTGTAGTTTTTGCGACAAACAGTGTACCGCCCAGTTTCTCCCATACGGCATGCACCACGATAGATCTTCAATGTTGTTATTCTGATGCGCCTCGTCTGGCCTCTTCATGACAAGAAAATGCAAATATCTTATTCTATTTCCATCATCAAGTGTGTCAACAGTTTTCACAGGAACTGTTTCTTCAACAAAATGTTTTTACATTTGATTGATATTTTACAATTCTTCCATTCTGTGGCAAAAAGACAACTGCCTCAAAAGTTGATCAAATTAGACCAAACTGTTGTTCATGGCAAAATAGTGCTGGTGGTAATAATAAGAAAACGCTTTATATTTAAACCTCAGTGATCCAACCTTTAAAGGACAAATGCCTTATTTACATACAAATACATTTTGAGCCATGCTAGCCGCATGGTTCTATGTAAAACAAAGTTGGTCTGTCAGTCTGTCCACCACTTTGATCCAGACTAATGATGATGGTCCCCAGTCGATGAATCCTACTGACATTTGGGATCCCCTGATTGTCCTTCTAGTACCACGATGAGGACGAAAGTTGTGGCCGACTATGGATTAGCATGACATTTGTTTCACAATGGATTAGCATTAGTATGTTAACATTGTTATAATGAGCAAGTTAACATACTGGCATTAGCATTCAACTTGTGCTAATGTCAAACCTCACAGGGACACTAGAATGACTTTATCCTCTTAGTATACTATTTTCAAAAGCTTCCCTTGAACCTGAGGCAGATGTGTACGTTTAGTGAACCAGCTGCTGTGCTTTTAATTCTACACATGTTGCCGCAACTGTGAGGTAAAGTGCACTTAGTCTTTGAAAATAAACAGACAAACCTTTCACTGACAAGAGAACATTTTTAGTTGCATCTCATGTTTTGCGTCATTGTTCTTTTATTGCAAGGGAGTCATGATTAGGAATGATTATTTCTTCTATGTTTTACCATGTCTTCAGTTATTACAATTTCAGCTATCATAAAGTGTTGGAAGGCCATGAAATGCAAACTATTATCGGCTGTGTTTGATATGAACCCTTTTAATTAGTCACTTTGCTTGGCTCCTCTTCTCGAGGTGTCTACAGGAAGCAGTCATGTAACCTGTTATTAGGCCTCAGTCCCGTGTCTTTCACCCCTTTTATCAGGCCTCTCCTTTTGTGTTGCTGAACATTATAAGTCTTGTCTGATGGGACCACAGCCCAGCTCTCTACATGGGAGGGGGGTTGGCTGTGGAGGGTTGGAGGTGCAGTGGTCCTTTGGAGCAGCTGGACATCTGGGTCTCATCAGAGAGTTGATGGAGAAAGAAAAGAGGGGGTGGGAGAGTGAAGAAGAGGACCAAAACAAGGGGACAGATGGGGAGAAAGAACAAGGGAGAGTGTGGGACAAAGTGATAAAGGGAGAGGAAGATAAAGCAAATTGGGCGGGCAGTGCTGATAAGTCTTTTGTTATGAAACCCTAAAAGGGAAGCAGCATTTAGGGAGAGCGAAAGTGAGAGCGAAAGAATGCCAATATGCCATTATCTCACTGTATCAAGTGTGACTGGAGATTAGTTGACAAGTAAGAAGATAACATTTGCTGAGGTTGGATACACATTCAGTGGTTCGATTCATTTAAAAGCATGTGTCTGCAGCTCTGACAACAACCAGGAAAAAATGCTGAAAAAATTCCAAATTCCAAACAAACCCATTTTACATTAATCTCAGCATTTTTTTAAATTGTAGCTGTAACTGAAGCTTCCATGTCCTTACCGATCACTTGAGGAAACTTTGTGCAGCTCCAGATGAAGCCACAAAAGGTTTATACACTTCCTTCTCATATGCAATCCCTCAAACCTGTAAACATACTTGGATGTGTAGAAGTGGTGGTTACCCTTTAAGTTATACGTTATTAAGATTCAAAGTCAGGTTATCTGTTGAATCATTTAATTGACAGTAATTTGATTTAAATGTCATTTGATATTAAATCCTTGGTAATTGGTACACATTATTGAGCCCCAACTAGTAAAAACTAACATTCAGGATCTATGAGGTTAAATAACAAAAACATACATTTTATTTTGGCCTTCAGTTTAAATAGCTTGTGTCAGTTTGTCAGTGTTTTAAAAGTAACTTTAACATTTACTGTGTGCCTCCTAACTATTGGACAATACAGACCTAAGTAGCCCATAAAACACTGTCTCTGTTTAATAATAGAAGCCTCTCTGAGCGGAAACAAAAACTTAAGAGTGCTTGAAACCACTTTGTAAAAATACCAGCTGATGGAAAAGACAAAAGCGGAACATGCTGACAACGAGTGCCATTTGTTTCCTGTATTGGGGTCAGAGGTCAGAGGTGCTGGCATGCTTTCTAACTGGGGACTTTCTCGTCAACAATGGGGACAGAGGACAGCGGTAGCTGTAAGCTCTGTGGGTCAGGCTGTGTCAGGCTGTCAGCAGGGTTATCATGTGGGTGGTGGGACTGTCACTCTGTTGGTACTCGAAACAGAGTGGGGGACCACCACAGTTTGGTAATTGCCTTCTGACCTCTCGTGGCTTGGGGCCAACAGGCAGAGACTTCCAGACAGGGCCTTATTCCTGTGAGTGTGTTGGTGAGTGTGTGTCAGTGTCCATCAGTGGGGTAGCCCCTTTTCCCCTCAGGTGGCGGGAACTCGCTGACTCTATCGGTTTCATTGGACACCCTCGGCAGTAAAGACCTCAACTGCCCTGCTTGCTCGTGCTTTTCCCAACATAAGAAACAAAAAACAGCAACATGTAAACTTCCCCTGGGAGCGTCTGAGGATGTAGAAGAGGAAAGGAAAGGCGAGGAGTAAGGATAAGAAGAGGTGGAGGGAGCAAGAGTAGGAAGCTGATACGGTGTTGGTGTGATTCGATCACGCCCTTTAGTGTTCTTTCAAGAAAGTTCCCTGTACAAGTCTACACGGTGTAATGTGTATGTCTGTGTGTTTTAGGGTGATGATTGACGTTGGAACAGACCCAAGTGGGTGGGTTTATCTGACAGAAATTGTTTTTTTGATGTGGGTGTGTGTGATGATCTGGGAAAGGCGAGTGTCAGGTGGGCAGCACTAATGTGCAGGAATGCAGAGATTCCACAGTGGCTTTGTGGATCGACTGTGTCACTGAGACAGCTGCCCCCCCTCCGAAACCCCAACAGGACCATGGGAATAAACCGCACAGGCGGCACCTTGAAAGCTCTCTCTCTCTCTTTCTACTGTTCACTCACTCACACACTCACAAACACACACACACACACACACACACACACACACACACACACACACACACACACACACACACACACACACACACACACACACACACACACACACACACACACACACACACACACACACACACACACACACACACACACACACACACACACACACACACACACACACACACACACACACACATACTTATCCACTTGCAGCATTGTACTGTGGTGTGAGTGTGTATTATAAAGACAGAGTGAGGTAGATTAGATGGCGAGGGAAGATTAGATTCAGTGATGGTGTATTTATCCTCTCCCTCCCTATAATTTCATCAAGAACATCTGAGAGCTTCAAGCTGTGCACCTGCTTTCATTAAACCTTTAATGCCGGCAATAGAAGGAATACTAACATCATTATTGAATGTTTTCACACATGTACATTTATTTTATTTTATTCCTTTGGTTTAATTATTACAAAAAATGTATGTGAATTTGGCAGGATGAATTTATCTTACTTGCAATAAAGTATTAAAAAAACACACATCAACATCATACTTTGTGAATAAAATGGTGTGTACTTATATTTTTGCATTAATTAATTTGTGTGTTTGTTGGAGTGTCCCTTTGCTTATTTGTCTTTGTGTTTATGGAGTGGGCACTTCCTTCTTAACAAGGCTGTTGAATGTCTGCCGCTTTTAAATCTCTGTGTTGAACAAAGCTTGATTACTTGCTTTGATCAGAGCAGCCATCTAACTGATACAGCTTCCTCTTAGCCTAATGTAATTGGCTAAATCAGCCTACTGAACAGGAAGCCTGATTGCTGCTACTGCTGTGTTTATGTGGTCTGCAGTTTGTGTGTGTGTGCGCGTGTGTGTGTTTAAGTGTGTAGAAGAGGGAAACCAGAGAGAACAGGATGCATAATTAGCCCCTTATTTAAATGGCACCACACATGATACCGGGTCACAGACTTCCTGTGTCTGGGGTTCAGCTGATCTGACATTAGTAGATGGTAATGACCCCTTCACTCGCTTGCCGCCTACCATGACCTACCTGAGTAAATGCTCAGTACAATATAATGCAGCTCCATATCTGGGTGTGTTTGCAACTCATACTTTCAGCCATGCAGTTAGGCATGACAGCAACGATTAGGGGAAAGTTTGCATCTACCTCTGGGGTTAAGATCCAAACCATTTTTCAGAATAGTTGACAGCTGGAGAGACCTTAAAAAAGAAACTGTTTTGATAGCAATTTGATAATCTACGTTACAAATTACATTAAAGGCTGCTTTTAACCTCTCTTATATGGTGTTTCCTGATTTTGTCTGTTTCATATTATTTAAAACTGATATGCTTGGACTCTATGCTCCTTCTTTGTATTACTTATTCTTATTTAGTGACTTTCCTTCTCTCTGTCTCTCTGTTTCCCTAGCAGCCATTGACTGTGTGGTGGGATCTTGGGGTTCATGGTCATCATGCACAGCTCCGTGTGGAGTGGGCAGCACAGAGAGGAGTCGCCTAGTGTCTGTTCCCCCGAGAAACGGAGGCACGCCCTGTCCTGACCTCAAACAGCGTCGAGGATGCTTTGGAAACAACGCCATATGCAGCACGGCCAAAGGTACGTTTGTGAGATTTTCTACATGCCCCAATGCTTGTGTTTATATTATGATGCACGCACTTCAGCTCTGACCTCTGGTACATATTTATCTGGTGTTCCGATATTCTCTGGGGTAAATGCTGTTAACACTTTTACTGTAAATAACAGGCCTTATCTCCAGCTGCACTATTTCATCTGCCTCAGTTATGCGCACACTATTGAATCACCTTCTTAAACACCAGAACACAGATAAACACTTTTTCAAGTAGATTTCCAAGAACACCACTTTGAGTCATTTGCTATATTCATTTTGAGTCATGGTATGAGCTCTAACAGATAAAATGTAAGATGTGTTTATACTTTTCTGTAATTTATTTTTAAAAGATTCTCTTCAGTGTAAGTAAGATTTTCACTCTTCTTTTGCATTTCTACCTTTTTGTCCCCACACCTGACCTGCAGAGGTGGCAAAGATCCTGCCTGATTCTTTCAAGAGGAACTTCAAGGACCCTTGGAGACGACCACACATGCTGATAAAGGAGGAGAAGGCCAGGTAGGGCCTCTATGATCAGACTGCAACAAACACACAGACTGCTCACGACTGACCCGCGCTGTTTTGTCTGTAGTGCTGGCTTTCATGTGCAAAGAGTGGGTTATTACAGCCCATTGCATGGGGCATTGCTTAATATATATATTTCTATAGAGACATTGACTTCTTACAGTAACATAAGATTTACAGTGTTCCATTTCTAAAACATTTACGCTTTTCATTTAGAATTTACCAGCTCAATATGTTGATAGCATATCTTTAAAAGCATAGCTTTAACTAATGACTACATTTAAACATTAATATACAATGCTTTTGTGCCAGTAATCATTTTATATAAGAAAAGTGTTTTAGTTAGAGCCACTTTTGTTTGAGTTCCAAGCCTCAAGGCTGACTCTTAACCTTTCTGACGCAGCTGGAATTATATTTCAGCTCCATATCAGTTTTTTCTCAGTTTTGACTTAGTTCCAAAGGTCACTCTGAAATCAACTTGTGCTCCCAAAGATTAGAGAATAAAGACCAAGTCCAAGGTTGCGATAGCAGAGCTTTGAAATTGCTTTGACTGTGTAACATTACTACAATCATGACTATTTGACTCACGAGCTAACCTTCTCTGATAAGGCAACCATAATCCATGTAAGAGGCAAACTCTCCCTGCATGGATGTCATCTTTGATCTGAGCTGATTGCAGATGTTGTCAGAGCAGAAACATCAGAAATCAGGGAATAAAATGACTGCTTGTTCCCTGATTGCCTGCAAACCTTTCATACTGATTAAGATGGACATTGGATACTTGTGTTTTGACTGAAATACAGAGCATCAGGGGATTGGTAGCACATTACTCAAACGTGATCCATCCAGCATGGATGACACTGAGTTAAAGGGATTTCCCACAGACATCTGGTTCCCGTGGGTCCCTGGTGTTGTCATTGAAATTGACCCAAAGGGACGAGGAGTTAAAATGATATGAAATGATGGTCTGTATTTGTCTTTGGGACTCCAGTTATAGATGGGAGATTAGCTGAATGAGTAATATTTCATGCTGATGGTGAGGTAAGAAATGGTCAGGATTCTGTTATGCAGATCTGACTTTAAACTCTTAAAGGCTCAACACAGAGCAGAGCTAATATCTTTTAGGAATTAAGACATAATAATATTTTATCTTTTTTGTTGTAGAGTGGTTTGAGGTTTTCATTATTTAATTTTTTTGCAATTCAAACCTAATTATGGGGGGTAGGGGGTACCCTCAAGTAAATGCATGTGCACATGAACTGAATGTGGTATGTCCTTGTTATATGTATTATATATTCTTTTCTGCGTCATTCTTAAACAATCCCAAGCTATATTTGATTGAAAAGGTCTGATCTAAATCCATCAAGCATAAATTATTTTTGAATTTGAGTTGTCACTTTTCTCTACTTTCTGCACCTTATATTCACTCCTTTTTATTTACATTTTCTCATTTAACCTTGACATGCAAGCATGGACATTCGACATGAGAAGAACATTTTAAAAATATTGATGAAAAGAAAATGTTATAGTTGGAAAAAGTCTGGAAGAATCACTGATAAAAACTGCAGCGTTATGTTTTCTTTGACAAACCTTCCCACTGGGGATGGTGTTTTGTCACAGATGACTGAATCAGAGACAAAATAAATGGTGCAGATGTTCAAAGTGCTCGCCAGAGAACATAGTGAACAGAAAAACAAGACTTTATTATTATTCCCAGTACAGACTGAGGTGTGTTTATATTAGGATACTGCAGGTGACCGTGACATGTGGCTGTTTGTGATTTGTGATGTGAGTGTTTAAACCTGGCTTGTGTCTCTGTGCCTTCATCTGTTTTCCATTTTCCTGTTTTGATGTTGATGGCGCAGAGGTTTATGTGACGTAGTGATAACAATCCAAAGCCTAATCCAAGAAACAACAACATTAGATGTGGAGCACTCGGATAAAGAGTTGTGAAATAGTTCTCGCTTTAGACCCAGAAATGTGTGATTTGACCTTATGACCCATGTTCTTTCCCAAATATTAGAATCAATTGTTTGTGAAATGGTATCAATTATTGTTGACACTTTCCCTCCCTCTCTTTACTCTGTGCTTGCAGTTACTGTGTGTACCTGCGGGTGAAGCAGGCCAGTGCAGCGTGTAAACTCAAACTGTGGAGCGCTCAGCTGGTGAGAGAGAGGCTGGTCTGTGCCGAGTGTCAGAGTGATGCCATGTCAAAGTCAAACCGCTGCGGAGGAGACGGCTTAGAAAGTACCCGGTAAACCAAGCAATGAAAATAAATAAAAAGACATGTTGATGCATTACACCACTGACAGTTTTACAGTTTATGGATGTGGGCCTCAACATCTATAAAGTTGCTTTTGTCATTTGGGGAACTTGGCTTAAGAAAACTAAAAATAGAACAATGTTTTTTCCCTTGTCAGCAAGTGAAAAGCCAGATAAACAAGGCACTGAGAGACTAATTAAAATATGTGTTATGACTTAGCATGCATTTAAACGTACAGTATGTTGAGTGTAGCTTAATGGATGTCTGGTGGATCAGGTAGCAGCTGCATCTAAAAGAAGGGAAACACCCTCCTCATCACAGATGGTATAATACTTTGTACTTGTTAGCTATCATCGTAGGTGTAATCATTTGCTGTGTAAACCGCAACTAGAATGAAATATGTTCATATATGTTTATATATTATATATTAAATAAATACTTTCATTACTTGTGCAATTAGCAACAATTAGTTTGGCAGGCTTTAATCTGTGAAGAGTATCCAGAATGTTAAATCTGAGCTCATAAATGCAGCTATATATGGGCAGTTGTAAGCCCTCTGTTCAACACACATTTTAAGTCTGCAGCGCCATGAAAAGCATCGATTTGTTCGTTTGACATTGGATCATTTGGAAAATTGTTGCTCCAAAATCATATTGGCCTCATCTTGTTTTAAAGTTGTTTTATTTGCATTTATTTGCGTCTTTAATGCAATGCAACTTTTGACATCTTTTTTAATTAATATCTATACTCTGCCAACATTACAGTCATTATGTGTAGAATTGTAGGCTGGGTTAACCCATGCATACATGTTCACCCTTGAACCTATAATGAAAAAAACAATTCAATTGTATTTTGTTCCATGCTTGATATATGTTCATTTTCTTCCTAGAACGTTCTGGGCGGCAGCTTCAGTCCCGGGCTGTCATGGTTCCTGGGTGCGGGAGTCGTCCTCTGAGGGATGTCGCTGTCCTCCCTACTCTGTGCTCTTCGTGTGAGCCCACATGCAGTTACCAGATATCCGTACGCAGGGACCAGACTTCCCTCCGCAGCCCAAGGCCAGACCCTCCGATCCAGATTACTGGATGGGTAACTCTAGGAGATCAGCAGCATCCTGCCACTTTTTCCTTTCACCTCATAACTACTGTATACACACACACACACACACTCTGTACTGTATTTACTAAGCACACAGAAATTCTTGCATCCATCTGCAGATATTACAGCCACATTGTTTCCTTCAAATCACAACATCTATGCCTTTTTACCTCTAAATCTTTGCTATCTACCTCCATCAATGCAAGTGCATTTGTTAATGCATAATGTATAAATATATAAATATATAATTTTGCTTTATACATTTTCTACTTTTGATTGTTTATGTGTTATGTATATGCGTCTATATAGCTAAACTTATTAGTTAAACAGTTAAAACCTTAAACAGCAGTTGCTGCACCCAGTTTAGCCCTAGCCAGGATAATCACCTGCAGGCTGGAGATGCGGAAAACTGGCTCATCCAAATTGTATCCTATGCTAGAATCCTTAAGTCAATATATCTGTGTCTTACAGTTTTTTCCCTGTTATTATTTCCTTTAAACAAAAAAAAACATTTATACCAGCAAGTCAGTTGAATATCAGGTATTGATTCTCAGGTGCTGAGATGTATGTCTTTGTCTCCCATTAAGTCCCTTTTTCCCATCCGCCTCCATCTGATGGTCAAATGTGTTAGTAGCCTTAAAGATGTTTTTAGGTTTAGTTTGAAAAACTAATGGCGGAAACAATTTCCATCTGTTTATACCTAATGTTTTTGGAGAGGGAAAAGAGCCATTTAAGAGAATTTCACTGTGGTTCTCTCTGTCCTCTGTGTCCAAGACAGAAACAAATTGCTTCTTAACTCTGTTTTCTCTCGCTCCCTGCCCTGCTCAGTCATCTTACATCACAAGGGAGTTTTTTTTATTAGCAACGTGTCATCCAGTAAACCACATTACCGCATATAGCCATGTTACTCCCATTTTATTCATTAGCAGGATCTCCTCCCGGCGCTCCCCACAAATCTGATCTGCACTTCTTTTCTCTCCCTGCCCTTTACTGACTCAGGGTCAGTCAGCTGGCTCAGTACACCTTATCTTGCACTTCTGCTTTGAGAAGAGGACACATTTAGTCCCAGTAAAGGTTTTTCTGTGTCTGTGTTTGTGTGTTTATTTATTGTAAAACAAGCGATGATGTTATAGTGCAGCACAACATACTCTGTACACTGTCCATTAGTGAAAATAAACAACTATACCTTCATTTTCTCCCTTGTCATCATTTCAAATGTTGGTATTTCATTGCATCATTGCATTCAGAAGTTACACAGACCCCAATTAGCATTTCTGACCTCTCTACTCTGCAATTACTATTATGAGCCTGGCCCCGCTAAGTATATCCCTCACGTTGACCAGTGTTTACATGCAGACGTTAACAGTTAAAAGAAGAGCGCTTTTGAAAATACATAACCTAATGCAAACATTTAGCCATCAACATACTTGGTTGAATTCCTGGCATTTCTTTCCCTGTGGTGTAAGCGGTATGACGAAAAGCAAAATGACAGCTAATGTATATAATCATGTATTTGTGGCACATTCTCCTACAATTTTGGTTTGTTTATGTGATGTGAGTGTCAGAGATGATGTGTGGACAGGCTAAACACTGCACAACTTAAACAATCTGGTAGTACATCTGCTACCTGCACGTTTTTGTTTTTACAGAAGCTCTAGAGAGAGAATACCAAGATGTCCAATTTGTAAGCCAGTTTTCCTCCTGCCTAGCGTGATGTATGGGCAAGTTAACTGAACATGGAGGAGTGGATGTGTAAACCTTGACTGTGACCCTGATTGTTGTTTATAAACACCAAATAAACCACATTATTAGAACATTATACTTTACCATATTTTGTTGTCTTGTAACTTCCTAATGCATCAATTGTATTGCTCATTTTGTCAGGATGCACTGTA
This sequence comes from Notothenia rossii, assembly GCF_949606895.1. Taxonomy (NCBI): domain Eukaryota; kingdom Metazoa; phylum Chordata; class Actinopteri; order Perciformes; family Nototheniidae; genus Notothenia; species Notothenia rossii. Next base: position 25,382,563 of record NC_136909.1, read on the forward strand.
CATTCTGGCAGGTATGTAAGGAGGAGTCCCAGCTGAAGAAAAGTTATAACAGCATAGGAACGATATTAAAAGTTTCAATTTTTTTCACAAAAGCAGAGCAGTTTTGTCTAAAGAATTGAAAATTAGCAGTACTTGGGCTTTGATAAAAACATCACAACCCCAGGATCCCACATTAATCCATTGAAAAATATTCATAATCTTGGCTTATTTCATGTCTTCCATCTCAGAGGCAATTTAAATAACCTCTTCAATTTATCTCTCCAGCCATCCTCCCCCCTTTTCTCTGCACACCTCTCTCCTCCCTGTCCCCAGATCCCTACCAGAGTCCCCTTCGTCAGCACAACTCTTTATTTTCCTTTACTACAACAGTGGCAATAGAGTGCTGTCAGCCTGACAGTCCATCCCCTCTGAAGCAGGCTTTACCCCCCTGGCTGCCCTGCCTCTGCTGCTAACCCGCTTTCCAAAGGGCAGGAAGGCCCGTCTCTGGCCCAGTGCCTGATGGGCTCCGACAGCAGTGTGTTCTGGGATTATGCCCGCTGAAAAGGGGGGCATTCCAGCACCAGCAGCCTTTGTCACAGCACGGCCACTGTTTGCTTTTGACAAGACAGCTGTTCAAAGCCCTCCTGGCCCCCACGACTGGCGTTAAGGGAAAGAACCAAGAGGTGACATCCGTTTATTGGTGATGTTGTGGGATGTGTGGTATCACCTCACCTGAAGACGCTTCAGCAGTATATACATCTGTCTGTGCATCTCACACAAATTGTTTTACATAATTACAATTGAGTGATAAATGCAAGTAAAAGTGACACAGAATTTTTTTGAAATGTTATACCCTGTAGCTAAAAAATATCTCTCCAACTAGGTGCATCTTTTTTCTTGACCGAAACTAAAATGGTAGTTGCTTAAACAAGGTGAAATTGGGTTGTCTGTATTATTGCATTTTGTCTACTGGACCATCCTTGACAGCTTTCCTCCCATTCTAATGTGTAAATGTAGGCCTAGCTGAGATTCCTGGGTCCTGATCTACCTTGTTTGTTTGTTGCCTTAATCTTCAGAGGTGAGCTTTGCATATTTGTTGGTGATACGGCATCATTCAACCAAATGTTGCTTCAAAAATAAAGCAAATATGAAATACATGCTTGAAATGTTTGGGAACTCCCAATAGAACAACCTTCAAGTTCAGACGTGCAGGGGCCTCCTTCAGCATGGGGCCCTGGTTGGTACCCCCATTTTCCCCGCTGTGTCGCCCTGTTGTGCATGTATGCGATTTTTTGAAGTGTGTACTGTAATTAGAGAGTCATCCTAATGAAGGCTTGTTGCCAGTGTAAGAGCAGCTGGTCCAACACAGGAATGATAATGAATGGACGCCTGGACAGGACCAGAGCTACACACAGCTGCTACCCAACAGAGCCACTATAGTAAAAACACACACACACACACACACACACACACACACACACACACACACACACACACACACACACACACACACACACACACACACACACACACACACACACACATCCCATGATGATCATACTAATAAAACAATTATGTTATATTGTATTATATTAACAATGTCTTGTTTTTAAAGATTGGTGTATTGTATTTGCAGTAAAATATGAGCTTCTTTGCTTAAAGGCTAAACATTATTTAACAAGCTCGTAAGGAAGCCTAGCTCTGTAGCTGGAGTACAACTGGACAATCTTGAGGAGGTGGCAGAGGGGAGGAGGAGGAAGCTGGACAGTATCCTGGAGAACTCCTCCCACCCCCTCCATGCAGAGCTAGTGAGGATGAGGAGTACGTACAGCCACAGACTCATCCCTCCTCGGCACAGCACCAAGCGCCTGGGACAGTCCTTTGTGTCTGTAGCCATCAGGCTGCACAACAAGGGGTTAACAATGTGACACACACAAAAACATTGACCTGCACACATCCATGTAAATATATTTAACAATCCGGACTCAAATGTATGTTCATTACATTAATTCTTGTTTTGACAGCTACTTACCTTTATATAATTGTAATGTTAACTTTATCTTTAATTGTATTAATCTACAGTGCATCTGTACTGTACTTTCGCTCTCACTCTGTTGCTGCTTAAACTCCTGAATTTCTCCACGGGGATTAATAATGTTCCATCTTATCTTATTTACTTGATAGTTTTTGTGTTTTGAAGGGAACTTTGGGGATATAGTTTTTGGGACATATTTGAGTGATGTTTAGCTGTTATATACGGAAGAGGATTAGGGCCACATGAAACATATTTTTTAGAAGTGACATTTTTTTCTTTTGGGAGAATTCTGAGGGAAAAAAAATCCCCAAAGAATTGTTTTTATGTGGCCCTGATCCTCTTCCGTAGTTATACGTGTACTATAAAATGTCAGCTATGAACCCCCGTCATTTAAAAACACCTTACATTACAATGCATGAAAATGTTCAAGCAGTCATCAGTGGTATCTTTCTGCAGGAGCTCATAAATTCCACCCTGGAAATATGGCACCACCTTGTGTTGCTATTGACTTACTGCTCTACTTTACCAGAAACACAATTTATAAAACACAGGAAATGTTACTGTGTTAATGTGCTTAGAAATGTTTTATTGGGTATATGGTTTCAGTTTGAATACATGATATTAAATGAAAAGTTCAAACATTTTGACCACAAATGATAATTTGTTGTTCCATCGTTGTAACAGAATTACCTTGTGAAATAATTGATTAGTGTACTTTATAAATCATGTATCCGGTAACATAGTGATTATTAATTCCTATAGTTTTGAGTTTTTATATTCACAGCTTCATATTGTTTACGCTGTTCAAAACTCACTCAATCACATTGTGTAGAATTCAATACAATTTAGCAATATAAACAACTTATATAAAGCTAGGCGAAGCAGGGAAGAACATGAAAGAAATTCAAACTAAATCTTCTAATAATCAAACAAAGTGTCAGACAGTAAGCTGTAACAATGGAGACGAAGGCATGTGGCAAACAAAAGTCAGTACATACTGTACGTACATTTTGTGCTTAAGGCAAAAGTGATCTGACCGTTCAAAGTGTTTGGTGGAGGCAACTCCAGGAAGTTAGCGCTGACATTTTAACCTTACATACAGAACATTCCATTTATAGACATATGATGTATAAGATATAATGAATATAAAAACAATCTATCATTATTTGTCAAACCATCTGTTGATAAGAAAACAAGTAGCCAATTATAAGTCTTTGGCAAATGGCGATATAGAAAATCTAATCCAACTCTGACCACCCGGGAGCTTGATAAAGCAGGGGAAGGAAAAGCAAACAAGTTAACAAATCACATTTCTGAGTGAAATATTTGACTATATCATCATGTCGGTAAAAAACTGAAAATAAGGAATTCATAGACAAATCTGACATTGAACTGAATATTCAGAAATGACAATTCAGTCATTCAAGAACAAAATTAAAATGTCTTAAACCAGCATTAAAAGCACACTTTAGTGTACTGAACATAGGCGAGGATGGAGAGCCAGGTGAGAGGATGAACTGTTGCCTTCTTTTGTTTCTGTAAACTGATTCAAAATGTTTGCTTTATTTGAGGTTTTTAATCTGTTGGTTCGTGTTTTGGATTTTTAGATCCATCTTGTCCACTTTATTCATCAGAGAATCAATGGAGTCGTCCTGGTCATTAATCTCAGCCTGGAGCCCAAGTCCAAGGCTCTTCAGTCTACTCAAGCCACTGCACATCTCATCTAGGTCATTCAGAAAGGACAGCGGACATTAGATAAAATGTGGTTTAGCAGGAAATACTTTCACACCTAACTTTGATTATACAGGACACTGAATAATAATTGATGGTTATACTTAAGAATAACACGTTTCATTGTAATGGTCACTTGTAAGGTTTTGCATTATCAAAATACTCTCAACTGTACATCATTATCTAGGAATAAATACAAGGGAACAAAACCAACAAGTTTTACCTAAATTATTGTCGAGGGTCAGGTGAGCCTGTTTGAGGTGTTGGTTCTGAGAGTATCCATTCTGCCTTGATGAGCTGTCACCTGTTGATGCAGAAGCTCCAAATGCTGGAACATAGAAATGAGAGACGGTGGAAGCCAGTTTCAGTGATGCAAACACAGGTATGGTGAAAAAAGGGAGAACTATTCGAAACAGAAAAAAAACAGCGTTATATACCATCTGACAATGGCCTGTGCTATAATGCTTCAATTAACTGGCTATTCTTTATAATATACTCAGATCAATAGGAGACAGAGATGTTAAGTTATAAATCAAGGGTTTTATTATTATTTACAGCAGGGGTGGGGAACCTTTTTCCTTTACATTTTTACAAAATCCTCCGAGGGTCGTACAAATTATTGAACTCAACCTCTGCTAAAAAAAACACAGCAAATTCATTTGGCCTTTCTTTAATGCTCTGCAAAGAAAAAGCAACCTCTTAATCCAGATATCTCACCATGACTCGCGAATGCATGCATGTGCACGGTTGTGGCATGACCACCAAAACCGAAAGATATGGACACAAGATGTGTGCAAATGTATTTAGTATCCATGTGAACATTATTTAAGTGGGGGTGGACCTAACCTCCTCTAGGGGGGTCCGGGGGCATGTTCCCCCGGGAAGATTTTTTTTTAAATATTGAAGTTAAAAGCATCAATCTGGTGCACTTTGAGAGCAACATGAGGAGATCTATGGGTACATCTTTCAACACCCATATGAAACAGAACTGTAAGCAGATTTTTCTTTTTGTATATTTTACAAATCACTCTCCTTTTAAACTCTATTCTTGTTATCTTTAACAACTTTTTTGTTACAGTCATATAGTATTTTATACCTGTTTTTCATTTAGTCTCTAATGTCTCATTAATAACTATAATGATCATATCAAGGTGTGCCTTAACCTTATTAAGGCACAGAGGTTATTTGAGCCTCTCAGGAGAGAGCTCTCTTCCACCTGGTTGTAGAAAAGCTCTTTCAATTCGTTAGCATAGCTAGCTAACCAGATGCTAATAACAACAGATCGCCACTGTGTTTACAACTAAAGACACAGCCACGCAAACACTGCGGCATGTGTACTGCTCCTTATGGGTACTGCAATATTTGAAGAGCTGGAGCGGCGTTCCGGTGCTTTCCGTCAGCACTCCTTTCAGACGAGACATATACCACGTGAAGACACGTTACACTCGTGTTGTGTTCAAGGAACCTGTCCTTGGCCAGGAAAAACAGGTACTCACTTGTTTAATTATTTTGCGATCTAGATTTCTTCTTCTTTTTTGAAGTGAGAAGCTGTCCGTCAGTTGGACGGACTGACTGACGGACCCCCCCCCCCCCCCCCCCAAAAAAACGAAAACTCTTCGGTTCTCCACGAATAACACAAGTCACCCCAAATCAGCGTTAATAAAGCGGGAGGCGCCGAAAAGCGACTACTTTGCATCACTGCAGTTTGTGATAAAGCTACGCCATTCTGATTGTCTTGGGCCAACTCTTACCTCCTGTTTCCAGCTTTCTCAGATTAGGGTGGCTGGCTTGGTACTTCTCTTCAGTTTCTCTGCTGCTCGACAGGGCATTCTGCAATCTGACAGTCAGAGAAACATGGTTCAGCAATGTCAATGACAAGAAGCTGCGAATGGCTTTGCACATATGTATGGTAGCATTACAAAAACACTAATTCTGGGTCGTTGTTATGAAGGTTTTGTTGTTAAATAATGCTCTCCAATTTGCTCAATAAATCCTAAATACATAGAAGTGATTTTTACTGTGCAGTGAATACATGTACCTGCTGTTGTGTTAGTGGATCTACAAATACCTATTAAAAATACATATCTAAAAGTGTCTGGTTTATCAGACTTTGTTTTAGACTCTGGGTTGTGGTTAAAATAAAAAGGTTTGGATCAGAAGATACTGCTCTTTCCTTTTAAATTTAGATTGGATTAAACGTACTGATTTAGGAGAGAGCAAAGGACAAAACAAAGTATATTTGAGCAGTAAGCCTCAGGACTGCTCTATATTGAAGCCCTATTAAATGTATCTCTCACCTTGAAGTAATGAAAATGACAGATTATATCAGAATTGACTTGGAAGATGAATAAAAAGGATACATGCCAAGTTCAGTAGCGGATTAAGACAGGACAATTAAAATGAGGACTCTTTATCCATGGTATACAAATTGCCGACCATACATTGGTTTGCATTTGAGGTTCCACCTGTCATCACACATTATTCAAATCTATATTGTATTGCATTAGGAAGATTGGATTGTACAGTAACTGAACATATGTTGCACTGGTGTACGGAATAAAGGACACTCACTTTTAAGTCCTAAGAGTCATGACATGCGAGTCAATTTTGGCCATAAATAAAGGATCTTACTTTGCTGTTTTTAGAAACCTAAGATTCTTATTTATGTAGCAAATTACCCTGAAATGTAATATATTTAAAGTTAAGCATTCTTGATTATTTATTCACATAACTATATTGAATATGGAATAATGTTTGAAGGTTGAGTTTTTTTTAAAAATTAGTATATTTAAGTCAGTAAGCTAACTAACCAAACGGACTGTGGGTTGGTGATAAGAGAGATGTGTTGATAGATGAAGTATTCCATTCATTTAGAGAAGGCCAAACAAGTTCAGAAGATGAAATACCAGACAACATCTTGTCTTGTATTCTGCCTTATGATATTATCACTGCGTTTCTCAACTCTTTTTACATCTGTTTTAAAATGATATCACCACATTGATATGTCAACAATTTTGTTATAATATAGGACTGAATGCTACCTGTCGTGGGCCAGGTAGGCCTTTGGTTCTTCAGGTGGTGGTGGCTTTGTCTCTGGCTTGCCCTTGAAGTAATTAACAAGGCCGCCCCACACACTTTTTATACCGTTGATGTGCTTCTGGCTGGTCTTAAGGTCCTGATCCATGTTGTCCATCGCCTTGTCGGCCCTCTTCAGAACTTCCCCCTGTCGCATCAGCTCCTACAGAGACAAAGACAGAGAGGTAGAGCAAAAGAGAGATAGAGACAGAAAGAGAGAAAGAGAGAAAGAAAGAGAAAGATATTGTACAATATATGTTGCCATCGTCTGTCATTGTAAGTTTGATTAGTTTAACATACTTCAGCAGTTTCCACACCCATCTTCTCCGATTCATAGATGAGGCTAATGGAACGGTGACTGCTGTCCACGGCAGACTGAGCTGTATGCATCACTTCCTGCTGGAGGTACCTCTGTCTCCTCTCTGCATCAGTCAATTCACTGTCACTGGGCTCGTCATCAAACTCCTTTCTTTTAGGCCTAAAGTCAGCCTCATCGTCATCATCTGCAAACGGGTTGTGGGTTTTAGGGTAGGCCATCTGTGGAGCAGATACAGAGTGTTTGATACATTAATTCAAGGTCTATTGGACATTTACAGAGCTTTATATCTCACCACAAACCATTTAAAACCATTATTGAGGTCAATAATTCACTTTCACACCCAACAGATTATTTTCTGTGAAATCCCAATATTGTGGAAACCATTTAAAGTGAGAACAGTGAATATTTTATTACATTGCATTTAGCTGACACTTTTATCCAAAGCGACTTACAATAAGTGCATTCGACCAAGAAGATACAAACTTGAAGAAAACAGAATCATATAAGTACATCAGGTTTCATAGAGCCAAAACATTTCAAGTGCTACTCAACTTTAGATAAGCCAGTCCTTCATTAGTATATAAGTGCTTTGTTAGTACTGTAATTCTATCGCTCGAAGTGGAGTCGAAAGAGATGAGTTTTCAGTAATAATTTATATACAGCCTTCCATTGGATCTTAGAACAGCAACCTCCATTTGAAAGTCAATTAAAGACCCATCTTTTTAATTTGGCTTTTAATTTGGGGCAATTGTAATTTTTAGTAGTATAACTGTTCATGTTTTATTGTTTTATGGTTCAGTTATATAACTCTTTCTGTTTGTTTAAACCTTGTTCCCTGTGTCATTTCCTGTCATACTCCGTAAAGCACTTTGGGCTGCGTCAAGCATGAAAGGTGCTATATTTAAAATAACAGTTATTAGTTACGATTATGATTATTATTGTAACATTAAATCAACAGGTTTCCGTTTGAATAATACATTAAATTAACTATGTTGATAAAAACAGTAACACTGAATACTACGTCACACATTTCAATTGTTGCTCATCTATATTCAAATGGCAGTGGGGACACTAATCAATGAAGTAGGACAATACATGATACCATTTACTATAATTCTAGGCTCTGATAGCTTGGATTCCTTTTGCCTTTGACGATTAGTATAATATGTTCAGCTAACGTTAATCAATGAATATATTGATATATAGAATATAGAGCAATGCAATTCCGACAATAATGTTTTGATATGCTTGCTTCGTTTTACTGATTAACATTTGTTTTGCGGATCGGTATACATGTTGCTTTGAAAAATGCTATCCCAACTTTAGGATAAATTAATTAAAACCTTTTTTTCGCTTCAGTTAGGCATACGTTCAAGATGATAAAACACATTTTTAGGAATATCTCAAGATGTTTCCCACAGTCACCTGCTAAACACCTAATAAGACATAATACTACAGATAGTAATAATACAAGTTATAATGCTAACCTTGGCTAAGGGGTGTAAGGTTGCTAGCCAACTGATAGCTAACTGCTAATGTTAATTAACAAAGATTGCAGGCTAAATACACAAACCGACATTAAGGTTTTCTTGTCGTAGAATAAATTATGGCTTATATAAACATAGAAAAGTTTATGTATTTATAGGATGGAGTTATTAAGAGACAAACCCTGTAGACGTTGTTGTTTCCTTATCAGCTGACTGTTAACAGCAGAATATTTCCGGTCACGTGTACCGACGTAATGTCCAACTACTATCATGCGCAACAAAAACGCAGTGACACCGAAGTACTTTTTTTTTTTTTTTTTACCGAAAAACCTTTAATTATGACCCTATATGAAAAAAAAATTAAGTTTGACTTTCATCCTATGAATATAGTATTTGTTTTGTGAAATAAATGGTATCTGAATGCTCTCGTTTAGATTGTCCGTGCTGAGTTGCCGTACTGCGGCTCTGTAGCTGCCGCTGTTCGCCCGTTTCCTCATCGCTGGATCTCCCTCGCTGGATGTATGGGTAAACATGTCTGTAATGGGAGGCGGTACAAGAGGGTTTTACTTCAACACAGTCCTGTCGCTTGCCCGTTCTTTGGCTGCCCAACGTCCTGCACCGGTTGAAAAGGTGAGGAAGGAGAAAATCCAGTTAGCCAAAAAAACATTTGTTAAAATGAACGTTAGAGAGAGGCGTTGAGCAACAGTGTGTTTTGGGTGCAGCTCAGCTTCCGCACAGGCGGCGGTTTATTTTGATCATAGTCGTGACAGTCAAGCTTATTTGACAGGTTTGTACTCATGTAGTTCTGAATTTTCCATATAAAAAGAAGAAAAAATGAAGGCAGAAGAAAGTGGCGTCGCTGCTTGTGCGGCGGCTGCTGCATCAGACAGAGCAGTCAGGCTGGATCAGCAATGCAGTCAAACAGGTTGCTAAAGAAAGCTCGCAGGGCGCCTGTTAACACGACATACCATACCATAGATGCCAACCTGTTGCAGGGATGGTCAGGTCAATATCGAACGGTTTTATTTCAATACAGAAATATTTGTGAAAAAGAGCTGTGTTTGACAATGGCCAGTATTTAGACATAGTGAAGTGACTCTCTTGCACTAAATTACATTTTTAAAATTCCATCTATGTAAAATATGAACAGCCAGGGCCTGCCCTAGACATTTTGATGCCCTAGACGAGATTATGATTTGGTGCCCCCCCCCCCCCTGCCCTCCAAGCAATACACAATAGAATATATAAACACTAAATGAAAAATCTCTACAAAAGACCAATACACTACAACAACTGAAACGTATTGACATGCTGGTTGTATACATAAAGAAGGTTTCAAATGTATTCATTATTGTATGAACATGCTTTAATTGGGGGATGGACGTCACATCCTGTAGGTATGCCCCCCCGGAGAGATTTGTTTTAACATTTGAAAGAAAGATGCTTCAATCTGGTGCACTTTGAACAGAATTACTAGAGACTAGGGGGTACAACTCTAAAACACCCATATGAAAAAGGTCGGTTTACATAACCAATAACCTACCATAGCCAATAACAAATACATGTAACATATTTTATTTTTGTTGTTCATTCATATCTTATTTTACCTAGTTAACATTTATTTATTCATGCATTTATTTTTAATATCTCCAGTTTTAAACGATATTTTTGGTTACTGTCCTATAGTATACATTGGAATGATTTCAAACCTGTTGTTATTTATCCCAATAATTATAAAGGAGTGCCTTGGAAATATTTGATTACATAAATTGTGACCAAACCGTTTGAGACCCACTGAGATAACTTAGACTAAAGTGAACTATCTAAACACTCAGAGTCCTTTAACTCACTGAGCTGTAGTTATCAGCCTCAATCCAACAACAATCCGCGGTACCGATGCGCGCCCTGTCTCTCTCTCTCTCTTGCTCGCTCGGAGGCTCTCTCTCACTTTGGCTGTGAGCTGCGGGCGCCTGATAAGTCAACATCCCCCACTTTCATCCCTTACAGCGCCCATCGTACAGGGCAAATGCAAAATGTTGCTGGCCCGGGGTGCAAAGGGCAGGGGTAGACATTAAGGGTAAAATGCCACCGGCCCTCCGGGCCGGTGGAATTGTATTATCACTGGCCCCACCATTGTAACCACTGGCCCGGAGCATTCGTCCAAAAGAAAATCGACTTATAATGAAAAAAATTAACACATTTGTTGCAATAGTAATTTATGCACTAACTACATTATTACTTGTACTAAAACATTTGAATCATCAGTTCTTCCTCATTTTCCTCAATTGTTCATATTTGGTTTATTAAAATAATGATATTGTGGTCATTGTTAAAAAATGTCTGCTATTATTATGAGTATTATTATTTGTATAATGCGCTTTCTGCCTTCCTGTCATTAGGAGTTGGAAATGTAATGGCTATGTAATAGATTAGATTACAACCTTCATTATCCTAAACTGCTGGGAAATTTCCCTATAGCCAATACCTTTATATTTTCTACTCTTCACTTACTTGTCAGCATAGGTCGGCATTGATGTAGAGAGCCGACAGAAGACCTTGTTTATATTGGCATCATATTGAGAGGTGCAGTGACGCTTCATAAAACCAGGAAGTAAGCCGCTGGTTCCCTCGACAAAAAGCAATGGGATTTCTCCACAGGGTTTTGGAAAATAGCTGGAAATAAGGTCTGTGGAAAACAAACCTGTTTGATAAATGCACGTTTTGTTCAGCCGGATAATCTCCACGTTTTGTTACCCTACTTTTATAATTTTCGAATCATAAATCTAATCGATAGATTATAAAAGTGTTTTAGGACGCGTTACAGTGTAACCTTCTCTCCCTCTTCTTCTCATACTCCCTGTCACTCTCCTTTAACTCCTCCGGTGACTTTCTTTTATTTGAAGATTGTTTTTTGCCCGGCGCTTGGCCGGTTACCGCTTGTATTAAAAACATTTAGGTGAATAGTCTGTAGTGAAGGAGCGCGCTCCCGCTCACGGGAACCTGCTCGCGCTGCTCCGCAGCAAACAGCTGTTTGCTTTTCACCCAACAACGACAACCGCCTCACGAAACGCTATGTTGTAGCGTTAATAAACGAAACAATTTAACTAAATTGCTAGTCAAAATACCAATACCACAGGACACATTTTTTTTTTAAAGCAATATTTTTAGTGGCCCGAGCGGTCAAGTGGAAAGTACGTTATGCTGGCCCGGGGTGTCTAAATAGTGCTTCCGGGCCAGCGGGCCATTTATAATGCAGAGCCCTGAAAGGGTGTTTACTTTTATTCAATTATTAATGTAAATGTATTAGGGCAGAAAATTAGACAGAATACAAATTAAAAAAAAATGTTAGTAATGAATGATAGTAACATACAGTAGTCTAAACGTTATTTAGTGTAGCCTCAACTTTAAACTTTATCCCCTGGAGGAATGTAGACTGATAAGGTAGAAGCAAAACAGACACTAAAAAATAATATACAAATAATAAAGAAAGAATGGTATGTTCTCTATGTAAGCCAAGACCAGTGTACGTAAATGTTTTTTTAAGGTGCAAAATCAGTGGTGCAGTTTCCTGATATTCCTGTTACGGTATATCTTTTTGAAAAAATCCAAACTTTATTTTAGAACATGCAGTTACTCTCAAACATATCCTCAAATTCAACACTGCTCTACCTGACAATTACTTTTGATTTATCTTTATCTATATTGATTTGTCTTATCAAGATTATAATTTGTTTTGCTCTTTCAGATCCAGAAGCTACAATGCATGTGTCCTGTGGAAGTCCATGGTGTGTTCACTCTAGATGTGCGGCGCAGAGATGCTGTTATTGCGTTGGCTGTGTTTCTGGTGGAATCTGGCTTACAGGTGGGTGGTGATCAGCGAAAAGATTGTGATGTTGTTGAGCTTTTTTTAACACAGAGCGTGGATATCAACATCTCCTAAAATGTCATCGTTAGACTCATGACAACAAATCGATCTTATGGTTTAAAGTCCAAAATGTATCCATAGTTTATTACATATCGATACCATAACCTGTTATATCTAGAAATAATTAGTTTAATTTTAGTTGTATGACTCTGCTTTTTCAGCCCCTCAGCAGGACTACACCTATATCACCATAATAAGCTTATTTCCATAATCCGATTAAAATGGTGATTAGACATGCGCTGCCCATGTAAGCCTCTAACCTCATCAGACTTTACTGCCATCTCATTAGATAGAGATGGTAAGTTCACTTTTTGACATTAGAGTGTTATTTGACATTTTCTTTCACTCAGATCTGGTTGTAGTCGGACTTAACAAGGCTCCATATACAGTATCTTTGATTTATCAGTGCAATTAAGGCAAACTAAAGTGCTGCTCTGTGCCAACAAGTGCAGTGGTTTGTGGTGTGTAATGTTCTGCTTCACTCTGGCAGCACAAAGACATACTTGTTTCCTACTTGCTGAGCCTACTGAGAGGGCTACCACGGGTCCAATGGATCGAAGAGAGCTCGGGAAAGAAAGGAAAGGGTGAGTACAATCCTCTTATAGTGGGACCTTTTGTTTTACATAGCTTCTATAAACTTAATCCATCATTGAACCTATAATGTATCGTAATATAATATGTCTAATTATTCTGACAAATGTCCAGTACTAGCTAAAGACATCATTAGATAGTATTTACATCCAATGTCTTTATAAATTGCAATATCTTGCTGCAAACATACAGTAGGTGACATCTAACAGAATGATTTGTGTTTCTGTTGTTCTCTGCTCTTCAGAATTTCTGCCGGTTGCAGAAAACTTCAGCTTCTGTCTAGTGACTCTTTTGGCAGATGTGGCTCAGAGGGACCCAGAGTCTCGACAAGAGGTCAGCCTAAAAATTGCTGATAATAATAACTCATTCTAAGGTTAGGCCGCATTGCAGTGAAGTGCTAAGTTATTGTTTCCCCTTCAGATCCTGAACACTTTAATGGAGGTCATGCAGTCATTGCAGGACATGTGCCAAACACCTGATAACCACGACAAAGGTACACACGCACACACACACACTTACACACAATGCCATTACAAATGTCCTTCAAAACATAATGCTCTCTTTTTGTCTCCAGTCTATTTGTGCAGATATATTGTCCCAGGCCTGCTCGGCATGACTCGGGCATTTGGCCGCTACAGCTACACAGAGGAATCCTTGTTGTCCAAGCTGTTCCCCAAAGATTCGCCTCAGGCCCCCTGCGTCGCAGAGGAAACTGAGGGAGTGCGGCGCAGATCCTTCAATGATTTTCGCTCTATCATGCCATCCTCACTGCTTACGGTGTACCAGAATGACACTTTGCGCAGATGCACAGGGACCACCCTCGACCCGTCAGCACTGGTGTGTGTTTGAATGACAAAAATGCACTTTTGATGACTTTGTGATTGTCATTTAGTGTTTAAAGAAATGTCCTATTATGTGCTGTCTCATAGGGCTGTAAAGATTCAGGAGGCCACTCACCCTGCTCTCCTACAACCCCTGGCCCCCATTACTTTGAAGGTACAAGCCAAAAAACAAGAGCTTCTTTTTTAAGAATGTGTTTGCCAATGTAAACCTAGATTTTGTCAACTAAGCGTGGCTTATTATTGTGAGCAATACACACTATGTAACAATGAGGTACTTGCAAATTGCTTATCTGTACTTGTGTATACCCTAATTTGAATTCCTTGCTAAGACATATTATGCCTTCAGGATTGTTTTGACTGTGGGCTCTTCCATTTCAGGTGCTTACCTCCCAGAAAGCAGCACAGTAGATCCTGACGTCTATTTCTCAACAGTAAGCTCCAGTTTCTCAGTGTCTCCTCTCTACATGGGAGCTGAAAGTGAGGTGGAGGTGCCCATTGAACTGCTCCGACAGCTCCTGGCAATGGTACAGTAGCCCACTCCCCGTTTACCAAGATACTGCAGATGTTGTCTCTCATCTGGTATACATACAGAATATCGCATCTTTATCTGTTGTTGTGTATGTTGTCGATTTACAGGTGAAGAAGTTTGTTTCTGACTCGTTTTTGAATGCGCTCAACGACACTATGACTGAAGTTACAGAGGTAACTATTTTAACAAACATTGTAAATGCTGATTTTTAAAGTTAAATTGCTGCCAGTTAAATAATCTTATATGTAATTTTCTTTTCTGTTTGTTGTTAAGTCTAATCCTGGAATCAACCTCTATTACAAAACCTTCAGTGACACTCTCTATGTGTGTGTGTTCAAAATGCTGCGGGACACACTATACTACATGAAAGGTAAAGCATCATAAATAGCTTATTTGTTCTCAAGACACACAGTCAGGATCAGGCGGTTTACTGTGGCTTATCAAATGGGGACCTACATTTCTCTTCATGTTTCTCAGACCTGCAGCCAGCATTCGTACGGCAGGTGCATGACTTTGTACTGGAACAGTTCAGCAGCAGTCAGTCGGAGCTGCAGCGGGTGCTCCATGACGCGGTCGGCGTGACGGTGGAACAGAGCCCCCTCAAGCTCCGTTGCCAAGCCAACGCTGCCTGCGTAGACCTCATGGTGTGGGCAGTCAAAGATGAGCAAGGTAATTGTAGCAGAGCCTGAGCCTAGCATTGTGTTCAGATGTCATGATCAGATACTGGATTGTGTTTATTTATCCTGGTTATATCCATTGTCTTTCCTGGTTCCTTTTTTTATCAAGGCGCTGAGAATCTTTGCACCAAACTATCAGAGAAGCTGCAGTCGAAAACATCCAGTAAAGTCATCATTGCTCACATGCCACTGCTCATCTGTTGCCTACAGGTATAAGAATACGTTAACTATTACAGATACTAGTTCATCTTTTTTGTTTCGAAAGTTACTTGACTAAAAGAAAAGAAAATATTTAATATCGGTTATCCTGGTGAATAAATGGGCTAAATCACACGATTGCCTGGTATGAAACTGAAAAACTTGCATATCGTATGTTTTCTTTTCTTTTTTGAGTATTCCATTTTTATTTTTTCCGCTTGCCTCTCCCTCTGTTTTAGGGTCTGGGTCGTCTGTGTGAGAGGTTTCCAGTAGTTGCTCACTCTGCCACAACCACTCTCAGGGATTTCCTGGTGGTTCCATCCCCTGTTCTTATAAAGCTCTATAAGTATCACAGTCAGTACAACACAGGTACAGATATTTATTTACTATTTGGGGTAAACCAGTCACTCCTGTTTGAAACTCAAAGGAGTAAGCCTATAACTGGCTACACAGCGGCTGTAGTTTTGGAATTTGATAATTACCTTTCAACAGCATGTAGATTTCACCATTTGAATAACATTTACCTTCTTAAAAAAGTGAATGTATCGAAGATATATCCAGCATAAACCTCTTAATCCTTAATACAGCACACATGATCAGAGCCAAAAGTGAACAGGAGTAAAGTGCTGTAGCTGATGACAATACTGTTATGTCAATAACAGCGTCATTGTACATTCAGCCCTCATCTACTATTGATCTTAACAGAGAGTTCATTGATGAGCTGCTATAATTACAGACAACCGGAGATGCATTCCAGGATTTTCAGTAGTTGCTCATTTGTTAGATTATTAAATATGTCATGCCCAGTTTGTTACTACAATTAGCCTTTTTATTTTCTGTGCAGGTTCCTGTTTTATGCAATGTTTAAAATCGTAAAAGGTTCCAAATAGCTTGTTTTAATGCTCTTTTTGTTGATGTTTCTCGCTTTGTGTTCTTACTTTTTAAGCCACTGGAGATATCAGGATAAACGTGACCAATGAGCACTTTCAGTCTACCTTCAACCTGCTGTCAAACAGGAAAGATCAGCCGTCAATGTACGAGCAGCTCAGAGACATTTCCATTGACAACATATGCAGGTCAGACACAAACACTCGCTATGATAATAAAATATGATCTTATGGTGTGTTTATTCACACAAATTGCTCGTCTTTTTGATCCCTGTTCAATTTCTTCTCTAAGATGTCTGAAAGCTGGCCTGACCATGGATAATGTGATAGTGGAGGCTTTTCTGGCTAGTTTGTCTAACCGACTGTACATCTCACAGGAGAACGACAAGTGAGCAACACCATTGGTTGAAATAAAAATAGCTCCATTGTGCCTTTTATATCAGTGGAGATTTTGAAATCCTTGACACCACAGCTGCTGTAAATATAAAACTTGTCTTTCTGCCAGGGATGCCCATTTGATCCCAGATCACACTATTCGAGCACTGGGTCACATTGCAGTGGCTCTGAGAGACACTCCTAAAGTCATGGAGCACATCCTACAAATCCTTCAACAGAAGTTATGCCAGCCTCCATCCCAGCTGGATGTACTCATCATCGACCAGCTGGGCTGCATGGTCATTACAGGAAATGTGAGTTCAAAGATACAATAATGACACATTTTTTGAGAATTTTGCCTCCATTATTGAATGTGTTTTGGCTAAAAAGGGCAAAATGTAACCAACATGGAAATATTTAAATGTGTAAACCCCTGTTATAGTTGGAGGGGAAATGCAGTTATTTGCGTGAGATTGACATTTTAATTACAGTTGCCTAAAAGAAGCAATGCTACCCTTGTTTCTTAACCCAGAGAGGCTGGCATGCCACAATTACTAGGAATCTGACGGCTGCTATTTCCTTGCTCAGTGCATTGTGCATTAATAATAGGTTCCAGTGTTCCGCTATGGGGGGGGTTGACGGCGGAGTACCCAAAGTGCAATAGACAACAGTTAACAAAGGACTGGAAAAGGGGCTGACTTCATGCAGCAGACACTTGCTAATAATTTGGTAGCCAATAGACCGATCCAACCTCTTCAGTCGTGATATTTATATCTGGGCTCTGGGAATCAGCCAATACATATAGTGTATATGTATATAATGTATACAGTGTTTCATTGTTAAGCTGTATGCCTCACTGTTTGAACTTGACTGGGATCGTTATTTTTTGTGTCAAACAACATGGCTTGACTTAAACATTGCTTTCCTTACTTTGTATTATTATAATGTAACAAATACATTGATATACATTTATATATAGTTTTTATTTATTTTTCAAATGTTCAATTGTACACCAGCTACCTGGTAAGAGTCTTCAAAGCAAGACATACAAATGTCAGTATATCATATACTACTTGTAAAATAAGAACATAGTTTTAAATCAGCCCCATTGTCATCGATTCCAATCCAGTTATTTGAGTCAGTTTTGGAGGATCCCTAAAATTATTGGATTTAAAAATGTTTTTATAAGCTAACACACACATTTTCTTTCAATTTCTTGCCTTCACAGTTTAACTCTAACGTCTGTTGGTCTGTCCTGTAGCAATACATCTACCAGGAGGGGTGGAACCTGTTCCAGCAGATCAGTGTGAAGGCCAGCTCAGTGGTCTACTCCTCTACCAAAGACTACAGAGACCATGGCTACAGGTCAGCATCTGCTTTACCCTGTTCACAGATCTACCAGCTTTCCCAGCTTTGTTCATCTTTGCCACTGCTACTTAATTGAAGTAGATTATAAGAGCATATTCTCCTACATTTCTGTTACATCATGTGTTCTGCTATAATCTTTAGAGCACATTCGATATAGAACAATATCATTTCGTTTGTGTCCACATTTACTTTGTTAAACTGTCCACTCATCTATCCTGTGTTTTGCCCCCAAGGCACTGCTCTCTGGCAGTGATAAATGCTCTGGCGAACATCGCAGCCAACCTGCAGGGGGAGCAGCTGGTGGATGAGCTGATGGTGAACCTTTTAGAGCTGTTTGTTCAACTAGGCCTGGAAGGAAAGAGAGCCAGTGAGAGGGCCTCAGACAAGGGGCCAGCGCTGAAAGTAAGTGCCTATATACACTGAACAAAAATATAAATGCAACACTTTTGTTTTTGCTCCCATTTTTCATGAGATGAACTCAAAGATCTAAAACATTTTCTATATACCAAAAAATAACCATTTCTCTCAAATACGGTTCACAAATCTGAACAAATCTGTGATAGTGAGCACTTCTCCTTTGCCGAGATAATCCATCCCACCTCACAGGTGTGGCATATCAAGATGCTGATTAGACAGCATGATTATTGCACAGGTGTGCCTTAGGCTGGCCACAATAAAAGGCCACTCTGAAACGTGCAGTTTTGCTTTATTGGGGGGGTCCGAAAACCCTAGGGTTAAACCCTAACCTTAACATGTTACCCATCTCCTTGGCATAGAGTTGATCAGGTTGTTGATTGTGGCCTGTGGAATGTTGGTCCACTCCTCTTCAATGGCTGTGCGAAGTTGCTGGATATTGGCAGGAACTGGAACACGCTGTCGTATACGCCGATCCAGAGCATCCCAAACATGCTCAATGGGTGACATGTTAGGGTTAGGGTTAGGGTTAAACTGACTGGTTTTCGGACCCCCCCCAATAAAGCAAAACTGCACGTTTCAGAGTGGCCTTTTATTGTGGCCAGCCTAAGGCACACCTGTGCAATAATCATGCTGTCTAATCAGCATCTTGATATGCCACACCTGTGAGGTGGGATGGATTATCTCACTATGCTCACTATCACAGATCTTTTCAGATTTGTAAACAATATTTGAGAGAAATGGTTATTTTGTGTATATAGAAATTGTTTAGATCTTTGAGTTCATCTCATGAAAAATGGGAGCAACAACAAAAGTGTTGCATTTCTATTTTTATTCAGTGTACATCTAACGTCTAAACACAACAGGAAGTTGATAGCAGCAATGTTGGTAGATTGCTAATCCCTCTTTGTCTCCCTCAGGCATCAAGTAGTGCTGGAAATCTGGGAGTCCTCATTCCAGTAATTGCTGTGGTGAGTGTGTGATTTCTATAAAAACTGCTGCACCTTTGGAGATAATTTCCATTAATCTAAAACAAGAATTTGTGTTGCAATACCCACCCAGTGCACAGTTAAATCATCTACAGCATGCGAGAGCTTCAAGCGAATCCAATTGTTTAGTGAGCAATTACCTCTATCTACAAATATTTACCCTGTTAGCTCCTGTACAAATATCTGTGTCACGAGTTCACTGCCGGAGGTTATTAGAACTATGCTTTCTTACTATTAACCTGTCATTACATGAGGTAAGCTATATGAAATTGGTTTTGTATTAAATATATATGTTTATGTGTATAGAAAAAAATACTCCTTTTTTCGTTAACACTCTTATTTTCATAGACATACCTATCTAGTACATTTATATATTAGTTTAATACCCCTTTATTGTTTTTTATTTTGTCTTTCTGCAATTATTACAGTTCGGCATTAGGGTAATGACAGTCATACAATGTCATCTCTTTTTAGCACATTTCTCCTCTTGCCTCATTGGAAAAGATAAAACATTAACAGAGAGAAAACAAATACCCGTTGAGTCACTCCAACAGGGTCACAACCATAAACTGTATATATGGTCACAACACAGAATTTAAAAAATAATGACTTGATGTTACATGTAACAAACTAATAAAAGTAATTATGAAACAAAACAACACCCCAGCTATTATAGGGTTGTATTATATCATAGTGTTTAGGATGGGTGTTCTGACCAAAAATGTGCCTGTCTGGTATATTTTAGCCATTTATATATTATACTTTTGGGTAAAGTTTAGTTTTGTGAAGGGTTGACGACCCGACCCATGAACACAAGGCAGTCTGTGCGATGTTCGTAGATCAGGAAGAGGAAGGGACGGTCCACAATGAAGCGGATCTGAGAGGAGAGGGGCATGAAGCCCACCTGGGTCAGAGCAGCAGCCTCAGTCCCCTCCTCGTTCACAGTGATGGTTCCCTGGTGCTTCAGCTGTGGGGGAGACCAGGAAACTTCCATTATTTTAGAAAGACTTTGCATTGCCCACAACAACATCAACACTTTATTTTGATATGTGCCTCATGAAAGATTAACTCTTACTCACCCAGTTCATGGAAATATTTTCAGAGGTCATTCCAGAGAAATCTCCACTCTCCTGGAACAAGTCAGTGAGGCCCATCTCCTTCAAATTGGGAATCAAGTCATAGTTCTGCTCCAGTTTAAAACGAGGTAACACCACCTCTCGAGTCCTGGAGGAAGGCATAAACAAGTTTCCTCATGGTTTAGTTTTTAAATGTCCGCTAGTTCTAAACATTTTCACCAGAGCGTTAAACTAAAAAGAAGAACTGTGTGCTTTCTTAGCTATCCGGTTCAGGAGAATGCTGCTGACCTGTTTGTCATGTTTTTGATCCACTTTTCGACAACTGTGGGAGAGATCTCCTGCTCCAAAGTCCTCATGCCAGTGATCTTCGTAGGCAAGGCAATGAGCATGCTGATTTGTCCTGTGTAGGGGAGCTGAGAAGAAGAACGTTTACGTCATTGTTATGCTGCACAGTAGCGTTTTTATGTCCACTATTCGAACGCCAAGTAAAACATTTTTTTTAGTGTGAGGCCACCCACCTGTAGGATGTCGCACTCTAGTTCATGGTCGGAAGCAGCAAGATAGTTCCCCTTGTTGGTCATCATTGGCACGCGAACATTTGTCTTTTCGTTAACTCGGAAGTTGCGATAGTGAGTCATTTCTTTGGGGAATTTCTGTTCCCATGTACCTGATCATACAAACAAATAGTCATACGTTTACTTTGCGATACGAATATCCAAAGAAGCCAGACAAATGTTATGTTTGCCTCTTAAAGAAGTGAATGGACAGTTGACTCACCTTTGAAGTACAGGTAGTTGAGCAGCATCAGCACCATGTTTGGGTCCACACTCTTGAGCCCTTCCTTGATCAGCCCTTTGGTCAGCTTTTGGATGCGGTGATTGGCCTTCTTCAGGAAGGCCTGGTCCCTGAAATCCACTGACTGCGGCTCTGCAAAATAATAAGCCTTTGTCTCTGTGCGGAAACTATCTTTCACCACGACATCCTTCTTTACGTAGACATCGTTCACGGAGCGTAGCGTGTAGCCAAAGTTCCTCCTGAAGAGCCTGTGCGTCAGCTTCCTGAACAGCTTGTGCACTGTTGTGTTGTCGTAGTGATGGCTAGCATTGACAAACTCTGCGAATCCCAAAGCTTTGTAGATCTGATCCTGGGTTCCCGGTCCTGCTCCTAAAGACATCATCCCCATGGCAACAGATATACCAACAGGGGCGAGCAGGATGTTGTCGGTCTGGTTGACGTCATTACGAAGACTTCTATAGAGGTTGAAACCGAAATGTGCGTTAACAATGTTGAGGCGTTGGAGGCGAGAGCGAGCGTGGAACAGCCGCAGGAGTCTAGCCCGGCGGATCTTTGGGTCGGAGGGTTCGGCAAAGATGTCGATGTCCGGGGCGGGGGTGGCGATCTCATCTATCTCATCCCCTTCACTGAAACATAAAAGAAACTCGTAATCCATAAATTCAATGATAGAATGACTCTATATTTGTTTTAAAAGACCTTTGAATTATACAGTAGCTGCTTTAAAGGTCACTGATCATTTTGTTATGGTTGAACATTTTATTCTACACAATTCAAAAGTTTATATACACTTTCATACATATACATATTTACAGCAATGACGACAGAAAAATATAATCAAGTATAAAACAGACAATTTACAAGTAAATAATAAGAGTTGTCTCTGTCAGGCCTACAAAAAGCATTTTTTTTACTTCATTTCTTTACACCTCAAGTGTTAGTACTCACGTATAATCGTCATCACCCGCTGCCAGGATCTTATCAAAATCAATATAATCTTCATCCTCAAAATCATCAAAAACTAGGTCATTAGTGACAGTGTTTTCTTTGTGGAACTCCAAGGGGATGTCCTCAATATCCACTGCCCCCCCAGACTCAAAGCCTCTGGGGACCTCTTCAGGGTCAGCGAAGTGAGAGCTGAGCTCTTTGATCTCAGCATGGGACGGACTGACCAGCAGGCAGGCCACAGAGAGGACTGAGATGACCCACATGCTGAAGTCTGAAAGAGAAGGAATAGACATTTAGTTTGGCCTAATTAATAATGTGATCAACATTTAGAAGATTCGATAAATATCCGTTTAAATAACTCTGTAGGATCAAAGTTATCAAAGATGTATTGAAGGTTTTAGGATAAAACTATCATAAAAGCAGTTCATTTCTGTAAATCTCTTACCTTTACTGTGTACTGCTGGGAAGTGCTCTGTTGCTTCTGTTTGTGGGACTAAGAGCAACGAATTGAATACAGAACTGAACTTTGATGTGGGCTTCTCCTGAACAAATAGACCAAATCAAACAGAGCAAAAAGTGCTGTGACTGACTAAAACTCTTCACAATTCAGCAAATACAATCAATACTCATTCACTGGTGAAGGGCTAGTTGTCTGGTAGGAGTTGTATGCAGTTGTTAATGTAACTGTTATTTGTATATCTTTATTTAATACAATGAGCAGCATATCGAAAAAAATGTAATCTGATGTATGTATTTGAAGGACTTCTTTAACAAAGTGCGTTAGTTCGAGTAATGCATTTTTTAATCTACATTATATTCGTACTCACAGTTGACCAGACGACTTCCACCAATCAAAGAGGCCAAGCCCAGGCTCCAGAAGCTCTTCAGGGACTTCTGGTTGTACTCGGTGGTCATGGGTTTTGCTGTGGAAGGATCAGGTGAGCAAGAGGAACACTTCCAGAAGTACCCTGAGTTTGTTCACTGAGTCCATAGCTTCCCAAATCCTTCCCTGTTTAATGTGGATGTTTTGTAACTCAGCTGTGCAGATGTGATGAAACACCTTAAATAACATTTCGGAAATGTATATCATGCCAAATGGGTAGATTTGGACAGATGTTGACAGATGTATCTACCTAAGTACAACCAAAAACCCAAATACAACCAAAAACATACTGAAGAGTGTATTATCAGTTACTGCAGTCCACTGACTCCCTGTATTTCTGGATGTGGATGTACTGTATGTGGATGTATGACTGGACACACTAACAGTCCATCTTCAAATCTACAAAGACTATCTCCAGCAGTGCAGTAACGCACTCAAAGCAGCCCGGTCTAATTACTACTCACAACTCATTCAGTCTGGCTCCAGCAACCCCAAGCGTCTGTTCTCCACCATCAGCAACTCCACCTGCACACTTGACCCAATGCCCTTGGGCCTTATATTATTATTATTATTATTATTATTATTATATATACTTGTTTTTTCAGGGCTTTGGCCAGAGGAGTGGTATGAAGGTGTGTGTGAGATTGCCACCACGTCTCCTCTTCTCACCTTCCCCAGTGGAGAACCTCTTCGCTCCGAACTGCAATACAACTCTGCCCTGAAGAATGATACAGTCACGCCGGTACAGGGTTTAAAATCCAGACTTTTTTTGTAGTGAGGTATTTAAAAAATACTTTGGAATCCAGTTACAACAGGAATATTGTTTAAATCTCCATCTCTGTCCACCAGGCTGAGTTGAGCGAACTGCGATCGACCATCAGCAATCTTCTCGACCCGTCTCCTGAAGTCTCTGCCCTCATTAACAAGCTAGACTTTGCCATGTCCACATACCTGTTGTCAGTCTACAGACTAGAATACATGAGGTCAGCTCCTTTACACTCATGTGTCTGGTAAACATTTAAGTGTTTTAATCATTTAAGTCAAATCATGAAACTTTGTAATATTTATTTTTCAGGATGTTGCGATCCAATGATCCTGACAGGTTCCAGGTCATGTTTCGATACTTTGAAGACAAGGCCATCCAGAAAGACAAATCTGGTAAGCGCTTAACAACCGTCCATCTCCGGCTGTTCTTTCCCCTCTTGTCGTCTAAGTCATTTTCTCCAATGCCTTTTTTCTCTTCTCAGGCATGATGCAGTGCATCATTTGTGTTGGCGATAAGGTGTTTGATGTCTTTCTCCTGATGATGGCTGAGAAGGTAGTTAAATTGAATGTCATCGATCCTTATGTTTAATTTGTTGGTATCATTGAATTACAATTAATGCATTCTTATCATGTTATTAGCCCAAGACCAAAGGGCATGAGGAGGAATTAGAGCGACATGCCCAATTCTTATTGATCAACTTCAACCACACCCACAAGAGGATCCGCAGAGTCGCGGACAAATACCTTTCTGGTTTGGCTGAGACGTAAGTGTTGATGAAAGTTTGGCCTCCATCATGGTTTATACAGTTTCATATTTATTATGTGCTTTATCTCTACCAGATTCCCCCATCTGCTTTGGAGTGGTCGTGTGTTGAAGACCATGTTGGACATCTTGCAGACTCTCTCGCTGTCACTAAGTGCTGTGAGTACTGGTGTGGAATATTTAGTGGTGGCCAGTAACTCATCATTTATAATACAATAAAAATTATTCTGAAATGTCTTGTTTTGCAGAATGACTACTTTTACTTTTTGTACATTTAAGTATGTTTTAGGATCCTTATAGTTTGTACTTTTATGAGTGTATATATACGTTTTTGAAAGCATGACTTTTAATTGCAACAGAGTATTTCTACACTGAACTATTGCTACTTTTTGATAAGAACTTCATCTACTTTGGTGAATATTTTCCTCTTTTCTGTTTATTTAGGATATCCACAAGGATCCGCCTTACTATGACATCCCAGACACTCCGTACAGGATCACTGTTCCTGACACCTACGAGGCCCGAGAGGTGAGTTTAGACTGGTATTACACTGATGACCATTAGAGGACAGCAGAGTATCAGTTTTAAAGACATTAGTGTTCTCTTACTTCTCACTCTGGATTGTTTCATATGTTCATCAACTTCATTTGCGTTTAATTAAATGTGTTGTGTCCATGTTACATCATTTACATGACTAACTGAGCTTATTATAATTATGAAAGAAGAGTCTGCCTAATTAAGATTTATTTGAAATTTGATTCTCCAAAAACCCCTCTCTGAATTTATGAACCCAATTATGGTTTCTTTTTCTCCTTGCAGAGCATAGTGAAGGACTTTGCTGCCCGCTGTGGTGAGATCCTGAAAGAGGCCATGAAATGGGCCCCTTCAGTCACCAAGTCCCACCTACAGGTGAGTTCCTTCTCCTTTATTACCTCAGAGTGGAGATCTTGTCTTTGAGGTCAGAAAAATCTGCAGATATGGGAATTGTAGCTATTTTTAATTTAGTCAAACAAAACAGAAGTGTCTATACAGTAAGTAAATCTAAAAAAGTCAGTGATGATCTTAATGAAAGTTAAGATACCATAAGTCTTAACTTCACTTCTGACTTTGGTTTTGTTTGTAATTTAAGCAATCAGTTTAATTACTTATAGAAGTAATACAGAATACCTAAAATAACTTGAATTAGTTTTTTGAAGGAAACAGTTCATTGTATATCTTTAATGGATTTTGTATCAATGTCCCTAATATTCTGCATCTCTAAGTATTTTCTGTTAACTCCCCTTTTCTGCTGTGCAGGAATACTTGAACAAGCATCAGAACTGGGTGTCAGGACTGTCCCAGCACACCGGCCTGGCCATGGCCACGGAGAGCATCCTTCACTTCGCAGGCTACAACAGACAGAGTACCACACTGGGCGTGAGTCTCACACACATTAAGGCATCTTGTAGCTTACACTCAATCCCTTTCCTTACTTAAAGGGGGTGTTATTCCAACAACATTAATGGTGATAATCAAATAACGTTAACATAAATAAACACAACAACACAAGCACAATTTCTGATTTTACAGCCGTACCAAAGATTTTGAAGTACAGTCAAACATTGTTCAGAGCATTGAGGATGCTTCAGGTTCCTACCTTTGGCCCTACAGGCTTTTTAATTTGTTGCTTACTAACATTATCCAACATGGCTTTTTCAGTTAAAATATTTGCTATTTATTTACTTCAAAATAGTCAAAGCCTTTGCCGTTTTGTTAATACTGAACAGAAACGCCTTGTATCTGTTTTACACATATATGTGTTTTCTATATTGCATAGCCTTTTAAACATTGTGAGTCTAATTGTTTAGTTGCTTGCTTTCAGCATCGTTTGTCCATGTGTGCATGCTTACTAGTCTGTATGACATAATTTTTGCTTGCTATACATTGCCTTTATGTTCTTGGGCTTGAATTCTGCTATATGTGTCTTTTCATTTGCTTCATTTGTTTTATTTTGTCTTTATTAAACTGCTCCGAACTACCTACCTGGTTGCTTGGCTGGTTTGCGGATTTGCTGGTTGCCTGGTTACTCACCTGCAATGGACTGGTGGGTTGGTTGGCTGGTGGCCCATTTGGCTAACTGGTTATGCTGGTGCTGTCCTCCACCATGTGGCCAACCATAGGCTGCTTTCCCTCAGGTTGGTCTGAACTCTAAATGCAGAGAGTCAGGGCTCAGGCACGATACCTTCAGTATAGCAAGTGTTAGGGTACAGCTACGTTTCTACTTTGCTAGCTTGGGACTGTGTGGCCCTATGTGGCCCCTAACTGTGTTTGTCATCAGACCACCCAGCTGACAGAGAGACCAGCATGTGTGAAGAAGGACTACTCCAACTTCATGGCGTCCCTCAACCTGCGCAACCGCTACACAGGAGAGGTGAAGTTCTAAAGGGACAGTTCACTCCAAAATTGGAAAATACATATTTTTCCTCTGATCTTTACTGCTATCTTTCAATAGAAAGATTGTTTTGTGTGAGTAAATATCATCCGTAGAGATGTCTGCACTCTTTCCAATATACTAGAGCTAGATGGCACTCAGCTTGTGTGGATCAAATTGCAAAAAAATACACAACAATTCTACAGAATTTTCTTCATCATGAACCAGTTACTCATGTAAGAACAATTTTTGTTGTACTGAACTACAAACCGGCAACTGTATTTCTACTCAGAGGGAAGCGTGCACCTACTAATTTGGTCAAATGTATTTATTTGGCCCTTTAGGCTCAGTAAGCGGAGTGCCATCTAGATTTTATTTGAGACATCTTTACAAGCTATAAATCTCCATCTCCAACACTCGTCATACCAAAACCAAACAACTAGAATGATAAATAGCACTACAGATAAGAGGAAACAAATGTATTTTTGATTTTGGGGGGAAATTACCCTTTTTAATATTTCAAAATTAAGACTTTCCTTGGCATGTAGTATGATTCAAACCGGTCTGTTTTATGATCTGTGTAGGTGGCTGGTATGATCCAGTTCTCAGAGGCGACTCACAGCCAGTCAGACCTCAACAAGCTGATAATCCTTCAGATGACCAGCGCTCTGGACAGGAAAGACCCAGAGGCCTTCACCCAGTCCATGTTCAAGATGGCCGCTCTTCTTATTACTACCAAGAGTGAGCAGCTCTGCCGCATTTCATTTTGCTTATATAATAACGCTTTTCAGCAAAAGTACTGCTTTTCTTTGTTACAATTCATCATGTTCAGTTTCTATATTTTCTCTTTCAGACTGCAACCCTCAGCTCCTGCACCATCTGTGTTGGTCCCCTCTGAAGATGTTTACCGAGCACGGCATGGAAACTGCTATCGCCTGCTGGGAATGGCTCCTGGCTGCACACAATGGGGTGGAAGTGCCAGTATGTATATTTTCCACTTTTTAAAAGTCAGCATTTCTTCTAATAGATATGTATTTTTGTTTTAGATGGATTCAATGAATGTTCTTCTATTCCTATCTACTTTTTTATCTAGTTCATGCGTGAGATGGCCGGAGCTTGGCAAATGTCCGTAGAGTTGAAGATGGGTTTGTTTTCGGTGGCTAAGGTAGAGGCCGGCCCTCTGGCTGTATCAGAGGAGAGTCAACCTGCCCCCTGTGAACCTGACATCATCCCTCACTTCCTCTGGATTGAGGTCAGTGACAGGCAGACATAAACTATGCCTTTTGTATGTTTTCTATTTTTGAGATAATGTTATTTCATGTACCGGTAAATGAAAAAATGCACAGGTGATGCAAAAGGTTCTATCATTTGATGTATTTTTCTATCAGTTGAGCTAATTCTTTTTAGTGTTGGAATCGTCCACCTCTTTATTTCTTCTCTCTGCTCTCCCTCCAGTTTCTGGTGCAGAGGTTTGAGATAGCCAAGTACAGCAGTGCTGACCAAGTGGAGATTTTCACCGCCATTTTGCAGAGATCTCTGAGTCTGAGCGTCGGAGGACCCAAAAGCAGTCTGAACCGACATGTTGCTGCCATTGGACCAAGATTCAGGTACCTTGGCCCATTATTACTTCAGCAAATTCATTAAATCCCTTGGAGGCAACAGTTTTACCCTTTCTAACATTTCGCCCTACTTTGTAGGGTTATTTGGCCTCTTTCTCACCAATAAGGCATTACATGGCACCACTTGATTCATTAGGTTTTTCTAGTTTTGAATGATACCAGTATGTTTATCCTGCCATCAAAACTGACCCTACAGCATAAATAACAGTATGATGTTCAGGGGCAAAAATAACAAATCCTATAATATTGTGTCATACCTTTTGCTTTTTTAGACTGCTGACTCTGGGTCTGACTCTTCTGCATGCTGATGTTGTGACAAATGCCACCATCAGAAATGTTCTTCGAGAGAAGATCTATTCTACGGCTTTTGACTACTTCAGGTGGAATTTCTTTCTTTCTTATTTGTTTTTTTAGTAAAACAGAAAACTCAATTTCAGTATGATTTAAACCTTTATCTCTCTCGTGTTTGCCAACTTTGTCTTTGTGTAGCGTCACTCCCAAATTTCCCACCCAGACGGATAAGAGGCTGAGAGAAGACATCAGTATAATGATCAAGTTCTACGCCAGCATGCAGTCTGACAAGAAATATCTAGCGGCCAACCAGCTGGTTCCCCAAGGTTCAGAAGACTAGTCTTTCAGTAATCAGACCTAAATTGGAATTTCTACACAACCCCAGAATTCTCACTTTATATGTGGATTTCCTTTTCCTTTGTGTAGATCCCCAAGACATGTCTGTGAACAGCCTGTCGGTGGTGGCAGGGGCCGACAGCCGGAGCAATCTGGATGCAGCTATGGGCCAGAGGCAGCAGGTGGCTCAGGGATGGATCAATACCTACCCTCTGTCCTCCGGGATGTCCACCATATCCAAGAAATCCGGTAAAACATCTGGATGTTAAACCTAACCCTCTGAATCCAACGTGACTTCAATGCTCCATTTACTTTTTACTCACTCTTTTTTTTCCAATGCAATATATTGAGAGGTTCATAAAGCTAACATGGTCACATGGAAACTCAACCTCCATATGCTTCTTTTTATATA
Organism: Notothenia rossii; assembly: GCF_949606895.1. Classification (NCBI taxonomy): domain Eukaryota; kingdom Metazoa; phylum Chordata; class Actinopteri; order Perciformes; family Nototheniidae; genus Notothenia; species Notothenia rossii. The sequence continues at coordinate 25,412,279 of NC_136909.1, forward strand.
CAAATAGGTCTTTATTTATAAAATATCCCCACTGTCAGAATGTATTACTGATGAATTGTTTCTGTACTGTTTCAGGACTGTCCAAAAAAAGCAGCAGAGGAATCCAGCTGCATAAGTACTACATGAAACGCCGGACCCTGTTATTGGCTTTACTGGTATTTACATGTTCAAAATCATTATATATTCTATAAGTATGTGGTATTTGAGAAAATAAAACTATCCTGTCTCTGCACTTAATCTTTATTTACTGATTATGATTTTGAGTCCCATTCCCTGTATGTCTCTTTTCAGGCCAGCGAGATTGAACGCCTGACAATATGGTACAACCCGTTATCCACTCCGGAGCTTGCCATTGCCACTGAACAGTCGGTGGAGACCAGCATTAATAATTGGAGGTCCAAATACATCAGTCTGACGGAGAAACAGTGGAAGGACAACATTAACCTGGCCTGGAGCATAGCCCCGTACCTCGCCCTGCAGCTGCCTGCCAGGTACACAGAAAACGGAAATGCAATGTATACCCAATGTTCATTAATGTCAAACTGAAGGTTCCCTAGAGTTTGTCTGACACATTTGAACATCTGAAAAGATTCAATAATTCATAATTTGAGCATTAACAATGTTGAAAGTTTGAAAAGCTTTAAAAGTGAAACTGTATACCTTTATCCACATTGTTGCTTACTATTGCAGTGAGAATTATTTTAATAACAAACTTCAACATGACAAAGGTAACAAAGAATTCACAACTGTGATATAATCTCATTCACCATTAATTTAGCCCAGTCTTAGCTATATGAAAATATCCTAAATATGGAAAATGGCAAACCCAACGGCAAAAATGCTAATATAAAGAGGCGAAACCCCAAGCGGCACAGCGCGTTCCAAAACAAGAGTGAATCTGTTGTTGAGTTAACATTTTAAGAGTTGTGTTTGTACCGTTTAACTAACAAAAATAGTTCTTCTTATTCTGCATCTAATATGAATAATTATTTTCACCAATAGAAGGCTGAAAATGAAAAATATGAATTTGGCTAGTCTATGAGAAGGATATGGCTTAGTCAAACATAAAAGTAAATGACACACCAATGCAATTGATCCAAACCCATAAAATCCTTCATTTGGCATGCAGCTATAATGTTTTGTATTTGTTTTTCAGGTTTAAAAACACAGAGGCGATTGTCTCTGAGGTGACTCGCCTTGTGCGAATGGATCCGGCTGCTGTGTGTGATGTTCCTGAAGCAGTCAAGGTGAGTTCCTCCGCTCGCCAACACAAACACAGTGCTTTTATTCTGAAGTAGTTTTGTGCAAATCACAAAAAAATGAGTTAGACAACAACAAACAGACACAGAGTTTGTCTAAGTTCTGTAACCGACAATGGGTTTCGACCATCGACGTTCAAGTACCTTGAAAAGATACAAAATATGTCACACCACCATGAAGTTCTTAATCTGGTTCTGGTCTGTTCTTATATATTTGTTCAATATGTTTTCTGTACTGACCATTCCTTCAAATTGTTTATGTCTTGGTTAAAGTGCTCTTTTGGGCCTCATTTTATTGAGCAATTACAATCATAATTCATTCCTACCATAGCCATAGACTCAAACACCATTATCCAAATAGACAGGAATTGTAAGGGTGGTGTTATTGACTGCTGTTGAATCTCTTTGACTTTAAAGATGCTTTATGATCTCATGTGACTTTTTAGGTTATTTGGTCATTGACTTTTGAAGTTGAAAGTTAAAACAAAAGTTAAATGGAAGAAAAAAGTAGTTGCCTTCAAGTTACCATATTGAGTCACTTGAGAGGTCGGTGTTGTTGAAGTCATCTTCTCCCTTCAGCTTCCTATAGTCCTCTTTATTTACTTCTAGCCGACTGAACTCTTAATGAGCCTCGTACCTGTGAGAGGAAGGAGAAAGGGAGGCCGAGCATGTCCTTCCCCAAAGGCCACCATCATTTAACAGATGATCCTCCTTGACATCTCACAGTTGTTAGTTTCAGTCATTTACGTGACTAATAAACACAGTTTCCTCTGGAGGCTTGTTAGCACACCGGCAGGCTCAGGGTCATAACCTCGCATCTGATTGCTGTCAAATCTGATATGTTGATATGGATCCTGTAATGCATGCCGACCATAATAGTTGAACCTTGTTGTCTTTTTCCCCCCCTCTTAAGTTCCTGGTGACGTGGCACACGATTGATGCTGATTCCCCAGAGCTGAGTCATATCCTGTGCTGGGCCCCCGCAGACCCCCCAACTGGACTGTCCTATTTCTCCTCCATGTACCCTCCTCACCCTCTGACCGCCCAGTACGGGGTCAAAGTTCTCCGCTCCTTTCCTCCTGTAAGTACGGCTCACATTCACATACAGATATTATCATCTCTGTTGCAACAAACCTACCAATTCTTTTCTGAAGTAGCATAAACTATTAAACACACCCATGACCTAAGTTTTCAGGTGTCTATTATTGTAATGAATATAACTTATGGCAGTGTTGGAAAGTAACGTGTACTTAAGTACTTTCTTTAGCTACTTCCTCCACATTTCAAGTGAATTTCTTTTTACAATATTTTTTACAACCTTAGTTACTGGTTATATTGTAGACCCAGATTAATGATGAAATGTATAGTCAAATATAAATGATGATGTATTAATATAGGTTAGGTAAAGAGTCACTGCACAAGTAACCACGCTGTATGCAGAGTTATTAAAATAAGCTTTTCTTTCATTAGCTGCAATATTAAAGTAATGTACACATAAATCCATGATAATTATATAATATATATTTCTGATATGATACATTTTCCATGATGAGTAGTTCACTTCTGATATTTTAGGTACATTTTGATGCTGATAACTTTTCAGTAAAATGTAAAGGGTGGGGTAGGTAAGTTTGAGAAACCGGCTCGAGATACACTTTTTGTTATATTCCATGGAATGCTCTTAACATCCCGATAGCAATGAATATCTTAAGTGTTTTGACAAAAAATCCATTAAAAAATGTCATCCGTGGAAGCCGTAGTAGTGTAAAAAGCACGACCAATCGTTTTAGCCGGCCCGGCTAAAATAACTGGATGGCCTACCTGCCTATCAGCCTTCCATCCATGGGCGCGGGAAGGGGGGTGCTGAGGGCGCTGCAGCACCCCCTAGCGGCAGGCAGGGGGTGCGGAGCTCCCCTGTCTGAATTATTATTTGACGGTTATTGCTGCTCCCGCTGTACATAATCTGTGTAATATGTAGCCAATAAATTCCACATTGTTGGTAAAATAATATTTTGGCCTGCCCCGAATGTTTTTTCTGTAGCCCCGGACAATTCTACCTCAATAATATAATACATTAACCTTGCTTTACGTGAACCTCATCAAGACACTAGAAAGGACGGCAGGACTGTAATTTCCCGTGTTCAGTGAATGCAACAGAGGCAAGACACCACACCAATCAGAGAGTTGCATGGAAATAAAAGTGTGCTTGTGTCATTCAAGCTCGCGGCTCTGTGTGTGTGCGGAAATAGCGCATTTAGTGTGTGTGAGAGAGGGGGAGAGAGAGAGGGACCGGTGCCAGCAGCAGGGACCGTGTTGTTAGCATCTGGTTAGCTAGCTGCACTAACGGACATACGGAGCTGTTTGTTCCACAACAAGCTGGAGGAGAGCTCTCCTCTCAGACTGAGAGGCTCGGGTGAGCTAAAGGACTCTCTGAGTGTTTCGATAGTTAACTTTAGTCTAAGTTATCTCAGTGGGTCTCAAACGGTTTGGTCAAAAATTATTCAAAAGATTATTTCCGCGGCACACCTTCATATGATCATTATAGTTATAAAAAACATAAGAGAATAAAGGAAAAACAGTTATGAAATACTATATGGAAGTAAAACAAGAATACAGTTTGAAAGGGGAGTGATTTGTAAAATATCCATAAAGAAAAAGAACATCTGCTTATAGTTGTGTTTCATCTGGGTGTTGAGAGATGTATCCATAGATCTCTTAATGTTGCTCTCAAAGTGCAGCAGATTGATGCTTTTAACTTCAATATTTAAAAAAAATCTTCCCGGGGGAGCATCCCCCCGGACCCCCCTAGAGGAGGTGAGGTCCGCTCCCCACTCGTAAAAAATAGCACTTTACCCCTGCCTATATGCCGTGAGCTGATTATCGAGCCTTCATTGTAACAGTCGCGGGTTTACTGTGTGTTTGCGTGTGGGGAGTTTTTTTGTGCGTGCTCTATAGTGCCCGTAATAGTGTTCACTGGAGTCCAGCACCTCAGCACCCCCACTCAAAATACCTTCCCGCGCCTCTGCTTCCATCTGTGCACAAACTTACCTCATTGGTCATGTGCGCGTTCGTGTGTGTTGAAGGAGGGGCTCTGTAAGGAAGAGGCAGAGCTGGTTTCTCCAAAAGTACATACCCCACATTTAACAGAGTATTGCTACACTGTCCTTGACATTATAACTTATTATAAGCTCCAGGGATGCCCCTATTATTTCTTGGAGACATAGTGTTTCACTAACAACCATGAAATGTTTATGGTAGCCCTTTTTTTCACCCGTTGGTAACATTTTTTCTCCACCATTTTTTTAGGATGCCATATTGTTTTACATTCCTCAAATTGTCCAAGCTCTTCGTTACGACAAGGTAAATATATTTCCTGACTAAGCAAGTGCTCTTGAATGTGGGTTATCTTCACATCTCCAAATGATCAGATCTTTCCCTGTCTTTCTCCCCTGTTACACCATCATGTAGATGGGTTATGTGCGAGAGTACATCCTGTGGGCCGCTCAGAAGTCTCAGCTTCTCGCCCACCAGTTCATCTGGAATATGAAGACCAACATATTCCTGGACGATGAAGGAAACCAGAAAGACCGTGAGATATTGACCTATACTATTTATTTGGATGTGCATATCATGTGACTCCAACACATAATATTGGTTTTATGTCATTCGAACGGTCATTTATTGATGGTCCTCAGGTTAAATTCCTGTGGTTAAGAGCGAGAATCGGATGTGAGCTAAATGTCCTCTGACTATAGATAGTCAATGAAACTGAGGAAGAAGATGCTGCTGAAGGACTATCTTTCTAATATGCGACCTTAAACTAACTTCCCTGCTATATGTAACAGGTGAATGTATAAATGTAAATAACATTGGCCTTTCTCTCCCTGCAGCTGACATAGGCGAGCTCCTGGAGCAGATGGTGGAAGAGATCACAGGCTCTCTGTCTGGCCCAGCCAAAGACTTCTACCAGAGAGAGTTTGACTTCTTCAACAAGATCATCAATGTGTCAGCCATTATCAAGTATGAACACATCTTTTTGTTTGGCTAAATAGAGCATATTGGGCTTTATAATCCTGTTTTAGGTCATTTTATCACATCAGCATAGCACTTTCCATAGAAGCAAACTGGTTGGTTACAATTCAGCTATTCTTCGCGATTATTTTTCTATATTTAATCCAACCGTATTTATTTGATTGTTTCTTAATGGATTGAATACTTGAGTGTATTGGTGAATTTTTTTTTACGTTACTGTCTATTGTGAATTAATAAGGTTTTCCCCATCATAACCTTGATTTATTCATCTTCTCTCTGCTTTGCCAAAAGGTTGCTTGATCTCATTATAGATGTGTTTTAGCTCTACCTCGCTATATCTAACTTTTTATCTTCAATTGATTCCATGCCATGTCAAGCAACAATACAGTATGATCAGATTTATAATCCATTTTATAATCTGACTGGGAGAAAATAGAAACTATTTGAAGCCACTAGGACGCTGTTATTTGCTAAAGGCCTCAAAGTAGAACCAAAGTTTATCTTTTCTTTTAGACTGAACCCTCGAGGCGATCTGCAAGGTGTTTATGAAGTGATAACAAGTGATCCCCTGAGCCCATAGTGTTGTTCATTTCTCCACTTTGTTCCACCTGTGTTCTGCTCTCTAAATGCCTTTGTTGTTCATTTATTTGGCTGTAACGTCTCTTCGATTATGCACCGGTCGGGAAGTTTTCTGGCAGGTCCCATTATTGCTGGCTCTGACAGAGAGTGTTTTGCTCACCCACTTGAGGCAGACAAACCTCCCATCAGCCCTCATTACAGCACTAATTGCTGTCACCCTGGGGAGAAACTTACGTTGTCCCTTTGCTAACACTCTCTACTCTCTCCACCCCAGTGACTCCCCTCTGTGAATAACAGCAGAGCCCGGCTGTCACTTGTGGTCTGAAGTCATTCACTGAGATACCCATGCATGCTACTCTCCGTGAAGTGAGTCCTGAAGGTGTTCAAGTTGATTTGTTTGTCTTCATCAGACCTTTCCCCAAAGGCGAGGAGAGGAAGAAGGCCTGCCTGGAATCCATGGCCCAGATCCAAGTCCAACCTGGCTGTTATCTTCCCAGTAACCCAGAGGCCATCGTTCTGGATATAGACTACAATTCTGGGACCCCCATGCAGAGGTGGGCTTCAAAACCATCGTTTATAATGGTCAAACAATAACCACAAATCACAAATAAATATGAAAGCTTCACTAACCTCTTCTTGTCTTCTTGCTTTACTCTTTCTTTAGTGCTGCCAAAGCTCCTTACCTGGCCAAGTTCAAAGTTAGGAGGTGTGGAGTCAGTGAGCTGGAAAAAGAAGGTACTCACGATGTTTAACCAACATAAAGATTATATTTTATTTCTTGAATGTTGTGCGCAGACAAACAGCGTGTCTTGACATTTCCCCCTCAGGTATGCAGTGTCGCTCAGATTCAGTAGATGAGGCGAAGAGTGAAGAGGAGGCCAAGAGAATAAGCTGGCAGGCGGCCATCTTTAAAGTGGGAGACGACTGCAGACAGGTCTCAGTTTGACACTTCTCTCCTTTCCCTTACCACAGTGCTGTGTCACATCCATTTTATAATCTTGATTTCTTCAACATGTGGTCCTTTCTGTGTTAACAGGACATGCTGGCTCTTCAGATCATCAGCCTGTTCAAGAACATCTTCCAGCTGGTGGGCCTGGATCTCTATGTGTTTCCTTATAGGGTCGTGGCCACAGCCCCTGGAGTAGGTTCATATAAAACCTTTCCTATATTCCTCAATATTACTTCCTGACAGCAGTGACCTCATTCCTGTTTCTGATGTTCCACCGCAGTGCGGAGTGATCGAGTGCATCCCGGACTGCAAGTCACGTGACCAGCTGGGCCGACAGACAGACTTTGGCATGTACGACTACTTCAGGAACCAGTATGGAGACGAATCCACACTGGCGTTCCAGAAGGTAAAGGGCACATCTCCCAACCTTTTACAGTCATAAGTCAGATTTCTACAACTTTAAATTGTATGTATTAATAGTATAAACTAACGCTCGCTCCCTCTTCTCAGGCACGGTATAACTTCATCCGCAGCATGGCAGCTTACAGCTTGCTGCTCTTCCTGCTGCAGATAAAAGACAGACACAACGGCAACATCATGCTGGACAGCCAGGGCCACCTGATCCACATCGGTACGTTTGTGTGCCCTTGAAGTTGATTAGCATGTGTGGATCTGATGTGAACTTTGAGCTGTACCATACTCAATATTGTCCAATCCAAGTCAGACAAATGGTTCAGTATCAGTGTATCTTCTCTTCAAAGCAGCTTATTAATTAGTTACGTAAACATCTATATAAATCCCTATCACTGAATTACATGAATTATCAACCTTGAAAATACATTTAGTGACCAGTGTGTAGGATTTTAGGAAATCTATTTACAGAAATGTTATAAAATAATGATAACTATGTTTTTGTTTTTATATAATCACCCAAAAATAAGAATGGCTTTGATTTTGTTACCTTACAATAAGCCTTCCCTATATACATTGGGAGCTAGTCCTCTTGCACAGAGTTGGCCATGTTGCACCGCCATATTTTCACAGTAGCCACGATGGACAACCCTATAGAGGGCCCTTTACGTTTATACATAACCTAAAGACCACCTTAATTCTCCACAGAGCTTGTTAAGGAAGGGGTGAGTGTAGGGGTACTCAGTTGCAATATAAAATGTCTCCACTAGATGTAGCAAGTTGACTTTAAAAATGTACTTTCTCTCTTAGAAATCTGTGGCTGTATCGAAGGGAGGACAATGCCTAAACACTTTTAAAAACTCTTAGTACTTTTTGGAGAATGACTTGTACCACTGGCTGTATTAAGGTTGTCAAAGTGAATTTCAACTTTAAAAATGTCAGTCTCTACCCGAGACAATAATGGGATTATAATTCTTGTAACCCAAGCTTTTATTTTGCATCGTTCTGACTGCAGCCTTTGAAGTGAAGTGAACCATTTGAAGTGTTTGTATTTGATTTCAAAGTGCCAGACATCGTCTTGATGCCACAATATGATACTAAAGCAGTAAAGACGAGTCCTAAGCCATCAGGTCAGTGTGTTTATTCCTGTGTTTGTGTGTTTTCAGACTTTGGGTTTATTTTTGAGAGCTCTCCTGGTGGGAACCTCGGATGGGAGCCAGATATCAAACTGACCGATGAGATGGTGATGATCATGGGAGGGAAAATGGAGGCGACACCATTCAAATGGTTCATGGAGATGTGTGTGAGGGGATATTTGGCCGTTAGGTGAGTGTTGCTTAGTAAGTGTCCACTGCACCATAGAGACGGCTGACATGTACCATTAAGAGACGTTTCTCTGTTGAATCAGGCCCTACATGGATGGAGTGGTCTCCTTAGTAACACTAATGCTGGACACCGGCCTTCCCTGCTTCAGAGGACAGACCATCAAATTGCTCAAGTGAGTCAGGCGTGTGGATGTGTCGGCATGTGTGTGTTAATGGGATAATGGCTAAGCATTTTTATTGTAATTTGCTGTGGGTAACTAAAACTCTCTTTTCCCAACATATAGGCAGCGATTCAACCCTGGCATGAGTGAGAAAGACGCAGCTTCCTTCATCATCAAAGTCATACAGAATTGCTTCCTTAGCAACAGGTCCGCGCACAACCTAAAACAGATTCTTGTTTTATCATTTTTATTTAATTTTAATATGCATTATTAACTTTTGTCCGATTTCTCTTTTTCTATGTCTTACAGGAGTAGAACGTACGATATGCTCCAGTATTACCAAAACCAGATCCCATACTAAGCGTCTGTGCCTCAGCATGTGCATATACTGGCTGGTACATGGTGTGCGTGCGTTTGCGTATGTGCCTTTGTTAATGTTTTCTGTTGTGGCTCATTGTTTCTGCTGTTTGGGAGATGTTCTCCTTTGTGTTTAATTCTTGTTTCTTCTCAAAACCATATTTTTCTTTATATAGGTTCTATTTATTATGTTACGTTGAAATGTTGTTATTCATTTTTATTATATTATTGAACTAGCATCTTGACTTCTGTACTGTTGCTGTTCTGCACATTCAGTAAATACTTAACCAGAGTTTGTGCCAATTCTAAATCACTTTAAATGTTGTGAATGTGGATTCTTAAAGCTGTTGATTTTAGATGGGGTTTGAAATGTAATTGGATACTTGAAGTAGCTGAAGTAGACCGGTTTCAGTTCCGACCAATGTGGCCTATTCTTTCATCTCGTACTGACTACTACTGTGCTTCTCTTTTTAATGGACCAGTCCCAGTTCTTTGATCTGTAGCATGGTACTTGTCTTGTATTTACCAGTGACGACTGTATATATGGAGTTACACATGTCTTTATTTTTAGGGATCCGTATTTGCAGTTCAGGAGAAATTATGCTCAAGAGTTGGGACGAAATGCTCCGGCTGAGTTTTGTATATTTAGCCTTGCCAAAGGGGGAGAGAATATAATGCACATAAAGCATTTTTTATTTTATTTAAGGTAAAATACAGCTTGAATGTTGGGCAGTTGCATGAAGTTAAGCGTCAACGACCATGTAGCCTGTGTCCAATGTGGCTCTGGTGAAAGTTTCCTTAGTAATCCAAAGTGCTGTGCCCCAAGTCCATATGAACGCTTAAGCCTCTCTGTGATGTTACTGACTGTAAAGATTTTGCCTCTTTGTATATTTATATTCATGGCCCATTTTATGTCTCCTTTTCTATCTTCATGCCTTTTTGAATGATACTGCATAAGATATGAAATAAATTAAAGATCTATTAACTTTAAGCTGGTGGTGTTTTATCAATTATGAAACACATCTATATTGAAGACACTTTTACACATGTTAGCTTAAAGCACTGATTCTCAACATAGGGTCCGTGCCACGAGAAGTTTTCAGATGAATTCAATAAGATTATTAGAATATATATATATATATATTTAAATGCTTCATTGTTCAACAAATTGTAATGTCTAAAATACTTCAGAGATCACATTGATTTATTTTATTTTATACATCACAAGGTGTGTTTTACTGACTCTTTGTATGCAATAAGGATTCCATTAATTTGTCTTCTCTATTTAAGATAGACTATAAATCAAACCTAGAGGGCCATATTATTATGAAGCTGACTGTGAAAATTATCCAAACTTAAAGCTGCCTTTGAAATAATTGTAATAAGTATAACAGGTTTATTTCATTATATTGATTCTCTTCAACTCACAACTTGATCCTATTATTATCTTATTATTAATCTTATTTAAAAAAATAAGACTGGTGTTTTTCTCTAATCTCAAAAAGTCGCACATTAGTTTTAAATAATATCTGTGAGCATCTTCAATGTGTTATTTTGTTTCTCATCAGCACCTTCATGCAGTATTTTAAATGTACATCCACCAGAGGGCAGCAAATGATTACAGATTTCATTTGTTTTCAAGTAATGGTGGGTGCCTCTTCTAAGAAGATACCACTCAATCATAACCAGTGTGAGACAAAACCAGCCACCAAAGCACACAGTACTGTTTTTAGGAAGGCTCTCTGTTGGACACATGAAATACTAAAGTAACATCAGGAAACAACAATCAGAGCTCCGGCTTAAGAGCTGTCAAACTGTTTCCCTCTCACATATAGAGAGTGGCCTTGAATGGGTCTTGAAGCTTTGATGCTTTTGAAGAAGATCGTGGCCTCTGACAGCAGAGTGCAAATGGAGGCTAACATGTGCTTACCTTATTCTGCTGCTGTGAAACACGGCCTTGAAACAGCCGTGTGTGAAATACTCTATATATTACTGCAAAGCAGGTTAAGTTAAACACATTGATGCTGGAAAAAGATTGGGATTAAAAAGCCTGACCATTTTTGATGTAATATGGCTGACATTGTGTGGTTTACAATCTACTATTGCATCATTTGTTTCCTGTTCAGCGCTTTAAAAGTGTTGGTTTGTTTTACTCTCTTTCCAGCATATGTACAATTATTTATTCAGCTACATTTGAAAAGAGGAAAGTTGATCTGGCATTCATATAGTTAGTACAGTGTGTGTGTGTGTGTGTGTGTGTGTGTGTGTGTGTGTGTGTGTGTGTGTGTGTGTGTGTGTGTGTGTGTGTGTGTGTGTGTGTGTGTGTGTGTGTGTGTGTGTGTGTGTGTGTGTGTGTGTGATGTTGGGTGTGTCAGGAGAGTAGAGTGAGAGCCTGGAGGAAAGACCCTCAGCTCAGGTCAATGTGCTGGAGGCCAAACAACGAGTTGGAGAGTGAAAACAAGAATGCCGGATAGAAAGAAAGAAAGAAAGCAAGAGATCCCATGACAGCTCCCTGAGTTGGTCTGGCTTTCAGTTCCAACAGCACATATAGCAGCAGCTAATGAAAAGCCTACACATTTAATTGAAAAAAAGAGAAAACGTGGTGATGGTTGTTTACTTGTGGATTCTTTATGCTATATTTGGTTAATATGTCATTGCATACAGATGTCCAGAGGGAAAACACCTTGATGTATTTTTGATGAGATCAGATCACTGACTGCCATGGCTAATCCCTGTGGCCCTGCAGGTGTGTGTGTGTGTGTGTGTGTGTGTGTGTGTGTGTGTGTGTGTGTGTGTGTGTGTGTGTGTGTGTGTGTGTGTGTGTGTGTGTGTGTGTGTGTGTGTGTGTGTGTGTGTGTGTGTGTGTGTGTGTGTGTGTGTGTGTGTGTGTGTGTGTGTGTGTGTGTGTGTGTGTGTGTGTGTTCAAAGCAGTATGGACAGTCACACTTGCTTTTCTATAGCAAAAGAGTGACACATTCAACTTAAAAGTTACACTGGCTCATCAACTATGAATGACAACCAACGTAAAGTTGTCTAATTATGGTTATCACTACTGTTGTATAATATTGCCAGGATATCTTTATTATGTTCTTCATATTGTGTCATTACTTGAAGAAATTCTCCTGGGTTACAGGCTTATTTCATAGAAATCCTTCGTGCTTGTCTTCCCGACTACCAGACGGCAGTCAAAGCAGCCAAAACAGAGAACATTTCTCTGTTAATCTAAAAAAACAGCCATAAACCTCAGGTTATTTTTAATGTCCTCAACTCGATCATTAATCCCTGTGATGCTTTTCCAATCTTGCCATCGACTACTCTCTGTGATAAATTCCTTACATTTTTTTTATAGAAAAAGTATCTGCTCTTAGGCTATCCCACACTAGTGCTACCCCAGATCCTGCTCCTTTCCTGTGCCCTGCTGTCCTCGACCACTTTGAGCCTGTATCCCTCTCTTCTCTCTCAGATGTGGTCAAGCACCTGCGGCCGACAAACTGCAGCTCAGATTGCATTCCCTCTCGCCTTCTCAGAGATGTTTTTAATTCAGTTGGAGCAAGTATTTTATTACTATTAAATACCTCTCTTGGCCAGTGGCGTAGCTGTGGGTGGGCCCGGGTGGGCCTGGGCCCAACCACATGCACGTCTGGCCCACCCACAGCCAATCAGCGCTTCATAGCGCAGAGCCGGGAAGCCCAGAAGGAAGTGCCACAAACTGCAGTTCATCTAGTGGCCGACAGGGGATGGATGCAGAAAGGAGCAATTCCCATAGACCCCCATGTTAAAATGCCCAACTTTACAGCAGAAATAAACATGTTTCTAGCCTGGATCCAATTAAACGTATTATGGATATAGTTAGATTCCACCTTCATGACAATGGAACAGGGAGTGCATTTTTTTACCGTGAGTTTTTATAGTAAGTAAAGTAACTTTTTTGCCGTGAGTGACTGAAAGTATTATTTCTTCTTGAAGTCTGCAGTTTAGCGTGTATTTGCTGAATATGAAAACACTCAGTGTGTGCCCATGTGCAACTGTCAAGGATAAACAACCTGTGGCCGCCGATTACTTAATGTTTGCTACACAAACATTACATTGCAGTTGTAGTGTCGCCAACTCCGTTTCTAATATGCAAAAAGTAAGCAACATGCGTCTTTTAGATCTTTCCAGACGAGAGATCTCTATCCCCCGTCTGTGTGCGAGGGGGCGGGGCAGTTTACACACATGCTGTGCTACATGCATGCAACACACACACACACACACACACACACACACACACACACACACACACACACACACACACACACACACACACACACACACACACACACACACACACACACACACACGGAGGAGATGGCGGAGAGAACGCGCTCCGAGGTGTGGTTAAACTATAGCCGTGTCGATGTGGACAATGCTCGTTACCAAAGTGCAATAAGAGTTTAGCATGTAAGGGCGGTAACACAAGCAATTTGTCAAAACATCTTGCAAAAGTGCACCACATTCAGACGGAGGAATGCACCGGGTTCGACTGTGTTTCTAGCAGCTCTGTAGCCCCATCCACGAGTAACGTTTCCACGTCAGGTGTTATGTATGCTAGCAGCAACACACGGAGTTAACTACATTATACAAACATGGGTTAATGATTAGAGGTAACTGAGTTATTTATTTTGTTAAAGTTTCAGCTATTCTGTTTACAGTTCTGTCATCAGATTATTTAATACGATTTGTTAAAACATTGTTGTTTCTTTTGATGTGAAATATTATGTATTTAATTTAAATAAAAAGCAATGTTAGTTTTGTTCACAATTTGTCTAGTAAGTTTACCTTATTTTTTTTCTCCAAAAGAACCGATAAAAGTACCGTTAAGGACCGGATCAATAAGTGCTATCGATAAAAGTTAAAACCTTAACGATACCCATCCCTGTCAGTTTTACACACATTCTGAGGCCGCCGTGCCTATGTTTTTATTTTCAATGCTAATTTATGCTTATGTTCTATTACTGCATTAAAAAATCATTAAAATCATTAATGAAGTTTCAGCTCAGACCCCACCCTTAATAAGTCTCCCCTGGCCCACCTACATTTCTCCAGGCCCACCCACACAATAATTCCTGGCTACGCCACTGCTCTTGGCTCAGGATGTGTCCCAGCTGCCTTTAAACATGCTGTGGTAAAGCCACTACTTAAAAAGAAAAATCTCGACCCTTCCATTCTCGCAAATTTTAGGCCCATCTCCCAGCTACCTTTTTTATCCAAAGTTCTGGAGCGAGTAGTCTATGCCCAGCTGCAGTCTTTTTTAACCACGCATGGAATCCATGAAAAGTTTCAGTCATGGCTTTCTACCTATGCACAACACTGAAACAGCCCTTTTAAGAGTTTTTAATGATCTGCTCCTAGCTGCCGACTCAGGTAGCCCAGCTGTCCTGGTGCTGTTAGACCTGACAGCTGCCTTTGACACTGTGGACCATAGCATCCTGTTTTCACGGCTTGAACAGTACGCTGGCATCACAGGCTCTGCCCTTGCTTGGTTCAGGTCCTACCCGACAGACCGTAGCTTTTCAGTGCAGCTAGGTGCCTTCTCCTCTGCTAAAGCCCCTCTTACCTGTGGGGTTCTCCAAGGCTCGATTCTGGGCCCCATCCTTTTTCTACTTTACATACTGCCCCTGGGTTCAATCCTTACAAAACACAATGTCCCCTTCCATTGTTATGCGGATGATGTACAAATATATCTGCCTCTCAATTCCAATGCAAACTCTTTACAGTTATTGATGGACTGCTTGACAGAGGTCAAATCCTGGCTGAGCCAAAATGTCCTCAACCTAAACGAGAGTAAGACTGAGGTCATCTTTTTTGGACCCCAACCTCCAGCCTCCCCAGTTAATACTCTGGGCTCCCTAAAAAAAAACATCCTCCCCTCTGTCAAGAACCTTGGAGTGACCTTCGATAGCACTTTTAAATTTGATAAACAGGTCAGCAGCGTAGTTAAAACCTGCTTTTTTTAAATACGACTATTGGCTAAGACCAAGTCGTTTTTATCTTTTAAAGATTTGGAAAGGGTTATCAACGCCTTTGTAACCACAAGGTTGGATTACTGCAACGGTCTGTATGTGGGTATGGACCAGGCCTCAATTAGACGCCTGCAGCTAGTGCAGAACGCCGCTGCACGTCTTCTTACTGGCCACAAAAAAGCGTGACCACATCACCCCAATTCTGGCCTCACTGCACTGGCTTCCAATTCGGTTCCGAATTGATTTTAAACTCCTTTTATTTGTTTTTAAAGCACTAAATGGGCTGACTCCGGCCTATAAAGCTGAACTCCTCCAGCGCTACACCCCAGCCAGAGCCTTTAGGTCTGCTGACCAGCTACTGCTGATAGTGCCCCAGACCAGGCTCAAATCCCGAGGGCACCGAGCCTTCGCAGCAGCTGTTCCCAGGCTCTGGAACACTCTGCTCCTCCATATGAGGTCGGCCCAGACTCTAGGGGTTTTTAAAACAAAACTAAAGACTCACTTCTTCTCCCTGGCATTCTAGTCCGAGCAGAGTATGACTACGGACAATTCCCTGTGTTGGATTTTTATATTTTTTTGTGGTAATTTATTGTCTTCTGTTTTTTGCGAATGTAGTAATGTGTTATTTATTATTTGCATGTACAGCACTTTGGTCTCGACCAAAAATTGTTTTAAAATGTGTTTTATAAATAAAACCTGATTTGATTTGATTTGATGTGGAGAAGTGCCTGAAAAGAACAGCAACAATAGAGTAGACCACACAACTCTACATCTCTAGAGAGACAGAGAAAAACGTTCCGATCTCGACGCAATCTCCTACATGAAGTGCTACAGTCAAAACCTAATGAGCATGTGAAAAGGTAGCACATCCAGGTTTCTTATAGTCAAGATGGACATAACACCTACATTTCACTTCAAATCTGGGATGTTCTGCCTTTTCAATTATTTTTAACAAGCACGTACACATCTTCATATGTGAACATCTGCTTGATATGGATAATTTTTTATTTATTTTATTTAACCTTTATTTAACCAGATACAAGCATTGAGATACAATCTCATTTTCAATGCTGACCTGGCCAAGAAGGCAGCAACGTTACACATAACACATAACACAAACATATAAAATACAGAGAACATAACTAAGAAAACAAAAGACAAAAAAGCAGTCACTACATTGTGCACATTAGGACAGTAAGAAAGGTACACTACTTATTCCTGCAAGAGCAGCTAGTGGTAAGGACCTCAGACAACTTCAATTTAAAACATGCTATAGGGACAAGTGCCCTCAGTTTTAGGTTTGATTGAAGGTCATTCCAAGACCAAGGACCATACGGATCATCATCAAAAAGAGAAATTATAAATAACAGACCGACACATTTCTTTTATGTCTTGCATGAGCTGAACCTGACTGAAGTATATAATCGAACCATGAGAGAATGATGAGAAGAGCTTCAAAGATATGTAATTATTGTGCTGGATTTCACACCACACACAAAGACATATTGTTGCTGACAGTGTAAAGTGCTGTGTGTGTGTGTGTGTGTGTGTGTGTGTGTGTGTGTGTGTGTGTGTGTGTGTGTGTGTGTGTGTGTGTGTGTGTGTGTGTGTGTGTGTGTGTGTGTGTGTGTGTGTGTGTGTGTGTGTGCGTGCGTGCGTGCGTGCGTGCGTGCGTGCGTGCGTGTGTGTGGGTGTGTGTTTGGGTGGTACAGTACATGCTATATGTTGGTGGCGGTGTTGGAGGGAGTGATATTTGATTTGTCAGCACATGTGACTGATCATCCAGCATGTGCATACTGAGGTGTTCCTGTTTGTATTACCTCATGCATGAATTCATAGTTGGGTAAAACCACCTAATCTATGAACTGAAATCTCTCTCCGCTCTCTCTCTCCCTCCATGCAAACACATGCTATAGCTCCATACATCCTCACTCATCACATGCATTTCACTGCGGGCATCTTGTGACACATCCATGCTTCTTATTCTGGTGCAGCCACAGTGCTGTATGCCAGCCATGTGCTTTGCAATAATTAACTCTTCTCTGAGCAGTTCCAGCCATTAAAACTGTAAGGAGTGAGGCTGAGTAGAAAGGGCTATTTGTCCAAAGGCCAGAGCAGACAGTCAGGCCTATTGATGAGACACTGGAGCTAATCAGGAATAGTGGCTGCAGTGCCCTCAATAGCAGCGTTGATGTGTGTTATTTTGTTGGAGAAGGGAAACCAGCGACACAAAAGTCAGGCTGTACCCCTTGATACCACTGCCATAGCTTTTCTTTTCATCTTCATCATCAGTGCATCCAATAAAACTAGACCCCAGTGTCTAATCTTTGGCTCAGCTTTAAGAGATTACCTGCATCATAAAAGGGCTGCTATTTGTAATGGCCATGACAAAGACTTTGAATAATGTTGCTTTTGTTTTAAAGAGAATGTTAAGACCTTTACTTGTATTCCTGCTCCTGTCAGACAAACTCATGGGTGTGATTAACGATATGGTTTGCATATCTTAGCACAAATGTTTAGATCAAGTAGCTTGTTTAAAAGTCACTTCAAGATTTCAACAAAGATGGATGTCTGGTCTAATGAAAACACAAATTACAATTTACATATATATTAAATCACTAGTTTCCCTTTAACAAGGAACAAGCTCATATACTACTTACAATCCACTTTCTGATCGCATGCGTTAACAGTCTCAGCACACAAGATGGATAAATGTGCATTACTGAAAAGATAGGGTGGATAAAATATTAGAAACACCTCGAAGTATAACACAATACAGTTTAACAGCACCTTGAAATACATCCTCCAAAAAAATCACAAGGTTGAATCAAGACCCTCAAACCCTTCCAACCATGCCAAATAAAAACTAAACATTATATAGTATAGTAAGTGTTTGATCGTAAAAAGAACAGTTCAATTCCCCCCAAACTCATACCTGCGC
Organism: Notothenia rossii; assembly: GCF_949606895.1. Classification (NCBI taxonomy): domain Eukaryota; kingdom Metazoa; phylum Chordata; class Actinopteri; order Perciformes; family Nototheniidae; genus Notothenia; species Notothenia rossii. Next base: position 25,430,295 of record NC_136909.1, read on the forward strand.
AACCTTCCTCTCGTGCAAAGGGCCTGGGGCCAAAGTCTAAGGGTGTTGCTATCCTCCAACAGCAAAATGTTACTCTAAGAAACTCATATGACAAAGACACATAAAATGAGCACGGAGAAACACAGCTACAGGAAAAGGAGGATACAACTATAAAGAGTGTGTGTCTTTCTCCTATGTTGGAGGGGTGGTGGAGACTTTTACGTGTCAGTGCTCAGGGGCCCATTGTCTTATAATTGGCCCCAGCCCAAACTGAAGTCGTTTGCTTGTGTCATATTTGTGAGTCGTCTGTTTGCTACAGTTTGCATGAGACTGGAGCGTGATGTTAGGGCCAGCCTCTCCTCTGCAGTGTATCTCTGTTGATCAATTGTTATCTGATGGTGTGACTTTGATGGCTTAAGGGAGGGGTCAGACCCACAGGCTTAAACAAAATATACTGTTTACCTGCAAGCTTAAAGTCACGCGGCAACGCTGTACATTTCAACATGTAAATAGTATCAAACAGCAAACACAGGACATGCACAAGTCCTGCTCTTCAACTGTAGGACTGCATCCAGCAGAACTATAAATGTGACTGTACTGAACACATTTTGCCATACTAGCATAACAAATCAATGTTTTATAATGCTCCCCTTGTGAAAAGACTTTGCCAAAACTCTGAAAGGACTTGTCAAGACACACTGGGCCCAACACTTTTTGTTCTCTTCCCTTTCTCTCTGTCTTTTTCTGTCTGTGCCCACGTGTTATACGCTTTTGGTCCGCACTGCTGAATGGGCCCCAGTGTTTGCCCTCTCCTTATCGTGTGACCTTTGATCTGTTTGGACAGCGTGACCAACAGAGGCTGCAAGGAGAAGAACTGCACAATTCAATCGTTAAAGTGCTAAATGGGTGAAAAAAAGGAAAAAGCATCGACATTTCACATGAATCAAGTGCATATTTATGTGGATTAAATTAAATATGTTATACACACACTGTTTGTAACATTCTTTCAGGGCTCTACTGAGTCTTTCCTCTATATTCACATACAAAAATAAGTCAACTTCATAAATGCCAGCACCCAACATATACAGTGAGATCTCAGGATGCACATTTTAGAAAGAAAACTAGGATGTCAACACTTTTTTTGTAACCTAAATCTCCTTTTCTGTGGAACATCATGGCACCACTTGTTTGCATTTAGATAGCGTGTCTAGTAAAAATAGCATAGTCAGCCTTTGCCCTCTTAACCCTTTGTTGTTTCTCCCTCCCTTATGTCCTGTTGACACACTTTTCCACTGCTGCCTCTTCTGTCCATCACCCCGACACGTATTGAACATCTAATTGTACTTATTGTAACAGTCCAAAGTGGAACATCCAGATCTATATCAGTCATGCTGAATCCTTAAAAAAAAGGATTGTATGGACAGATTTTTCGCACTTTGTTTTTATCTCTCTCTTAATCAGCATCACAAAATATTTCAAAAAACATTACAGGTCTTCTCAGTTGACCCACAGATTACTGGCTGTTGCCAGACAGCGGATGAAGACATGCAGTTGAGTGTTTGCCCAGCAGAGGGCTGAAGCTGCACCTGCAGGAACATCAGCACTGACTCAATGACTACAGGACAGATGATCTCCGTATGATATATGCAAAACTTAATGCCTGTCTTTTTGTGAGTCCCACTTTCACTTCAACTAAATGTTCTTTCAAAGCTTTGATCTGAATATTCCATATTTAATAACATCTTAAGATTTATTTTGTGTTTTGACCACATCGATCTGAAAAAGTAAGATTTCTGTCATTTCATACTTCAGTTCTCAAGTCGAACTAAATAAGATTTAATTAAGCTCTTTCCGTGGCAACTAAGCAACAACAAAAAGCCTCTGCCACTCTCTCAACTGCCATGGCCACTGTTGCCACGGAGACCCATTCAGATGCCCGGTGGTGACCTCTGACCTGAGGGGAGGCTGGTGAATGTAGCTGAAAGGGGCGGCTGGGCTGGGGCATCTGGGGTATCATCTGGCGCTGAACAAAGCCCTTCGCCAGCTGGGGAGGAGGGCAGGGAGAGAGAGGGAGCCGAGGAAGGGGCACAGAGGAGAGGGGAGTGGGGAGAAAGAGAGAGCACCCTTTTCTTCTTGCCCTCTTCAGAGAGAGTGGCCATTGACACTGTGCATCTCATTAAATTCGGTGCACCCCCCCACGCTCCCCTCCTCTCCTTCTCTCTGTGAGCACCGGGCCCAGGCAGCTGCCTGTCCTGCTCTGGCCATTCAAGCTCAAGTGCAGTCCGCTGCAGGACGAGAGAAAGGAAGCAGACAGAGGGAAGGCTGGGAGTGGGGGGGGGGGGGGGGGTACGGGGTGGTGGAAGAGGCCTTGGACATATGCCATCACCACTGGGACTGCAGAGGCTGCAGGGAGAAAGACGTTGATTTTATTTCTTCAATGTTCCATTTTTCTTTCTTTTAAAATCTCAAGTTAAGAATAAAAGTGATACAGATGGAAAGGTGGTGTGCATACATAATATCAACTTTGATCCACCTCTCAAAACACTGCATGTGTACTGTATGATTTCAGGAAAAGATATCCTGACATATATGAGCTGGTTTTGTTTTGGGGGCATTTTAAAAAAAGATGTAAGTGAGCTCCAGAGTGATGTGATGTCACCAAGGCGCCAGACACGGCCCCATCCCTGTGTAGCTGGACAGCAGATAAAACATGCAAACAGCTGCTGGGTGGCAACACGCGTAATCACAGACCGCAAACAATGACACACGCACCCGCCAACCTCCCAGAGCCCCGCTGGAGTCCCTACGTCCCCGAAGGACATTGTGAATATACACAGGGCCCTCTGAGGGTCATGGTCATGCAGTGCGTCTGTGTGTGTGTGTGTGTGTGTGTGTGTGTGTGTGTGTGTGTGTGTGTGTGTGTGTGTGTGTGTGTGTATGTGTGTATGTGTGTATGTGTGTGTATGTGTGTATGTGTGTATGTGTGTGTATGTGTGTGTGTGTGCGTGTGTGTGTGTGTGTGTGTGTGTGTGTGTGTGTGTGTGTGTGTGTGTGTGTGTGTGTGTGTGTGTGTGTGTGTGTGTGTGTGTGTGTGTGTGTGTGTGTGTGAGACGCTTAGAGAGCACAGCAGGACTGCTGTCAAAACACAACATTTGCCATGGGGTGCAAAAGGTGGGGGATCTGTAATATGGGTGGGGGGGGAGATGTAGGCTTAAACTGGTGGGTGCTATGTTAATCAAATGGTAACACTGCAGGTAGTGACTAAAGCATTATCCAAGCTCACATAAATATATTATGTTTCAATGTGTGAACACACAAACTGACTTTAGGCACGTGATTGTTTAAGGGTTAAGTGCAGGGCTGACGGACGGAAAACAACATGTACCACATGTCTGTCTGGAGAAATCAGCTTCAACTCTCCTTCCTGTTTTTCACTCTTCACAAGCCAGTTTGGATTTCTAAATCCAAGGGTACAGCAACAGAGCCCCTTGTCCCCCACGTCTTCTCTCTCTCTTTCTCTGTCATCTCGGCTGATGAATGGGGCTTTGCGTGTGGATTTTAATTACTGCTCTGTCGAGGTGGGAATTGGCCATGCATTAAATTGGAATGAGACACATTTTTCCCCTCAGCAGGGGCGGGAGGAGAATGGAGGGTAAAAGGAGAAACTGGTTACTGTATATTAATTGAACCATCCAATGGCACAAAGTTTGCACATAACACTTTTGCGCAAGGCTGACAAAAAAGGGGAGCATGGAGAGAAATATTTGTAGATACAGAAACAGTAAGGATAGAAACATTGACTTTGAGGTTCCTTTGGATTTCCATAATTTAGAAAAAAGAACATAACTTGGACAGTTTATACTTAAGAGAGGAATTTGTTCTAAAATATCATTGCATTAAGGTGACATATTCAACTAGGCCTGGTGGCTTCTTAATTTTTGAATTGTGGGAAAGTATTTATCCAGTCTACTGTAAGTGGAGGAAGTGAAAATAGAGGCAGTGCACTGCCGGGCTCCGGCATGGTGGGCAAGGGCATATGCAGTTATGATGAAGGTCTATCTGTGTCAATTACCTCTGATTAAAAAGGACATTACATAGGTCAAATTCCATTTTGCAGTCTGCCGGGGCAGCTTAGCAGCATCAAAGAAATGTGAGCTTTGAATCCATTCACACACACACACACACACACACGCACACACACACACACACACACACACGCACGCACGCACGCACGCATGCACGCGCGCACACACACACACACACACACACACACACACACACACACACACACACACACACACACACACACACACACACACACACACACACACACATAGGAAGGCTCGTATTGCAGGCCTGGTGTTCAGTGGACCAAGGAAAGCACTATATTATTTCTAATATCAGGAAGTGAATAAAGAGCCAGTCTTTTCTTTACCACAAGCAGCACATAAGAAATGGCTGATAAAGTGTGAATAACTTTGGGAACATATATAGCAAGTTCAGCAATGCCAGATTTTACAGCATTAAAAACATACAAGAGATGAATGGCAAATGGTGTGTAGGTTAAACTAAACATATCCTAATAACTTATGCAAAGCCATGTGACGGATTCATTTTCCTTAGTTCATGTAATACTTTAAGTTATGTCATGTTTACCAACTTTACAGGATTAGGAGGATTGCTTGGACACGCCATTGAACAGCTAGTGTTGTGACGTTGTTAGCTGGTCTATCAGGATGCATTACAGTAAAAGAATAACAGAGCTTTTATTGTGGCATCTCGGGGGGAATTTATCATGCTCCTAAATAAAATAGCTCATTCTGTAGTCCATGTTTATTTTCCCATTTGTGTTCCATACTTCATAAGGAAATTATTCAAATAGTCCCCGGTACATGGTGGATCATGGGATTGTGAGGACTGAGAAGTAGCTTAAGGTGTCCCCTTAACCCGGTCATAAAAGCGAGGGATACATTTCATCTTCCGCAATTGCAGCAGTGTTTGAAATGTTTGAAAAATCAGTCAAGAAAAGTTGACTCTGGACCCAGACGCAGTAGTGCACTGTTGTGTCTTTTGTTACATATGTGAGATTTCCTGTGTTGTTCCTCTCTACTATAAAACCCCACACATGCATTAAATTAATTTCCCTCCGGCAAGTGATGTGCTCCGTTCCCCCTGCAGACTTGGTCATGTACAGTGTTTGCTGTATCAGTAGCGGTTTGCTTGTGACACGAATACCCTCATGTGAGATTAGATCAGATGTGATGATGGAGGAAATGTCAGGGTGAGTGAAGCAGGCAAGACCCAAATGCACATTTCACAGATAATACCTTTATTTTAAGGCTAAACTAGAACAAACAGAACACTACCCCGTGAACATAGACAAGCAATGAACCAACAATGACAGACAGAAAAACCAGAACATAAATTCACACAAGACTAATCACACAAAGAAGACACAGGTGAGGAGGGAGGAGAAAACACAGGGGCACCAGGTGAACACAATCGGGTAATCAGGTAGGAGGGAAAACAGACAGAAAGCGACAGGCAAGACAGGGGGTGAAGACTTTTCAAAATAAAACATGAAACCAAAGACAGAAAAAGACAAGACAAAACACAACACAGACAGATCGTGACAGGAAAGGGATACATGTCCACTTGTTTGCTGCTCCAACAAGCCACTCCATTAAGTTGTGGTAGATCAGTGCAGCTGCAAGACAATACACTAGATTTTGATTTGTATTCCTAGTTGGATTTAGTAAACCGTCCAGTGCAACATGAATCAAAAAAATCAAGCAACTCCCACAGCTGCACACAGCATCTCCAAAATAACAGGCACCCAAAGAAACTGCAGACAAGACATATTACATTACATGTTAGACGCTTTTATCCAAAGCGTACTGTGGACAATCCCCACAGGAGCACACAAGTGTTTTGCCCAGGGCAGAACGACATGCTGACTGCAGTGGGACTCAAACTTGCTACCCCATGATTCGAAGTCCAGCACACTATTCACTGAGCCACAGTCACCACATATCGTTTTGATAAGTGCTGGACTGCAGTGACTTTATATCAAAATGTACAAGAGGCTAGAGTTACAATTTAACATGATAAAATGTGTTCCGACAATCCCTCATACAGCACTAACCTTTTATTTCATTCATAATAAGGCGCTTCTCATGACACAGCCTCATCGGGGAAGATGGACATTCCTTCTGCTTTGAGAGTCAGGTTAGAGAAATACAGTTCTATCATAAAAACTAACAGGAAGTAAAGCTGATAAAGATCTTTAAGTATGACTGTATGTGTACAACTGTATTACTCTTTTGAGTTATAGCAATTCAAGTACATAATGTCAAACCCAACTTTTCTATACTATCAACATTGTTCAGGTCATCTTAATGGAAGCTGACTTGAGACTTAATGTGACTCATGTCAATCGGATATTGCTGGTGTGAAACTAAATACCATCACATTAAAGGGAAATATTTTGAAATACTTATCTGGCCCCGAAGTAGCCACAAAAGGATAGAGCTGAGTGTAAAACCAAATCATCTCTCACATTTCCTGTCAGTTATTTACTGTCTCTTGATAAGAGCGTGAGGTAAAGTGCGAAGTGCCTCCAAGTCAGAGGTCTCATCTTAAGTGCTTTGACATGAGCTCAGCTTTTTTTTTTGAAGGATTCATAAAGTCCTCTTCTGTTGGAGATCAGCATGCAGCTCTGGAGCAAATGGAGCTGTGATTTGATTGGAGTTCAACACATAGTCATCTGTGGTCAGCTGACGGGCCGAGATAGTCTCTGATAACAGGCCAGACGGGCAAAGGACAGGAAAAGCATGACTCGGTAAACAACACAAGACCTAGAGAGATATCTGTGTCTATTTGTTCTTGTTTGTTGCTTTTATAATTGTTTGCTTTTTCTGACACTCCTCAGATGTGTGCTAAATCAGCTTTTTCAACCAAGCACTTCTCTGTCAGTGAAGCTAATGCTCCAGAGATTAATTATTGATTTGAAGGGACCTGTAGAGCACTGCTTCCTTAAGAGACTTGAGTTTCTAAAACCGGGATGTTATGATGAATTTTAAACGTGTTTTGGTCCTTATTAATGCTTTGTTACTTGCCTTGACACTATGATTTTTCATTTTTCTTTCATCTGTCCAATCACAAAAAATATTATTGTAAGGATTGTTATTATTCTTATTAAATATATTTTATATAAAAGACAAACACTAGTCAGCGACCATAGTGAATAAAATAAAACTCCATTAAGCTTCAGTCAACAATCAGATTCAAATTATTGAAAGCAATTTTTCTGGAACATTAAAACATAGTGAATCTGTTGGATTTGTTCATTTACTTTTGGTTAACATTTCTCTCATAATCCATTAAAGTTTTGTTTAAACTACAGACATTTTCTACAGTTTATTTAATTGAGAACAATTATACTTCCGCTTCTAAATCACTGTCTTTCAACTTAAAAAATATAATTGCATACAATTACAGTTTGAAGACAAGTTTCTAGATTTAATTTAATCTAGTGAGAGTCATTTATACCTTCTTATGCTATCAACCCAGCTCTAATCCTGAGATTATAAAAGGAATCCACTGTCACTGAGTACTTTATTCTTTCCTCCATTTCCCCACACTGTCAACTCTTTCCGCTTCCCTTCCCTTCCCCTCTGCCTCTGCTTTTCCCTCCCTTTTTCTTCCTTCCTCCTCCTCTTTTTCCCACTCCCTCCTCTGTCCCTCCTGCTCTCCCTCTCCTCCTCTGCTTGTTAATGGAGTGTTGGCAGCGGGCCAGGGGAAGCCTTGCTCTGTAGGTCTTCCCTCCTTGGCAGCGGTCCCAGTGTGTGTGTGTGTGTGTGTGTGTGTGTGTGTGTGTGTGTGTGTGTGTGTGTGTGTGTGTGTGTGTGTGTGTGTGTGTGTGTGTGTGTGTGTGTGTGTGTGTGTGTGTGTGTGTGTGTGTGTGTGTGTGTGTGTGTGTGTGTGTGTGTGTGTGTGTGTGTGTGTGTGTGTTGAGTTGAAGCTCTCTCATAATCAGTGCCATTCAGCACCTCGCCGGAGTGTGTCCGTGTTTACATGAGAGGGGTCAGGGAGCAGGCAACAACTTTCTCTCTCTTTCACTTCCAACACACACACACACACACACACACACACACACACACACGCACACACACACATGCACACACACACACACACACACACACACACACACACAAACACACACACACACACACACACACACACACACAAACACACACACACACACGATCGAGACAAATTGTTTTTGTTTTGTTAGACTGCAACCTGAACCATCTCCTTAACTAAATCACACTCATTAAGGATATTCCATATTATTTTCATGAAACCTTTTGGAGCCCCCCTGGGGAGACCAGTCTTTCACTTTGAAAACCTCTGATGTTAGCCATCGTCAGAGTCTAGCTTTCTGCACAGAATTGTGGCGATAAAGCTGAAAAAGTCTGACGGGGTAGGAACCAAAAGCAGGCACATGATCATTTAGGTTTCACAGAAAGCATCAGGGCAGCCAAACTGTAGAAATGATGACCCCAACATCAATCAGAGTTTACCGGCTCAGTTGGTGAAGTACGGGATCACTATCAACATTTGGAGCAATAACTTAAAGTTTTTCTCCAAAGAGATGACATTTGTTCTAGTAATTTTTTTTAACTCAGAATGTGTTTTTGCATGGCTAAAAGTAATTACAGTTTATAGATAAATGTGCTGACTTGTAATATTGTTGTGTTGAGCGATTTGGTATTCATATTTTTGAAGACCTTGTTCGATATATATCCCTTACTCCCATCTCGAACATGGCTTCACTTAGCCGGCTGATATTTGCCCCATTTGCCACATGTAGGAAGAATCCTGAACTAAACGGCTGTCCCTGAATGTGTCGCCAACAAAAAAGTGGATATATTTGATGTTTTTTAACTGTCCTTGTTTGTTTGAAGGCTGATGGACAAACAGTTATGACACTGCGTGCACATATATTGATTGCATTACAGCGTGCAGATAATCTCGGGCTGTTTTAGTCAGCAGAAGCATGTTATTGACAGCTCTCAGCAGGGCAACCTGTATCACAGGTTTTAATGCACAGCTTTACGATGCTCACATTGACAGGTATTGTAAGGAAGTTAATTTCTTTGCAGCAAATATTGCCCTGGCATGGAGGAAAGTAACCTGTTCTCTGTCACGATCAGTCTGTTGTCTCTCTGTAATCTGTTATTCTTTTTTCTTGGTCTCTAATTGCTACCCTCTGCACTTCCCCCCGAGGGCCTGCGGGCCATTGCCTTTATTTGCGTACTATAGGAGTGGATGTGTGAGCAGTTGAACTGTCTGTTTGAATCTCAAATAGCCCAGGGATACACTCATCACTGGATGGCAATTCTGCTTCTTGGGAGAAATGATAAAACATCTTCGACTGTGACACTGACTACCTTTTGGGACTGTCCAAACACAATTGCAACTTTACAGCATTCAGAAGGTATCATTCATGATTGTGGTAACTGACTTTGGTGTGTTTTTATTGACTGCTGCATGACCAATGGCCCCTCATCTACTGGTTCCTCTCAATATATGTGTGTAAAATACAAAAGGTTTTACGGGTATTTGTATGTGTCTATAAGTGTTTGTGAGCAAACATGTGCCGAAATGAGAAGGACATTTACATTGGACATGTGAGACAGACACATACGGATTAAAAAAAGAAAATAGAATTACATATTGAAACATACACCTGCACACAGCACCATTACTCTAATTTGACCAGCATGACTTTCTACCCTGGAGGTAAATGTGCAGGCATAAAACAAGTTACACAATTGTTGTTGTAAATTATATTCAATAGACTGCTGTGAGGTTTTTATTAGTTGTAATGTAATTGAACATAATGTATTCATAACTAATCACATTTATTATGATTTAGTGTCAAACATGTGAGGGGACAGCTCCTGCTGTGACACATGTGGCTTACTGGATGAGTACATGATGTGACTCATAGAGGCAACTCAAGTGTTTTCTCAAACTGCATGCCTTTTTGTAACTTTTAACCAGAAACATAAAACGTTTTCTATAATCAACATAGGCTACAGTAAATGTGTTTTTCTCACTGGTTGCCTTTCTGCTCTACAAGTCTTTAAATGATAAGAAATACAAATAATGAAAAAGACGCAAGAACAGTTATATTAGCAACATTCAACAATGTTTAATATTTGTATATAATGTTTAATCTACGTTGAAAACAAAGGATGATGGGCGAAAGAAAGAAACCCTTCCTTTATGTGGGGGAAATTAAATTGTTGTTATCATTTTTTACCAATTACATACACACAGGCCTGAAATACACACACATAAGTGAAGGGCCACTAAGCACAGATTCAACATGTGCACAGGGAAAACACTGCAGCTTCACATGGTGTCAATATGTTTTACAATATTGGTGTAGTGGATCAGAAGAATGAAAACAAATGTGCATACCACAAACTTGGCGAGATACAGAGTTGTGTGTGTGGGGAAAGGTTCCAACCATAAGTTGCCATGGCAGTGAACAGGGGAGTGACAATGTGATGGTAATCAAATAAGGACAAACACCACAGACCTGTGTGAGAAAGATAGTCAACTAGAAGACTGCACATAGCTGAAGAGAGGGGGGAGTGGGCGAGGAGTCAGCCTGCAGTTAGTGAAGGAGAGAGAGGAAGCTTGTGGCTTCATTTCAGAAATTACGTGAATGAAAAGTTAAAACTTGTGTAACAGAGCAGAACAAAGAATGGATTTAAACTGATCCAAATGTTTAAGTTTGACATCTTATAAACATTTTTCAGTTTGGCTTGAGTCTTTAGCACACCGTATGTAAGATGTGATTCAAAGTGGAGTAGGTTTGAACCAGGTTGCATCATGCACTTCCGATATATAGTCCTGATTTTCTTAAATGATGACCTTCAGTTGAATTTAAAAACAGGAGGATCAAACATGTATAGAATATCAAATTGTTGAACAAAGGAGCAAAAGTGCAATCATTTTGTGGTTATCCATTATTCTGACTCATATGTTGTCCTCATAAGGCACTGGTGCCATTTAGCGCTCAGAGCGGTCCACTCTTCGGCAATCTGCTTAAACCAACTGGTTCACTTGCACCTAATGAGATCAAGGAAGGGGACCCAATGCTTTGAGCTTGAGATCCCTCCAACCACACATAAATACAACACTATTTCCTGAGCTATTTAGTAGTTAGTATCTTAAATCATACATTTGTTTTAGACTTATGATACAATGTGATGAAAGAACCCATATAGCTTAAAAAAATACTGCTGCTTTAAATAAATGACTGCAAATAGACAATTGGGTCTTAAAAAAGGTCCAAAACACTTGTCCCTTCTTTTTCTTACGCTGCTTTTCAAGAAACAGCATTATTGAGCTTAGAGCTGGTTTAGTAATTCTCCAAGCAGATTAGGATGCCTACTGCATGCTTGCAGGGGATTGGGGACACAAGCACACAGGTCCAACAATACAGCAAGACAGATTACCTCCACAGTGGCACACGGCCGAACAGAGCTACAGGAAAGACTTAATACTGTTCATATTCTCCCTCTTATACTCTTACATATAATATAACACAGGCATTCATAAACACACATGATGCAACTATTTCCAGCTATGCTGCACATGCATGTTGCAACACACTAAAGCATACATACAAGTACACACACCAACATGAACACACAGGTCCACATACCATGCACTCAAGCATTTGAGCCTGATCATCTGGGGCTGATCTCTTCTGTTTGTACAGAGGTCATATTGCATTCTAAACAATACATAGTATTATCAACAAAAACAATTACATGAGCGCCCACATTGAAACTCAGAGATAATCTCCTCTGGTGTGTAATGTTTATTTAAAGAGGGAAACTTTGGTTTGAATGGTGCATTCAGTAAGTTGCTTTATATTTGTGTGACCATATTTTTAAAACCTGCTATACATCTCTTTTATGATTTCCTGTAAGCAATCCTCAGGTGATTTATTCAGCTGTAGGTTGTAGAGAGGCATAAAGGAGAAAGAGTAATATATAGTTTAGAGTGGGAGAAGCACAGCATACATTCAAACCAAATAGTCCTGTGGCTGCAATGCATGCTGGTCTGTACGCACCTGAGCATTTGGCATGTATTATTTCTCAATATGACTTTCGAATACATGTTTAAATGTGTTTTCTTTACAATATTAGAATGTTTTACATATTGAGTGAATACATATGTGTGTTCCTCTAAGACTCTGAGTCTTAGTTTATAGATCAAATGTACCGGTGGGGCTTAATTAAATATATAAACCTTGTAAAAAGAAATACACCAGTCTGCAATAACTGCAATTATTACATCAGGAACTCCTTTACTTAAACTGATGTTTCTTTACTCAGACTGTTATAGTATCTCTTCTCATAAAAAAAAACATCATCACAAGGATGTGGTGTCAGAAAATCATAAAAACAGAAGCAATAGGAGATTTTAATGTGATATTAGTTTATTTTTATAGCCATAGGTCCAAATGTCTTTCTTTACCCTCTAACCAGTTTAAATTATTTGTAAAGCCTCCTCCACAGTGATTTGAATCCCGGTGAGGAAAAACGTAATCTGTTATTGATCTTTACTGGCTGTAAAATAGTAAACTTCAAATGTATTGAGTCTTAAAATACACATACCATGTGTGAGGTTTTAGATATAAAAAGTAAACTTCCTAGATGCAAGATTTCCATACACTCTCACAAAAACCTGCAGCCGTAGCAACATCTCTGTCTATATTATGAGCACAAGTATTCATTTAAACTGTGACAGAAAATGTCTCATGTGTTCCACCCCCATCTGCTCTGCTGAGGGAAAAGTAAACACAGAGCTGTTGGCTGTGATTCCCTCTATTATTCCCAAGACTGTTGTTTCCTAGCAGAGCTACAACACTTCAGTTTCCTTTCAAAGAAATCAAATTGGAGTGTGCTGAATAACATCGCATACTGTATATACTGCAACATTGCCTGTTCAAATCGTTCATACATCACACATTAAGGGTGCTGGTGCTGTGTTGGTGGAGGCTCTATCTGCATGTGCACACGGAGCAGGTCTGACCCGGTCTAAAGGCCCAGAGTCCCAGAGGGCCAGCGAGGGTCTCAGGGCCTCTATGGCTGAGAATAGGTAGGTGATCTATATTCATTGGCCAGCTTTGTAGAGGCCTGCTGTCACGGCCTCCCCACCCCCCCATGGCCGACCAGACCAGGGACCTGGCTTGTGTGTGTGTGTGTGTGTGTGTGTGTGTGTGTGTGTGTGTGTGTGTGTGTGTGTGTGTATGTGTGTGTGTGTGTGTGTGTGTGTGTGTGAGTGTGTGTGTGTGTGTGTGTGTGTGTGTGTGTGTGTGTGTGTGTGTGTGTGTGTGTGTGTGTGTGTGTGTGTGTGTGTGTGTGTGTGTGTGTGTGTGTGTGTGTGTGTGTGTGTGTGTGTGTGTGTGTGTGAGTGTGTGTGTGTGTGTGAGTGTGTGTGTGTGTGTGTGTGTGCGCCACTAATGAAGGCTGACAGAGATGAATGGAGCTGGACCACACGGCTTCCAGCAACGAGGGGTCCAGAGATCAGAGCGCGGTGGGAGTTATCTGCATAAAAAGGAGAGAAAGAGAAGGAGAACATGTAGGTGAGGAGAGAAAAATGCAGGGAGAGAGGAGAGACTGTAGGGGTGAGGAGAAAAAGGAGAGAGGGAGGTGAGACTATAACATGAGAAACCAGATGGGGGAGGGTGCAGGTGTTGGACTAGACTGGAGGGAGGCCATCTGCATTGGAGGTGAGGATGGAAGAGATCATCATCATCAGACAAGAGAATGACGTCTGTGAAGCAAAAGAAAATAAAGTGAGAGAGGAAAGAATAGTGGGTTAAAAGATGCGCCTGGACCACGGAGCATGCAGTGATCGGACAGAAATAGAAAAGAGGAGGGAGGAACAACAGGGGAGAGGGCAAGCAGTAAGAACGATTTGAGAAATGGGGGCTGGTCCCATTAATGTTAATCAAACAGCCCAGACAGATCCTAATGAAGGTTTCATAAGAAAGGTTATTCATGATTTCTCCTTGGGCTCTCATTGTAACATTCCCAGAGACGGACTGGCAAGAGCAAAAGAGTTCATCTTTACCTATACCAAATGAATGTGTCAGCAAATATTTTTGAAAAAAAACATTAAAAAAAAGAGTTTGGTGAAAAGTTAAGGTGATTATGACATGTGATTGGGCCTTCTGCATTTAAAGTCTGAATTGAACATCTTTGCCAGATATGTGCCCTCTGAATGCATGTGTTTAATTTGCATTGTATTTTGATTGACTGATTGCCAAGGGATGTTTAGAGGCTGCACAATTACACAAGTCAATGTAATTATGCAAGCGGATGCAGATTCACTCTAGTGAATTGACGCAAAGAAATGCCTTTGGGAAGTTATTGAAATATTCTTTGTCCAAACTGAATCATAAACACACTTGATGTACACGGACAAATACCACCTAACAACTCAGGTTTTTGTCAATAATTAGAAGTATTGCACTCTGAATACACCTCTGTGAGAAAGAATACCAATAACAATTCGAAAGGCTTTTTGAATGGCTACTAGTTATTTTGTGTCATTATGATTTCCTAAATAGACTGCTACATTGCATATGGGTGGTCTTAGATTTCTAGGGTCTGTGAATATTGAGCTTTGTAGAGTGATGGGACCTTGATACCACCATGGCTAGCTACAGCATGTATTTGAGGTGATTATCCAGCGGGATGTAATGTGTAGCTGACAATGATGTAAGGAACAGCCCCTTTAAGTAAAGACCTGTACCGTTGTAATGAGTGTTAGGGAAAGCGTTGAACACTATTTGTTCTCCAGATATCCAGACCAGCTCTTAGTGTACCACATACCTGTAATGGTCATGATAATTATGTTTTGCAGGCGATGTGCACACAGTACTCCGTTCCCTTTCTGCAGGGCGTCTGAGGTGGCAGCATTGATGTGTTTATGTACCATATGCACCATGCTGGTTCCCATTATGTACCCGGGGCTCTCTCACCTCCCTCCTCTGCTCGCCACGATTAACAGCACTCTCCTGTCAGACTAATGAACATGCCAGAAAGCAGAGAAAGAGAAAAGAGCGGGTTGAGTAAGAGAGAGGGGGTGGTTATGAGAGAGGCGGAATAAGAGAGAGATTGCAAGATACTAGGAAGGATATTAATAAGGGAATGAAGTGAAGGGGGACAGCAAAGAAGGGGGCGATCAGAGGGGATGTAATTTCACATAGTCAGCCATCAGATCTTATAGCGATCAGGTTTTATTATGACAGCAGGGAGAACAAAGCCTCACAATGCCTGCCCTGCATATAAGGGGGGCACAAATAAGCTAATAATGTAAACAAATATTGACTCTGAAAATGTAAGTCTGTGTTGTGGGAGTGGAGACACTCTATAACTGTAGAGCGAATGAAATTATCCTTTTAGTCATCTCAACAATAGAGTGCAATTTGCCGTAATAACTGAATTGGGGCACAACAGTGGATTGATTCTCTATCATGTTTCATTTCTCTATTCTCCTTGGTACAGAGGATTCACTCTTTCTACAACTCTAATCACATGGGAGAGCAGCTTCAAAGCATCACATATGTTTTTTCAGCATATTTTACAGTGTATTATGAAAAGAGCTTGGCACATATAAGATGAACCTTTCTACTACATGCTGAAGTGTGTTTTATATGTATATTTGTGTGTTGGAGGACCAACAGGCTTTATGTGTTCCCAATGAGTTGACCTGCTGAGAGTGGAGAGTTATGGTGTATGTTGATGAAAGATGAAACCTATCAATCTACTTTAGGCTACTTTCTCATTTTCTGCGTCAACACTTACTGTTTATACATACTTTCCTCTAACACATGTAGTGTACTTCCTATGTGCACAATGAAACGATTCATGGTCATAATAAAGAACTGCAGGAATGTTTCACTCCGCAGGTGAATGGAGGATGGGAGTGGGTTATTCTATCTTCTGAACAGCCTTGAAGCACACAGACTGAACGGTGAAGCTTTCAACGTCGCTGCAGGCAGCCTTGAGTGAAACAATGATGACACGATTATAAACTCTGATAGCGCTGCAGATGTTGTGCTTCTATATTCTGTGTCAAATGAAAGCGAACCAAGGTAAGATGATAATGATGACCCCTGTGAATGGCCAACCAGTAAATGCCTATTTATATTGCAAATTAATGTATGTACAATGTCACAATTGAGCACTTTGACAATTAATGTTCATGAATGATGATCAGAAATAATTCCATCAGCATGTTAATAAATCATTTACTACCGCTACCATGTATCTGGGCTGTATTAGAGGGGGACATTCATAAAATTTGGAGGGAGGGGGGTGATGGAGGTTGCTGTGGTAACCCTAATGACACCCCCCCACCCCTATCAATGTGTGCTGGTCCTTTCCTCAAGATACTATGTAATTGCTGCTGCATAGGTTGGTAATGCAAACCATTAACCAGGTGTGTATGTGTGGTTGATGTTTCAAGAGACTTGTGTTCTCACAGTTAAGATTTGTGATCACTGCCAAACACATAGAATTGTCAATTTTTTAATGGAGCATGTTCTCGTTGTCTGATTGCAGAGTGTGTACAACTATAAAGAGAAAACCATTAGCACACTATATTGGATAACCAATCTTTAAAAAGTCTTACAGAGTGTGTCTGAATGAAACCCAGTTAATGTCAGGTCAACTTCTCTAAACTGAAACGTTCTTATGAGCCGAGTAAATACTTTTATTTAGCTGAATTATCTGTGTTTACGCAGACGTGTCTCACTGTGTGTCTGCCCTGGTGTCAATCTGCAAACACTATGCTGTCGCTATGAGTTCTCAGTTTACCTGCGGGCAGCAATACTATGACTAGTCTTTCTGCCATTAAAAAAGTTGATCATTTTATTTGCAATTCTTCACAGCCAATCATTGCAGTTATTTTCCATTGATAAAAAAAAAGACAATAGCTTTTTCCTGTGTGAGCTATAGGAAGGCGTAGGGATGCTACGCTCATATGCCTCTGATTGGGATGTGATGACTGAGGAGCTGTTAGTGTGAGGAGAGGCTTAGACCCATAGGCTGATTACTGATTACCACAGTTTTGCTGAGTATGCTAAACCATATAGGCTCAAGGTGGGCTGGGTCACTATGGGAAGGGAAGGGTGGGTGATTTGGATTGGAAAGCGAAGAAGGGGACAGGGCCACTGAGACCCCAGCAAGAGAGAGATCTGCTGAGGTGGGCCAAGAAAAGCCATTACAGGCAAATATTCTCCCCCCATTTCCTCCTGCAAAGCAAAACACATGAGAATACTCTCCTTATAGAGGACACTTACCAGGAAATGACAATTTGTATGTCACTGTAACATTTGGTGCAGTGGTTGGGAGTTTTAGCGCGTGCACAGCTGATGTTTAAAGTGTCAGTCACAGATACAGAGCTTGATTCCTTTTGAACACTCGAAGAAAAAGGCTAAACAGGAAGCCTGGAGGAAGTAGCTGTCAGTATGTTTGGGGTTGTGAAGTCTAGTCTTGAGGGGAAGACACTCAAAAAGGAAACACAAAAAGAAAATGTGCTTTAGTGCGGAAAGCACAAAAAAAATGCTGAGTTTACATTTAGTCCAATGGTGTGTGTGTGTGTGTGTGTGTGTGTGTGTGTGTGTGTGTGTGTGTGTGTGTGTGTGTGTGTGTGTGTGTGTGTGTGTGTGTGTGTGTGTGTGTGTGTGTGTGTGTGTGTGTGTGTGTGTGTGTGTGTGTGTGTGTGTGTGAAGACCCTGAGTGAAGATTATTAAATCCATTTGTGTGTGTGTTCTTCTGTCCCCTTGAGGTAGTTCATGATTTTATTGCCCGTCGACTTATTGCCACAGTGTAACCGTCCAATCGCCGTGGGTGAGACCGTAATGAAGTGGCCTTTTATTGTTTTAACTGTCTAAGTCAAAAGGCCACTTCCGAGCTGCAGGACACAGCTTTTTATGCATAGGTGTGTGTTTTTGTGTGTGTGTGAGTGTTTGTGGATACTGCTTTCATATTTGGCACAAGGCTTGCAGGCAAACAATTGACTTAAAGGACCACACAGGTGTTTTTGCTAATAGGTCTAATCTACCTATAACTATTATGATTACTTTTCATATGTGAAGGGTTTTTACATGTTTTTATTATATATTTTCTAGTTTTACTGTAAGCCATTGTTTTTCATACACATTTGTCTTTATAAACATGAATTCTCAGACAAACAAAACTTTTATGTTACAATAATTACAATGAACAACAAATATGTTCATGTCAAAACCATTGAAAGTGAGTTCTTGGCACGACCTCTCTCATGTTCAGTTAAAAGTTATTTTCATCGCATTGAAGTGGTGGCCAAAAAGACAAGAATACAATAAAATATCTACAGTACTTGTCTAGATACAATAGGTTAAGTGAGATTGGATATTTGGTTGGATAATTGATTTGTAACATTGACAATAGTAATGGAGATTTTAAATTGATGAAACTAGCTGAATAAGATGTTAGAAATACATACAACAGCATGGTTTAGCTTTTTAATGTAAAATAAATGGTATTTTTTGGAAATAGGCTAAAGTGTGCAAAACAAATGTTATGATTTGAAGTGGAATCATTGAGCAAAACTGCATTATCGGATTACTGGAAATATGCTTTATAAAGATCAATGTATGGCAGGGAAAGTATCTGTTGTCCTGAATGAGAGCCATCAGGGGCCTTCAAATAAAAAAGACAGATGAAGACACGACATGAAGAAATGCCACAGTGGAGGCCGGCCTTGTGATCAACAGCCTTACTGCCACAGCAAATCAATAATCATTAACACTGTAACTATTTCATGTTAATTACATACGTAACATGTTCAAAGCACAACACAATCACACAAAAGAAAATCTGAAATGTTTTCTGTAATCGATTTCACGGAGGCCTTCTTATGACTCGTTGTATTAATGCATTTCTAGACATAGATCATCCACACTTCTTTTGTGCTCATCTAAAGAAAATTGATATAGCTGCGGAAGCACAAATGGACATTAAATAGATAAGCTCCTCATCTTTCGCTCATGTGAAATCTGCAATCCACTCCTATGTTGCAAGCCACAGCATATTTACCCTCCGTCCTACTGCCTGCCTGCCTGCCTGCCTGCCTGCCTGCCTGCCTGCCTGCCTGCCTGCCTGCCTGCCTGCCTCACACACACACACACACACACACACACACACACACACACACACACACACACACACACACACACACACACACACACACACACACACACACACACACACACACACACACACACACACACACACACACACACACACACACACACACACACACACACACACACACACACACACACACACACACACACAGTATGGCTGCCAGGCAAGGTGGAATTACTAGAGATGTGCTTCAACTTGCCCAACGACATTCCCCAGAAACCATGGCAACCTAGGTATAGTGGGAGTGTGTGTGTGTGTGTGGTGTGTTTATTTGCCTTCAAGGATTTCCAGTGCCCATCAGCCTCACACACTTTCACTAACTGCACCGACCCTCACTGGACCAACTCCATGTCTTTCAGGAGCTGAATAGGGTCAAGCCTGCATGGCAACAATCTCTTCTTCCTTTGTGGCGCTCTGGGATGCTTAAAAGAAACCAGGAGGGCATAAAACTCACTGCCTCACTCACCCACCCACTCTCGCACACGCACACGCACACACAGTCACACAGTCACACACAGTCACACACAGTCACACACAGTCACACACACATGGAGAGCTGCAGAATGTGGTGGTCTCGTCGGAATGGAGGGTAAGTGCAATGCAACCTCAAACTGACCCTTGGTTGATTGAAGGTGCATGCATTCGTGCACACACACATACACACATGTACACACACGCGCACACACTCAACTAAAGACAGATTCAAGCACAATGCTTCAAAGGGGAATCCAGCATCGCCATTCAACTGGATCTGTCTTCTTTAACCCTTTCCAATAGGTGGCTGGTTGTTACCTGGGTTGTGTACAGTTGAACGTGGATTCCTGTGCAAGCCTGGCTATGGGTGAGGAGGACAGCTAAGGGTCAGTTTACACATCTCTCCGTCTCTCTTCCTCTCCTTCCCCTCAATTATTCATACACCATAACATCCTCTCATGCACCCAGCCAATCAGCATAAGCCGAGAATGAGGAGAGGAGGCTTGGGGGAGGGCACGGAGAAACTTGGGAGTGAAGAAAGAGCTGATGAATCCTTGGGCTCGGCAAGAAGCTGCCACTCACTCATTCACTGTGGGCTCCATTATCTCCTGGAAGGTATCACACACGGAAGTATCTGATTCCACTGCAGGCACAAACTGAATTGTGTGCACACTCACACACACACACACACACACACACACACGCACACACGCACACACACATAGACACGTACACACGTACACTCATTACATATAGCAACTTCCCTCAGCCTATCCCTCTTTAGTGCACATATACAAGCATGCTTGAGGAAGCCGTCACTGAACAATACTGCCACAATTGCTGTGCAAGCATTAACATAGTAATGGTGTGTTGAATACAGGGCGAGGAACAGCTCTTAGGTTATTAGACCCACTCCTCGTGCCTTAAATCAAAAGATTATCCTGTTCAACTGTGGCTGCAGGATCATCCTATGGGACATCTTTTAAAAGGGCTCACTGATATTATTCATGTCATAGATGTAACTGCACGTAAAGCAGGCGTACTGTGGCAACACATTTTTGTATGTGCAAAGGTTTTTAGCAGGAACAGATAAGGGTCCTTGCCTTCATTAAAAAATGAAGTGAGCGACAGTAAAATGCCGTCCAACTTTCCAAATGGCTTAAAGCACATTAGAAAATAAAAAAACAATTGGCTAGGATTTTTAGGTCAGGCTGGGTTGAATCAGCATCAGGCGGACCTTATTGAATTTCTGTGTGGAGGAAGCAGAAAAGCTTCCATAGGGATCCATTTTAAAAGACAATGTACTGTACGTGCAAATAAGGACGTAAGGAATGAACATTCACAAACCTCAGTACACCTTTTCATTCTAAAAGTTGTATATTTTCTACCATGATCAGTATTTTATTATAAAATCATTGGAGTGTATTTAAAAAGGGTTAGGTCTGTATACATTAAAGTAGGCTATACTTCATGTATATAATTGTTGGAGTGCCCCTTTAAAACAGACCTTAGTGTACAACCCTATTGGTCGATATACAGGACTGTCTCAGAAAATTAGAATATTGTGATAAAGTTCTTTATTTTCTGTAATGCAATTAAAAAAACAAAAATGTCATACATTCTGGATTCATTACAAATCAACTGAAATATTGCAAGCCTTTTATTATTTTAATATTGCTGATTATGGCATACAGCTTAAGAAAACTCAAATATCCTATCTCTAAATATTAGAATATCATGAAAAAGTATACTAGTAGGGTGTTCAACGAATCACTTGAATCGTCTAATTAACTCGAAACACCTGCAAGGGTTTCCTGAGCCTTGAAAAACACTCAGCTTGGTTCAGTAAACTAAATCACAAGTATGGGGAAGACTGCTGATCTGACTGCTGTCCAGAGGACCGTCATTGACACCCTCCATCAGGAGGGTAAGACACAAAAAGAAATTTCTCAAAGAGCAAGCTGTTCACAGAGTGCAGTTTCAAAGCACATCCACAAAAAGTCTGTTGGAAGGGGGAAATGTGGCAGGAAACGCTGCACAACCAAGAGAGATGACCACAGCCTTAACAGCATTGTGAAGAAGAGTCGCTTCCAGAATTTGGGGGAGCTTCAAAGACAGTGGACTGAAGCTGGAGTCCAGGTATCAAAAGTCACTGTTCACAGACGTGTCCGGGAAATGGGCTACAATAGCCGTATTCCCATGGTCAAGCCACTTCTGAACTCAAGACAACGGAAGAGGCGTCTGACTTGGGCTAAGGAAAAGAAGCACTGGACAGTTGCACAGTGGTCCAAAGTCCTCTTTTCAGACGAAAGCAAGTTTTGTATTTCATTTGGAAGTCAAGGCGCCAGAGTCTGGAGAAAGGCTGGAGAGGAGCAAAATCCAAGTTGCTTGAAATCCAGTGTGAAGTTCCCACAGTCAGCGATGGTTTGGGGAGCCATGTCAGCTGCTGGTGTTGGTCCACTGTGTTTCATCAAGCCCAGAGTAAATGCAGTTGTGTACCAAGAGATTTTAGAGCACTACATGCTTCCGTCTGCTGAAAAGCTCTATGGAGATGAGGAATTCATTTTCCAGCATGATCTGGCACCTGCCCACAGTGCCAAAACCACCAGTAACTGGTGTACTGACCATGGCATTACTGTCCTCGATTGGCCTGCAAATTCCCCTGACCTGAACCCCATAGAGAATATGTGGGGTATTGTGAAGAAGAAGCTGAAAGACACCAGACCCAACAATGCTAATGAGCTAAAGGCCGCTATTGAAGCATCCTGGGCATCCATAACACCTCAGCAATGCCACAGGCTGATTGCCTCCATGCCACGCCGCATTGATGCAGTAATCCGTGCAAAATGATTCCCAACCAAGTACTGAGTGCATTAATGGACATTTTCAAATGTTTGATTGTGTTTTGCTGTTATAAATCTTGTTTTTTTACTTGGTCTGAGGAACTATTCTAATTTTTTGAGATAGGATTTTTGAGTTTTCTTAAGCTGTATGCCATAATCAGCAATATTAAAATAATAAAAGGCGTGCAATATTTCAGTTGATTTGTAATGAATCCAGAATGTATGACATTTTTGTTTTTTTAATTGCATTACAGAAAATAAAGAACTTTATCACAATATTCTAATTTTCTGAGACAGTCCTGTATACCATAAATCAAGAGCTTCATCATAGAGGCCAGCAATATGATATTCAACATGTCGTTTGTGTCATTTGGTTCCAGTCACTAGTTGAATTGAATTGATTTCTTTAAAACAAGGGACAGTGTACATTAATCAAAAATATTCAAAACAAGAATAAAAACGCCTCTATATTGTTATACAAAAAAATGTATATATTTACAATAGACAACATCACTGAATACAGGTAAGGAGCAAGTCATAATAATAAAGAAAACATTCACAATATGCACTCACACATCAGTGCTGACACTGTTGGTTATCAATGAGCCACTTTTTAACACTGTGCTTGAATGAGTAGTAGGATGAGGACTCTCTTATAGATTGTGGTATTGAATTCCATTGATGGGATGCGTTGAATGAAAAGGCTAAATGCACTTTTCCTAAATGGGATGGTGCAGATTATTATCAGTCACAGAACAGCCTGATGTCCCTAATACATGGCTGTTTAGATTTCATGCCATTTTGTTGTGAGGAGCTGTGCAAACTGCTTAATCACTGTTCCTCCCTGGGGTGAGGCTGCCACTGACCGGCCTCCCACAATGCACTGTGGTGGCTTCAGGGTAAAGGGTGTAGCTCTGTGCCGCAAGGGAGCTTTCCTCCTGCAGTTAAAACATAGCCATTACCTTTATTCTATTACACTCTCCTTCTCTTCCCTGGTCTTCCTCTGTCTTTGAACACAAAGTGAAGACACAAAAGAGAGTGGAAGAGGGAAGGGCAATAGCGAGCAACAGAGAGAATTAACAAAGGTTTTTAAATGAATAGACTGAATTATGGGAAAAGAGAGCAAGACAGAGAAGTAACCAAAAAGGGAAAATAAGAAAAAAGACAAAAGAAAGGAAAAGAAAGTGAAGCAGCTCAAATTCTGTCCAATTACAGAAGGAGCTCAGGCGTAAAGTGAAACGGTCAAAGGAAGGAGGAAGTATCCCCTACTAAACTAATGTAACAGGACAGAGGAGAGGAGAGGAGGGTGTTGAACATAGAGTTATTCAGAATTATAAAGAAATAATTATTAAAATGTATCCAACATTAGATCCAATGGGAGAACCGCCGTGTCACTTGGCCTGTATTTGCACGCTGAATATAAGCCAGAGACAAAAAATTAAGCTATAATGTCGTAAATACTAAAAAGAAGGCAGGTAAATTCATTAATAAGCTTCTTTTTTTTTATATATATATATATATATATAAAGAAAGTGTATTATGTGCTATTACGTTCCGTGTAACTAAAAAGATAGGTAAAGAAAGTAAATAAATTAAAAGAAAGAGAAAAATATGTTGCTTCATTTACAAGCACAAGCTTAACACTTGAACTATATGAACATATTGATGTTTTGATGGGCTATAGTGAAAACTGGAACACACACCATCTTGCAACAAACCAACAACTAAAAGCTGATTTTAAAGACCAAAAGTCATGATGTAATAACTCCAAATCAACATGCAAAGTGTGTTATGTCTCCTTTTAATCAACAGAATGATTATTATCTTTCCATGTAAAGCCCCTATAAAAGCTTCTCATCTGGGCCTTTAATGAGGATCAAAAAGGAAACAAAAGGAATTCTTCTGAAATTGAAACACGTGGCGCTTCACAGACTCACTCACTGATCTTCTAACAGCGACAGATATTCAAAGACTCTTTCATGCCAACACCGTTACTCCATTTAAATTATTCTCCTCTGAAATTACATGTTTTTTTACATGTTGTTCACATACACTGCTTTGACTTGTACATTTGGTCAGGAAGGACTGATCATTGGAGAATAAGGAAAGCTTTTAAGCTGACATGAAATAAAGTAATACATCCTAGTTTTTTTTATAAGAAAACCCTATTGTGAATGCACATATCTGCATTTGAATGATTTTTGTGGTAAAATTCAGCAGCATGTTATAAAAGCCAGTAATTGCATTCTTATGGTCTCCACACAAGCTTATCTGTGTGTGACTGTGTGTGACTGTGTGTGTGTTAATATGCACACTGATTAACACAACGTCAGCCAGTGAATGATAAATTAGGCAAGTTTTAATTCACTCAACAACAAAGGGAATTACAATTAAAAAAACAACCAACCACACACACAGACACACAGGGAAAGAGATCAACAAATTAGTACAAAGGGGAGGAGATTAGAGACCAAATGAGTTTACCCATACGCCATGACGCTGATTACTCCGAGACAAATACCTTTCCCCTCATGATATCCTGCCACTGTTTATGACCTGATTGTTCTACATGGCTCGTTATGGAGGACACATGAATAAGAAACGGAATGACCTCACATTTAAAGGACAGGACTTTGTGTTGTGGAGGGGCTGAATGTTTCCCATAAATGTGACTTCAGTTGCTTTGAAGTCTTTTTTTAAATTAATTGATTAAATGCAAAAATAGAGTTCACAATATTCAAAATCTTCGTGTCATAACTTCAATTTAATGGTTGAGTCTGAATAAGAGCGACACAGATTTTAATTTTTGCATTATATAAAACAGAGAAAAGCAAAACATTCTCACATTTTACAAGCAGGAGCCAGAGCATATTTGGCAGAATTGTTGTTTATTAATTTCGCCCTTGATTTAATAATTAATAGATTTTCAATATTCAAAACAAAAATCCCAACTCAGGTTATGTTAAGCTCTGCTATTCTGTATTGCTTATATACAACTGATCCTCATCAGCAGAGAATGACCCTTGTTATAAATGTATTTTCTGAGTACTTGTTTTAAATTGTTTTGTAAACTGCTGCGGAACCAAGGAAAAATAAATCGACAATAATTAAACATCTGTATGCTGCAACTGCTGAGAAAGCTTGTCAATGTGACAGCATCACTCCCTAATGAATGTAGTAAACTTTTACATCAGTTTATTTAAGTGTTCGAATTCTGACTGTTTAGATCTATAATCACGATTGTGATTATAGATCTAAACTGTGGACCGTTCTTCTCCTCCACATTAGACAGGCTCCTACACTGTCCGTTTTTACATCTCGTCTTAAAGCCCACCTCTTTTCCTCAGCATTTTGCATTTTGGCAGCGCTGTGTGAATCTGTATTTCTCTGTACAGCACTTTGGTCTGGAGGTTTTAAAGTGCTTTATAAATAATGTTGGATTAGATTGGATTGTGCCCTCAAAAAATGCTGAAAAAAGCATTCACTGTGGCATAAACACTACTTTCTTTATATATATATATATGCATGTGTTAAAAATTCAATGATCACTCGGAAATAAAGACATAAGTAAGTATACATGAATATATCATAGACCTTTCAATATAGGTGTTGAGAGTAGTCGTTGTACATGTCCTTGGAAATGCATACCTTTTTAAAGCTTACAAAATAATTTCTCAAAGGAAACCGATTGCTCTTAAAGAAAACCACAGCATCAGCTGACAAAATAAGGGACCTCACTCTGACCAACAAAAAACAAAAGCAGAGACCCCTCCACGAAGCAGGTCAGCCAGTCTGTAATTCTTATTTAGCCCTGAAAATGGAATAATGATGATAATGAGTATGATTACCAAAATGGACGTCTTGGAGCACAATAATCTAAACTGTCCATCACAAAGAGAAAAAAGGATCTGTGCATTTTCAGTGTGTGCCTGTGTGTTACAGCTTACAGTACTACTCTGTAAATGAACTGGCATTAGCATGCTCTGAAAGGAGCAAGGCCGGGGTTGAAGGGAGCAGGTGAAAATCTCACTTTGAATCATTTCCCCTCCCGGTCCTTGCCATTGTTCCTGTCCTCACACATGGCAGAGGCAGAAAGAAAGGATCCTATTATTCTGGCCCAAGCCTGTTCTCCTCGTTTATCGTTTAAAGAGGGGGAAGAGCGGGGAATATTCTGATGGAAAGCAGGGCCTCTGTGGCAGCCTAGCAGTTGTGTGCCAGCTGAAAAGACTTGGCGGGCTGGAGCTGCGGCGGTGCCCACCACCTGCTGAGCTCTTTCTCCTTCATCTCTCCCTTCTCGCTCGGCTCTCTTTCTCTGCCTTTCACCGCCAAGCGCCCAGTGACTCAGCAGTCCAGGGTCAATTCAGGCTGAGGCCTCATGAAATAAAGAAAAAAAGAAGGGTACAAAAAGAGAGAAAAAAGATTAATTTCTTGAGTGGGAGAGAGTGAAAGGGGTGAAAGAAGCAGGCAGATACATAGGTACTGTATTTAGTTTGGCGTTGAAAGAGATGCCTAAGCTGCACCTGGCTCTGGATTTAGAAGTGATTTTCATGGCTGTTGCAGAAATCCAAGGTTTCTGTAACTCTCTTGGAGAAAATAACAATTTCGGGACAGCAAGAATCACGACCTGCAACTTGTAGTTTGTATATCTCGTGCAAGCACTCATCTGAGGCTAGTTTGGCCTTGTCTTGTTACCATACCTGCAACACAGACCTTGCACATACTCCCCATGCTCCATAAACAGACCCACAGAATTTAAGATCAGGTATTGATGCTGAGAGCGTACTCAGCCCTCATCAATACTGATGGGTTATTGATGAAGGGGTGAGTGAATCCTTGCACCGCACCATCATGAGACCAGTACTGCCTGGGAAACATGTGTTGTGTAGTGTGTGTGTGTGTGTGTGTGTGTGTGTGTGTGTGTGTGTGTGTGTGTGTGTGTGTGTGTGTGTGTGTGTGTGTGTGTGTGTGGGATGATATAATGAGATAGAGCTAAGACAAGGTGTTGTCATATATTTGTGTGCACACTCACACAGCAAAAATCAATGAAATTCCACACAAATGGAGATATATACATTGCCTGCAGCGTTGCACTTTTGTGCCAAGACACACGTCTTCCCAGTGGGATGGACAGGATCCACTGCACTCTCCCCCGGGGGAGAAGAGAGGGAGGAGGGCACGGTTAACTACATGGACAGAGGGAACGGCCCCACAGGCAGAGCCAGGGAGATGAAAAGATGCAACTATGAAGAAAAGACAAAGTGTTAGAATGGGACAGAGCTTTGAGTCAGCCGGGAAAGCAACGTCTCTCTCCTCTGCTCCACCAGGAGCAGCATCTCATAACGGCTGCATATACAATCTGTGGCTCCCAGGCATGAATTCAGTACATGTTAATAATTGATGTGCATCAAAACATTGAAGATATATGCACATTGATCAAAATGCATACATTCAACTTGTAGAGGATCCACTGTCTCTTGGTTTTTTCCTGCTTTGTAGGTTTCCTCATTCTTTACAGCAACAGCAACTTTGGACCAATAGAAAGACATTCAGACTCTGAATGAATAACTCTCACCGATATTCAACTTTTTTTCAAACTTCTGCCTAAAAATCAACACAGCAAGTAGATACATAAGCACAGATTCCATTTAGTGGTTCAACTGCTCTTAAACCAAATGTATCTTTCTAAAATCCTATTATTTAGACAAGCCTTCCTTTAACCTACAGAACATAAAGATTTTCTCAAGAATCATAAAGCTACAATAGAGTAAGCATAGGGGAGAGAAACATGCTTTTTAGATCAATTTTAAAATAATAAATGACACATTCTACGGGAATAAAAGTTATAGTTTGGGAAATACATTATTCATTATGATGGAGAGCACGACATTAGAAGATTGATACCACCCTTTTCTGTGAGAGAGGTATCGATCTTCTCATATAACTACCAGCAAGAAGGCAAAAAAGCGTATTTCCAAAAATGTCAACCCGGGTCCTATCTCTCACACAGAGGTTAAAACAAAGCCAAGACAAGACTAGAGTTATTCTGCCTAATATCAGCATCTAGACAAGAGAGGTCGTCTGGCAGTGGAGATAAAGGTGGGTGTGGGTCCTAACAGACGCTGTCCATCTCCCTCGCCCACCATGGGCAGGCCAGGCATCTCTGCTCCACATTCCTCAGATAATAGAGGGCCATCCCAGACGAGCAGAGGCAAGCCTGGACCCACCTGGGCAGACCCTGGTAAATTCCTCTCATGCTCGCAGACCCACTTGGATAAGAAAAGCTGGGGAGACGTTGGGGCATTTATAGGAATGTCTCTTTGCTCTCCACCAGATAAAATTGAAAGCAGTATCTGAACCAGCTGAGCTTCATGCTTCTTCTGGAGGAGCCAGAACAGCACTCAACATGACAAACACTCCAGGTCTCTGCTGTGGGTAACGTCCACCCTGTGCCGACCCACCCACCTACCCCCCCCCCCCCCCTCTGCTCTCACTATTGTGTTTTCTTGGCGCTGATGCTATGGAAGAGAGGGGCTCGGGTGGGGGAGGGCAGTGTAGGGCTACCGACACCAGGGCCATTGTTTCTAAGCGACCCCCATTCAGGGTCATTTAGCATGTGACACCTCTGGGGGCACAGTGCCTTGCTAATGGCACAGAAGAGCAATACATGTGCCAGCTCCCTACACTGTGACCTGAACCAACATGGTGAGAAACAAAGTAGGAGAGATAAGGAGGAAGGAAGGTGGATGGCACAAGGAAGGCAAAATCTACAGTCTCAATATTAACGACAAGAAAGCAACAGCATGATGGATGGATGGCAGTGAGTGAAACAGACATAAAGCATACCAGACGCTTCAAGGAGCTCATCTACATACCTGAGGAGGGTGTGTGCCCCAGCATGTGTGATCTATGAGACTGTGTGTTTACCGTAAGTGATGGGAAGGTCAGCAGCCCTCAGCCATGGGCATTCCTGCCTGGGCATCAAAAGGAATAGGAGAAAGAGATACTGGGGGAGGGTAGAGGTATTGATACAGTGTTTACCACAGCTGGGTCTGTCCCAACTACAGGAGAGGAGACATCAGGAGGAAGCCTAGTAGGGTGAAGGCCACTGTGTCCAGTTTTCAGATTTTTTATTTGATATTTTTCGAGAAATATACTTTTTGACTTATGTCTAGTGTTAGATGAGAACATCAATACCATTTGTGTTTTATCCACGAAGCTGTAGATAGCTAAAAACGAAGATTGAATACAGGAACTTTGTGAAAAATCACTAAAAGTATTTTGTAGTATTTTGTCTAACCCTGTACCTCACAGCAGCACATTTCCCCATTAGAATGTAGTTTTGTTAGAGATGCTCAAGTCAAAAGGATTAAGCATTTTTGGCCAATAATTATACAGTTGGATCAAGGGGAAAAGGTACTTCTTTTTAAGGGGGCTCTCAATTAATCCAAACAGTAAAAATGGTTCTGCTGAGAGCTTGTAATACAGAGTTGAAGATGATTGTCAGTTGTGCAGCGATTGTCTTTGGGATAAGAAAATCAGCAGAATAAATACCAGAGCATTTAATGACTAGCACTGGTTTCTTGGTACAACACATACGTATGATCCAATAATATGCTAATGATATGTGACAGCTGAAGATGATCAGCTGATGTGAGAGGACTTGCCTAAAATAAGGCTCTGCATTATTTGGCCTATTTTAATGTATCTTGGCAACAAACTGTTTTAGGTGCCCCTCACAGAGTGATGGGAACTTTCTTGTGACCACTGAAAGTAAGTGTACTACCCCCTGTGTTTGGCTTTTTTCCTATATTTTCCCTTTTGACACATTACATACTTTTCCATTTGCAGCTCCACAGGAGTCATAATAACTAGGCCCCGTCCACACGGAGACGATATCAGTTCTCTATCGTATAGACCAGGGGTTTTCAAAGTCTGGGAAGGTGAGCCTCCCCTCAGAGAACACAAGAACAGCCCCTCCATGTTGCTGCTCGCATAAAGTTAGCTGAAGTTAACTAGCTAGATTTCAATGTTTCTCTTCTTTTTGTTTCACGCTGCGCCTCCCCTGAAGCCCCGGTGAGGCGCGCCTCACACTTTGATAACCGCTGGTAGACGGTTCATCCACAAAAGGCCAACACGGAAACGCAGATTCGGAGCCCGAATCCGATACACGTTGATAACGGCTCCCAAAGTTGGTAGGTCTGAGGACGAATCGCTTGTGGCTCCGTGTGTACGCCCTATGCGATCATTCCCTGAAAACGATGACACCATAGACCCGCCTCTCCCGCTCACCCCCACGTCATTGCTGATGCATTTCGCCAACAACAACAACAATAGCGGATCACAGGGTTGCGTTCGTGCTCCAGACGCTACTGACCATGATACAGATTTTTGTGCAAAATGTACAGCTCCTCTACTACAACCATCAGCAACAATAATAACATATACTATAATAATAATAATGATAATAATAATAATAATAATAATAATAGTCATCGGTCTTATTCGCTGCTTTTGGTGTATTTTGTGGCGGAAGTACAGCGCCACTTACAGGCCCGGCATATGAACTACAGCGTCTCCAGCTGGTCGAGCGGTCTCGTGTGGACCATGGATGTATAATAAGAACTGGATACAGCGTGGGAGGCGGGGTCTCGTTCTTTCGTATGAGAGCTGCTCAAGGCGAAATGGCCCAACTTTTGAGAGAGCGAAACGTCACAGATTACCCGTCATGGCTGGCTGTAAGAGCAGAAGAACCCGTATGTGCAGTCATAGAGCATGCACTCCTTAAGCCCCGCCCCCCGAGCGCCCACTCTCGGCTCAGTAGAATGAATGGAGAAAAAATCAATCTAGATTTGGCTTTTAGTGCATTTTACAACTTTAAGGACTTAATGATTCTAATAAGGGCTATAAAATAGTTCATGGGTAGTTTATTCAATTTTTAAAAATGATCCGCTGATTTATAGACGTCTCTTTCCCCATGTTAGTCAATTGGAAAAAGTATTCCTAGGCCCAGTGACGTCACGAACTGATACGGAAATTGTGGTACCGCCGTTTGGACACTACGAATTTCGGGCACAGTCCGGCGCACTTCCTGGGGGCTTGGTGTGGACGGGCACGTTTCTTGAGCCGATTCCATGTGGACGGTAGACTTTTTTGATATCGAATTCGGTTCGTTTTCGTCTCTGTGTGGACGGGGCCTAAGACAATGTATGGGGATACAAATAGGCCAGAGAATCATCACCATTTAAGTGCTGGTGCATCAGTGGCAAAAAAGTATGATTATGCAATATAGGAAAGGAAATACCCAACACAGAGTATATAAAAGTTGGTCACCCCGTCAACTGCTTAAAATATTCTTGACAGGAGGTTTGCAAATACTAAAAGCTAAAGATAAAAAAATAACCACAAAATTAAGTCAATATCTCTTTAAAAGAGTGTTTCAGAAAACATATAATTACAGCCTGAATGGTTTTCAAGTGTTATTTGTCCCAACCCTGTACATTGTCTATGGAGAAAACCGGATATCACATCACACAAATGAATTACTCGTACACAACACGTCACAGGCATGTTCACAGAATGTGCATCAACTAACCCCGAGGCACACTGCACAGGGTAGCAATACCTCAAATATGGCAAGAAATGCGACCTGTGAGTAGGGAGATAGAACCCATTATATATTATCTACAAGAAGGATCCCTTACACAAAGGCAGAAGGAGACTTGTTCTCGAGGAACAGGAACAGGAACACAAAAGACAGAAAGCAAACATTCTTGGTTTTCAATCAAGCTTTTAATGAAAAGATCATAAAATAACAGTTTCTTTCCTCACTGCTGTACATTAAGACTGCAAGGTTGTGAGTGCTGAGGTCAGCTGTATTACACTTTTATGACACTTTGAGTTTGCGAGCCCCATCGCTATGCACGGCGGTGGCTCTGACCTGAATACGAGCTCTGAGGAGTGGAGATAAAGAGAGAGCCCTGCCTGGGTGCTGCCAAAAGCCACCAAAAAGGGTCACAGAACCTCACCTTTAAATACTGCTGTCTGCATGTTCGGTTGTGTATGAAGTCTAGGCGGTGGCATTTGTGTGTGCATTAGTTGAGGTCTATGCGCATACATGCCAGGAAAAAGCACCTGGGTGTGTACACCTTTGCATGTGAAGTGTGTTTGCCAAGGGGGGAGGGCCTCTTGTACTTTAATTATTCATCAGCAAAGACCCTACATGTCTCTTCCAGAGCCTCTCAGCTTACGGAACCTGATACATTATTGAGAGGATGATCCTGAAGAAAACAGATCAGAGAGGAAGCATGATACACCCACTTCATGGGGAGCTCCACTGATCAACTCTTCAAGTACCATTTTTTAGCAGCTAATCATGTCTTCCATTAATGTAGTGCACACCAAAGTGACACAGTGCCGTGGTAAATTAGAAAAAACAGATGTAAATTAGGGTTATGTATGAAAATAGGCTGCTACAAACTCTATTTCAAAAAGGAAATTCTTTTTTGGTTACAGTTGGACGGCAAAAAAAAAAAAAATAGTATAAATCTTAGAATGTAATGGCAAGACAGCACATTTCTGTAAACACTGAAAGTTGAGGTAATTTGGTGTTTTTCAGTCACTACTGTGCATCGTCACTGGAGGTACAGTAAATACTGACGTGAAATGTCAAATGCAGCAGGGCTGAGGATAAAGTCACCTAGGCAGTAACAGAGATTACAGAGGGTCAAAGGGCTAAAGCAGGAAGTCAGGTGTATCTGAGATAAAGAAAGGGACAATAAAGCTGAGAAATGCTTCAATGGCACCAGAGGCCATTTTAAAACTGGCTTTGGTTAAGTCTGCCGAGGTAACTCGGAGCATCTCCATAATAACTGGACAGACCAGCCCCTCTACTACAAAATGCCTGGAGAGGATAGTCACAACCCTACAAGGTGTAACAACGATAATACCATGAAATGGAATGGAAACGTGAATATGTAGAGCTGAGTACACTCTCTGTGTTTCCTGCTTTGAATATTCATTTTAAAGCTTTTGTAACACTGCATAATGATATGAGATTTCAACAAACACACAGGAACAATGATGAGGTAAGAAGAGAAAGACAAAGAGTAAACCGTCAGTTAATGAGAACTGATATGAAAGCGCCTGGGTCTTCCCAGAAGCTTTGAAAAACATACAAAGTGCACTTAGTAAAGCTATCTCACCCAACGTTTCTAAAATCCTCCAATGTAGAGCTAATAAGACACTAAAAACAGATACATGTAAATAAGAAAGATGAAGTGGCTAGTTGTTTAAGACAAGAAATGTAACAATAGTCATGAGAACACTGCGATTCAGCAGAGAGAGTTGTTATGTGCATGTTTGTGAATGTGTGTGTTTTTTTAAATGGCAGCAGCATGGCAACACCCAGGGAGAGCAGGCTAAAAAAGATACAGTAGCCTCCGTTCTGCACAGGCAGGTCTGTGTCCTGCCTGTGTCCACAGACACACACAAGGGGTTAAAGTTCAACTTCCCTGGTGTGCAGTCATTCAGTGAGAACTCAAGAACACATGGGCAAAAAACACCCATAGTGAATCACATGAAATAAAAACCTTACAGACCGTCAGGTATAACTGAGAAAGAACATATTAAATGCCATAAACCATTTTCTTTGAGTTGGAAAAAAAATCAGTTCTCCCACAAAAAAAGTCAACTTCACATATTGTGGTTAATGGCTATGTCTTGTGTCTCACTTTTGATTCTCAGCTTGAAATCCTCAAAACAAAAACAACAAAATAACAAAAAAGGGGTCCTGCCTCCACCTCAGTCTCACACACTGAGCACATTCTTTGCAGAGGTGAGGGCAGGACCAGAAATAAATACATTCATCACTGACAATAGACATTTGATAAAAAAAAAAGAACACTGTCAATAAGTGTTTGCACCAACTTTGTTTGAGGCCCGGCCAGCCAGAGGTTTGTGCTGCTTTTACTCACAGAACACAGGCAGCTAAGAAAAAAAACATCATAAAGCAGAAAAATGACAATAACATTCACAGTTAAGACTATCAGCTGCGCCTGTTTACATGCAGTGAACAAATCAAAGCTACATTCTCCAAATAGGTTTTGTGAACCGCCAGCATGAGATGTACCATGTTACTAAAACCACCCAAAACATTCTAGCATCACCAACCCACCCACTACATCATGGGACCCTCACAGCAGAGGTAGTCCTCGAGTGCATTTGGGCAAACAGAGTCACAAAATGTAGCTAAAGACCCTGTCTAACAATACCTTTTGATTAATACGTCAAGGATGCACTGCCCACCCCCATCGCTGCGCTCCCATCAGAAGACAGGCCAGAGGGCAGGGGGAGCGGGGCGCAGGGTCACCCCAAAGCCAGCTGGCAGAGAAGGGGGAGCCCCTAAACCACTTGCCCCTCCCCTTAATTGAATATGTAGCAGTTCACCCCATGTTTGACGCTATGCTTTTGCTTTGGCAGCAACCTCTGTGGAAAAGCATCTTTAAGAATAAAAAAAAAATACACAAAATCACCTCTGTCTGGCCGAGCTTCGATTGAGGTCTGTAAAACTGTAAAAGTTTATGTAAACAATGAGATAAATACATATGTTTCTTTTTAGAGCCACACATGGTTCCATAATCATTCAAATGTGCTTTGGTTTAAAAAATAGTTTGTGGATTTGGGTATGAGCTTTTCTTCTTCTTCTTCTTCTTCTTCTTCTTAGTTCTTTATACAACTTTGAAACTATTTCTGAACATACTGTGTTACTAACTAAAATGTAGACTTGTTTCAAGCTGCCTCGCCTTTGTCCAGGCTCTTTGTGTTAGTTGAAAAAGTACCCCCCCGTTTGTCTTAAATACGAAACTAGTGTTTTGCTTTTCCCATGATTAAAATACAGAGAAATCGATACAATACTATGTCTTACAAATGTAGCTGAGAGTCTGCATTCGCAGATGCAGAACAATCCCTGAAGTATTTGAGTAGTAGTAGTACTAGTAGTACTAGTAGTAGTAGTAGTAGTAGTAGTAGTAGTAGTAATAGTAGTAGTATTGTCACAGTTTGGAGTTTTTTTTCTTCGTTATGTCAAGCAAACAAGCATTCAAATGCAGCTGCAAAGTCTTTTGCAGAGATGGCTAGAGATCTTGATGTATAAAAACACCTTTTGCATGACAGACATTATGCTGTACTGCAGTAAGTGCTGACAAGTACAATAACGTTTGAAGGCAATGCATTGTGGACTCCCTCTTAAGCTAGAAGAGGTCACAAGCAACAGTGGATCAGGCGATAAATAACATGTTTGTGGTTGGGTCGGGGAGTGTGAAAAATTCATAGATGTACCATGCAATCACTGAACAGCAACTGCTTAAACAGCAAGACACCAACATCCAACATAACCAAGTAACAGCCCCGGGAGTCCAGGACGCAGGTACCTTTAAACGGTAGTGATATTTGTGTAACTGTAGCTGCATCCCTATGATAACAAACATTTCACAGACCATAACATGAGGACGAAAGAGGAATACAAAAAATCAAGAAGACAGTTAAACCAACATAATAGAGGAATGCCTATACCAAAAACTTGTAGTGAAGGTTCATGCTCCACAGTGTAACTGTTAGAGTAGATACACTGGACAGATAACAGAGTGGCCATTCCCAATGCGTGGTTGCTTATGATGAGGTAAAGCTTTAGCGGTCTTAAATCATTTTAAATCATTCTGTGACATAATGAAATACAATCAGAAACAGAAGGATGCCGCAGGAGACCGATGAGTTGTTCAGCTGTCCAGTGCATCTCTGCTTCTCCCTTCTTATTACAAGTTTTCACAAGTCTGGCTCAAAAACTAACAAGCAACTTGAACTTCACATTAAAATTCTGATTATAATTCCTATCTTTTTTGTCTTTTTCTTTTTTTTTTTGGTCTGAACAGAACACATACACTGTCATCAAGTCCTGTTTTTAAAGTCAGGGAATATAAAGTGATAAGGACTCTGGATACAAACGAAAAGAAAACATGTTCAGGGAACACGTTTTTAAACTTCACCATTTCGTTAGGTGGTAAAGTTTAATTATACCGGCCCACCAATCAGCACAAGCTTTCCTTGCAAACCACAATAACCTTCCCCAGTCTCAGAGTCATTGGCCAACATTCCATCAAAAGAGTGGATTTCTTTGTCTGGACTTAGAATATAATTCATAATTTGTTTTATACAGCAAAAAGGAAATCAAAAAGTGAAATAATTTAGTATGCTATAAATCTTAAGTACATCTTTTTAAAACTTTGGTTATGAACTTGTCTAGCAATGTTAGTTAGCTCTGTTCTCCTCAACATTCATAAGATCTTTGGAACACTATACATCTACACTAACTAACCACTAATTGCTCCAGGCAGGAAGCTACAGTACACTTTGAGGTGGGGCCACACTGACCAGGGCACCCGAAAAGCTATATTTGACAAGTAAATACAACAGCTAAAAACAATATTAATGTGTAAAACCTATGAGCATCAAAAACCTGTGTTGAGAGATGGGCAGGTTAAAGCATTAGGTGAAAAGTTACCATAATCTACACACTTTGTACAATTAATTACATAGGAACTTTCAACTAATCAACATAGAGTTCGTAAGAATAATCAGAGGTAGCGAGGTCACAAGCCTATATAAATAGACTTTTCTTTTTTCTGAGGGGAGGAAAGCTATACAGACAAAAAAATAAACGTACCCACTGAACACAACGTTCAGTCTAAAACCCCTTCTCCTTAGCCAGCCGCCACCCCCCCCCAGCCCAAATCCCTCCCCTCAACAAGAAAAATCCCAAGACTTTCCAGTTTACACATTCACTGAAACATTACAAGCTCTTTAAGTACATCAAGTACCTCAAGGGGTTTCGAACCAGCACTAGCAGGCAAAACCAAAAACATTGAAAATCCTCTCTGTATTACTGTGAACAGCTGTATAGAGGACTTTGAGTTTTCATGGTCTGTGAAAATAAAAACATAATCCAATGTCACTCCACCTTTTTTTAGGTCTTTCAGTTAAAGCATGGAGATGGTCCCAAACCCAGTTACCCCTCCTCTTACATACAGATCCCCATCACCAAAATAACAAAGGATATAAAGCTGTCAGGGTCAAAATAATCTTTTGCTGAATTATTGCCAGTATTGTTTGCGCAGGTTTTTGGTCAAAATAGCACTGGAGTTCAGAGGGGACTTTTGAGATTCATCAGTATGAGGACCAATCTGACAAACTCAATGCTCAGGTAGAAGAGAGAAAAGGCTGCTGAGGGGTATGAGGCGAGGGGGCTTGACTTTATATCAGTACCCACATTCACATTTGACAGACTTGTAATGCAGACCACAAGTCTTTGGAGAGAGACAGGAGTAATTGTCCCTCTAGAACTCCTGAGCAGGTGAGTAGACGTTGCTTGGTATTAATGATGACATGATCCTTGCATCAACAGTTCCCACCGTCACCAAGAGCCCACTGTGGCTAACAGCTACATCTTTCACTTAGCCATGGCATCGTAAACTGGAATTAATATGAAGAACTGTGAGTGTTTGCAAGTGAATGTGGACATGTGCGTTTCTTTGCTGTTGAGATGGAAAAAAAGGTAGAGAACTTTTTTCTATTCCCAGAGTTCTTTGGCTTGATGCGTTTCTAAGAGGGTGAGGTGTGCATTCTCAGGTGACTGATGAGGTTGCGCTGCTGGGTGAACTTCCCCCCGCATAGCTGGCATTCATACGGCTTCTCCCCAGAGTGTACACGCATGTGCTCCGTCAGACGGTACTGGCGTGTGAAGCGCATGCCACACTCTTCACACGCAAACGGCTTGAGGCCAAGGTGGCTGCGCATGTGGCGTGTCATGGTGCCCCTCTGGGGTGAACATTTTGCCACAGATGTTGCAGGGGAAAGGCCTGGTCAGCCAATGGCTCTTTTCATGTTGTCTCAGAGTTGCGGGGTCTTTGTAGCTCTTACTGCAGACTGTACACTTGAACGGACGTGCTTCAGAGCCAAAGCTAGAGGGACCCACGGGGGCAGAGAGGTCCTCTGCCTCCTCCTCGTCTTCCTCTTTCACAAAGGTCCCTGCCTCTTCTTTGATGTAGAGCTCATCCTCATTGTGAGTCTCCACGTGAGCATTGAGCTGCTCAGAGCTGGGGAAGCCCTTACCACAGGGAATGCACACATAGAGGTTGTCCCCAAACGCTGGCTCAAAACCTTCTTGCCGGTAAACGTAGTTGGCGCTGTGGTTTCCCCCTCCTGTTCCTCCTCCACCTCCTGCACTCTCTCCGTCACTTTGCCCGCTTTCATCAGTGTGGTCTTGGCCATTTTCCCCTCCTTCGTCCTCATCTTTACATTGGAAGGACTGGTCAGAGGAGCGTCCATCTTTAGGACCCACAATCACCCCGTTAACAAGGGGCCTTTCATGATCCTCAGACTTCAACCCTGATGCCTCTCTCTTAGGCCATTCGTTCTTGCGGGCACCTTGCCGAGATTTCTTTTGGGGTGGAGGGCCATCTGGCTGGTTTTGGTTGTCCTCTGAGGCTTTGGAGGAGGAGTTGAGCTCCTCTGAGCCGGTGTCGACACCTGGTAGGGTGGTAGAGGAGTCATCCAGTGAGGCACTGTTGGTTGTGGATACTGAGGCAGATTGAGGGGACTCTTGGGATATGCTGTGTGGGCTGAGGGCATCAGTGGCTGTGCCAGCAAAGGGAGGGCTCTTCTTGGAAAGATCTAGTCCAAGGTCTGGTTCCCCAGCACTTCCTCCACTGCTGAGATTTCCATTACTGCTGCCATTCCCCCCATTGCCATTCCTCCCAGAGCTGCCAACAAACATTTCGTCATCTGAGAGCTTGTCCCGAAGGCCTTCATCTGGCTGTGGCTGGTCGACGTCGGATGGGGTCGGAGGATAGTGGTTTTTGGGGCCAGCTGGCGTAGAAGTGGAAAGGCGCTGGTTGTTGAGGCGTGAGCGGCTTTGGGGACCTGGAGTGGAGGGTTTACTTGGCAGGGATTTCCCACCACTGCGCTTAAGCTTCTTTCTGCACAGAGCAGCGAGGTCATGGAGCTGGAGGTAGCTGGCTGCGGTTAAGAGGGCAGTGTAGTTCTGTTCATTGCTCTGCTCTGAGGAGGACATGAGCTTCCCAGTGTAGATGAAGTCCAGAACTTGTCTGAATACAGAGGGGTTAACCATCTCTGTGTCGAGGTTAATGAGGTTATCGTGAAGGACCAAAGACTTGAAGTAGATGCTGCTGGCCGCCAGAATGTTCTTGTGGGCGCGGAACAATGCATTCTCCACCACGATGATAACATCACACAGGAAGCCCTTGGCTCTCTGCTGGTTGAGTTGCAGCAGCAGTTGTTTGGCATGATTTGGCAGTTCCATTTCCACCTTCCTTCTTTCCTTTGCTCTCTCTCTGTCTCTCTCGCTCTCTCTCTCTCTCTTCCTACACGAGCACCACCGGAAGCTGAAAGAAAAATAAAGAAAAAGGCAGTTAGTTTGACATTATATACATTATAAATGATTCTTCAATACAGTTTTAAGAATGACATGCTCAAGTTCAGAAAAAGCTTGTTTTACCAAGCAATGAGTTGTACGAGATAGCAAACAGGGCTTGCATTTTAGAAAATGTTGTGCGTTTGTGCAAGCTAGGTTACATTTTTTGTTTATTGCAGTGCAGTAAGAAAAAACCATGACAGTGACAGTGGTTCGACATCTGATATTTATAACTATTAATCTTCATGTGTTATGACTCCAACTGTGAGTATAGCAATCCAAGCTATTAGCGCTCACAGAATTAGTCAACTGTTAGCATGGCGTGCCACAAAATGAAACAACTGCTTAGAAACTGGAACCCTTCCCTTCCTCACAACTTCCCTTTTAAACAAATTGAAACTCTATGGATCAAGTTCTGATACACCTTGCCACTGTTCTGGCACAAAGGCCAAAGAGGCGTAGAAGAAGAAAGGGTAGAGTGACTACTATCTTAAGGTGCCTCCCCTCAGCTTCTCATCCCTACCACCGCAGAGTAACTCTAGTTTCGGTGGGGTGCCCTCTTTGGAAACCCAGATCACTCTAGCCTCCATTAGGTCATGGTAATGTCAGCCCTGCCCCATTGTCTAGAGGTGGGGGTCGGTGCCACAGCAGGGCCGGGGGGAGGGATTAGGTGACACCTGAGCAGGTAAAACTACACAGGAGCTATGGCAGAGACTAGGGGGGGGGGGGGGGGGGGGGAGGGTGTGGCTCAAAGAAGAGGACAGCAACACCTGATCCTCCCGAGAGGCCCTCATATGGAAATAGGACAGATGAATCTCATTTACTGTTGAAACCATATATTAATGACCTATTCTGTACCAAACGGCTCTGCTTCTAGACACTGAAGAACACATTTGGTTGAAGAGATGTACTGCAATAACAGAGCTACAGCCAGAGCTCAGGAGTGATGTAACTGTAGCATGTAGCACTTGTGTTCATGATGTTCCTAAAGCCCTGGGCATGCTGGGAATATGGACACACATCTTTAATGCCCCCGACCAGGGCAGGTTATATCGTATTATAGGAGATTACACTGTAATGCAGGGAAATGCTTAACTCAAGCCATAAATACATTTGAAAATGTGCCATTTAAACCAAGTGCCAACCTAGATATTTTCTGAAAATCATGTTTCCTAATGTGCAGTAGAAAAGAAGGCAGTGGTTTCTAAAGTCAGCTAGAGAGACTGGAGCGCAAAGCTTAAATGCAAATACACACCACTAAACTCGTTTTCTCAAAACCCCTGCTGGAATAACTCATCTGAATGTATCAGGCTAAAGTTCGTACACTAAACCGAGGGTAGGTGGTACAGCCTTTTTTCCAGTTTCAAAAATAGATCTGGTGTATACCATCAAGAACAAGTCGCACAAAGGTAGAAGCCATGCCATCAGCACAACCTTAGTACTGTGATCTTTACCATTCAATTGAGCGTAAATACATTAACCAAGCATGTTTTTAGCTATTCTCTCTCAAAGAATGTGACATTTCCAGCACAATATTGATGCATCATTACATTCTGAAACAAAATATTGAATATCTTCAAGGGTCTAAGGACAGAGGGTGTCGTATTGTCATACTGATATTCTGTACAAACTGTGAAGTCCACTGAGACAAATGTAACATTTGTGATATTGGGCTATATAAATAAACATTGATTGATTGATTGAATATACTGTTAAGGCCCAACAGAAAAGCTCTGCCCCAATCATTGTCCACAACCTGATGAGGGAATAATTGCAAACCGCTTTCAAAGAAGGTTGTAAGACAGGACGAGAAAAATCTATAAAAGGGAACACTGAAAATCATGTAAGAACAACAAGGTGAAGATTGTTAAATGGAGATGGCTGGCTGGTGTATCAGAGCGACGGTTGGAACAGTCATGCTAGCTGATACAATCAGCTGGAGTGATCATTATTCTCAGGTCCAGGCCTGGGCTTGTCTCCTCCGCTTTGACACTTCTACTCATGGTCTTCTTCTTCTTCTTCTTCTTCCCCTCCCCCGTCTTTCCCCTGCTCCTCTCCTCTCCTCTCCTTTCTCGCTCTCTCTTTCTCTATTACCTCCCACCCTCACCAGCCTCTCACCGGGCATGCAGACACATCCCAGGAACAGTTCGCTGTCCCCAACATGAATTATAATGAGCCATTCTGGAACACATCACCAAGATATGCATTAAATTGCAGAATGTGCTGGAGGGGTTTGTGGCGCTCAGCCCTGCAGGCGGAAATGGAGACGAGGGCTGCTAGAAAGAAGGGCCTCTGCTATGATGCCAGCCAGGAAGCCATATATCAGTCAAGTCTCTCTCCCTACATACACACACCTCTGCAGGCTTTATGGGGGGGTTTCAGGAGGCTTTTCCAGCAGGCCGACATAAAAAAGGGGGCTGGGCTCAGAGAAGAGAAGCAAGCTCAGGAGAAAAAGCCCTCCCCCACCCCCTCCTCTTCTCATCCCTCGTTCTCTCTCTCTCCTCCTCCTCCACCCCCACCCACAGCTACCCTCTCCCCCTGGCCCCTCCAGTGCTGTGCTGTGCCGGCTGGATTCCAGGGAGCTGCTAATGGATTACGGCTGATCTATATGCAGCTAGGGTGGGACACGTGTAGGCCCAGCTCCCCTTCCAATGGTGCTGCCCAGGAAGGCAGGCTTAATACCACAGGAGACGGATAGGCCTGCACTATGATGGCAGCTCCATCTGTGAGTGCATGGCCCTTCTTGCAGTCTGTAGAAACATTTTCAAGACCAGGTGTAGGCTGGTACAGCATTGCAGCCTCACAGTTATCATGTAAGGTCACTAGCTGGCTTGTGTCCCTATATTTCGAAGCCCCTTCCTAAAGGCTGGCAAGGAGGTTTAGAGATAGCAAGTTGGCTGCTAATAGGAGTGCTGTTAAAAAACAATACCTGCCATCACCAAATATGGCCCCACATACCAATCAAAGACAGCTCTGGGCTTGAACTACAGACCAGGGTATAGACATTGCCCTTCGTGCACAGGATCAGTTTACCTTCTCTGCAGTATTAAAAGGTCCCATGTAATGGCCATTTCTACTGATCATAATTCCATTGTTGAGGTATACTAAAATAGATTTATATTGTGCAATTTTCCAAAATCGCATTGGTTTCTCATACAGCATTTTTTCTCATTTAATAGTTTATTTGGCAGGGACAATGCACAGTAATGAACACTTAAAACATTAAAATGTATCAAGCGTAACAGTGCCAGATTTAGCTTTGAGCTCATCGCTGTATAGTATGTGTATTCACTCTCTGTCCTAAACGGTTTGTTGGAGCTCCTGCCCCCCCCTCCCTATGAGCCCAGTGGCCGTCTGCAAGACAGCGAGACACAGCTGAACCCAGCCCGAACACACACACACACACACACACACACACACCGACTCACAGCCTCGCCTTGTCGCACCGTCTCAGGGAGGAGAAATCGGCAGAGCTGCAGCTGGGAAAAGATTGAGGTTGTGTGTGAGGAAGTCCGCGGATTGGTCAATTTGGACCAATCCACGGACTTAGCGTAACGGCTCCGCGGATGTAACGTAACGGCTCCACGGATTGGTCCATTTGGGTATGGGCACGTCACTGTACCCAGGAAGAAAAAGAGAAATCTCCAACGAGGCGTTCTGGGGCAGCATAGACAGGCCTTTTTCCGTGTTAGAGTTTTACTCGCTACAGGATGTACTTTGAGGGTTTTGACTCTGCAGACCGTTTACATGCAGAAAAACCTTCATAACACACAAGGGGACGGGTAATAACCGGAAAAGCATGACATGGGACCTTTAAGCTGTTCAAAAAATGACTGTGGCTTAATGATAGAGAAGGGACACCTAATTTCTAAAACACAGCACCCTACTGATTAGCCTCCACATTGACTTGTGTCAGTAGTCTGCTGATGAGGACATGAACAGACAGAGTTGTATACACAGACTTGACAGGTGTGATCAGGATAACATATCCGTGTGTAGATCCAGGAGGGGCTGAAAAATAGTCAGCATCAAATGCCAACTCATACTACAACAAATGTTAAATACCATGTGCTTTACTCCATTTAATTCTTCACTATCCAGTATCCAGGGATATTTTTAAAATGCAATCGCTATTGACAGTACCCGGGCTTTGTGCAGGAGGTCCCTTTAAGTGCTGATTACAATTCTCCGATCGATTTTTTTTATTTTTTCTGACAAATATTGCGATTGCGATTT
The DNA here is from genome assembly GCF_949606895.1 of Notothenia rossii. Classification (NCBI taxonomy): domain Eukaryota; kingdom Metazoa; phylum Chordata; class Actinopteri; order Perciformes; family Nototheniidae; genus Notothenia; species Notothenia rossii. Next base: position 25,474,610 of record NC_136909.1, read on the forward strand.
GCGATATTTGTTTTTAAGCGACCTAACGGAAGGTTATTGTAAAATGCGGCCATATCTCCGGCTAGGAAGGTCGCATCAACATGCTCCCGTCTCTAGCACCCCCACAGCCGAGCTACGAGTGAAAGAACTAAACTTACATGAAACTTCCGTTGGGTTGCTTTAAAGTCAAGCTTCAGTTTAAGATTCACCCTGTAATAGATGTAAAACATGTGATGGAGCATTACTGACCTGACTCAGATGGTTTGTTTCACCAAACCATCTAGGAAAGCTCCATTGGAAGCTATTGAAAGGGCAGGCACTTTCAAAAATACTTGGCAGGTGATTGGATCAATCTGTCTATCACCTTCTATCATGGGCCACTTCTGATTGGTTAACAATGGCTGGTACATGTGGAGCACAGCACTTCTGATTGGTGTGGATGACTAACACACAAGAAGTACAACAAAAATGTTAAAAAAAATCGTAGGCTTTGCGATTTAATAATCGCATCATTTAAAATCGCGATTTCAATTTAAAATCGATTAATCATTCAGCCCCAGTCTGCAGTGTTGCAGATTCAGCTCAGCTCGTTTAGAACCCTTTATGAAATGGTACTTTAAAAAAAAGCAGCATGTATAAGGTACAATCTGCAACTTGTCCTTATTTTAAACCAAAGAAGTGCAAATTGAGTTGAGTAGGGGTGTGTTGCATTATGCAGTGAAACATGGCTACAGTGCCCCACGCCGTGAGTTAAGGTGAGTCTGCTCTAAATTAAACTGGTTCCACCAGTGATCTGGATGATCTGGTTTTATTTAATTTGATGGTGGCTGTTCTTGCATCTTTTTTCCAAGGAGTTTATAGATTAAACAGCAAGCTAGTAAACCTTTCAGAGTTGGTGTTCATGCAGTGGGCTGTGGCACTAATCTCCTGAACAGAGGGTAGAGAGCCAGGAGAGAGGGCAGAGGTGAGGCAAAGTCCTGTGGCGCAATATCAAACACACCCTACTACTAGGAAAGGTAATTTGTTAAACAACCAATAGAAAACAAGATCTAGGCTTTTAAAAACATATTTAACCCAGGCTTTACTGCAGGGTTATGGTTCACAGCCATTCCTCTCAACAATACATAATAACTTTGTATAACTGTGTACAGGGTCACATAGATCAGAGGGTGGGCCGAGGAGACCAATGTGCAGGTAAAGAGTGTTTGAAACAGACAGAAAGGCAGCCAATCCTGTACATGAGCGCAAGGCCTCCCTGAGTGTGCGCACACACAGAGCCTGTTAACACATGCACACGGCACGGCACACACACACACACACACACCCAGAGTATGCTTGTGGGCAGGGGGAATGGGGGAGGGGTTAGGGGGATGGTACAAAGCCAGTTTGAAATACAAACACAGAGCAACCACCTCTGAGCCATTCCAACATGGCTGACGCTGCTACATGGGTAAGGCTGATCCACGCAAGAATCGTGGGTACTGTGTTTCAGGTCTGCTGGAGAGAAGGGATGGCTCACCACATAATGATAATATTAAACTTACAGCTGTGCTTTTAGCTACCTGCTCTACATGTTCCTTTACACCTGTGTAATATATCCTGCATCGGAAGAAATGCAATAAACCCATCTCTAACGATTGAGTAATATTTCAGTTTGCAGAAAAATCTCAGGTCGACATTTAATATGTTTAAATGCACAAATTAGGAAATGAATATGTTTCTTTATAGTAACCTGGAAACCGTAAAACCTGCAGTTAAATGCATGTTATCAGTTAGTAATATCTCCCTTTATGATTTTTATTTAATATCATGATGTATAAGTATATTATTAGTGAAAGGGAATTGTTTTCCTTTTTTCAAAACTTTTGGTTGGGGCAGGCTGTGCAATGCATCCTGTGTGGAGGCTCAACCAATATTATGATGTGGTATTGTGGCTTACTTATTTAAGTTTCTATTGGCTACATGCAGCACTTCTAAGAGTAATGATATTTCTTTCATCCTGCCACACCGCTGTCACAGCAGTACCTCCGCTCTCTGATGTCTTTTTCATGTACACATAGGTAAAAAAAAAACCTGTTAGAAACCCTTTTTAATTTATACGTGTCGAATACATAAAGTTAATTCCAAAAATAAACAATTTCCAATTTTGGGGCAAAGTCAAACTAAACAGGCGTACAAGACCAAACATAGTCTTGTTTATCTATTTATCTGCAGCAATGTGGTGCCATGAAAAGCAGAATATTCAGGGTGAAATAAAAAGTTAAATCACCAGCTGTGGCCTTTCCTTGGAATTAAACCTGCTTTTTATTGTGTCTCCATGGCATGGGGTTGAATAGAACTGTTGCAGAGCATCTGCTGGAATTTTGAACACTGATCCATTTCTGGTTATAATCTCTTCAAAAAAGCTGCAGGGGAGACGTCCTGCTATACAAATGATGAGAAACATGAAGATAAGAAGTTAATGCCAATTTCTACTGTCAGAGAAGTGGCTTTCTATACATTTGGATACAAATGCTAGTGAACAGGTGAATGAGCCTAGTACTGCATAGCTTAAGGGGGGGGGGCACATGAATTACAGTATCTATTCCGCAGTCTGGGTAGAAACCTTCCAATTAAGACTCCTTTTCTGTCAGGCAGTTCAGCCATGTTACAGACAAATAAGTCCTGCCCAGGGTGCATTGGAATGAAAGGAGCCCCATCCATTTCTTCACAGGAGGGGGCCAAAGGTAGCTGTGAACCTCCTATGTACTAGGGCTGTGCTGCAGAAGAAAAGCATATTCTCTCTCTATGCCACACACATGCATACACAAACATATGAACCATCTTACATGCGCACAAGTCAACCTGTAATCAAACTCATGACTGAATTCATGCAATTTTGTAAAATGAAAATGCCTAGTAGTAAATGACAACTTTTCTTGCCGCAGGGCATCAACACCATCGAAGAAGAAAGACTTGTCTTAAGATTTCCCTCAAAGGATAAAGCAGTCGCCTAAGTCTCAAAATGTTTTTCCTACACCACAACAGGTCATTTATTTATTTATTCTGTGGTGTGCATTTCATCCATAGCTAGACAAATAAGCTACAGCCAAATCTAGATGGCAGAACAGTATACTTTATCAAGTGTGCAAAAATAGCATGTACAACCTCATACATGTATTGTTGTTGTCAGGTTTGGATGCAGTTGCCTAACCTGTGCACAATCTCCATATGGAAAACCCCCATTTAAAAATAACCAAACGTTATTCATCAGCATGTGACAATTTAAAGTCATAATTCAATGAATATAATAAAAGCAGGAGCAGAATGCTAGATTTAAGGCTGGCTCCAGGTATGGGAGTATTTGCAGGCAGGGGTCAGGGGTAATGTGAATAAAGCTGAAAATACAAAGGTAAAAGACAAAAGTTCTGTACACTAAAGCACAATGTTTTACTAAAATGTACATTCTCTGGAACTGTTTTGTTTGATTTATGGTGGCTTAGGAGATTTCCCTTTATGGTTCTCAGTACTTCTGCAAAAATGTGTGTGATGAGTGTTTCAATATTTTATTGGAAATATGGGTTATTATGGAGGACATTGATATATGTAATACATTTGAATGATATCTTAGGCAAAACTGTGCCGCGTATATAAATATTCCTTTCTTAGAACTATCAAGAACCAAAAAGCAACAACATGACAGGAGCAGGCTAGAGTCACTGCACTATACCAAATTCTTTCAAATGCCTTAACTAAACTTTTTAGCTTTAGCTTCCAGTAGTTTTATCGAACAACATTTATAAATGCAATTTCATATCCAAATAATAACAAGACGACAATGTATATTATTTATCAACAAAAGGATAGTTTGGTTCGACTGACATTCAGATTCAGATAATAACCGTCTGACTAAGTGGGCGTTTTTCAAAAACAGTAAAGGGGTAATGCCCTCTCTCTCTATGGGTTTCTGTATCTATGTTCAGTGTCCTCAATGCTGCATCAAAGTGCCCTCTAGAGTAATTAAATAAAGACAGAAATAAACACTGAGACTTTCAATGGGCCTACCAGCAAATACTGCCGATCGATGGGCACCCACACATTCTTTATCCAACTGCGTACCCTCGCCACAAGTGAAGTAATCATCAGCTCCACTAACAAGTGAACATACTGTATGATTGGTATGATGAAGTGGCCTCTGTCTTGAGATAATCAACTTTGTAGATGAGATAACCTCCCCTGTAAAAAGCAGCAGACCCACATGACCTGGAGCCTAATGCTTTGACTAAGGACAGAGGGCATGTTGGGTAGGAAGAGATCCTGTATGGTCCAAGGTTTTACAGAGCTGCCACTTCCCCCCCCCCCCCCTCCCCTCCCCTCCTACAGCCTTTAAACACTGCATAACCTTCTGGCTATCAGCACTACATTCCACAGACTGTTTCTTCTTCTTTAAGAACAACAACAACCCTGGCCTGAGGTGCTTCAGTCACTGCACCAACCAAACTGCCCTCAAACAAGCAGCACAGCGCAGAACAGAACAGGCGGATCAGTTTGGATACAACAGCCTAGCACAATCTATAAGTCCTCTGCAATCATGTCAGCAGAACATATAGCCTAAGTAGCCTTACTGTGCTGTGCTGCCCACACACGCCACTGTAAGCCACATTCACAATGTACACAGGATACTGTGTGTTGTCAGTGAAGAGACATGTAGGGTGAGGCAAGACCAATGGGCTGATCATGAGGCACACATACACAGGCCTCAAATTACCCCCCAGGCCCCCCTTTGTAGTCCAGAGTAATCAATGAAACTAGTCACACTGATCAGTTGACTTGGTCATTTTAATGCCAGTAAATAAACGTGTTTGACAGTTATTACTAGACCATGCATGTAGCAACATGAAATGTTTATTGGACAACAGATACAAAATGCTTCCAGCAGGCTTGTTGGAAAGCAGGCAGCAGAGTAATTCTCAAACTTTTTAGTCACAATATCCTTCTCATTTCTGTGTTTTAGTTAGGCTATCAGCTTGCTACTTATCTGCCACAGAGCATAAATAAAACATGTTTTAGTGTAACATAATTGTCCACTCTTTAAAAATGCAACACAGTATAATCACTCACATTGTTCCTTTCTGAAATGAAGAACGGGTGTTTCTGTTCATAAGAGAGACTGTGTTTAAAGTAGTATCAAATTAATTCAGCACTGAGCACTTTCAGTCTTCAAAGCTGATAGCTGTTATAAATGCAAGATTGTCATTATCAAACAAACAATACTGCACAGCCAAGAGCCCTATTCAAACTTCACAAGCCTCAACAAATTGGAGTATGTGCATTAGGTGTAATATGTATTTTACTGCTGCTCAGAATCTTTTCAACTTTATTGTTGAAACACACACTTGAGTTAACTGCTAAACAACTTTTAAGACTAACAAGCAGAGCAACTGCTCACTTCAACTGTACTTGTGGGAGGGTGTAACCAGCCAAAATACAGTCCTATGATCTTCATATTATAAGTTACAGCACCTTGTAACCCTGAGGATAGCAGGTTGTGAAAATACAAATATGTATCTTAATATTGCTCTTAAATTGTGACAACACTTTCCCAAGTCAAGAGCCTAAAAATGGAAATAGAAACCAGTGAAATGTTCTGTTTTGAAACATGCTTCTATAATGCTTACTCAAAACGTAAGTATATGACAGAAACTTCCCTGGATGTATCTAATCTAAAAGAATAATTACAGTTCACTTTGTTTGATTAAGCTATAAACAATACTAAATGCACCTTTATGTCATGCATGACAAAAACTGAAAAATAACACAACTGAATAACAAAACAAAATAACAAAGTGGGGTCTCTTGCTTCAGCTAGGGCAAGACGTATTACTCAAGGAACGTAAGTGACACATGTACAGTCAGTAATACAAGAATACATTTGAGACAGTCATCGGTCTTATCAGAAGTACATAGTGTAATTGTTCTTAGTTGAAACTATGCAAAGCAAAAGAGACCCGAGGTGGAAGTGTTCTAGCAGAATTTCAATTTGGCAATAGAAAAACGGCCGCCAGTCAAAGGAACCCACATAACTGACATTCCTGTACCTCATTATCTTCATGCCCCTTGGTACTTTAACAACACTAATCACCTGAGAAGCCAAGCTGCCTTTGCACCTGAGCAAATACATAGTTTAATAAACTATTGAACGATTTGTTGTTGTCTTGAGTTCAATATTAATTATCAAGTATTCAACATACAGGAGTTTTCTGTTTTATCAGAATACTAATAAACACGGGAATCAATATCATGCAGCACTGTTTCTATAAGGCAGTTTTGGGTCACAATGTAATGTTACACCCACACTGTAGCAGATCACAAAGATGGTCGATGTATAGCAGTAGCCCACCTATAGGCTATAAGACATATACAATTCAATGCATCGATACCATTTAACCGAAAACGTTTCAAATCAGAAACCCCCGAGTCTAATTGTACTTTAGACAATCATGTTATATCATTTGTTAATTGACTACCTAAAACTAAGCATATCTACATAATGCAAGCTACACTATAGGTATCGGCTGTAACATATGATTGTAATGAATATTGCGCAAAATGTAGTGCTTAAAATCCTCAAAGTTATCCATGTTACTTTACACAATAAGTGCAAGTTACTGCAATTAAAAAAAACTCGATGTTATGATTACACGAGACATATCGTTTGAAATGAGAGCTACAGCTAATTTGTCTTCATTTCGGTAAACAATTCATTTAACATTTTGATTAGAAAACCAGAGAAGACGAGATAAAGTGGGGTTTGTGAGGCTCTGCAGCGAGCCGTTTGTGGACCCTTTCTGTCGCTAATGTGCTTTGCCATCCTGGTGAATATTTGGTCCTCACTTCTCCCGTGGGGCATCTCTTTTATGCCCACGACGTCAAAATAAACGCCACAACATTTGCAAAGCATGTTAGCGGTTTCCAGATGAATCTGCGATAAACTAAAACAAATAGTGTTGGATTTTGTCGGCGTGCCAAGGAGGCTGGTAGAGCCAGAAGAGGCACCACCGGAGACACTATTTGTTGGCACGCCGTGGAAAAAACACCACCGTAACGCCGAAAACCCTTGCGATCCTTGCAGCAGCTGGGAGAAGGCGATCCGATCAAAACAAACACGAAATCAACCCCGTTGCGCATTTAATTCCCACCTTAAAGATAAATAATGTCTTTTAAATACCTTATTACATCGGTAGGATCGTTCTCAAGCGTTCTTTACCATCCTCTTGCTCATCTCACAGCCTTCGGGACGCCATGTTGCAAGCTTATGACGTTAGGCTTCCTCACCCCTGACCCACATTTGAATAGAAACCAGCCCAGAGTGCAGCAGAGGAAACATCCCACTGTGGGAGGGTTTGGCCACTTTCTCAGCCCAGGACCACTGGCAACTTTACCTGCAAGATGGCAGGGAGAGAAAGACTGAGGGAGGGATATATAATATGTAGGCCTTCTTCTCCCAGCAGCACGACTCAGCCATACTGCTGACTGCAGCTCTACGCTGCAAAAAATGTCTGACAATTTATATTGTGCAATGTATAGGCCTGCTTCTCTGATTAAAATAATTATAGTTAAACAACCCAATAGTTTTATGGGAGGGTCTTAGCGAAACCTGCAGGTTTCAAGTGCAGTTTCAACAAAATAGTATAAAGGTGTCAGTAGGCCATGGCTTGAAATACAGCTGCAACGATGATCAGATCATTATGGTGAACAATATGTTTTCTTGTCTGATTGTAACCGGTTCAAATATACCAAGCTGAAGCTGGTTCCATGGATACGGATTATGTGTAGACTACTAATGTATTTTTTGCAGTGTGCATTATGTTTCTATACAAGCTCACGAGTCTTCAATATTAAACTATGCAGTTTCAATATGCACTTTATTAATTCCTATATTGCAATCATAGAAAACTCAAAGGAACCTGTTCACTTTGAAATTAGAATTATCAGCTGCATTTAAGATAAAAAAAAATACAACTGGAGACTTTAGATATGAGTTCAGAGCCTTAACTATTCTCGAGATGATTAATGGTCAGATAATTTATGGGTATCAGCAGAAAATAGAGAGAGATGGTTCTGGTTCAAACATTGGGCACCAGATGTGCGGAAGTGTGACGATCTCTTGGCTCCTCCTCTTAGCCCAGAGAACCCGAACCTGCCTTCAGCCAATAGAAACCCGGATACACGATAGGTTTCACCTACATACGGTTACTGGACATTTATCAATGAGATTACTTTGATGATGCCACCTGGCTGCCAACAATAATTCATATTCTTGACCATCGCGCGCACGCTACTGAAGAGGCATAGATTGACCCATATAGTGTGGCACTTTAATCTGCCATGCTTAAAGTTTATGGTTCACATTCCATGGATATCGGAGTTATGGCGCTGTGCCAAAGTGCTCTTCTGACCCGCTGTGGTGGCCACGGAAAGTGCATCCTCTGCGGGGAGCCCTTCACTGAGGTGTGTGATCAAGGTGCTCAGATGGCCTGCATGTGGTTTTGCATAAGCCTGACCTATAATTCAGTCTCATTCACAAATAATTGCACTGGGTATAAGGCAAACATGTGAAACAAATGCAATAAGATATACCATAAATCAAATATCTAGCCTATATGTACAATGGCAACTTTATATGAATTCAGTGAACACATGCGACCAATATCTTCACTGTTATTTCACCGTGTGCTACCTTTCAATGACAAACAATTAACATCCACTGCAGCAAAAAATAGCGTATTAATTCAAGGTGACAGCTTGAATTCTTCTTATCAGAAGAATCATTTATAAAGGCGTGGACACACGTTATCTGCATTTTTCAGATTTTATTGTTTCAAAGGAGGAAATTAATGAGTGTACAAAAAATAGGACAGGAAAGCCATAAAGCCTACGAAGTAAACGTTTAAATATTTACAACCTTTAATTGTTAAATATTGTAATTTATGACACACCATTCAAACAGGCAATAGATAATCTGTTTATTTGCAACTCCTTAGTTTCTTTGTGCAACGTGTTCTGGGACGTTCAAACTATAACTTTAACAACGATATCAAAATACGTTCAATTCGATTTGAGGACAACAAAGGAAATAATAAACTTGACTTCATGATGAAACAATTTCAACATCTTCCAAGAAACACAAAGCCTAACAATGTCCTTTAACTATACGTTTGACAGCTTGCATTCATAATAAAAACCCATGACTAGTCTCGTTGGGTTGGCATGGATTTAAAACCACGTTAAGTTTGACATCAATCATATTTCTGAAACAAACCGCAGGGACTGTTTGTATAATAAAGCCAAGTGGGGACAGCAAGACAAATACATTACAGCAAGATTCAACAAAAATGAACATGGGGAAACATACAAAAAATATTGACTAAACATAAATCACAGCAGCCAATTTAATTAATTCTGGGCTCAAGTATAAAAAAAGAAATTAGATGGGCGAATTTAACTATCATGTACTGCAACTTTTGCTTACACATTCAGACTCGTCAAACATCACCCTCTTCTTCGTCCTACAGCAGTGTCTCCACACTCTGGTGAGCAGCGTGGCTCTGAGCGCAGAGCAGCCTCTGATGTACACGATGGGGGTCAGAACAGCATTAACTCGGGGCAAAATGCGCAGAGGGTCAGTGCCTTCATTTCTGAAGCTATAACAGGTGGAACCAAAGAAATTGCAGACAATAATGTGACTGAATATAGGAAGCCACGTCCCTAAGAAAAACACTGCCACCACCAGTATGAGATACACGGAGGAGCGCTTGCTGTCCCTCTCCTCAGAGGGCGGCTCCCTCCCTAGCTGGAACCTAGCTATAATGAACAGCCTAACATTCAGCCCTATCATTATAATCACCGTGAATATGTTTCCTACAAACGTACCCATGCTCGTGATCCTCTTGGCCACCCCAACTGTGACCAAGTTGTGCGCAGCCACGATGAGGAAAGCGTAGACCCAGTAGGCGAGGATGACCAGCAGGGTCCGGTTTCGGGTCATGAGCTGGGAGTATTTAAAAGGTGATACAACCGCGTGGTACCTGTCGGCCTGCGCGGCCAGGATTGCCATGTAAGACAGCCCAAGGAATGTGGGTACAATGTAAAAAGTTCTTGTAGGTGAGTCGTAGCTATCTCTCACGTCAAGAACACCGGCATAATAATAGGACACACCGGAGCAGATGTCACTGAGGCAGGTGCTCAGCATATACATGAAGCGGTTCTCGCTGCGCAGAGCCTTGTTCAGCAGGATGGAGAGGGACACAGACACGTTGAGGACAATGATAGATGTAGCCAGAGAAATGCTGAAAATAAACATCAACACATTGCCAAAGCTTGTGAGGGGCAATACAGGAGACAACCCCTGGCTGCTGTTAGTCATCGGAACAGAGAGAACATATGCATGGGTTCTTAGTACAGCAGAGACACATGTGTGTCTGCATCTGAGGGGCTTCTCATTTGCTCTTATTTATATAGAGAGAGGAGGCCCTGGGTGACTTGAATTTCCATGGACAACAAGTAAACAAGCCCTGAGTAAAAAAAAAACAGAGGTTAACAACTTGTCGACATATTCAAATTTGACTAAAGAGTCCGCAGCTACTTTTTTCGTGCATTGGTTTCAAGTTCCATTGAACCGTTTACAGTCCTGACTTCAGTGATTATAAAAAATAAAAGAGCAGCATCCTTCTGCTCTGGGTCTGAGTTCAGGAGCATCAAGAGAGGCCTTTAAGCATGTGCAATAAACAAATCAATGTAACCTTATTTGTACCCATTATAATAGCCTATTAGTGCATCTAAATTACCCTCTGATCAGGTATCACCCTTTTTTGATTGAGATTTATCAAAAACTTAAGCCTCAGCTGCTTTTATATAGATAATTGGACTCTGTGTCTTTATGAAAGGTGCATGCAAAAACCTGAAAACCAATACTAACTAAGCATGTGTGTGTTTTTCCTATTCTCTTGGAACCTTTTGATCTTAAAATATATTTTTGGAATATTCACAGGGGATACGGGAGACAGTAAAATATGGACAATGATACTAGTGACAATTGAAAGTTAACCCAAATTAAAAGCAATATTAAAAACATAGGTTTTTAATTTGCTTTTAAACATTTCAAGGGAGTTTGCTGTTCTAAGATTCACGGGGGGATCACGCACTCAAGTTTCTGCCATTCTGATTTTGGACCAACAATTAACATTTCTGTTTTCTGCTCATTCTGTTTTAAAAAGTTACTTCTGATCCACATGGTAACATAATTGAGACAGGTTAAAAGTGCATTAAAAGAACTTGGGTTTTCTGGCGAAATGGAGACATACAGTTGCGTATCATCAGCATAACAGTGATATTTGACATAATTCTGATTAATAATATTGCCTATAGGAAGCATGTACAGAGAGAACAGGATAGGTCCAGGATGCTTCCTTGAGGAACACCATACTGAATGTGGACTGTATCTGACACACAGTCTCCCAAGTTTATAAAAAAAAATGCTGTCGTTTTTAGACAATCGAAGAGAGACCCACCCACTTCTCCAGACGACTTATTAAAATGTTGTGATCAATAGTATCAAAAAACTGCACTCAGGTCTAACAAAAAGAGAACAGCTATCGTTGGAGTCAGTGATGATTCTTAGGTCGTTAACTACTTTCATTAGAGCTGTTTCAGTGCTGTGGTTAGTTCTAAAGCCGGACAGAAATGTATCCAATATATTATGGTTATAGATGAGTGGCAATGGTCGGATCAGAGTAAAAGTCCCTTCAGACACTGGGAGCCAGGTCAGCCAAATACTGAAGGAACCTGACATTGTTAAGGTCCTTTTCCAAGAATTGGTGGGACAGATGCTGTACTGGCAAATGTCCTTACTGCTATAAGGGTGAGCATTACTTCTATCTATCTATCTATCTATCTATTATATCAAGTACATTGTCTATATCTAAATGCCAAAGTGATTGAAAGCAAACTTAAAGTCAAGTGGTGGAATGTGATGAAGTACATTTACCGATGTATTTTTTCTGTTCGTTTAGACCTAAAAAAAACATGTAAAGATTGTGAGGGTGGAAATAAAGTCAGATCCATCCAGACAACAAAGCGGTGTCCGATGCAATTTTGCAGGAAGTACATTTTTATCTTTAAAATGTCATAACAACATTATGACAAGCTTATTTTTTCTAAAGGCGTGTTTTTATTATCTCTTGCTTAAATAGCTCAAACAAAAGTACCAGGGGCTCGACCTTCGGTGGAGACTCCTGCCAGATGGTATGATTTTCCAGAAAAAAGAGAAGAAGAAAACTAATGAAGAAGAGAAGTGGCTATTGTGAAATGATCTGCAGGTCCGAACAGGAAATTACATTTACTCCTGAGCTTCTGTATGGGCACCTTAGCTTTGAACTTTAAAAAATACTCTGGCTAGAGTGATCAACAAAGCCTAACCTTAACAAGTCAACTTGGCAATCTGTTCTCCTTTTAGAAAAAATACAAAGCCTGATGTATTTTTTTAAATGTCACACATTACTGTTTGAAATGCTTATTTTTGAAAAGTGCTTTCTGATGCATTTGGCAAATAAGAGTTATTTTAAAGGTCCCCTATTATACTATTTTTCAACATCCTATTACAAGTCTCAGACATATACAAAACATGTGTTTTGTATATGTCTGAGACTTGTAATAAAAAATAAAAAAAGTGTTTTGCTGAAAATACTACACAGATCATTGTATCATGCCGTAAACCCCTCTGTTTCAGCCCTGTTTCAAAAGTGCTGATTCTGTGTATGTAGCTTTAAATGCAAACGAGCTGCTGCTGGCCTGCCTTTTATAAAATGTTACTTTCTTGATAAGGGTCCCCCCTTATATAAAAACATACACACACACACACACACCAATTTGTTGCATTTCGCGCTCTTATGTGCCCATCCCCCCACGTGAACCACACGAGGCTGACTAAACAATGTGTCATGTATAATTTTATTTTTGCCTTGCTCTCATTTGACTCCATGAGCACCATGAGTAGGCAACTGATTACGCTGTTATCTGTCAGAGAGGTTCTTGACCACAATTTTGAGCCAGATGAAGAGGGAACCCGAAATAGAAGAATATGTCTCAGAAATGGAAGACAATATCGATCCAGATTTTGATCCAGACTCTTTTGAGATGGCGAGGAAGAGGCCACTGAGGAAGAGGCTACTGAGGAAGAAGCAACTGAAGAACACCCTTCACCCAACGTGAACCACACCTGCCAGACACACACACACACACACACACACACACACACACACACACACACACACACACACACACACACACACACACACACACACACACACACACACACACACACACACACACACACACACACACACACACACACACACACACACACACACACACACACACACACACACACACACACACACACACACACACACACACACACACACACGACTATTCTTGTTGATGTTCTGATGGTCTTTGAATTTGCTCTCTGTTTTGAATGCTTTTTTTCTTTTTACAATAAATGTTAATTATATCACAAAAATACAAAACAATACATGATCAGTGTGTATTCTTTGTTTACTGCAGTTTGTCATGTATAGCAGTAGTCTGATACATTATTTACGATTTGAAAGGGTGTTAGATACAATTTGGTGATGATTCATGTTTTTTTTGTTAATGTGAGAGCATTTAGAACAGGACCGGTCAAATTTGACCGAGAACACCAAAGTAAGGGGGGGCAAACAAACACAACAGGAGGGTTAAAGGGCATATTATGAATTTACATTGGGTTCGGTATAGTTGACTGGATAGTATGGCTTTTTTCAATGTGTAAATAAAACACTTCTCATTTAGTAGTCACTGTTGCTGGAAAACTGCGAACAGTATGTCACAGATCAAAATAGCTTCATGCAAGCAGAGATTTTTGAATGGGTTCACTCAACTGTGAGTTTCAGTGACTATTATGACACTGGTTTGCGTTTTTATATTTATAGTTTATTGTGCTTGAAGAAAAAACTTCAGTGGATGAAGCATTTAAACTAAAGTATTTCTACATAATTGTCTAAACTGTGAGGGCCTATTTTTGAGGAAGAGGATGTACTGCCAAGAGCAGAGAAAAGTCTTTTAGAATCATAGTGGAGACATGGTGCATTGCTCTCTCTAGTGGCTGAAATATGAAATGATTTAGTCGAATATGGTAGGGTGAAAGCTCTCATAGTTCATACTGTATGATTCAATGACTAAAAAGTGGAAAAACTTTAATGTAACCCAGCAATAGGAGATGAAAGTATTACAATCGAATGGTCATCACAGAATATGTTTGATCAATACTTTATGAGAACATTTTTGCTAAACATTTTGCAATGTGAAACTGGGCTAAAATAGTGTTTGTAATAGTTTGTGTTGTTGTAATGTTATGTTTGTTGGTTATGTTTTTATGATTTAAAACTTCATGTCCATGCAGACTCATTTGGAGGAAGGCCCGGCCATGGTCCTTTATCAATAACTGGAAATAGGGTTACAGATGGTAAATCAGGCATTTGTGATAGCAGAATGATTTTTAATTGCAACTGTGTCATAAAAATGAGGCCTAAAAGGATTTAGACCAGGCATCCTCAAAGTCCGGACTCCGGTCCGGATCCGGACCGAACGACAACTGTCTCTGGACTCTGAGCGAAATTATACTTTTCATATGTATTATCTGTATTATCTGTGTTATTTTTGAGACAACGCAACGAGTCAAAATTCTCCGCTGTGTACAAACAGCGCTCTATCTGTCTGTCTGTCTGTCTGTGTGTGTCTGTGTGTGTCTGTCAACGCATTGGTCCAATCACATTCAGCATCCCGTCAGCGTTTTTTCCCCCCCACCAACACTCTGCGAATCAGAGTGCGGGTCTTCGCGGAATGCGGGTGGGAAAAATGTGTGTTTAAAAAAAAAAAAGTCAGAGCGAGAGTTAACAGCTCATCTAGTTGCATCTGTACTGTAGCTAGCAGCCTAGTTTCACCTACCGGGGACCCCGGGGCGGCATGGGGTGGCAACTGCCACCCTAAAAATAGGCCTTGCCACCCACTTCGCGGAATGCGGGTGGGAAAAATGTGTGTTTAAAAAAAAAAAAGTCAGAGCGAGAGTTAACAGCTCATCTAGTTGCATCTGTACTGTAGCTAGCAGCCTAGTTTCACCTACCGGGGACCCCGGGGCGGCATGGGGTGGCAACTGCCACCCTAAAAATAGGCCTTGCCACCCAGTTGGCAGCTTTGTTTTGAAAGAAAAGTTGTGGCTCATCGGACATTTATGAGAGAACGTCTCTAATGTCCGAGTGCAAGTGAATGCAGCACAAGACACACGTCTTGTAACGCACGTCAACCCATGGCGCGAGCGTTGAAATATGATTGGCGGCGATTTCATTTGAACGGTACGGCGCAAAACGAGAAGCATTCGGACCATAGACTGATTCGGACCTAAGTACTGAAGGAATGAGGTATTTGCGGTCTACAATGACAGAGAAGAGACTGTCAAGTTTGGCTGTACATTGAATCAATGGCTGTTCATTGAATCAAAACGCACTAAAGCTTTGGATCTTACTAATTTGGTGAGGCGTTTTGCTGAACAAAATGGTAATCGCGGCATTCAGCTGTAATAGACATGATGCTCTGCTCACGGGATGAGCATACAAAACTGTTAAGATGATGACCTTACGAGTTTTTTCTTTGTGGGGGTCTGCCCCCAAAAAACTGTTCTAAGTCCTGAGAAAGTCAAATAAGACGGTGTGTAAAACTACACTGCCCAGCCAAAAAAAAGTAACCACTTTTTTTTAACTAGGCCAGTAGGTAAGGACTTTCCACTGGATAATAACTGAAGTATAAAATAATGCATGACTGAAGTGATGGAGACCATGTTTGAAGGCAAACAAAAAGAGGAAATGACAGGTCAAATAAAGCAAATCCCCCTCTCAGATTCCACAGCAACCAGAAGAACATAAATACTGGCTGGTGATTTGATTAATCAGCTTTGTGATGGAATACAAAATGCACAGTGCATTTCCTTAGCTGTGGATGAGTCCACTGGCACCACTGACAATGCTCAGTTGCTGGTGTTTGTGAGTTTTTATGATGAGGCAAAGGGGGAGTTTGTTGAAGATGAGTTGGGCCTGACGAACCTCAGTGGACACACAAGGGGGCAAGACACTTATAAAGCAATGATGGGAATGCTGAATGAAAGAGGGTGCGGCTGCCTTTATTCATAACTGTGCAGCTCTGCGACTCTGAGGGATCAAGCACAGACGCAATAACAATGAAAACTGCTGCACACAGATTATTTTTGTTTTTGCAACCTCGTGTTAAGAATCTTGTTGCAATTGTTTAAAATGTTGAATGACCGTAATCATCGGACCTTTGTCTTATTAAAAACATTTTTTTGGACCTTTAACATTTGTATTTGAGTACCCCTGATTTAGACCATCTTGTCTTATTTCCAGCCCCAGTCCCCGGATAAAAGTTATGAACGATACAAGAGACACAAAAGGTATGAGAACAATACAATACAATAAACTTACATAGCATACTTTCCATGACCCTGAGGACAACATAATTTGACCTTTGACCTATAATGCTGCAATAAGAAACATTTGGAATACATCGGAAGATGCCCTTGTATCTGATGTGATAAGTTCCATCAGCTTTACAACTATATACGGTGTTGTGGACTGTTACATTTGGGAGCTGCTCACGTGTCTGGTATGGCTGGTTTAAGTGCCTACAGCAAGTTTTGGTTATTGTTGAAGACCAATCTTAATTTAGTAGCCATCTGAAGATATACTCTGAAGAGGTAGTATTTGGGGAAAAAGTTATTAAGGTATGACATAAATCAAATATCTATGTGCAACTTGAATTCAGTGAACACATATGACCGATCACAGTTATTTCACCTTGTGCTACCTTTTAATGACAAACAATTAACATTCACTGCAGCAACAAATTGCGTATTAATTCAAGGTTACAGGACCAACAGCACCATAAAGACCGTGAAAGCTTATCATAACAAGTATTTATAAAGGCATAGACACACTTTATTTGCATTTTTCAGATTGTATTGTTTCAAAGGAGGAAATTAATTAGTTATATCGAAAAATGAAGATGTCACGACACAACAGGGAAGCCATAAAGCCTAAACCTTTAATTATTGATAACCTTTACTTTTTTAATATCGTAATTTATACTATAACATTCAAACAGGCAATAGATCATCTGTTTATGTGCAACTGAGTTTATGTGTAGAACACGTACTAGGACGTTCAGACTATAACTTTAACAACAATATCAAAATACGTTTAATGCGATTTGAGGACAACAAAGGAAATTATATAGCTTTACAAAATCTGACTTCATGAAGAAACATTTTCAACATCTTCCAAGAAACACAAAGCCTGAAAATGTCCTTAAACTAGGTTTGACAGCTTGCGTTCATAATAAAAACCCATGAGTAGTCTTAAATACGTAGGGTCGGCATGGATTTAAAACCAAGTTAAGTTTGACATCAATCATATTTCTGAAACAAACCTCAGTGACTGCTTGTGTAATAAAGCCAAGTGAGGACAACAAGACGAATACATTCAAGCAAGATTCAACAAAAATGAACATGGGGAAACATACAAAAGAAAAAAAGATTCTGTAGTTTGAGTTTAGGTCCTAAAGTGGCAATCCATAGCGAGCTAGAATATATGCGTGTCAACAACAAGGCGCAACAAGCATGATAAATATTGACTTAAGTAATATAAATCCGTTTTTCTGCAGCAGATTTAATTCATTCTGGGCTCAAGTGTGTCCAGATATTTTTTCAAGGATTTAACTATCATGTACTGCAACTTTTGCGTGCACATTCAGACTCGTCCAACCTCACCCTCTTCTTCCTCCTGCAGCAGTGTCTCCACACTCTGGTGAGAAGCGTGGCTCTGATCGCAGAGCAGCCTCTGATGTACAGGATGGGGGTCAGAACAGCGTTAACTCGGGGCAAAATGCGCAGAGGGTCAGTGCCTTCATTTCTGAAGCTATAACAGGTGGAACCAATGAAGTTACAGACAATAATGTGACTGAATATAGGAAGCCACGTCCCTAAGAAAAACACTGCCACCACCAGTATGAGATACACGGAGGAGCGCTTGCTGTCCCTCTCCTCAGAGGGCGGCTCCCTCCCTAGCTGGAACCTAGCTATAATGAACAGCCTAACATTCAGCCCTATCATTATAATCACCGTGAATATGTTTCCTACAAACGTACCCATGCTCGTGACCCTCTTGGCCATCCCGACTGTGACCAAGTTGTACACAGCCACGATGAGGAAAGCGTAGACCCAGTAGACGAAGATGACCAGCAGGGTCCGGTTTCGGGTCATGAGCTGGGAGTATTTAAAAGGTGATACAACCGCGTGGTACCTGTCGGCCTGCGCGGCCAGGATTGCCATGTAAGACAACCCAAGGAATGTGGGTACAATGTAAAAAGTTCTTGTAGGTGAGTCGAAGCTATCTCTCACGTCAAGAACACCGGCATAATAATAGGACACACCGGAGCAGATGTCACTGAGGCAGGTGCTCAGCATATACATGAAGCGGTTCTCGCTGCGCAGAGCCTTGTTCAGCAGGATGGAGAGGGACACAGACACGTTGAGGACAATGATAGATGTAGCCAGAGAAATGCTGAAAATAAACATCAACACATTGCCAAAGCTTGTGAGGGGCAATACAGGAGACAACCAATGGCTGCTGTTAGTCATCGGAGCAGAGAGAACATGTGCATGCGTTCTTAGTACAGCAGAGACACGTGTGTCTGCAGCTGAGGGGCTTCTCATGTTTGCTCTTATTTATATAGGAAGGAGGCCCTGGGTGACCTTAATTTGAACTTTAATTTCCATGGACAAGTTAACAAGCCCTATTTGTAAAACCCCAGTGGTTAAGAACTTAATAACTTTCTTGTGCAGTTTTCAAGTTCCATGAACTGTTTACAGTCCGGACTTCAGTGATTGTAAAACATCCCTTTGCTCTGAGTCTGAGGTCAGGAGCATCAATATAATCCTTTAAACATGTGCAATAAACAAAACAATTTAAGTTTATTTTGATTCCAAGGTTGTCTAACAGTTGCCTAAACCCTCTCTAACAGGGCAGATTATGAATTCACATTGGGTTTGGTAGTTGATAGTTTAGCTTTTTTAAATGTGTAAATAAAATGTGCACTTTCTCATTTAGTAGGCCTATCAGTTACACATATATTCATGCAAACAGACCTACTTTTGTATGGTAAACTTAACTGTGCGTTTTAGTGACTTTTATTACACTGGTTTTCTTATATGCTTTGGTTATAATTGATTGTGCTTAAAGAGAAAACGTCAGTAAGCAGTGAACCTAAAGTATTTCTACATCATGTTGTAAACAGTGATGGCCAATTTAAGTAAACAAGGACAGTAATTTACACTGCATATATTGAGTCTGAGCTTAGTTGGAATCAAAACGTTAAGAAAAGCCTATACAGAATGAGATAGCAAAATATGAGTGAATCAATGTTGAAATATGGTTAGGCAGAAATATTGAATCCATGTTGAAACCCGGACATTGAAATTAAACAGAAAGCGCAAATTGTTTTAATGTTGAATAAACGTTGGACTTTCAACCATAACTGACAAAATATCAATGTTGATTCAACCATCATCTAAATAGGAATCTACATATACATTTTAGTTGATTTTATATTGAATCAGTGTTAGGAATCAACATTGATTCAACCATCATCCAAATGGGAATCTACATATACATTTTAGTTGATTTTATATTGAATCAGTGTTAGTAATCAATATTGATTCAACCATCATCTAAATGTAAAACTTACATTAAAATATTCAACTTTTCTAAGCATACTGTAACACATTAAAAAAGTGAATGTTTTTCACCAATGAGTTTTCTGCGGTCTACATCTTAACAGACCATTAACAAGTGCAACATCAATACTGTACTGAATGAAGTGGTCCAAACTTGTAAACACACACTGCAAAAACTAAGCCTCAAAAAACAAGAAAAATAAATAGTAAAATGAGAAATATATTAATTAAAATAAGAAAAATTATCTGCCAACAGAACAAGAAAAATTCACTTGCCAAGACCTTCTTAAAACAAGTAAATAAATCTAGCCTAAAAAGATCTACAGATATATTAAAACAAGTTTTTAAACCAAAATTAAGTACATTTGAATTGAAGCAAGGAATATCTTTAAGAATTATAATCTTATAAGGAAAATGTGCTTGAATTCAGCATATTCTACTGCTTTTGTCCCAAAATTCAATTTTATGTTAGGCAACATATCTTAAATCCAGTGCAGCTTCACTTTAAACAGGTACATTTGTCTAGATAAAGATAAGATTTAAGAATTATTTTCTTAATATGTAGAAAAATCTACTTAAATTCAGCATTTGGTGCTATTAAAGTATTCTTAAAATAAGGCTAAATACCAAGAAACATAGAGACAAAACCTTCAAAAATCTTTAATCCAATCAATATAAACTTTGACTGCTTGCATAAAGAAAATATGAGTCTCAAATGATTTCTTTTAATTTTTTTAATTTTTTTAAACAGCGTAGTAAAGGTCAGTCATCAGATATGTCTTTAGAGAAAAAGAGAACATTATTTCACTGTAAAATGCAACGCAAGTGAAATTCTCATGACACTTTTGACTCAGCGAACAATTTTGAATAGGACTACAAGTATGAGGGGCCGCTATGGACATTATTCAGAAATACCGTTCACATACACATGTGAAACACTCTCACACACACAACTAAAACCAACATAATTTACAAACATATGTAAAAATCTCTCATATACACATATGAAACGCTCTCACACACACATGAAATCCAAAGTTATTCACATATACAGTACATGTCAAACGCACTCATATACACATGTGATACGCACTCACACACACCTGAAACGCGCTCCCACAGATATGGGATAGTGTGTTTTATATGTGTGTGTGAGAGCGTTTCAGGTGTGTGTGTGATAGAGATGTTAAGATTCACCGATTCAGTTTCCGGTATTTGGGTGTAACTATAACTCGCAGTCTTGCTTCCCTTCATGAAACAAACTTCTCTAAGCTAGTCACAGATATAAAGGTGGATTTACAACGATGGGGTACCCTCCCTCTTTCTTTGTTTGGTAGGATTCAATCTATTAAGATGAACATTTTACCAAGATTTCTTTTTCTTTTCCAATGTCTGCCAATTTTTTTACCAAAACAGTTTTTCAATAAGCTAGATGGGATGATCTCTGTTTTTATCTGGGCTGGTAAGACTCCAAGGGCACGCAGGACTACTCTTCAGAGACGTAACAAAGATGGTGGCTTATCTCTACCGAACCTCCTATTTTATTATTGGGCAGCCAACATCCAGAAATTACGTCTTTGGCATAGTTCCTCTGATGCTGATTGGTGCCTAATGGAAGCTCTTAGTTGTCATGCAACCTCTCTGTCTGCTCTGCTTTGTGCCCCTCTTGCATCTTGCCCCTCCAAATATACCTCAAACCCAATTGTTATATCGTCTTTAAAAATTTGGAAACAATTCAGGCAGCACTTTAAACTCTCCTCTCCCTCTCCCCATAGCCCCATCCTTAATAATCACTTGTTTACCCCACCCAAATTTGACACAACCTTTGCATTGTGGAAAAGAAAGGGCATAGTAGTTTTTTCTAACCTATACATTGACGGGACATTCGCAACTTTTGAGGATATTCGTAATAAGTTTGATCTGCCACATTCTAGTCTGTTTCGATTTCTCCAAGCACGGGACTGTGCCCGTACTCACTTTGCTTCATTCCCACTATTGACTGCTAATTCCTTGATGGATGACATCCTCTCACTTAATAAGTTAAGTGGTAGTATAACTGTACTATATGACCTCATTATATCGGCTGGGACCTCTCCACTTGCTGGGGCTGTGGGCAAGTGGGAGAGGGAACTTGGGCTTGACCTCACAGATGAATGGTGGGAAATTGCTTTTAAAAGAGTAAATTCTACGTCCTCTTGTGCCCGACTGACTCTGATTCAGTTCAAGGTTTTGCATCGAATACATTTCACCAAAGCAAAACTTTCTAAATTATTTCCAGGCTCAAGTGATATCTGTGATAGATGTTCTTCGTCAATTGCCGATCATACTCACATGTTCTACTCTTGCTCGAAATTGGCTACATTTTGGTCTGTGTTTTTCGACACTGTATCTAAGGCTCTCAATATTTCATTGTCACCCAGTCCTCACATTGCTATTTTTGGTGTACCTGAAGATTTGACCATGCTGACTAGAAACCAGAGTGATGTTATAGCTTTCGCCTCTCTTATAGCCCGTAGACGTATATTGCTTCAGTGGAAAGACCCAAACCCACCCTCCGCATCTTCCTGGTTTGAAGATTTGTTGTCTTTTCTCCATCTAGAGAAAATCAAATATACACTACGAGGCTCGTCTGATAATTTCCTTAAAAGGTGGAATCCGGTACTCACTTACATTGACTCTCTCACTTCCCTGGAATGTAACTGATAGTCCTATCAATGATATTGTATGTTGAGCTGTGTGTGTCGAGCATCAAACAATTGTATCTGTGCTAAGTCTTTTTATTTATTTATTTTTTCTTAATGACTCTTGTCCAGTTTTGGGTGGGTTATTATTTGTATTTTATTTCCTTTTGTTTTCATTATCATTCCCTTATCCTGTTCCTGATAAAAAAAAAAAGAAAAAAAAAAAAAAAAAGGGGGGGATTTCATACATGTTTGACGACTGCTACTTCATTGTTGTTTTTTCTCATGTTTCCCAATAAAAATACATATGAAAAAAAAAAAAAAAAAAAGATTCACCGATTCGCATCGGCGCACCGGCATAAACGTTCAAGATGCGAGTGCACCGGTTGAATGAGTGCACATCGGCTACAGTTTGGGTTGAACCGGGTTGAACTCGCGATGCATCGATTGCGTAGCGTCTTTGCATCGGTAAAAAAACGATTCATTCATATAAAATCCCCTCATCTTGTCAACGCTCAGCAGAGACGATCTTTGATATTTGCTTCGCCACTACGGAGAACGAGAGTCTCAGTTATCAACACACACGGAAGTTGAGGAGAAAGAGAAACACAGCGCACCGAAAAATACCTACAAATCAAACGTTTGGCAACACTTCGGATTGTTCAAGAAAGACGGTGTAATAGTCATTTATGCTATATAGTTGACCGCAGGTCATGGAGAGTAATAAGGTATCCGTAGACCTTTGTATGAGGTATCTTTATTACTTAACAGGTCTACAGCCATGATACATAGATCCGTCCTAGATGCGGACTTGCATACACACAGTATCACTCCGCAGCCGCACCCCATCATTAACGTCCTGATGGTATATGTGCGCGGCACTATTACTACAGACGGTCAACTTGAAAAATCGCTCGCAAATTGTTAACGATGCCGAGCCGCTTTAAAGTACACAAGTAGTTCGAGGAACATAAAGAGGCGACATGGGGTCTGCGGCTGAAAAGAGAAACCTGAAAGTGAGACGTATGAGTTAAATCACTCAGTGAGGTGTTCTGTCAGAGAGAAGTGTTTAGTTTACAGCAGCCTGTGACGGCCAATAATAATTTAAATGTCTTCCTTACTGTAAGCAGTTATGAAATACCTGTTTGTGAAAGGTTATTTGTATTATTTATTGTTCATATAGAAACCACTGCTTTCTGCCCACTGGTGAGTCTATGAATGAGTGTTAAGCACATCAGGCTGGCAGCTGTAGGGGCATTGCACTATGGTAGCTGTTATTTGCACATTGTTAATTATGAGCAATGCATCCTTACATTGTTTAACTGTGAGGTGTTATACAATTGTAGTCTGGAGAGCTTTTAAAGGTAAAAGAATAAACGGCATGATGGGATGTGCATTACCAAATATGTAAAGCATTTTTTTGTTAATGTAGGATTTGCTGCATATAAGGAATAAAACAAAAATCCTCTGTCGTACCATATTGAAGTATCATTATTTTTGCATCGTGTTGAATCGCATCGTATCGCCCCGAATCGCATAATGTTGAATCAAATCGTATCGAACTGTATCGCAACAGGGGTGAATCGTATCGTATCGCATCGCCTGGTGTTTCAAATATATCGTTAATGTATCGTATCGTGGCAACGTATCGAGATGCGCATCGCATCGGCCTCAGTGATGGAGATGCACATCCCTAGTGTGTGAGTGCGTATCACACGTGTATATGAGTGCATTTGACATGTATATGTGAATGACTTTGGATTTCATGTGTGTGAGAGCGTTTCATATGTGTATATGAGAGATTTTTACATATGTTTGTAAATTATTTTGGTTTTAGTTGTGTGTGTGTGAGTGTTTCACATGTGTATGTGAACGGTATTTCTGAATAATGTCCCTAGCGGCCGCTCATATAGCCTTAGCCTTTTTGTATGAAGTAGTCATGTCACACTCGTGAATGGCGTCCAAGAGGACTTCAGTCTGCACCAAAGACAAAGTGTTGCAATGCACTTAGGATAGTTGAGGTGAAAGGTGTAATAACATGCCATGAGATACATCACGCTTTCATGAATGTCCTCTTTTGGGAAGGTGAGCATGGGTATGGTTCCAATGGCCAGTATACAGTTGGTTTCGCAGATGACAACAGGGCTGGAGAGTGGTCGTGTCTGAAGAAAGGCGTTGGGGTCTTCTGCAGACTGACACAAAAACAGACAAAAGAAATCATCACAAAAAGCCAAACAAATATGATCACAACATTTCACTCTTTGTGTCGACATGAGAAAATTCTTATAAATGTTCTTACCTCAAGGACGTGGAGCACAGCCTCACTTGTATGCCTTAACTTCTTGGGTGGGGCCATAGTTGATGGGAACATCTCTGGTAAAGCCTTCATCATGGCAATTGAGTGCTTTACTGTTGAAAAAAAAAGTTTCACTCCGTTTCCTGCAGTCAGTTAATAAACAGACATGGTCAGAGATAACAATCACCTTTGTCAAGCTGCGGAGGCCTCATGAGCTTTTTGAAAACTCCATAAAACTGTGCCCTCTCACAAAAGGTCCCCCACCGGGTCTTAAAGACTCTGTGAAGTGTGCACCTGTGCATGATCTGTTATGCTAATACGTATAGTAATGACCAAAATTGTCCATTGGAACCCATATCAAAAGATGTTGGAATAGCAACGAATTTGACGAGTTTTGAATTTTCCGGGGAAAACTGCAGTTGACCTTCGCCTTCGTGGGCGTGGCTTGCGATCGACTGCGTGACGTCACGAGATGGACGCCGCCGCACTGTTTACATTCACCACCATTCATTTTTTCTCTTTTTCAAAGTCGAATTTCTCAACGTTTTTGAGCTAGTATTTTCCTGGAAAGTGTGTCGGAGTCGACTGGAAGTGATTGCCAATCGAGAAAACCTGACAATGGAGGCGACAGTGAAGAAAGAGGGAGGAAAAACACAGGTGAAACGATGCATTGCCGCTGGCTGTAGTAATGTCAAGTCTGCCGAAGTGGCGATGTTTCTGTTCCCAAAAGATGAAGGTGAGCCTGGCTGGTGTCATTGTTTCGTAGATTCGTTCATTAATCATGATAAATAAAGGCCACTGGTCGATTCGAGAGACAGAGAAAGAGAGACTGAGAGAGTTACAGGGTTGTTGTTAGCATCTGGTGCTAGCTCGGAGCTAACGGAGATTAGCTGTTTCAACAATAAGGAGAGGGAGAGTGCTCTCCTGTGGGACTGAGAGAGATAACGTCAGCTCAGGGAGGTAAACTGTAGCCTAAGTTATCTCAGTGGGTTTGGTCATCTATGTAAACAAATATTTCCATCTATGTAATATTAGTTGTATAAAATAGGTTAAGAAATCCTTCCAATGTTTTTTGATTATTGAAATATATATTTCATATGAGTGTTGAGAGCTGTATCCATAAATCTCTTAATGTTGCCCTCAAAGTGCACCAGATTGATCACTTTCCTCATCTATCCTGTCCGAAAAGCTGTCCAAATCAATCATTTCTCTCACACTAGTATCACTTTCCAGAGTCTCCGCCATGTTTACAATCGCAACTGGGTACATCTTGTGACGTCACAGCCACTATCGTCTGCAACTTCCGTTAGGCTCAGACGGCAAAATTAATAATTCATTAACTATGAATTATTAAAAATTATTTTAGCCATGAACAGGCACAATGATATGTAAGGAATGAAACTGCCATTTCATTTTGGTGCAAAAACATGCACTTCACTGGGCCTTTAAGTTCCATTAAGAAGTGGGAGTTGCCTTGATTGAGGCCCCGCCGTAGTTCATCCATTAGCTAAGACAACGAGAGAGAAAATATATAGGAGAAACTTTCAAATCTACATTTCAAGGGTTAGTAATTCGTCTCATAATTGAATTTCCCAAACAAGATTCATATGTGTATAATGTGATTGAAATGGTCACTTAACAAAAATATAACAGTGCACATAGAAATACGTATGTCTGATGCACACACTATTTTTAAATACGTATTGTGGACCAATACTACAACAAAATAATGTTGTGTGTATGAGAAGCACATTTGTGAAATTTGTTCTTTTTAAATAAGTGGAGGGTTTTTATATATCTATGCAGAATAAATATGTGTATTCAATCAGCATATTTTAGTCATTTATTTATGAATAATGAGACAGATCTGATTTAATTGTCATACCATTTCTCATTTCAAATTTGGTCTAACGTTAACCGAATTAGGAAGCATAGTTGTACATAAAAGTAAAACATTTGCTTACATGATCCAGTTCTCCAAAGCAAGGATAAGCTTTAAGAATGTTGGAAGGCCTGTCCTGCTCCTTTGTAACATCAGAGTTAATGAAGGCCCTTCTCGCTTGGATTTCGAGGTCCAGGAGCTGAGCAACATCCATCTTGTTTGGTCTGGCCTTGGTTTTATACATCGCCAGTAGAATCTTATAGTGTCTCGCCTGGGTCTGTGGGCTCTCAGTTTCTGATGCTAGAAAGCATAAACCCCACTATTTTCATTTCTGATGTTAAAGTTTAAATGAGACATTAACACACAGCCATAGTGACTGACACAGGGCAAACATAGATGAGTAATCCTGAATAAAAAAGGGTTCTAAAATAGCTTATTGATATTGTTAAATTTTGTTGAAGAGATTGAACTATCTACTATTTCAATTTCTGTACTTACCACATAACTGTTCAGCCTCCGGGGCGCTGCATCGAGATGGTGGTGATCTCTCCAAGATCAAGGTTGATGCGGTGGATTCATCAGTCTCATCAGCGGACGTCTCATGGCTGCTCTGAAAGCTTAAACTCCTAGGCCTCTTTCTTGAAGGAGTTGAACCCTGCTTCTTTTTGGGGGGTTTCACATTCTGGATCCTTTTCAAAAGCTGCTTTTTTCCAGTTTCCTTACAAGACACACACACACAACAGGTTGTGTTATAACTCACATTAAACTTGTATCAAACAAAATACACCACAAAAGCAGTTGCACAGAGCTCTTATTGAACTGGATAAAACACATCACTCCCAGTTTGATAGGCAAATGATTGCAGTGCTTTGTCTGAACCATGAGTTGAAAACTTTAATAGTGACATACCCACTCAGCTCTACTGGTTTGAGATCTGTCCTGAAGCATTGGGTAGTACTCAATTAGACGCTTCGCCATTACAGTGAGTTCACGGCTGCATGGATAGTTAAAGTCATCCCCAGCTGCTCTTTTAATGGAAATCATGCTTGTGACTGTATTCCTGATCAATCGACAGCGAAGATCTTTGGAAAGGACGTAGTCTCCTTCTTCTCCAGCACGCTGCTTTTCAGAAAAGGTGCTTTGTGATTGCTCCAATTCTGCGTCTGTGTATAAGACATACAGTGGACTAGGAAGCTGTACGGTTCTGCTGGCACCATGTTGGGGTTGTGGGCTTTGAGAGGGGAAGGAGGGTGGAGAAAAAAGACAGGGGATGGAGAGGGGTTGGCAGGAGGGAAACAAGGAAGGTTGGGGGGTGGGAATAGGGCTGAAATCACAAGTCCCATGAGAGGTACTCTGTCTACACAGCTCTCTCTCCTGGCCCTGTATAAAAGATGCATATATATATATATATATATATATATTAGGGCCGGGACTTTAACGCGTTAATTAAGATTAATTAATTACACAAAAATTAACGCATTTTAATCGCACTTATTTTTGCACCGCGGAACGTTTCTCACTGGATGAGTTTCAGGGGTACCGATTATACTGGAGCACCAACTAACGTTCATGACTTCAGACAACAACAAACCACAGTGAACAATAGTCAAACATGAACGAAGAAGCTGATGAGACCGCTTTGGTTTGCCCCGTGAATGGGACATTTTGTTTTAAAAACGGACGGATGGAAGCGTCAATAAGAGCACGGTTGTTTGCAAATTATGCAAAAAGGAATTTGCATATCACCGCAGCACATCGAGCCTCAAGTATCACCTCAATGCAAAACATATAGCAGCTAGCGTGGAAGCTAGCGTGGACGTTAGCCCGACTCGGAGTACAAGGACCCACACCCAATTCGCGTTGGTCAAACAGTGGCCTATGCAACAGAGAGATTTTATTTTTCATCAGGATATTGGAAGAATAGGAGGGATTGAGGTCAATCACTGGCACTTTTTTATTTTATTTTAAATGGTACACTTTATGTTGAACTATTTATTACGTTGTTGGTGCAACTAGCACTTTATGTTGAACTGTTTATTGTTTTGGCCAAGGTTATTGAGAGAGTTGGACTGAAATTGATTAGATTTTTTAAATCAACTGTTGGTAAATCAACAAAGTCTGTTATGGCCTCTGAAGCAACAGAGAGATGTTTTCTAATAATTCTAATTTCCAATGTTCTGAATGTACTTGAAAGTATTGTGTTTTACTTAAAAAACAAAGTGTTATAGTTTACAGAAGGTCTACCTACCTAAAGGCTACCTGAATCTCTGAAATGTACTATATTCCTAAATGTGCTATTGCTACACTTTATGGCAAAAATTGCACTTTTCTGTTGGTCTTGGTTAAGTACCACCTTGAAAAAAATAAACAATGTTTTGTTGCTTAAGCTTATGTATTCAGTCATTATTCAATGGTATACTAAAATCCATGTGAAAAAAAATTGCTTCTCAGTGTTCTCAGGTCAAATATTTATATGTGATTAAAAATGCGATTAATTGCAATTAATTAATTACAAAGCCTCTGATTAATTAGATTAATTTTTTTAATCGAGTCCCGGCCCTAATATATATATATATAAATAATGGTATTTACAATGAAAAGAGCACTACACTGTGACAAAAATAATAATCAACACAACCAAAAAACTCCCACTTCTTCAAATAGCTGCATGATGACTACGAAAGGCTTACTTGGTAACAGGTTTAAAGTCCCTCAAATTTTAGAATCTGGAATTACCTCATTATCATCATGAGTGAGTCTCCAAATGGTTCTTCTTCTTCTGAAGTGCTCAGGCCCGGGAAGGAGATCACGCAAGTCCCTCCTTAGATAGGCTGGGCAGCATGTCTCTGCTTATATTAGCAGCTGAAAACAGATTTAACCACACAGTTAATAATAAGGTAAAAAGCAACTAATCACATATTTATCTAAATACATAAAATGAAAGAGTAATGTACATTTCTGGCTGGCTTCACAAGATTTTATTTAACATTAAAACATGTATTGCACTTACTTATAATTTAAATTAAAAAAATTACTGTTACAATAGCCCGCACTGTCATACAACAACGCACTGTGAAATGCTGTCTACAAAAAAAAAGAGCGCCAAAGATGGCTATGCTAAATACTTTACTGTCAGTTGTGGAAGGCTCATTTGCTTCTTGACATTATTTCTGGCAATAATAGAGTATAAATTAAAATGTTAACCACGATTTGTCATTTGTGCAGTTATTAACAGCTTACAGTAGATATTAGCTAAGTTAACACGAGATATGTAGCCAGCTAGCTAGCTTACTTTGCATGCTAACTTGTTGTCCAACCGATTCAAATAATGTAAAGCTTGCTGGAGAGGTGCAGCATAAAATACACAATTACATTACTTTTTAATGCTGCAGTTGCTATAGCATCCATGCCCGGATATGTGATATCTCTTCCATTTCCATGCATGGCGTAGTTAAATGTGAAATCACGGAGGTTCAGTCTTCTGCCTGAAGGAAAGCTAGCCAGCAACCCTGAAGCTAGGTGCAGTGGTGCACCTGACCTAACACACTCCCTTAACGGACCCTTTTCGCGGTTCCCATTGGAAGGTACCATTTCTTAAAAAAAGAGGGCGGACAGAGATATTGTATATGTTGCAAATATTAGGAATATTAATAACTGATGCAGTCATAGGTAACATTTCAAACATCTGTTTCTAGATGCACATCATTCCACAAGTTATTCCCAGGCATTTTTATGACGTGTATATATATATATATATAGGAACATGACTCACCGGTCTCCCCCATACAGCTAGAGAATGTGATAAACCCACTTCATTAG
Organism: Notothenia rossii; assembly: GCF_949606895.1. Taxonomy (NCBI): domain Eukaryota; kingdom Metazoa; phylum Chordata; class Actinopteri; order Perciformes; family Nototheniidae; genus Notothenia; species Notothenia rossii. Next base: position 25,505,143 of record NC_136909.1, read on the forward strand.
TTATTTTCCAGGGCTAACACTCTCTCCATGACATGCGAGATTCGGAGGAGATTTGCGGAGATCAGAATGTCACGTTTTTAGTTTTGTATGTCTAGGTTTGGGTGTATTTTGCTATTTTTAATGTTTTCCTCCTTGTGTATTGTCTGGTCCCTCTCTCTGTTTTTTTTCCTCCCTGTCGTTACTTTGTAATGTTAGGGACCCAAAATAGTGCCACTACAAAGTACTACCAATCGAATCCAAATTGCCTGCAACGTGCTCCTAACTGTTTTTTTGGGGGTCAATTTTGGCCTCAACACTTAGTGAATTTTTCGGATTTATGTGGGATATTTTTCCCCCCCACCACCACACACAGACTACACCCCCCCTCCCCTACAGAGTACCCCCCTCCCTCCCCCATCAAGAAAAAAAGAAAAGGCAAACAGCATAGATTCAACATTGATTCAATGTTGGCATTTCAATCATTAAATTCGACCACAATACAACGTTGATTCAATGACATCTTTTCAACATTTAAGGTTGATCCACCATCAATCTTCAACCTTAACCAAAAATCAACATTTTTGACCATAATTCAACATTGATTTAACATCTTTTGCTATCTGGGTGACTACTGCCAAGAGCAGAGAAAAGTCTATGAGAATCATTGTGGAGAAATGGTGCATAGCTCTCTCTAGTGGCTGAAATATGAATTGACTTAGAGCTTTCATCCTACCATATTCGACTAACAGATCGTACTGTATGATTCAATGACTAAAAAGTGGACAGACTTTAACGTAACCCAGCAATAGCAGATGAAATGATAATACAATCGAATGGTCATCACAGACGATGTTTGATCAATACTTTATGAGAACATTTGTATTAAACATTTTGCAATGTGAACCCGGACCAAAAGTGTCTGTTATGGTTTGTGTTCATGCTTTTGTAATGTTATGCGTTGGTTATGTTTTTATGATTTAACACTTTAGACTCATTTGGAGGAAGACCCTGCCATGACCCTTTGTGAACAACTGGAAATAGGGTTACGAATAGTAAATCAGGCATTTTTGGGAACAGAATGACTTTGAATTTCAATTGTCTCATAAAAAGGAAGCCTAAAAGGATTTAGACTATCCTGCAGTGTCAAGAGAAAATTGGAGTTTCTCAAAACACAAATTAATTTATGTTTAAATAATAAAGGGCCAGTTATCTTGTCTTATTTCCAGCTGCAAAGCACATAATGAAATACTTCAAATCGAGGTAAACGTTAAATACTTTAAAACCAGGACAAAATCAAACACTTTTAGCAATTAAATGCTTTTTTTAAAACAACAATACAATAAACAAAACACAATATTCCTTTCATGACCCAGGACAACATCATCTGATCTTTGACCTTTAATGCCACAATACGAAAAATTGGAATACATCGGAAGACAACCTTATATCTAAGTCTTTATTGACCTGATGTGACTGGTTCCATCATAAAGAGCTTTACAGTTATATAGTAGGCTACATAGACTGTTCCATTTGTGAGCTGCTCTCAAGTATCTGGCATGGCAAGTACAGCAAGTTTTGTTTCCTTAAAACCAAGCTTAATTCAGAAACCATCTAAGAAAATACTCTGAAGAGGTAGAATTTGGGAAAGCTAATCAAACAAAAATGATAAAAGTAGATCCTTGAACACAAACACTTTAGAATTAAAGGACATTGTGTTGTGGAAACCAAATGAAGCAAAACAAGAGACTGCTGATCATTTTGGGTTTACCATAAACAAACCCTCCTGAGGCTCCTCTGATCAGGCCTCGTTTATTCTTTCCGTCTGACATGTGTCTGAAGTGTTAACATGTCACATCTGCCCTTTAGAGACTATAATGTTTGCTATATGAAAATCAATCATCTATAAATACAAAGGAAAGCTGGTCTTCTGGCGAGGTGCCAGGATGCCCCTTAACGCCACCATCCCTCTGTCGGTGGATTTCGACACTCCGGAGGACTTCCTCATCTTCATCTTCCATATTCTGTTCGCCACAAGCGCCGTGCTGGTGGCCGGCTCGGTGGTGATCGGGATATCCTCCACCCGGTCTCTGCGGCGCCAGAACCGCTTCATATTCATGCTGAACACGAGCATCAGTGACACTCTGACCGGTTTCTCGGTTTACTACCTCGGCCTCTTCGACGTCCAGGAGGGCTATCCCTCGAGGAACGGGACGTGCTACATTTTGCCCTCATTTCTCGGTGTCAATGTGTTAACCTTCCTCTTTGCTCAGTTTGACCGCTACTTCGCGGTGTGCCATCCTTTCTTTTACAACCGTTTCATAACGAGGGCTTTTGTGTTTGGAATTTGTGCGTTTTGTTGGATTTACACATACTCCATCCTCACCGTGCAGAACATGGTGCCTATATCAGAGGCGGCCAAAATAAACGCGTTTGGTGTAATGACTCTTCAGATTATAGTTCTCATTAAAGTGTTGATGACTATTAAATTGTACATCATAGCCAGACACCAGTTGGCGAGAGAGGTGCCCAGTGCGGAGAGAGACAGCAAAAGGGAGTCGTTACGCATCATTGTGTTTGTGGTTATTTGCTTCTTGGCTCTGTGGTGTCCATCCTTTGTCAATATAATTGTTAGACAGTTGACCAGGAAAGGTATGAGGTTTAGGAATGAAGCCACTAACCTGTTTGCTATCCTGGCACGGCTGAACGCACTGGTGACCCCGGCTCTGTACATCTGGGGGAGCCCGGCGCTGCGGGAGGCCGTGTGGATGGAGGTGTGGCGGAGGCTGTGTCCCTGCCGGAGACTCAGGTGAGAGTCGGTCTGTGAACACTGTTAGATTACAAATGTCAGTATTTATCTGTAATGCGTGTGTTACGCAACGTTTTTAATCATATGAGTTTTTTGTTTTTGTTTTTCCAATGTTGTGTGTGAATAACAAATATTGTGTGAGAAAATAACAGAAACTCTCTCTTTCTCTCCTCTGTTTTTCAGAATTGGCTTTAACGTTAATGACGAACAAATGATGTGGCATCATAAGGAGATTGGATAAGTGTTCAAACCACGCGTCTGAAGTGGACATGACACGTGCACGTAATCACTTTTGAATGAATGTGAGTTCTCAATCATCACGTTTTTAAAATGACTGAAAATTAATCCACTTGAGAGATCTTTATATTAAAGATGAACGTTGGAGTAGCTTATAGCACCTGTTTTGGGGGATAGGTGAAGAGAATGTAGAGATCCCTCGCATTTCTGGAGGACAAACAATTACAGTTTGGGGCTTAAACCCCAAATTCTTCATTTGGAAACTAGTTTTTTCAACATGAAACTCACCTGTGACACTTAAAAAAAACGCTTTCAACTGAGTAAAATTAAAGTTATATTTAGAAAACACGTGTTGTACAATATGACTAATGTTTTACGTTTATTTCAAAATCTGTGTAATCTGTGTCTTTATTTTCTGGAAAACTCGTGTTCGTGCAGATGCTCACGCGGCAGGTTAAGGGAGATTGTTGTTATCTCTACTTTTAATTTAACCTGTTTAATTTGTTGTTGTTTTGACCATGGATCTTTCCTTTTCAAGAGTATAATGTTTCTTTTTTTTAAAGAAACATTATACTCGCTTAATTAGCCTACATATCATTCTAATTATATATGTCATTACAGACCATGTCAACGTTTAAAGTGAATTAATCTCGAGTTGTTTAGATGTTTAATAGGCCTACTATGATGCTCATTGATACCGGTTGATACCCAGATATGTTATAAGTTTGGTACAAAGGCATTTTAAGCAGCGCAATTGCAGTGAAGTTGATTTAAAAATGTAAATGGAATTTCAAGCACATTAAACTGTTTAACAGACTCAGTCTTCCCTTAAGGGAAGTTAGTAGCTTCCCTGTCTTTTGCAATAGTGTATTTGTAATGTCTACAGTTGTGTATGTTTGCCCATGTGCTGATAGGAGCTGTGTGGGTTACTCGCTGTAGATTATGCTTTACTCCTAATGTTTGAACTGCAGTGGCGGATATAGGTGATACATTGTAAAATGTTGTCGGTTTATTCTCATGTTCCGTACAGTTTTGGTATTTCTCATGATTGCATAGCTGCAATTGGGCCAACATATTCAATCACAATCTGTGATTAAAAGGGGTTAAGTTGCACTCTAACCTGGTACATTCAGTAATTGGACTTATCACATTTAAATCATGCAATTAAAGTTTCAGATTATTGCGTAAGTACAAAGACTTGGTGTTTTTTGCTGACAAAATGATATTACTGTGGTGATAGAATAACATCAATGTAAAGCTTACTGGGTGATTATAAAACGCTATTAACTGTGACAGAGGACATCTCCACAACTGCTGCCAGCCGCAGGTTAAGGACCCCGGTCAGCTCCCTTGTGTTGTTTTAAATCCTTCATTTTGAATGTTTTCAGGCAATTACATCGGTTTATTAAGAGGTTTAAGCCTTTCCTTTCATTTAGGGAGGCCTCGTGGAAAACTGTGTTGAGCAGTCTGCTGCTGCTCCCAAATAGTTGGCTGCAGGGAAAACATATACTACTTGATTTGGATTTTGGAGTGTTTCAACTTCATTTGCTCCATTTCAACAGATTGCATAACCATTTACATTGAAACTACATTAAAATGTTTATGAAAAGTCAAATATTGATTGCTAATACTGCTATTGGAGTTCAAACAGCAAAAGATTTTAAAAACAGTGAAAAGCTATAGGCCCTGCAGATATCTTAGTTTTCATGCTCCTTGTTTTGTGTGGGGTTTTTTGTTCGATCCATGTGTAACTAAAACATTTTTCTTTACTTCTACTTATCAGCATCATCAAACACGTTTCGGCGGAATTATTGCCTTGAATAGTTTTTTTTATGAAACGATAATATATAACATGTCTGTCAAGTATAGCAACGTGTTGATACAGATTCGGTTAAAGGCACAACTTTTATTACAAAAAATGTATAATACAATATCTGTTTGCTGAACTGTAGCATGTTTTTAAGTTTGGCTTGTTTGCGGTTGGATAGATGTTTCACAGAAAGGCGTTGCCTTTACACATATATTAATCGAGGCATATTGACTGTACAACTCTAACCACAAACTGGAAAACATGGTGTTACATACAAATATTTCTAGTAGACATAGGTTTTGTAAAAATGGACAAGTCGCAAATAATAATATAATTAATACCACTCTTTTGTTCCTGCTAGTATCGAGTCAGAAAGTCTCCACTATTTTAAAGGGACGTTGAGAGGATGCTTTGAAAGGTTTGTTTGAGAAAAACAAAGCATGAATCCATGTATTTGTATTTCCGGGATCTTGGTGATTTTTAAAGATATACATATCCAGTTTAGTGAGACACTATATGCTTTGATGTGATTTTGGAGATTGAATTCTTGATTTGTAAAATAAACAATTCCTCACAAAAAAAGGTCTGAGTTTACACAAGCAGTTGAGGACCTCAAGGTAAATTAAAATAAATCTTAATCAAGGAAGACTATTACAAAACAATGCCTCCATTTCAATTCAATTTTCAATCTTGGGATCCTTTTAAATGTACCACTAAACAAAATGTTAACATACCCCTGTCTTGAGAACAACTTACCAAGGCAGATCAATGCGATTGTTTCTTTAATAAGTGTCAAATGGGATCTAGAAAACTTTACAATTAATGTAGCAACCTCTGATTGTATAGTTGCAGTTGAATTTCTAAAAATATTAAACTAAACAAAGAATCTGCCTTGCTTTTTATGTCATTCAGTAATATTATGGCAAGCATGTTAGGCTTCTAAAGTTGCTAGGCTATAAGGGTTGCTTCAGTTTTTACCTCTTGATGCTCGTGGCAAAGTTTTTAAGCTAGACCAATTCATATAACAGTCCGACCTCATTTTAGGCCACAACCAAAATTATTACAAAGTAAACATTGATTGCAGATTGTTCACGTGTACCTCACAAAGTGGCCACATGTTTGGGTATTTTTATTTAAAAGAAATTGACATGACATGCAGCAGTGGGGGCACCAACATTTCTGTTGATAAATATTTGGATGGTTGAATCGAATAATTACAAAGTAGCCTACCATTTGTGTATATTTTACATAATTATGGAGTGAGCATCCTCTGTATCAATACACTGTTACATATACAATGCATTGTGTCAAAAATATCCCTTAAACCTACGCAAATGTTTTTAAAAAAAAAACACGTTAAAGGCTCAGCCTTTAGGTAACGTCCCGTGGGGTAATTGTTCGGCCGACGCCTTAATAATCAGCTTTAAAAGGATGTTACAAATTAAAGAGCATGTTTGGAACAATGCTCCCCTCCAACACCACAGACGCTGAAGGAGTAGGTATACCTCTCTCAGTGAACTTTGACAGTCCTGTGGATTATGCCATTTTTATTTTTCAACTTATCTTTGCAACAACTGCTGTTCTGGTACCAGGACATTTAGTCATCACCATATTGTCCACCAAAGCTCTCCACCTCCAGAACAGGTTCATTTTCATGCTGAACACCAGTATTTGTGACACGCTGGTGGGGTGTTCAGTGTATTATCTCGGTCTGTTTGATGTGCAGGAAGGATTTCCTTCGAGAAATGGCAGTTATAATATGTTACCTTCTCTTCTTGGGGTAAACTTAATGACGTTTTTATTTGCACAGTTTGATCGCTATTTTGCTGTTTGCCACCCATATTTGTACACGCGCTTCATAACCCGACGGGTGGTAATCTCTGTAAATGCATGCTGTTGGATTCATGTTTATTTTCAGACCATCATTATACTGTTCTTGCCACTATCCAGAGCGATACAGATGTATGTTTTCGGAATTATCAGCTTACAAATCATAGTGCTCACCAAATTGATCATGACTATCAAACTGTATGTTGTTGCCAGGTACCAGCTGGCAAGAGACCCCCCCAGCGCAGAGAGAGAAAACAACAAGGAATCATTAAGAATCATCATCTTTGTTGTCATTATCTTTTTACTGTTGTGGGGTCCCTCTTTTGTTAATATAGTCCTCAGACTGCTGTTAGGAAGGGGGCTGATATTTAGGAACGAGGCCACCAATGTTTTTGCAATTATGGCTCGTCTGAACGCTGTGTGCACGCCAGCCGTGTACCTGTGGGGCAGCCCGGCTCTCAGGCAGGCCACGGTGAAGCATGTGTGGGGCAGAGTGTGCCCGAGCTGCAGGAAACGGTAAAAGGAAACATGCGGCCTATAACTGCAATAGGCCTACATTTTCTATTCCATTCCCTCCAAAGCAGACCTGCAAAGAGCAGAGTTGAGCTCCTCCTGTGATCAACCCGGTCTCACAGTCTACGTACAAATGACACGACTTTGCAAAGGCGTGCAATAGATACGCAGAAGTCCGATTTTGCGTGCATATGATACGCTGATATTGCACCTCAAACATTAAAACAAAGAGCTCTGTGGCTTCAGGCTTGATAGCCGTTTCAATGACAGTTTTAATGTTTGCGGTGCAATAAACGACACAGCAGCTTATTGGGTTATGGTTAGGGTTAGGGTTAAATAAATGACAAAGATATGTAGAAAATAAACGCATTTAAGATACGTTCATAACAAACGTAACGTGGGAGAAAATTGTAGAAAAAAAAACGTATTTGACATACATTCATAACAAACGTAACGTGGGAGTAGATCATATGCACTCAAATTCGGACTTCTGCGTATCTATTGGACGCCTTTGCAAAGTCGTGTCATTTGTACGCAGACTGAAGAGAGTGGGCTGCCTGTACACATGTGTTAACCGAGGATTCCGTCAGCAAGGATTCGGAGATACTGTATAATATAACTTGAGGGGACGGGAAAAAATAGAATTTTATTTTAACAATAATTGTATTCGCCATGATGAGTATGTTGTGATAGTTTGTTCTGATTTTGAAATGCACTTTGCTCGTCTGATAGGATTTGCATGCTTTATTTAGGCCGCTCTTCTGTTTACTTTTACAGTTGAATAAGTCATTAAATTTTTTCTGAATAATTGATAATATGTTCGTTTCAGACTGTAGGCTATGACTTTTTGTTTAAATTCTGAATAAAAATGCTATTTCGCCGTACATTATCTGTTTTGGCTGTTAATGGGCAGGTCCCATGGTCTTTAGAGTTTTGTTAATATACTATATGGTTTAAAACCAATGGAATGTGATATTAATTTTCGGTTTGGTTAATTATTATTATTATATATTTCAATGAACTAGTTATTTGAAATAAATGTTTTATATGTCCCGATAGAAATTGTGTTTTCCAACAAACGTGGATTTAAAGAATTAAGAAACATTTGTGCAGAGAAGATGTTGGGCAGCTTGCAGCAAGAATAATTACTTTTCTGCCAGATTTCACTTTTTCATATGTAGTGTCAAACAGCTATAAAAGCCACAATTCAAAAACAATTACATAATTAAAAACATTTTTAAAAAACTCAACTGTCTCTCTTAATGCTTCCGACTCTTTTCAATTTACGAATACATACTGAATGTTTTTCTTAAGTCTTAAATGAAGCACTGTTTATACACTATACTGAAACAGTGAGCCCATAACCATATCAGCGAAGGGTTGAAGGCATTATGTGACTCGTGCTGCGACGGATGCCAGGCCGATAGTTACGAGCTCATTGTGGACAGCTGGTGGAGTTATATCTAATAACACATAAATAAGCGTCAAAGTGAAATTAAATCAAAGTTTGAGAGAAAGGAAGTTAGAGAACTTATGAATATATTTACTGTTAGTGTTATACTGTGTTTTCTTTATTAAAAAATAACTTCAAATCTGAATTGTATTCTATAGCGTGTTTTTTCCCTTCTGGTTTCGTGTTTGAACTTATTTGTATTGTAATATGTTTGTATTTTCAGATGCACACATACTGTATGTTAATATCGTGAAGCACTTTGGTGAACAGGCTGGTTAAAGGATTATATAAATTCAATAAGGATGAAAGATGAAGACGTATCAATTACATCACAACACATGCCGATTAAAAGCATAGCCATAGCTGCATGTGAAAAAAGCTTCAAAGTTAAAATACATTGATTGTTTTTTTTTTTTTTAAAAGAAGACATTACAGTGTCAGTGTCACAAGAGAGTATGGCTGCTGACTTCACGTTGTAATTCTTGCATAAAAAGGCTAGCCTTCAGAAACATTTGCGCATAAAGATGCTCCCCGCCAACATCACAGACTCAGGAGGAGTTCCTCTATCGGTGGACTTCAAAAGTCCTCAGGACTATGTCATCTTTATTTTCCAGATCGTATTTGCAACGGTAACTGTTCTGGTAGCCGGATCTGTAGTCATCACCATATTGGCCACCTCGGCGCTCCGCCTCCAGAACAGGTTTATTTTCATGCTTAACACCAGTATTTGTGACACGCTTGTTGGAGTCTCCGTGTATTATCTCGGTCTGTTTGATGTCCAGGAGGGATACCCGCCTAGGAATGGAACTTATAATATTTTACCCTCACTTCTAGGGGTCAATATTCTGACGTTTTTGTTCGCACAGTTTGACCGCTATTTTGCTGTGTGCCACCCATTCATCTATGGTCGCTTTGTTACAAGACAGTTTGTGATAGGCATTAACATCTACTGCTGGGTTTACAATTCGGCTCACTTGTTGGCCAGGAATTTGCTGCCATCTTCCAAAGCAATGCAGATGTACGTAATCAGCATAGTACTCTTTCAGCTGATTTTGGTCACCAAAGTGGCCATGACTATCAAACTGTATGTGGTTGCCAGAGTCCAGCTCGCCAGAGACCCTCCCAGCGCCGAAAAAGAGAGCAAGAAGGAATCATTACGAATCATCATCTTTGTTGTCATAACTTTCTTAGTGTTGTGGTGCCCCTCTTTTGTTAATATAATCATCAGATTTATAGGAGTAGGGGGGCTGACGTTTAGGAACGAGGCCACTAACCTGTTCGCCATCATGGCTCGTTTCAACGCAGTGTGCACTCCGTCCGTGTACATCTGGGGTAGCCCGGCACTGAGGGAAGCCATGGTGAAGACCGTGTGGGGCAGAGTGTGCCCGAGATGCAAAAGGAGGTAACACTGGGGGCAAATGCATAGGCCTACAGCATGTTCAACAAATGTATACATGTGATATTTTTATATGTTGCTCTTCTAACTGTCTTTAACTCCTTTTTCAGAGTCGGCTCCATTCACGGGAAGGGAGATTCCAAAAACACATGGGAGTAACAGGATCCCGAGGATTCCCCTATTCTAATCAACTGTGACACTTTCTCCATCTCTCTCCCTCCCATTGATTTTGAACCACACAGCCATGCAAAGTTTAAATGCAAAACAGTTTTCTGAAATGTTTCTATCATTGTGCCTTATAGGTAATCTCAATGTTTCATCTGCATTAGCTGTTGACTAATTGACAGTGATCTTACGGACAAACCGTGACGTTCCTCCTATTAAATAATAGAATAGTGTCGCTGAGTGATATGCAAAGTTGTATTTGTACCTTGTCTATTTGCAGTATCGCTATCCATGATTGGTGGTGCTGATCAGCATATTTCTTTAAAAGGTGTGAGCGCACACGTCTTTCAATATAATCTTTGTAGTGGCTTGTTTGGCACGTATATTGTGCATTATGGTTTGGCTGGTTGTAGTGTTGGCTCTGTTATACATTAACTACACATGCGTTGAGTAGTTATTAACAGTGTGTGGCGGCAGGTTGATAATCGGGATAAACCCGTGTTGGGAATATTTGGATACGGTCTTTTTCTCTACTGAAGTTGAGGTGTTCATAAATCTATGTTTACCATTTAATAAGGAAGTGAAAGATTAATATGCCACTATTTAAAATGTTATAAACCAAATCAACTGTAAATCTTTAATAATTGATATCTTCTAAGCCATGTATTTCAATTAATAATTTGCTGTATGCCCCTTTTTAACAAAACATAAATGATCAACAAGACTTAAAGATATAATACAATTTTAAATGATAGATAATTTCTACTGCTTAAATGCTCGGTGAAAGACACATGTACAGACGCTAATACACTTCTCTGATATGAGTTTAAACTGAAAATACCTAATCAAAAATAAATACAATATTTTTCATATTCTTTTAATATATAACTGAAAAATAAAACCTAAATGAAAACATGTATCCTCTAAAAAATGCTACCTTTTAAAAAAGGCAAATTAAAGCACACTACAGCAAAAATAAACAAGACATTTAAATGTGTCTGAACACAAGCAGGAAGACTGGAGGTGCAATAAGAGCAAGATATTTACTGATAATAAAGAACATAGTTGCAAATCTAATACATTGTAAATCCAGTGGGTTTAATGTTAAAATTCTTTAATCTGTAAACTATCGGCACAAAACTACTGTAAATTGGTTTAATAATTTAATACAATTATATTTTAGGTTTAATTATACAATGTACTCAATTTACACAAGCTACTTTAATACTGATAAGGGCTATTAAAGAGTATACAGTGAAATATAATACAGCAGCATGTAAATGTTATCGATTGATAAGGAAGAGCGATTCTTTTCCATCCTAAAACATGACACAAGACAGGAAGAGGTGGCCTGGAGCTCTGCAGCGAGACGCTATTTAAGATGGAAAATGTAGTCCACGTAAGACAAAGTGACAAATACTGTGCTTCGCTGGGCGTTAAAAACACTGGCCTAAAGATTCATCTGTTCGGGGACAAACATATCTTTACATTTTTTTTTTTTGTGTGCAAAAAGTCATACTGATCACAGTCATCATTTTCACAAAAGTTAATTCGTCCTACCTCACGTTTTCTATCTTTACTTTCTATACACTTGTTTACCAAAAACAATATAGTGTAAAACCTTTGAATACAAATTGCTCCTTTCTGCATCAGGAGTAATACAAACGTCAGTCGAGGTACAAAGGTAAGCAGGGGAGCTTTTAGTAGTCAGAGTGCTTCAGGGATGTAAGGACAGAAAATGTGTTTGTTTTATAAAGTTGTATAGATTTTTACTTCAGAAAGACAATACATTATATGAGGCAGCAAAAGATACATTTTGTATAACACAGTTTAAATTCATGCAAATAAGCAAGAATTTATTTTAAATGTTTGCATTAAGATGACATTGCTGGTTTGCTGGTTTTGCATTGTGTAGTAAAGTTCAACATGCCGTGAGGCCTGCTTGTTGTTGACTTTGGCTGTGTGTCTGAGTGTGAGATAATCATGTATAAATACGGTCATTTAAACAGGTTCACCTCTAGTGTGTGTGTGGTTTTGTTTAACAACCACCAAATTATTTCCCTGTGCAACTGTGAGTTGATTCACAACTGATAGGATACGCACCAAATGTTTATTGGGTGGGGGAGGGCATGAAGTTGTGCGTCATGTTCTACCACAGTGTCCATGGGGGCTGCTTGAGTGGAAACGAAGCCAGAGAGGAAACATTGACAGGAATGGAAATGACAGCCCACGGCATTGCATGTCTCTGAAGAGATCGTCTGATCATCATTCTGAAATAAATGAGAAAGAGAAAACATGTTTGATGTCCGGAAATGTGCATTAATGATAACAGATTTCATTATTGATAAACTCAAATTAGAGCAAAATAAGGAGTAAATAAATGTTTGTGTGTCTGCATCTTTCTTAGATGGACAGGTTGTAGGATATGCACATCCAGAATAACTCTAATAATACCTGGCAAAGATCTCGGTTTGATCAACACATAAAATAGCTTGGAGCTTTAAGTACAATTCTTAAGTCTGATTGCTAAATGCGTCTCACCCATCACGCCCCAGCAGGAATAGAGCAGGTATGCTGGGTTTAGCTGTGCTTCCATCAGTGATCATGTCCAGGTACTGACTGTCATTGTCCACCGCATTATCAGCAATCAGAACTGCTTTGCCTCCTGCTTCCTCCACATGTCGGGCTTTTTGCACAAAGGAGCAACCTCTGGAGAGCACATAAGAACAGACAAAGAAATGTGAGCAACTATTTGAAAATGTTCCCACCAACACATCCTGTAAAATTATGTTTGGTCACATATTTATTTATATTATATTATATATTTATATATATATATATATATATATATATATATATATATATATATATATATATATATATATATATATATATATAACAGCTGGTTGCCCATAGCAATTAGACACTCTCCTAACACTTACAAATAGATGTGTCTGCTAATTAACACACAAATCATGTTTCTGTGGTCTCCCAGCAGCATCCAATTCGTAAATAACTCAGTGTGGAAATGGGGATGTGCAGTAGGGTCTAAAAGATCTAGCAACCCTTAAATGTCATGGTTTTTCAGTTCATATTGTTTGTTTGAGACACAGCAGTTTCCACTTTTTCAAAAACATGTATGTAAAAACCTAGGTCCAACACACATTTAAAATGTCATGAGCAACCAAACAGGTTCATATCAAAAGTATTTGAATCCATAATCAAGTAACAGTCTTTTTATTTGCCAGTTATTTGAACACATTGAATTTGCTTAACATGAATCTGGCTCTGAACCCCTCTGCTGACATTATAGGGAACTAATCATTAATATAATTATTATCTCTGTTTCTACAAATTAAACAGTGTTTAAGTGTGTTATGTCAGTTTAAAGAATACAAATGTTATTGCACAACCATATAAACATATTTTTGTGCACGTTAGGAATGCAGACTGGTGGCTGACGAGGCCAGACAAAGACTCTTATGCGCCTGCACTACGGGGACAAAGATGTAGAAGCATGAAGGTTATATTCTGCTGTATGAGCCAGACGAGCACTATTGAAATTAACATTATACGTCAAATGTGTGAAATAAATATAATGGCTTGAAAAAAAGCATGTCTTCTTAATGCAAAACTGTCCTCACAAGGCTGTGATAGGACAGTCAATAACAACACCACATCTAAACTTATAACAACTGCTTGGCCATCCACTCAACCCCTTTTCATTTCAGGCCATGTCTTCAATTTTCAAAGGATTGATGCAAACTTACAATTCCAGTTTACCACATATCCCAAGTGTTCCAGACTCAATGGCTTATACAAGTGAAGCTATTGTTGCTTATGAATGTGCACGTACCCTCTCTCCACCAGGACTACTTGTCCCTGTATGATTTCTCTGTCCTCCAGCTCTGAACAGCCGTCTGCTGGGTCTGCTGGCACCAGGAAAATCTTATCATATGAATACGTCTAGGGACAAAATGAGAGAAAAGGAATGTGATGGTAAATGATTGGTGAACACATGCGTCTGATGCTTGACAACCCTTTGACCAACATGTGAAATCATACAAACAACAACAACTCACAAAATCTCCTCCAAAGTCTTTAGCAGGTGCTGCACTGAAGATGTACCCTATCTCCTCTGGACTGATGACCCGGAAATAAAGCAGTTCATTGATCCCAAGACCTAGGGTACAAAAAAGGAAATTTAACAGGACCAACATTAAACAACACGCAGTGACATTATTTTTAGGTTTTTGGTTTTGTGAAGAGGTGTGAAGTAACTAAATACATTTATTCAAGTACCATTTTAAGATACTTGTACTTTACTTGAGTATTTTATGCTACGTTGTACTTACTTAAAAAGGACTATTTAAACCTGGAGTAAATTAATCTACCCTGCGGTATACGAAGTCATTAAAACTATCTGCACCTTTACCAGCTTTGATAAACACTTGAATGTTTCAATAATTATAATCAAATGATATAATATATATTATTCTGAAACGGTCCAATTTGCATAATAATTACTACTTACTTTTGTATTGTTACTAGAGTATAATTTTGAATGCAGGCCTTTTACTTTTAACAGAGTAGTCCTACACTCTGGTACTTCTACTTTTACTTAAGTACAAGATCTGAGTACTTCTCTCAGCTCTGGTTTTGGTCCTAAATTGAAACCCTGTAGTTAAGAGCAAGTGCTAAGATCATACTGTATGGCTAAGATGTGAGCTAACCGTCCTATGAGAAAGAAGACGCCACCATAGAGTCAATGTCTGTCCAATATCTATTATACACTTCCACGGTCAGCGTTAGTTATAATGGCAGACATGTGAATAACTGCATCACCAGTAACATTACGAGGTCAGAGTTGCAGAAGCAGGCACATATGAGATGATAATTCACTGAGAAAATACAGAAGTACAGACGAAAGCCTTAAAAAGCTTCTGAAACCCTCGAGCTAACATGACAATTACACCGATACGTTAGCTAAATTAGCGGTTTACTAGCATTACATGCTCCCCCGCCCCTTACTTACCTGAAATGCTATTGAACTGTATGAAAACACTCCAGAGGTATAAAAGGAAAGCCGTCGTCCAAACAACCTTTGCCATGTTCAAGGCATTTGTAGAGATAGTTAACGTTAAATAAAACAGACGTGTAGCTTTATAATTGAGATCGCTGTTTGCCCATACTGTGTGCTAGCTGTCGTTCTGTGAATGAACAACAGACCAGCAGGTTAAAGGAACCACTTCCGCGCTTTTTTAATGCGCATGCGTACATCGCAAAGCGGATCAACCTGCTAGGTGGTCGCGGGGCAAAACCAAACTGTTTGGCCCCTTTAGCTGACCCCCCACCCCTCCTCCTAAATTGTTTTATTTACAACTCTCTGTGCACTGTGTATCCAAAATATTTATATTCTAGAGCAGAATATTTACTTTACTTCCAGCCAAGGACACCTTACAAGATAGATAACATAATGTGAACCCGCTCATGGAAAAACATTATATATTTTTACAATATGGATTATTTAGATTAGTTTAGATTAACTTCATTGATCCCAATTTGAGAAATGTTTTCGTCACATCAGCATGTTATCAAAGCATTGCAAATAATGGGAAATGAAAAAGAGAAGAAAATAAACCATAATAAAATAGTAACTTCTCAAAAATAAAAGAGAACTAAAAAGTAAAATAAATTCATATTAACAGTGAAAGACTCAAATCTCGGCCAATTACAGAACACAATTTTAATTGAAAAGTATGTTTTATTATTTTTATAACATAGATAAACTTTCAAGCACTTGTTGTGTCATATTCCAATAGACAAAAATGTAATAATCATATTACCATTTACCCAGATTTGCTTTTCAAAAGATTTTGGAAATCTCAGAATTGGTAAGAATGGTTTGCGTTTATATTCACTTTTTAGGTTTTCATACAAATGGAATGCAAGATTGAAAAAACATATGATACTAATTGTTCCCCAGTAAAGTACAGTACATTTTTAGTTTTCCAGCTGCTAAAACAATACTCTGCACTATAATAATAACCATGAACCCTTAATACAAAGAAGAACTTCATGAAAATGAAATAAAATAAAGACTGAATGAAATTGATGCTCATGAAGGTATAGATTTATTGCACGGCTAGATGTGTTTGCATTATCCCTAAAAACATGTATACAAATACATCCACATTTACGTTATTTCCAAACAAAGGTGTTTGTACACCAGCATGGTCCCAGTTGCAATGGATGTTATTTATTAAGCATTGTATTTTAAAGTCTTCTTAGCACTTTTTTTCCCTTTTTTTCTTCCTTTTCTGTTCTTGCAGTTTTCCAAGTACTCAGATGGCAACTCTGGGCAGCATGTCTTTGCTTTGTTTTTGCATTTGCAGAGTTTCTTTTTCCCTGTAATCACCTGCAATGAGTTAATCACAGATTAGGTTCTGATTAAAGGAAAATAAAAAGCAACACTTTTTTTTTTTTTTACAAATCTTACATTAATAAAATGTGTCTGCAAGTTCTGGCTATATATATTAAAAATATTCCCATTAAAATGTTTTAAGAGTTGCTCTTTGGGCATTTGTAATGCTCTGCATTACTTTCCCATTGGAGCATGTTATTTTTCTGCAACGTTGTCATTTACTGCTAAAGCTTCAAGCCAATTATGCTCTATGCAGGTATGTCTATGTTTGCTCACCGGGAAATATGTTTTTGAACTTTATTGAGCTGTCAGCAAGTATATTTATTTTACTTTTTAGCTTTGGGACAACAACATTTTCTGTTGGGCTCTCGGCATGTGCTCCGATTTAAGTAAATAGAATCTGGCAAAATGTTCCTCCTGACAATGTTGAACTACAGGATGAATCATTAAAATCAGAAAATTTGAAACCATAATCTTTGCTAGGTTTCAAATAAGTTGTCATGTATATCAAATCTAGCTAGCAGATGCAGCTCTGATACACCTTTGCGTAATTTTGCTGTTTTCTAGTGCTTGTTAGTGCCTGTAGGGTCTGTTTTGTTTGCACAAACAAATCCCTGTTGAATGATGATATAGCTATGGGAAAACATTACAAATATCCCTTACAACCACAGATATTTTCTTGAATCTATTTAACGTTTTAATTTCTAATTGAAAAAAACATATTAATTGCTCAAATATATAGCTTATTTTTTTACCAACTAAGAAACAGTTGAATACTACAAATATGGTATAGTTATAAAAAGTGTGACTTCTTTACCACTAAACTAATTTGTGTTCTCAAATCAGGCACTAGTGATGATGATAAAATAAGAAATCTATTATAATTGTTACCTGAGTATTGTACTGTAGATAATAATATAAAAGTGATTAGTAACTATGATTAGGAGCATACACTAGAAACTGATGGATATTTCTGATACTTTTTCCAGCCTGATGTACATGAAGTACACACATGTGGACTGGTACTGCACTTTTTGCATTTGTACACATGACATGAGCATGCAACACATAAATGAAGAAGTAACATACATGAGGAAGGAAGCACAAAGCTCTTTTAATAGCCGCACAGTCACAAACCACCAAGATACACAGAAACACCAACACACTTATACAGAAATACACAGGGCCAAGGAACACACTTTGAGAAAGACTGTATAGAGTGCAACTGGACTGACTCCTCAAGTTATGATTCATGTTGAATGGTGTCATATGTAAATTACCTTTGATTGTCATTTAAACAAGGATCTTAAATTGGACAAAATTGTCAAGGCCAATTTTATAAGATGTGGTCCCACGAAACCATTCAGTCATGTTTTGCTTGCAAATAATATGTCATACTGATTTAATTCTGTGTGTTTATAAATACATATAGAGTTGTAAAATATTTAGAATAAATATTAATATATACACAAATTATTAGTTTGAGTACAGTCATAAATACAAATAAATAATAACAGTGTTTAGTGATCTTCTGTCTTAAAACGTAGGGACGTATTACTGCGCTTCTGGTGAGTGCTATGTTATCTTTTAGCTATCAGTGTGTGTCATTGCCCCAAAGGGAGACAGCCAGAAGCACATAGGGAAAAACAGTAGGTTAGAGGACACAAGGACATTGTGGACATGTAAGAAACAAAGAGAGAGCAGGAGCAGACAGTGTTGTGTTGGAATAATGTCAACAGGTTACATTTTTCCAGGCAGTCCACTGGCTCCAGGCTGAGAGCACCATTGCGTCTCTGGAGCGAACCCTCAGCTTGCTGATCCTCTTCGGTATCAGAACAGAAGAAGAACGTCCAATCTAAAGTCAGACAGGTCGCACAATGAGAAAAAACAAAAACAACAGAGAGAATAATGACAGACATGAAAAGATGTATGTGTACCTTGCCATCATCTTTTAAAACGTATTCAATTTGGTGCTCCAGGCTGAAGTAGCTGTGCGGAGTGGACCAGCTGGACGGTGCATCGATGGTGATGTTCAGGTCCTCCTTCCCCTCCTGACAACTCACGATGTTGGGACTGTCAGGTTCAACTAGACAAAATGACATACACAAATTAGAGAAACAAGGAAAACATGGGTCAACACGTATCAGTAAGGAATTATTAAAGTATGTATACACATTTATACATATTTTGCTGAAATAATTACATTCATTTAAAAAAGGAAAAACTGTTAACAGTTTGATTGGAGGCTTACATTTGTCTTTTTTTAACTTTAATTCTTATGTTTTAATTTCAAGTCACAGCTGTTTTTTGCTGTTTGTGATAGTGGTCAATTTATTTGGAAATAAGTTCATTAATCACTTATTGCCTTTTATTATGACTTTTATAGTTTTTGATAATAATGATAAAGGTTTGTACATCAATGTTTGATTGAAACCAAACTCTTTTAACGTTTGGTTTTCATCCTTTGAGACCAATTTACTATTACTTTGAATGATCTCATCTCAAAATGTGTCAACAACTTTGTCAGGAATTGTATTCGGTATATTTGTAATCAAATCTTTCGTAGAATGCCTTATATGTATCTTAGTTTCTCTCAGCTTACTGATGTCTCTGAGATAAAATCTCTTGGTCTTCCTGAGGACGGAGAATTCAACGATGGCCTCCACGGTGACCTCCAGCTGGGTGCTTTCCTCAGTGTAGGGTGAGAGCGAGTGGTTCAGCTCAAACTGGAATCTCCCATCTTGCTGATCACTGCTGACCCAATCACACGTCTTCCCACCTTCACTGCTACAGGGCAAACACAGATTGAAATATCTACCTGATGGTCTGTCTTTATAAACTTTATGCAAAATATTCGGCCTCTTTTACTGTAACTTTATTTATTTTCTTTACCATTCAAGGCCCAGTCCAAGGCGCACTGCAGTTTGTCCAAGGCGCACTGCGGTTTGTCGTTTGTCGATCCAGACACAGCTGAAGTTACAGTCATAAGACTTAGCCCGACAAGAGAGATAATCTATAAAGAGACACAACGTGAGTAACCACAAGTGTAAAGGAACATTTTTGGACTTTGTCACTTCCAAAAAATGAAGAGAAAATATGACTAAATGCAAGACATTGTGGTTGGAAGTGCATCGTAGTAGGTTTCAGTATTTTCAACTTCCAGTCTCATAATTTTGACCACCTAGTCAGACATGACGACAGCTTCAAGGTTCGGGCTATTTTGGAATTAAGTGTGCACTATGAGTTCCTCTATTTGAGAGACTCTTGCCATTTAAAGTATATGAACAATAAAAAAGAATGGAAAATGAAACCGGAGCATCTTACCAGGCGCCTCAGCCTCCAGCAGCAGATAGGTTGATGATAACATTTCTTCTCCTCTCCAGCAGCTGTATTTTCCCAACATGGGTATATCTACCATTGACACGGAGAGATTCAGACCGTTCTGCTGGATATTATCCTCAATGTCGACATCCTCCACCTGAAATGTCCATCTGACATCTCCTTCGATATTGGTATGGCAGGTCAGCGTGACTGGATTTGCATCATTCTTTTTTGCCACCACAACTACACACATAGATGCAGACACATAGATGCAGACACACAGTTACACACACAGACAAACACAAAAACACCTTTGTTAGCATGTCAAGATCAACAGATTTGGAACCTCTCCAGATATTTCATAAATGAAAATAAATTAGACTCACAGTGTTCCGGAAAGAGTTTGAGGTCTTGTGCTCCGGTGAGGCTGAGGAACAGAAGCCCACTCATCCACAGAAACAGAGACTTCTGAAGAATTGGGTGACAGCAAAAGGAGGAAATTGTTGAAAATGATCCATTACATTTGATTTTCCTTTAATATTATTATTTCCCATTTCATCTTCAATTCAGAAACACAAAATGATATGTTCATGTGACATTTCGATTGGCTAAATGAAATAGGTTATGTATCTGTTATAATAATGCAAATGAAATAGCAAAGTGTGATATTTACTATCAATTCCATCATTTGTCATATATAATCATAACAATATTAACTAACCAGATAATAACAATACAGATATGAAGCATTTGTAGTACCAACAGGTTTTTCTTACCATTTTGATGAAGTTACACTGAAGTGTCGCTGTTAAAAAATCAAGAGATGAATCCTGATGATTGTATGATCCAACTGATCACTGGGCATCATTTTTATATCATCATGTTGTTGTTGTTGTCGTCGTCACCAGCGTCGTGTCATCTTGGAGGGGAGAGAGAGAAACTAAGCGCTATAGTAAACTGATAAGAGCATTTCCTCTATACTGTTTTGCATGTCAAATTTAAACTGCGAGTTTCGGATGAGGAGGGGATGGAGATAAGAAGTGTGGGTGGTTAGTGGGGTGGGGGGTTGCCCTCACAATTTAAGCTGAAATACTGTGAGACATAACACTGCATGTGAAATATACTGCACACACACACACACACACACACACACACACACACACACACACACACACACACACACACACACACACACACACACACACACACACACACACACACACACACACACACACACACACACACACACACACACACACACACACACACACACACACATTCAGTCTCTCTTCTCTAGTTATCTTTCATTTCTGGGAGTTGGGAAATTTAGTTTGTCATTTTCCCAAAAATTGATGTCATTTTATGTCGAATGCAAAAATAAAATAGCTTTTCATAAAATAACAACTTTTTTTTCTTTTTTTTTAAACAAGCTCTTTAAAACTGTCAACTTGGCTTTGGGAGGACATTAATAATTCCATAATTACAAACATAATTATTTTCATCCCAACAAGATGATCCCATAAAATGTCCTTAACTTCATTCTGGAGTAATATGCCAGATATAACTGAGCATTACCTGAGCAAAAAAAAAACGTCTTTCAAAGGCCCCCCCTATCCCCCCCACCCCCATCACATGCATGTACGGTACGCACGTACAACACAGAGAGAGGGACAGATAAAAGGGCATTCCCTGTTATTAGTCATATGGGCAAACCAATTGTGTTGGGCTAAATGTCAGATATTTCACACTCACAAAAAAGCACTTTTTTGTCCTGTGTGCGTTCTCACTGATCTGCCGGTCATCTGATACAGTCATGTGTTAAACAGTGTGTGAATTACTTTTATAGTAAAACCATTTTTGCAACTCACGTTTGCTGGAGGTCTGTGTTACTATTTGGTATTATGATTCTTCATTGTCCTGTACAGTTTGTAACTAGGTAATACACTGTGTTTTATAGTATTAAGCACCTACAGCTTGACAGACTGTGACCCCATTATGATCTAAAATTCTGCGAAACCTGTTTGGTCATCTGAACAGAAAAATATGGTTTCAGGTTTCAGTTCCTTAAAACATCAATAGAATTTTGATGAATTTGCTCAAGCGCAGAATTTAGTGTACTCAAATAACCTGCTTGTCTGTGTTCACAGTATATACATATGCTGTCTTTGATCAATTATCATTTTTATTAACAATATATATATATAAATATATATATGATATTAAAATCACTAAAAAGATCCAGCTATTTGAAATGTTAAAATAAAAATAAAAAGATCACAAAGGCCTGAAAATGAAGGTAGCAAATGTTACTTGTTCTATGTTCAGTTATAGTGTTAGAAATTAAAACTAGTAATGTAGATGTGTAGCATATATACTGTCATTTTAATTTGTTTTAAACATTATGTTTCAGTGTAGCTGCAAGTAATTTTTTTTTCAGTTTAAGTCTTTAAATATATTTTTGAGTCACCAAACTTATCTTTTCCTCTGAATCAGAAGAGTAAGAAAAAGTCCCGAACAATTAAATGTGTTACTTTCCAAGAATCCTTACTTTCATCTTTTAGTGTACACCATGTGCGGCACAATGTCCGACGCTTAGGTCACTTCAGTCCAGACAGTGGAAAAAACCATCAAGGGTGCCCAAAACACTTCAATAGGTGTCATTATCCACCCTACATAACACATGTCATACAAACAGTATAAATAGATACGAGTATATCAGTGTGACTTATTTTGTGCCCGTGATTCTGGATATCTATTGGAACATTTAAGGTATGAGAACCATGCAGTTTAATTTAGCAGTTTGAACAAATATTTAGCATAAAACATATTTCGCCAGCTGATATTCTGTGGCACCAATAACTGACTGTATCTCATGTGTAATGCCAGAGTTGGTGTGAGTGCTAATACAAAAAACCTCTCATATGTGGGAACACTGAAACCTTTTAAAAACATCAACCTAATATGTTGCTGTTTCAACCAGTTTTATTCATATACAAATTAATAAAAAAAGCTGTACCTTTAATGAAACATTTACCTTTGACACTAAATAAGAACATTACTTTGTTTACCGGTTGGTACAGATGCAATGTGAATAGAAGTTAGGGACCTTTACATCTGAATATTAAAGAGATTTGTAAGAACATTATAATCATGTACATGTGGGCATCCAGAATGGGGCCTTGTGAAGAGGAAAGGTTACACAGCAACTACTGTACTTTGCCTAATAGTGTTTGAGGCATCTGCTTTAATTACAGTCCGTCTACACTGCATGCCCGTACTGTTTTTAATCTTCAGTATCATGCAATAGAAACATTTCCAAATACTAATGCTGCTGTCAAAAGGGACTCCTAATGGGCTTGCATTTCATGATAAAAAGCTAAACCGAAAGTCCCTGTCAAGCTTCTATTGTTTTCCCCCAACAAAGGAATGCTTTGTGATTCAATTCTAGGTTATTACTATATGGTTATACTTCCAGACAACATGTTATGCTTTCTCTACACAGTAAATAATGACAAATAATCCAATGTTCACTTATAAGTAATGGTTTCTATTATCTAATCCCCTGAGGAAATGTGAAAACTAGGACCATGAGTTTAAATAAAAACCGCAAAGTTATAAAACCTTTCTGTTTAAATGTCATTTTTATTACATGATTCCACCAATACATTTGCCAGGAACACTTGGAAAGGCAGCACGTGAAAGAGAAAGGTTTGCACATTCCACTGAATTAAATTATTTAATATGTATGTTTGCAAAACAAGGCAAAAACAAAAGTAACAGATGCCAGATAACCTTTGTAGCCACAGAGCAGTTACAGATCAATAATTACAAAATGTGGCTTTGTCAAAGTACGGTGAGTCCCAAGGGGCATAGAAATGTGTGCTGGTGTTTTTTAGTTTGCCTCGTCCTTTGAAGCCTCGTCAAAGTTTTCAACAAGATCTAAAAACAGAAACAGAGGGAGAAGAGGGGAGAGGACAGAAAACAGTGAGCCGTAAAGGTAAGAAAATGTCTCAAGGATCATAACATTGAATATACAAATGAAACTAAATTACTAAATGTTACCATATGTATCAGCGCCATACATTCCATTTGTGATCATCTGTTTTTTCATTTCACACCAAGATACATTTAGACACAGTTTGAAAGATATAAAAAAACACATACTTGACGTGACAAGACAAAAAGGCAAACGTCTAAGTCAGCCTGTTCTTGACTGTAAGTGTTTCGCCTACTTTAATGATATATTACATGAATAAAAAAAAATTAAAAAAAAGTTTAAAACAGGATGTGTAAATGTGCTTACCTGGAACATCATCATCCTCATCCTCTTCAGCAGCAACCATGGGGGCCATATCCTCTCCAGCTATGAGGGGGGTGAAGTACAGCAAATCATTGATAGACAGCACAAAGAGAGTTCTGGTACATGCACACAGATCAGGAAAGAGTGTGAGGGGTACCTGGTCTGGGCAGGTTCTCGGCTAATCTCCTGAGGCTGGTGAGGCTGTCGGCTCCCAGCTGGTTCAGGATTCCTGGGAGCATCTCTGTGAGCTGCTTGTTCTCAGCGTGCCCTGTGATGGTGAAGGTGTTGGCCGCCAGTGAGGCCTGCACCTTTGGGTTGTTGAAGTGGATCACTGTCCCCTGGTTTGTGAACATGTTCACCTACAGAGGAACAAACAAGCAACAGAGAGTGCATGGTCAGTGGCAAAGAGGATGATGAACAGATTCAATCATCTTAACAGTACTTTCATTGTTATTTGTTCTCATTGCTTCAGGATGAAATCAAATCAGTTAAAAGGTGGAGTGAGTACTTCTGGAGGACGATCTTTGATGTTTGAACACCCACACAAATACCCCCCTTTACCATGCCTCTCTCCCCACTGCCTTTATATGTACTTGGTTCAAATCCTCTTTGTTTGTTTCCAATTTACAGAGCCAACCCAGATTTGTATTTGTACATGCACACGGAGCAACTGAACAGCTAACCGAGATATGTGCTGAATTTGAGAAAAAGGGTATTGTATTATACCTGCTGACTGCTTCTTTAAAAGAGAATTCCTTTGGTAACAATCGATTTTATTTTAATTTTATATATGCTATTTGTAATACTTAATTGTATTACTTAATAGTACCCTGTCCTAAGAGCATCATCGTCATGAAGAGGACACATTTACTTACTTATTGTTAAGAATTTCAGAAATAATTTGCTGTACCTCTTCAATGCCAGAGATGTTGTTGACTCCCAGTTTCTTGAGGGAGAACTGCAGCTTCTTGTCATCTGCTGTTGCTGTTCTGTGCACCACCTTCTTCTTTCTACGCGCTGACCCCTAGAGAGCACAACAATGCGCATGAATATAATATACCAAGAATCCAATGTCAAAAAACTTTTTCTTCAAGTCAATTGCCAGAATGCATTCCAACTCACCTTGCCGCCTATGCGGACCTGCGCCTGCAGTTTGGCGAGCTTCTCCTGGTTCATTATAAACTCCTTCATCTGACACAAGGAACAACATTGTATATATTTGAAATGTAATATTTGTTCACAAACACAGAGCTGGGAGACAAGAAAGCACCAATAGTAGCAGGAATAAAATATTAGACAAAGCATATACATCAGTTCTCTTTAATTAAAACATGTTATAGGGTCAGTAAAACCATTAAAAAAAGGTTGTCAGAATTATTGAGATCATCATGGAAATCAGTCGATGGATCACTCAAGAAATCATCATTCAACATTTACAATATTCAAATTATATTTTATAACAAGCAGCCTTTAGGCAAGACCACAGACATGTGAAACATGGGATACCTACACTTATCATCATTACTTATTGTGTTTTCTATTGAGTCATTCCCATCATCACACAAACTAAAAATTGGATTTAGATATGAGAATCCCTAATAAAGAAATATGCAAAAAGCAGGCACCTAATGTATGACCTCAACAGTTCAATAGATACATTAGGTTTGCAATATCAATTAAGTGCCAAACCTAAAACTCCCCCAAATCCCCATGTAGTCAGCTGCCAGAAGCCCAAAAATAGCTGCACACTTTTTAGTCTCGACTCAAGTTCTGCATGAATTAGACAGAGGTGGGCAGCTGAAGTGTGTGGCTAAGTTAGGTCTGCAACGTTCTGCTGGCTAGCTTTATAAGCATAATGAAAGTATGTGATGTTGGGTCATGCTTGGTTTTTCAGCCACTTAGTCAGGGCCACTTGTTTTTCAACCCGGGCTCTCAGAAAGTATGACAACTGAACTGTCGGTTTGTTAGCTCGCCAAGCTAAACAGCTAGCTCGGGCCTCTCTAAACTGACACTAACGCCCACGTTTCATGAACATTTGTCCGCCACAGCGCATAGAATGAGACAAGGGACTGTTCCTCTACACTGCCTAATATATATGGGGCTCAGACAGCTTATACAATACGTCAGTGAGGTAAACTAACCTGGGAGTGTGTAAACACGCGGGTCACACAGTCGATAGAAGCTCGGAGAAAGGAGTGAGGACCGGAAGTGGCGTTCTGAGGTGCATAACTTAGCGGATGTGCCCAAACATTTTTTTTCAACTAATAATTGAATGTGACTTAAAACATTAAAGTGTATTTTTTTCTAAATAATAATATGTATCTGGTCACATTTGAGGCAGCAAAGAGCATGTCCAATTATTTACCTATTTCTGAAATGTACATAAAGAAGTGAGCTCTTGACATTCTGATAAGATAAGGGTTATTATTACATTAGGAAATATACAAAAACATACTTTAATACTACTGTTTGATTCAGTTTGTTTAATACTAGGTTGATATGGTGCCATTGAAATTGGAAAAAAAGAATAACGTTTTCCTTCCAGTGAACAATAAAGATATGCCATTGATAACGGAAGTCGTCACGATGTAATCATGGCGTCCTCCAGCGCACGAGAGGCAACGTGATAGCTCCTTAAAATGATCAACTTTTGGTTTACTTGGAAAACCAACATCAGTATCATCTAATTTCTACACATCATAGTTAAAAGGTAAGTTTGCACTCTTACACCTTTCATTCAATTCTGAGAATCATCAGAAAGCAGTTTAGTAGAAAATGCTAGGCGGCTAAAGCGCATTGTGCTAACCCTGCTGTGGTGAACACGTTGGCTCTGATCTCTTTTCTAGCAAGCTGCCTGTTGTAGCGTGTAGTTTTAAAAATAATAATTAAAAGCTATATTTATCTGTAAATGCCCAGCGAAGACATCTGCTGTCTCGAAACAGTGACACTGTTGGATTACAATTAACTATTTTGTGCATAGTTTGTTGGGTTGTGATACTGTTGGGTTAAACACGGCTGTGTGGCCTTTATGTCAATGTTGCTGCATTTAGTAACCCGTTTGCTGGTTGTATTCTTGTGAATTCATTTTTGTTTCGCTTTTAAGTATTTTCAATCCAGTTTATCAACGTTTATTTTCAATTACAACAAGCTTTCACGTTGTAAGAAAAAACACCTTCTTGCATCCTGACTGACAGCATCATAATCTGCTTGTTTGATCCAGCTCCTTGTTAGAGCTCTATCGGGTTTACAAACTTTACAGATGTAAATTAACGACAACAAACAATTTCAAGTACATTTATCTTGGTTGGAGAATTGTTGGACTGCATTGAATGCATTTGTATTTTACCAACCAGGTCAGAGGGGGGTGTAAGTGTCATATATCTTGCAATGTGTTCATGGTTTTTGTTTTCCCTACCAGAGTATTTGGTGATCAGCAGAAAAATGGCTTCATTTAAACCTACCAAAATCCAAGTCTATCCTAAACTTGGAGAGAAAGTCACACAGGACACACTCTACTGGAAAAACTACAAGGTAAGTCTCTAGTGTATATTGTTTTGATATTACAGAGACAACCTTATCGTTTTTTCCTAGATCTCAGCAATGCATCTTTCTTTATTCTCTTGCAGGCTCCGCTCCACATAAAAGAATTTGGAGCAATCACAAATATAGACTTCTCCCCCGTGGCCCCACACAACTTTGCTGTGACAGCATTCACAAGGGTATGTTGTCTTCTTTTTCTGAATTGTGTTAATCTTTAAGGGATGTCCACCTATCTTTTTATATATGTATAAAAATAATTGATTATATTTTGCCATTTCTTTTCAATTACCACCACAGCCAACAATATAAGGCGGCAGTAGGAGATGGTGTCTACTAGTTCTTGTATATTGAATCAATTGTTGAATGATGATCTCTTGAGTGATCCATCGTCTGAATTTCCTGATGATCTCAAGTATTCTGACAACTAATAAACCGTTTTAAACTTATTTTTTTGCATTTAGTCAAGTGTTCACTCAATTGTTGTTACAGTAAATCCTCTGAATAAACAATGTGTATGCATTTTCTCATTATAACTGTGGTTATTCTTCAGATCCACATTTACGGGCCATTCTCCCAGGAGCCTGTGACGTCATTTACACGTTTTAAGGACACTGCATACTGTGGCAGGTTCAGGTCAGACGGTCAGCTGCTCGTGGCGGGATGTGAGGACTCTGTGGTCCGGCTGTTCGATGTCAGCGGCAAGGTGGCTCTCAGAATGTTCAAAGGGCACACAAAGTAGGTATCCCATGTGTAACATGTCCGGGTGGTCTTGCCTAAAGACTGCTTGTTAGAAAATTGAATTTGAACATTGTAAATGTTGAATGATGATTTCTTGAGTGATCCATCGACTGATTTCCATGATGATCTCAATAATTCTGACAACCTTTTAAAAACTGTTTTACTGACCCTATTGCATGTTGTAATTAAAGAGAACTGATGTATATGCTTCGTCTTATTTTATTCCTGCTCAGGGCTGTACATGTGACAGACTTTATCTCAGACCGTTACCAGATCCTCACAGGGTCAGACGACTACACGTGTCGACTTTGGGACCTCCCAAATGCCACTGAGCTCAACTCCTACCAAGAACACACAGATTACATTCGCTGTGGCGTTGCCAGCAAACTCAACAGAGATCTCTTCATCACTGGTGAGATAGAGGGGTGACACATTTGTTCATAAAACAATGTTTGCATGCCAGATAATCTTTCTTTTTGTAGCCAGGAGATTTTTCAATATAACCACTATTGAACAACATCTTTCATTGTGGCTTTTAGATTAAACTGATTTACAGATGTACAGCCAAAATCAAACAACATTTCGCCATTTGATTTTCCTTTTTTATTTTAATCAAACATTTTATTTTTCTAAACAAAACTTAAATATGCAAAGAAAGAACATATGGGATAATATAAAGCAAGCTGTGAATCAAGTCCTGCTCAGCCTGCCATGGTTGATTGTGCAATAATGACCAGCTCACTGTACATCATCCTGCTTTTCACATGGCTACTTTGGAAAACAATAATTTAACTCTACATAGTTATAGAAAAAAAATATTATTAAAATGAGAAATTTTACTTTCGCTAAGAAAAATAGTATGTTTTATTATACTCATCAGCAATAGTTGGTGGTGAGGGCTAGCTATGATATGTATTCATGTTGTCAAACTTTAAGAAATATGATCTATCCTTGTCCTTATGTAAAATGGAATTGTGTACGTTTTGCTATTCAAACGGTTCCATTAAATGACTTTAGATTTTCCTTTTCAATTACCAGCACAGCCAACAATGCAAGGCAGCAGTAGGTGATGGTGTCTACTGAAGTTCTTGCCTATTGAATCAATTGTTGAATGATGATCTCTTGAGTGATCCATCGACTGAATTTCCTGATGATCTCAAGTGTTCTGACAACCCATAAACAATTTTACACTTCTTTTTCGCCACAGCTGATATTACATTTACCATCATTAGCATGTAGTGTGTATATACCTCAAAATAATAATTTGCATAGTCAGTGGAACCTGCAAATAAAAAAACGTATCAAGCTACAACTTTTGAGACAGACTGCCCCTGCAGATGGAAGAATGAAGGAGTTTGATAGGTTTTCATGTGACTAACAATTTATGTTTTGATCTTAGGATCTTATGACCACACACTAAAACTGTTTGATGCCAGAGTGGATAAGAGTGTAATGACCATGGACCACGGCCAACCAGTGGAGAGTCTGCTTCTCTATCCTTCTGAGGGACTCCTCGTCTCTGCAGGTAGTCATCCATTAATACTTTTCATTACTTTTCAATGCATCAACAAAATGTGCAAACTTGTTGGATTCAAGCAAACTATATTACCAGTGTTTAATTATTTGAACGGTCCTCCACCTTGCTGATGGAGGACCGCTAATAAAGACATAACAAATGTAGTAGTAAGCCAGGCAGCATTAGTTTTCCTACACTTGCCGCCTCCCTAAATGACTCTGGATTTTTCTTTTCAATTATCACCACAGCCAACAATATAAGGCGGCAGTAGGAGATGGTGTCTACTAGTTCTTGTCTATTGAATCAATTGTTGAATGATGATCTCTTGAGTGATCCATCGTCTGAATTTCCTGATGATCTCAAGTATTCTGACAACTAATAAACCATTTTAAACTGAATTATTTTGCATTTAGTCAAGTATTCACTTTTTTTAAAGCAATTGTTGTTACAGTAAATCCTCTTGTTGGATTCAAGCAAACTATATTACTAGTGTTTAATTATTTGAACGGTCCTCCACCTTGTTAAGGTTGACAATGGTTGCTGAAAAAGACATAACATGTAGTAGTAAGCCAGGCAGCATTAAGGTCAATTTCATGCTTGCTTGTGACTTGAATCGGGAAAAAAATGACCTGAAATAGTTTTCCTACACGTGCCGCCTCCCTGAACTTGACCAACTCTTGCACACATGCTTAATTATATTTACTAATATATGGGACATTTTAAAATGTATTTTGTCTGCTCTCTTTAGGTGGCCGCTATGTGAAAGTATGGGATCTGCTGAAGGGAGGCCAGCCTCTGGTGTCCTTGAAGAACCATCACAAAACTGTCACGTCTTTGTGTCTCAGCAGCAGCGGCCAGCGACTGCTGTCAGCTTCTCTGGACAGGTATGGGCAAACCTCACTGTAAAATGGCGTACAAAGAAAACATATTCTAATCTCTGGAAATCAGCCCACTCTAATCTGTCATCCAATTATTTGAAAAGTTATTTTTATATAAGCCTGATCTAATGCAGAGCATTTGTTTGTCTTTCAGGCATGTAAAGGTGTACAACACAACCAACTACAAAGTGGTCCACAACTTTGACTACGCTGCCTCCATCCTCAGTCTGGCTCTGGCTGTAAGAAATTACATTAAATCCTTCATCATGTTCTATTCTACGTTTTTATTTTATTTATGATAATTACACAATGGTTGATGAGTAGCCACATAAGAAAATCCTTATGGAGCGCGTGTGGCCTATACACATGCACATAAACAACATCAGAGATCAAAATGCCCTTTTATCTGAGGTGCCCCATCAGAGCAAGCTATGATTTGACCAACGAACTGAGACTGCAAGGTGATAGACTTAGTGTCTGCAGCAGCCAACACAAATGTCTGTGCTTGCCAGGGATTTAAACCCATGAAACAGTACATCCTATCCTCAGTGTTGGCTTTAGGGCATTGGGTTTCCAGAACACAATGTCCAACCTAACGGTGATCTGACAGCTTTGTTTTTTTCACTTTGGGTTTGCAGTGCTTTTAGATTTTCATTTTAAATTACCACTACAATCACTGATTTGCTTGACTCGCACTCCTGAAAAGAAATTCTTCCCAGCTATAGCCAACAATATTATCCAATGGAACAGGAGGTGACTGTCTTCTGAAGTTCCTTTGTAGTGAAGTGTTGAATGATGATCCCTTGAGTGATCCATCGTCTGAATTTCATGATGATCTCAAGAATTCTGACAACCTTTAAGCTATTTTACAGACTTATTAATGGCTTCTTGTGTTTGATTGCGTTTCTTCCCTGGATTTCTAGTAAAACAATGAATGTGTCTTTTTTTCCTCAGCCGGATGATGAATCAATTGTTGTGGGTATGACCAATAGTATCCTGAGTGTCAAACACAGGAAAAGCCTTGAAGATTTGAAGGAAACCTCTGGCCAACAGAGGCGGCGGCCGTCGTATCGCGTTTTTGTGAAGGGGAAGAACCCTGTCCCTAAACAGGTATGTTTATATTTGGTTTGCGTACAGCAGCTGAAGTCAACAGTACATGATGTGATCTATTGATTGATGATTACACATATGTGTGAACTGAATCATAACATACCATGGCTAATGGCTATCTTTCTGCTCACTGAGTTATAATATAAGGCTTTTCTTTCTCACCATTGTTAATTATTTTTCTATCTTTTTTCCAGGATGATTATCTCGTCAGCAAGCCAGTGAAACAGCATCTGGCCAAATACGACAAGCAGCTCAAGAAATTTAATGTCACAAAGGCTTTGGATACAGCTCTCGAGGTATGCATTAAGAAAAAGGCCAAATAGTATGTTTTTATTATACTGATTAGCAATAGTTGGTGGTGAGGGCTAGCTATGATATTTAGTCAAACTTTAAAGGTCCCATTTCCACTGATCATAATTCCATTGTTGAGGTCTACTAGAATAGATTTATATTGTGCAATTTTCCAAAAATCACTTTGGTTTCTCATACAGCATCTCTGTAAACTACGTGTATTCACTGAATTTCACTCTGCCTTTAACGGCTCGTTGTAGCTCCAATAGCTCCAGCCCCCACCCTCCCTGTGAGCACAGTGTGCTCTGATTGGTTGGTTCACGTTGTGAATCGCGCTGAGCTCCGTGGAGGTGTGGTTTCCTTGTTTAGCGATACACAGCCAAACTCGCCCTGAGCACACACAAAGTCACAGCCGAAATAAAAGCAATAAGTGTGGCTTGATATTGAGTAAGAAAAAGGTTGATAAACGCTGTGAGAATGGTTCTGCAGAGAGAATTTCGCCGCGATCCCAACTGTCTGTTATCAGCCTGCAGCCAGGGAGGAGAGATCAGCAGAGCTGCATGCACTGAGTGTGTGTGTGTGAGGAATTCCGTGGATTGGTCAATTTGGACCAATCAGCGGGGGCTTCACGTAACGGCTCCGCAGACGTGACGTAACGTAACGGCTCCACGGATTGGCCCATTTAGTTCCGGGTACGTGCTTTCGTAAGCACGTAACCGGAAGAATCAAATGGATGATGACGTTTCACCAACGAGGCGTTTTGGGGAGGTATTTTCTGTGTTAGAGTTTTACTCGCTACGGGGTGTACTTTAAGGGTTTTGACTCTGCACACCGTTTACATTCAGAAAAACCTTCATAACACACAAGGGGACGGGTAATAACCGGAAAAGCATGACA
Organism: Notothenia rossii; assembly: GCF_949606895.1. Taxonomy (NCBI): domain Eukaryota; kingdom Metazoa; phylum Chordata; class Actinopteri; order Perciformes; family Nototheniidae; genus Notothenia; species Notothenia rossii. Next base: position 25,538,347 of record NC_136909.1, read on the forward strand.
TGGGAGCTTTAAGAAATATGATCTATCCTTGTCCTTATGTAAAATGGAATTGTGTACGTTTTGCCATTCAAACGGTTCCATTAAATGACTTAAGATTTTCCTTTTCAATTACCAGCACAGCCAACAATGCAAGGCAGCAGTAGGTGATGGTGTCTACTGAAGTTCTTGCCTATTGAATCAATTGTTGAATGATGATCTCTTGAGTGATCCATCGACTGAATTTCCTGATGATCTCAAGTATTCTGACAACCCATAAACAATTTTGCACTTGTTTTTCGCCACAGCTGATATTACATTTACCATCATTAGCATGTAGTGTGTATATACCTCAAATAATTAATTTGCATAGTCAGTGGAACCTGCAAAAAAAAAAAGTATGGATTTGGATACAGCTCTGGAGGTATGCATTTATAAAATGGCAACAAGGCAACTTGCTTTTCTTGTAAAGTTTTGCCTTTTTTTCAATTTGCAATACAAATCAGTCAGCTACTTTTACTTTTGAGCGTTATGAATTCATCTCACTATCCTCGATATTGGAAGCTGAAACCCAACCCTCCTGCACAAGCAAGCATGGCAAAAATGTTTTTAGTATGATTTGACTTGTCATAATGAATGTCATTTCATTTATAGACATGGACCAGACACCGAAAGCCAGAGATCACAGTGGCTGTTATGAAGGAGCTGGATCGAAGGGGGACGTTGAAGAACGCTCTGGCAGGAAGGGATGAACAAGCCCTCGCTCGGTTGCTAAACTTTCTCATAGGGTAAGACAAAGATGAAACTTCATTACTCAAGTAGACTTCAACAATGTTTAACTTATTGAGCCTATATGTTATCAGATGCATTAGTTTATTGTACATCAAACCGTATACAAACATTTTGCAACCTGATAACTTTCTTCTGTTTGTTCTCCAGGAACGTGGTTGACCCCAGGTTTGCTCCTGTCCTGGTCACAGCGGCAGAGATGATCCTGGACATCTATCGGTCGGTTATCGGACAGTCTCCAGTCGTGGACCGACAGCTGCTGCGTCTGCAGGAGCTGCTGGAGAAAGAGATCGACTACCAGCAGGACCTCCTGGAGGTGATGGGCATGTTGGACACGATGTTCGCCTCCTCCTATCCCAGGATAGAGGTTCCGTGCCCTGGCATCAGCAGGGCTAATGGCCTGGCCGGGGGGGACGGGATTACCTCGAGACCACAGATTCAGGCTACCTGAGACTAGGAGGGCAGGGGGAGCTTCTTAAGACTGGGTTAGAGTGCCTTCACAACTCCAAAAACTTCTTTTTGAAACATCTGACACACATTTCCAGACATGACAGACCACATGTCAGCAAACTGGTATTGATAGGTTTTTAAGAGAATGACAAACCCATGAGCTCCCTGGCGTTTTAACTCGGCGTGACTGAAAACGCAGCAGGGAACATGAGAACACAGAGAGAACATGCATTTACTGCTTGAAGTATCTATCTATGGGTGAATGGGAACGGACTTGATTTTTTTGTTTGAAAGTCTGGAAATAACACTTTCAAATGTAAATCTGTCTGGATGCGTGCTTGTGTGTTTTGAATGATTGAACTGTTAATGTCTGCTTTCTGTTTTCATAATATTTGGCAGTGGCAAATGTTTTATAAGCAGATGTGAATAAATCTTTGTAATATTGGAACTGACTTTTCATAATTGTGTTCAAATGGTAAGAGAACTCGACTCAAGTCGGATAATTGTACCGATTTTAACGTGTGTATTTACCCTTTTCTCTGTACACGGCACTCTTTTATGGCCTTCCACCAGAGGTCACTGTAAGCTCGAAGAAACGGTTAACTTTCACATATTAAGAGGAGGAATTTGCACCAGGCGGAAGACACGGAGCACCAACACTGGCAGAGAGGAGGATGCTCGCTCAGTGGAGGCTGTAGCTCACACTGAAACAGCCGCAGCACCGACTGAACGCCATTTATCAACTTGAAGCTTAACGGCGCCACTTGAATTAGCAGTGAGCAACAGGAGGATGTGTCCGGGTTAGCTGCTCTGTTTTTGCTGAAATTAAGCCCATTGTCAGGTTTCTTCTTGCGGAGTTTGAGCTGTGAAGGTACGTCAATAATGTGAACATTTTCTTCCAGCTGTTGAATTGTTTTCCAACGTGAGGACTACTTATATTATTGACAGTTTGCTAACATGTCAACGCTGGTCGAATATAGCGCTGTAAAACGAGCCTTATTCTGCAGCTAAATAGGTCAACATTAAACCACGAGTCAAACAATAACATAAAAAACAAACACATTTCTTAAAGTAGACAATCAAGTTTGTGCTATTTAATAATAAATCAATATAGTCCCATCATTATCCCAACTATCATGTGATGAGCAGTTTTTATTTTTGTAAAGCTAGCACACTGAAGTCATACTCGCTTTTTTTGTTGACATGCTTTGACCATTACAAATATAGCGTTTTAATATAACATGTCTGTATAAGAAACAGTTTCTGGTAAAATGGTTGAAATAAGTATTTGCTGTTGAGTCCAGTTTAGGAATCCGCCACTGATAAAGAACAGATCTGAATCCTGCAGCAGTGAAACTCAATCGATGTCCTACTTTAGCTGGCGAGCGCACATGCACGAGTAGTCTGGCTACACACTGCCTGCAAATCATTTGGCGCATTTTTGGTGTTGTGGTACTTTACACACAGGTAGAAAGCATCGTCATTAAAATCATTATTCACATAGTTGAGATCAAAAGGTGATTCTGTCCCATCGGAGGACCTCTGCTCTGACTCCGCCTCGCCCAGATGAGGTTTGATAATCTCTTCGGGATCAGAGGAGCAGGCAGAATAACCAAAGTAATGAGTCACGTGGCTACACTGAGTGTTGGATTTCCTTTTTGTCTCAAATGTCTGTCCATGTTTTTCTGCAGTTGCTGTGCAGATGGAGCTGAGCAGGAGGAAAGTGCCTCTATATGTGAGTATGCTCCAGTTTGCAGTCAAGTATGAGTTCTCCAATTCATCTCAAGAGTTAGTGATCCCTTGGGAAATCTCTGCAAATTGAGTTGGGAATGCATTGAGAGATCAGAAGCCTGGTTTACAAAAAAAGAGTATTCAAGATGTAAGATATTTTGTTCTTATGACCAAACCATTTTTTTATTAAAATGCATTGAATATATCTGAAGAAATGCAACTGTTTTCTGTTTTTGCACCATTACAGTATGTTATTTTAAGTTCACTAAAGTCACTGTATGTATGAGTCTTTTAAAATAAGATTAGGGTCAATGAAATGCCACGATGACAGCAGACAAATGTTTTAGACTTTGAACAGACGGGCACCGTATGGTCTGAATGCAAGGTCTCTGGGTTTTTCTGTTGATTTATTTAAGCACTGACTCATAGTTTCTTAGGAAAGTTAGGCAACAATAGTAGTCTGGCATTTGTGTGTATGACTAGCAAATCAGTAACTGTGTGCTTCATTCACAGTGATGTTTTTATTTTATTTAGAGTAGGAAAGGTATTTGCTGTCTGTTTGATTTGTTGTGTATCTGGTTAAACCTTTGAATGGATCTATTTTCTTTAAGTTAAAACTGAAGCCAAACAGGGCAACACTGCATTCAAGTATTTTGTTATTTATATAAGCTTGGGAACTTAACCAAGTATGCAAACATTAATAAGAGCTTATGCTTCTCTAAAGATCAGAGGTTGAAGACATTGATCACACTGTGTTCAGACAATTTAATCCTTTCTAGTTTGACATGTTTTCAAGGCTGTTTTCCTTCTACCAAAGATTTTGTCCATAATGAAACCGAAATTCCTTTGATACTGTGCTTGTTTTAGAAGCCCACAAATACATAATTGAATGACATGACTTGGACCCAACTCACACATTTGATGAGTTTAGACTTGACTTGATGAAATCAAAAAAGACGTGCAACTCCACTTAAAACACAAATGACTTGTGACTTCACTTGGGCTTGGGCCTTATGACTTGAAAACACTCGATACCTCTCTCCAAGCCCAAAATAAGAAAAGCATGTTATTTAAAAATAAATAATAATATGAATTCCCTTAATTTTCTCAGCTAACAATATTGCTATTCATTCCTAGAAAGCCGACACGGAGTGCACCAGATCCACTTTGTTTGAAAAAACTGGATAGGATCCAGTCATGTTGTCGGAGAGAACCCTGAAGAATTAACGTACCGTTGCTGATTTGATATGACTTGTTTAGGACTTGAAACACAAAGTTTAGGACATAGGACTTGATGACCTTTCGTTCTTGAATTTGGCCTTGATTGCAAAGACTTGAAACGTATTTGTTACTTGGAAAAAATGACTTGATCCCGTCTCTGGTAGCTCCTAAAACAGGAAAGTTGAACAATGTTTTACAGGTCTACAGACATACTTTTCACTCTTTGAGGCTTGGAGCAGGAGACTCACTTTCCTGCATACCTTTGAATTTTATGGAAATAAGATGGAGGTAATGGGTCGATAAAAAATCATTGATTTGTGGTCAATCACACGGAGGTGAGGAATCTCAACGAGAGTTCAGGAAAAGATCTGTAGACATCATAAAATGTGTGTTAAACCTGATGTTCTCTATTTCAAAGACTAGGGATCAAGACGTGTATAAATGAACCTGAAGGTAGGATTAGGTGAGAGGGATAGTCACGGAGCCAGGATTACTCACAGTGCCGCTATCATAGACAGCAAGAGGAGTACAGAAAAAAGCCTCTCAGTTTTATGGCGTGAGAAAGTAGGTCAGCTGTTGAGGTGATTCAAGGCTAATAGATATATTCTCATGAGAAAAAGAGCCAGACTACTTAAACAATCTCCTCACTCTCACATCATTCAACGCTAATCTGAGACATTCATTGCAATTCAAGTCAAGCCTTATAATTTACATTTTTTTGGTTTGGCTTCTTTCCTTCAACCTGTCAGCTGTACTTCTTCCTATGTCAGTGGTTTGATCTTTTTCCCAGAGTAACCCACACAGTGTGTCTTGTGGTTGCATTGCTGTCTGGTCTATTGAGGACATTGTAGCTGGACAAATTGATATCCTGCAGGTCGTAGGAGATGGTGGAAAGTGGCAGCTCTCCAAAGGAGGCCAGTGGCCCTGGAAGATGTCTCTTTTTTTCTTCTGCGGGTCTGAAACTAACATTATGTTTATCTTAATCTGTCCACAGTAAAAGGTTCACAACCAAAAAGACCCAGAATAATTTCAAGTTGCAATATTCAAAATGTTTATATCAATAATTGGTTGAATTACATCGTGTAGTGAGAAAGGAGCTGTTCATTGTGACAAACTCACACATAATTAAAACCTTACACTCAAGTTCTCATCAGCCTAACAAAATGTTTCAGCCTCTCTAATTATTTTGGTTTTATTTCCTGCAACTGTACTGTTTGTGTCAGTCTCACTGCACTAAGTACATTGTTTTACACAGAAAAAAGTCTTATAACCCCATGGTACATTGCTTGCCCAGCAACATACAGCAGACTGGCAACATAAGCCACTTGTTGGTGAGCCGGTTGAGGTACAAATATATTTTCCTCTGGAGATGGTAGAGACCAAAATGTAGATTTGTTATAACATTTAGAGTTGCAACCTTTTTTCCCAAGAGTCCCCCCAAATGACTCCTGTTTGAAGTTGCGCCCCCCCCCCCCCACACACACACACACACACACATACACACACATAGTTTGCTACAACTACTGTCACAAACTGGATGAATGTGAAGTATTTAAGTAGTTACAGGAGGATGAAAGTGCAGTGTTTCCCCTAGGATGGAGTATTAGCAGTGGTGCTAAGGCACGTGGGAACAAGAAAGGCTCTTGAGGCCTAGTACCAGGCCGGTTCTAGACAATTTGCTGCCCTAGGTGAGATTTTAGGTGACATTTTATGTGTAAAGAATAAATGAAAAATCTCTACAAAAGACAAATACATTGCAAAAACAGAAACGTATTGACATAGGTAATAGATGTCAAAATGGCTTCAAATGTATTCAGTATTGTATGAACATGTTTAAATTGGGGGGTGGACGTCACATCCTCTAAGGGGGTCCGGGGGTATGCCCCCCCGGGGTGAAAAGGCTGTTACATTTATTTAATTAGGAATGTTGTTACATCAAGGCCGAACATTTGGATGAGCGCCAACGGTCAAAAATGTTTTTTCTCTCCCAGAGCTACCAGCGCAGCGCCCCCCAGATCTGGCGCCCTAGGCGACCGCCTGTGTCGCCTATGCCAGTAACACAAATACTATAAATCCACATAACAAATAATCAAAAATTAAAAAGGGTTCGCCACTTATTATTATTTTAAGAAAGAATTTTTTTTTTTCTTTTCCGGGTACCTGGCTGGCGCCCCCTAGCAGCGGCGCTCATATTTCAGCAGCGGTGCTGCGCCGCCACTATTTGTATATAGGGGAAACAGTGTAATTATAGAGCACTATTGGAGTGACTTTGATGGTTATTGGACTCAGGATGAATTAATTTGGATTCCCGCTGTATGAAGAAATTAAAGGACTGGGCAAGTGGAAACAATTCACAAAGGGTTGTAACTGTTTAAAACAACTGCTCAAAGTAAGCCGGATTTTGCCGATGTGTTTATGTGGATTCAAAAGTCGTAAATAATCTACAAAATGGAGGAGACCAATCTGATCGGAGCAACTGTGACAAATAATCCAACTGAAACTGGCATGGACAATGACTATGTTTTTAAAATGCGCTTATCCAGACAAGCCTGGTTTGGACACTTTACGGGCAGAAGGAACATTTCTATTAAAGAAAAAATTATGCATTTCTGTCTTTTTATGCCTTAAATAGCTACTAACTTGAATTTTTATAAAAATGAATTAATCAATTATTTTTTATATTTTATTGTAATGTTGATGATGACAATCATGTATTGCATTAAAATTATATGTAAAAATAAAAAAATAAAAACGTCTAAATATCATATTTTGCCTCAAATCATCTGAGGCCTGGCGCCCCCCCCTGCGATCTTTGGCGCCCCCCAGGTTGGGAACCACTGCCTTAGATAGACAAGTGGCTCTGTGTCTGCTGAATCTAAATAGCCTTCTGTTACATTTTATAAGATGAGAATTTGTCGTATTTACAACTTGTCTTCTGTAATACTTTAATTGTTCTTGCCATATTTCAAATATTGTTATTAAGCTATTGTTTCGCATTAGTAGTCAACCATTAATTTAATATGCTAGTCATTTTACATCCACTCCACAGATAGTAATACAACTAGCCAGATAGCAAGCAAATTTAGCCAGCTGGCTGAGGTAATGAAAAAGCCAGATGAGACAATTTGACCTAAAAAATCTGGCTGACGTTATCTACTCAAGATCATTCATTTTAGTTACACACTTTTGAGGCTGTTGGGGAGCTATAGGCACTTAACAATGGTAGAAATATAAATTATTCTATAAGCCGTTTTAGGCAACCAAGAAAGTTGTGGAAGGATTCGGTTTTGAAGTTATGGTACAATATGTATCAGCAATACAAAGTGATAAATAAATGTACATTTTTACATGTATTCACAGAGTCCAGTGAGGCTGGCACATTACATGTTGTTCAAAGGCCAGTAATCAGCCTACAAATCAGTGTAAATATTCTGCCCTATTTCACTTTTCTCTGCCTCAGGTCAGAAGTCTAAAGTGTTCTGGTCTTTTAGGATCAGGGCAGGTCTTTGCAGTAGACTTCAAGACATTCCTGGTTTTATTGATGGGTAATGTTCTATGGTCCTCAATTGGCATGCTGTGAGGGGATTTAGTGTACTTCACAGAAATGAGCCTGTATCTTTAGGAATAGGAATATATCTTGCTCCCAAGCATCTTTCGTCTTCATTTTCTCTTTCAAACTGTCTGAATTGTCTTTGTCTTAGGGCCAGGCAAAAGTATTTGCACTGCTGGATGGTTTTGACTCGCTGCCCGAGGATGCAGAGGTCTACGTTGTCTTGGAAGGATCCACACTGGTCCATGTCACCAGGGCTCTTAGTGATGTCATGCTCTGCTTTATAGTTCCTGGTATGTTACGGTGTATGCCTGTAGATCCTACTATATTGATGTGTGTGCATATTAGGTCCTTTGCTATGTTTTTCCTCCAAAAGGGAGAATTTATTTAGAACACCATGTTCAGACATAACCCTCCACTGCACAATCTGACAACTCCAGGTTTTTCTTATTGTCTGTGATAAACTCATGAACAGTATATCACTATTTTGATCTACACACACACACACACACACACACACACACACACACACACACACACACACACACACACACACACACACACACACACACACACACACACACACACACACACACACACACACAGTCTGTGACTTGAGGTCTGGAAAGGCACAGAATCTTATCAGCTTCCTCTCAGGGGGGAAACGGCTCCATAAACAATAAGTCAACATTACTGAGCCTCTGTGTAGGTTGACACAGACAACAGGCAGTCCTGCAGGCTTGACCACTCTACTATAACGGCACTATTAAAAGCAAGTTGTCTTCTCCATAAAAGAAAAGCCCTTTCAGCATACAAAATGAAAATCTGATAACATTGTTAACCACAATAATGCACTGAGGCTCTGGGATGAAACATAAAAGGCATATTTTAAGGACCTTACCAGTGGATTTGTGTTTTTAGAGGGTGACCTACAAATTCAGACTGTATATAAATACTATTTTTATTTAAAAGAAATACAAATCTGCTCTGAATAAAATCTGTGTTTGGACGGGTCGTGTCTTTTTAGGTCATAACCTGGCTGAGGCGGTGTCTGTGCAGGCCTACCTGTGTTCTGAAACCACACCCCTCACCTGGGTGGGCGGGGCTTCTCTGGAGTATGTCCAAGATGATGCTCAGGTTAGATATAATTGACACTGCCTGTAAGTTTGTGCTTATCCGAGGTTAAAATAACCTGCTTGGGAAATGGATTATTGTTGTCATATTCTTTATGCTTCTCAACTTTTATCCGTTTTATTGTGTTGCACTGTTGGAGGAGCCTGTGACCTAAGATTTTCATTGTCATAACTACACTGTAGCTAAGCACAAATGACAATAAAAGCCTTGAATCCTTGAAAAATGACAATAAGCTTATATTAAAAAAACTTGTTTTCTAAAACGGTGAAACAATTCTATTTTCTGTAATTAATGTTAAGTGAAAACATGATTTTCCATGAAAGAACTAAAACATTTCCCCTTTGTTGTGTAGCATTGGTTTTCACATGACTGTTTCAAGGATTGATCTTATTCTTTTTTTCTTCTCAGGACCTGGCAGAGCACCTGGTAGTCCACGGACATTGCCTTAGCTCCAGGGATCACAAGGATCTGAGCAGCCTCTTCAATCTGGGCCAGCAGAGCTCTCGCTGGGCTATGGATCGTCGCGTTGCCCTGGCCATGGCAAATCTGGATATCCCCCAAAACTGGAATGTACTAGGGAGCCACAGCGGAGATGGTGAGAGCAGGATTTTCTCATCTTGCTCTATGAGATTTCCTTCACAATGTATACCCAGGAAACATTAGGGTGAGAAGCTTAAAGCATACAGCTTTGAGGAAGACGGATAAGGTTGTAATGTTTAACTGTCACAAATTGGTTTAAGGAAAGATGTCGTTTTTTATAAAGAGGGATCTCTCAGCATCGTACTGAACTCTCAAAGCCAGTTATATCTTAGGAAGGTGAACTCTTCAACTCCCCCTCCCCTTTTCTCTGCCATCCTTCCCATTTGCAATGCTTACTGTGTAATCGGAAGTGAACATGGTCACATGTGTGCTTCTGTTGGACTCATCAAAGCCAATTAGGCAGCATATAATGTGGTTAATAGAGCCTTTCCTTCTGGAAGTAGCCCTAGGCAGAGACTAATAAATCTGTATGTGTGTGTTTGCGTGCGTGTGTGTGCCGACCACCATGTTGACTGTCACCATCTGTCTCTATGATCTAAGTGTTTGTGTAGGGCCACCTACATACATAATAAACTAGATTTAGCATTAACAAAGTAAGGACAGTCTGTTTCTTTGCAGCGTCTCCCTCTAAATGTCTGCAGTTCATTTCATAACACTGCTCACATCATCATTCTACTGCCGATGCTGTACTGTCTTATCAATCCCAGCTAACCATTGGTGCTTTGTTCATAGTGCTTTCTACATTTGAAAGGAATGGAAAAATCCAATTCTTTATCAACAGTTAGATATTTGATTGGATCTTGGAAACATTTGATTTTCTCTGGGCAGCTCTGAAAAATGTGCAATTGAATACCTTTGATACAGCCTGCAAAGATGTGTGGAATCTGTCTTTAAAGGTCAAGAAGACTGGAAGATGTTTTTTCTATACACATTCTTGGACAGATCAGACAGAGTTTTTTTCTAGAATTAAAGCGTAGACTTATAAAGGTAATCTTGCTTTATGTTAGTCAGTTATGAGCTGTTGTTTGCGACTTCACTTTGACTAGAATAGTCGAATAACGTATTTCTGGCACCAGTTTGGTCACATTGGCTGCACAGTATGTGGGGGAAATAGCTTTTTTCATCAATATGATTCCTAATGCTTTCTATAGTCCACTATTATTCAAAGGCAAAATGATATATCATCTAAAATAAAACCGCATTACCCCTTTGCAGTTAAACACCAACTGTGATGAATAATTGTTTTTTGATAATACTGTCCAGGTGTTGATCGTGTTTCATGTTTTAGGCTATATTTAGCTGTTTAGCTAAGCAACATCCCATTAGAAATCCCTCTGTCAGTGTAGACTGTATGGCATGTGTTTCTCTCGTCAGTGTATTTTTTCTATTTCTATTTATTAAGTTATATTTTCTTCCGGCTCTGGCTGTTATTGAGTGATGCTAAATAAATTCAGAAAGCATCTTCCTGGCCGCTTTGTATCTCTGTAAGTTGTCTTGAAAACTAAGTGGAGAAAAAGGTGATTGTCGGCTTATTGTTATTCAAGTTACGAAATTCTGCAGTTGCCTCAATAATTGAGATGTTTTGCCTGAATTTCTAGAAAATCAATGACAAATGCTGCTGCAATGTTATGGGACGAGGTCAACAAAGTCTTGTTGACATATGTCTACCAAAAACTGCATCAGCATTAAGGAACAGTGGTTATAGTAAACATGCACCTTACTTAATGACACCCCACTAGATATTTGATTAACAGTCAAATCAAAGAAGTACATTTTAAGATTCACTAAGTTGATATATATACCAAGGAGCTTTTAAGCTAAGTTTCCTTTATTTTGTCTGAATTGGGTTTAACCATTTTCCTTTGATCAAGCCTACTAGACTGAAGCTGTTTTGATGCATGTCTGTCACCTGGAGACAGATCTGGTTGAACTGCGTTGAGTAACAGACACAGAAATAAGTAGCTGCCCCTACTTTGTTAAGAAAAGCTTTTATTTAAGTGTGTCAGTGGGGCAGAGAGACCCAGGGCTATGCAAGAGGACAAAATCAATCATTGGCATTTAGGTTAATTATCACGAGTAGGTTATCAAGAGCCACTTCTTGACATGATAGGTTACTCTTTATCTCACGTTTCACCCTTCGTTCCTGTCTTACTGTTAACATCCTACCTACCTTTATCTCTGCAGTTATATTCTTTATTGAATTAGATTTCTTCCTTCATCTCCAGAGCACAGTTTCAGGGAGTCTCCCCTCCACATGGCCGTGCGATGGGGTCTGTATCGGCTTGCAGAGCTGCTGCTTTGTCAGCCGGGGGGTCTGATGGCTGTCAGCCTGCCAAACGAAGAGGGAGTGACACCGCTGCAGCTGGCACAGACAGCTGGCAACACCGAGCTCCTGGAGCTGCTCACACAGTAAGATTATACGGCAGGGATACTGGCAAATGAATCACTGTTAAGCTGTAACATTAGGCGTTGAGTGCAGTGCGTTCACACACAGTAAGGGAAAGCTCTCATTCAAACCAGGAAAAGACAACACTTATTGCAAATCTAGCAGGATGTCTAGTCTCACTAGTTTATTATGCTCCGCTTTCCCCTTCTACTCAAGTAGGACTCAGATGAGGGTGTTGCACTTTTCCTTGTTCATGTGATGTTTTGGTGTTGTTTTTCTTGTTTTCCCGTAACTGTCAAGTGGGAATTAAGTGTTTTTTGTACGTTTTTGTGTTTCTCTTATTTTCCTACGATACTGCAATGATTGGTTGTGAATGCGAAAATATGAAGGACAGACCATCTATTTATGGTTCCTTTTTTTTTTTTAGAAAGGGGCAGGTTATATAAGATTATTTTCTTCTCCCTGCTCCTATTCGGGTATGGTGTGTTTACAGAGACATGTTTTGTATATAATTGTTATACATTGAGTTTGTGCATACCATGAACGGAACAAATACAAATGAAATGAGAAGATAGATATTCTGCCGATGACTACACACAGTGCTAAACACCTGTATGTGTACATGGCCGAAAATCACCATCATCTGAAATGCTGACAGTGCTTTAGAGTTTTTTCCATAAATTAAACTCTAAACATAACAAAAATAATTATCTTTCTATTGAGATTTTTCATGGTGTAACAATATTCTCTTTGAACATCAACCCTAATGTTTTTAATGGTTGTGATTAAACCGGCCCACCTGTTGTGCTACAGCCCCCCCAACCCTCTGGCCACGCCTCCAGCGGGTCTGTCCCAGGTGTGGGCCGACCGGTCCCGCCTGCTCAGGTTCTGTCATGATATGGGGAACCTGACTCTGACCGTCCGACAGAACCTGAGGTGGAGCTCAGAGGACAGTCGACACGCTGACATCCTGCTTCTCAGAGACCGGCTCAGAGATGAGGACTTTCTCAGAGAGGTGAATTGTCAACGTTAACTGGTTCTGGGTCAAGGTTTGAACCCCCCTCATCGCCCCAACCAAGGCAACCCAAACAAAATGAAGCAATTCAGCTGTAATTTATAGAGAGATGGGATTTTTTTAGTGGAGGAAATTGCACTTTTGAGATTTTGATGATACCCAATTATAAACTGCAAATAATGTACCTGAAAGTACCATCAAAAATAAAGCTAGTTAGCAATGATGTAATTTCAGATACAAAGTAAGAATAGAGTCATCCCCTCCCAGCCCTGTGCTTCAGTTTTACAGCATCCTCTTACTTAATCACCTTTCCTCCTACAGATCAAAGCTCTCAGGAGGGAACGTGTGGAGACCCTCTCGCGGAAGGAGGAGCTGGTGGATGATCCTGTTGAGACCGGTAACTTTATCTTACCCTTCTTAATCTTTGTGGGATTTAAGAGGCCCGGTTAACCCTAAATCTGAACTCTTATGTTGCAATGGTCTGCCAATCTTTGTTCGAGTGGTCTATGAGGCTTCATACTGTGGCTTGACTCGGGCTTTATTAGCTGATATTGACTGCCCTCCTCTGGGGTTTTTCAGGTATTGCTGTTGCAAAGATAAATCAAGATAACGTGTCTTATGTGAACCTGATTAACAGTAGAGTAAAATAAGCTTAAATTAGTTGATTGACAGGAAATACATGTCAGTCATTTATCATTATAATTACTGAAGTGATTCATCAAAACAAAATCTGCTGATTATAGCTTCTCAATGCTGTTTTTCAATTTTTCTAAGCGTGTTTAGTATTATTATTTGCCTATTAAATATATTTTGACATCTTAACTGTTGTTTAGACAAGACAAACTGTTGGCTATTTTATTTGTATTTATTTATCTACCATTTTCTTTTAAGATTAACCGACAAACGCTTAACCAAAAAACCATATTAAAAATAACTGTCAACGTATAATGGACGATGAAAAGTATCCTGAATTACAGCCATATACAGTACAGTACGTTTTCATGGGTTGTTTTTGTGGCAAGCAATACAAATGCAAGGATGCAGTTTGGAAGGTCACAGCCTCCTTCACAAGGTGGTTTCCCTTTACCCTCTGTCCCACTATCTCTCTCTCTCTCTCTCTCTCTCTCTCTCTCTCTCTCTCTCTCCCTCTCTCTCTGTCTCTCTCTCTCTCTCTCTCTCTCTCTCTCACGTTAGAGCCAGCTGGCATCACTGTATCAGACTTAAGTGAATGTGTTTCACGGTATCCCACTGAGGCACAGAAAGAAGCTTGTTTTTTAGTCTCCTATATTTGACATCTTCTCCTTTCTCACTCTTTGCTGCTTGATTCTTCTTTTGTCTCTGAGTTCCTCTCCCAACCTATATATCCTTTATGGTTTTGCTGCCACTTCCTTTTCCTGCATGTATATGCTTTTATACATGAATGTGACCCGGGGCTCTATATCAAACCACCCATACACTAATTTCTGTGCATCACATTTTGGTTTCTGGTAAGCAATCATACAGTGTCCTTTGATCTGAGATGCACATGGTAGTAAAATGAAAAGAAAGTAGATCAAGGCCACAGTAAGGTCTCCCCAGGTTATGAAAAAACCCACTTTGCATGGTACATACATTGTTAAAAACTGACACATCTGTGCCCACTCGAGCCTCTTTTGAAGTTTAGTGGCTGCTGTATGTCTGTGTCTGAGTACGTTTCTCTTCTTTCAGCACTGTATTCTGATATGAAAAGAGCTGCTGTAGAAGAAAATGTGAGTATTGGATCATAATATTTCACACACATAGGTATGGACTAAATATATAATAAAACAAATATGTAATGTTAGCTCATACTGTAATTGTCTAAGTTTAAACAGCTTTATTTGATGAGACAATACAATATGTTACTTGTGCTTCAAAAACACTCCAGAGTACGTGTGTGCCTATTTTTGCCACAACAGGTGTCCATACAAAAAAGTCCCAGATATCTAATTGTTCTAATTTTAAAACTCTTAAATCTCCCTTTATCTCCATGAACATCTGCATCAGCCGGTGGCACTGACCGCCCCTAAATGCTCCACATTGTTTCACTCTTATTGTCAAGGTGTTGCTGCACACGCCCCTTAATAGCCGACTTTGTGAGCGGTCAAGTGTGTAATTCGTGTTTTGAGAGGTGTGGCGTGTGCACATGATTCTCGTTATTGAATAGGTTTTATGTGATACAGATGGTTACCTAGTTGGTGTTGCTCTGTCACACACCTAGGCATTCACCAAACACTAGTGTTTGTGTACTTTAGTTCTACTTTAGTCCTTGGAAATGTGTGTGCTGTTTGCTGAACGCTTCTGTCTGTCCAGGACTACGAGGAGCTGCTGATGTTTTGCCTGCATGAAGAGGACGAGGTGGACGACCCATCACACTTTGACTCTGGTAAAGATTTTATTTTTAACATCTTTTTAAGCTTCCCCTCAGAGCAAGGTTACTTTCTCAGAAGCCTGTTTTTAGATTTGGTTTTAATTTTAGAGCTTGCGTTGCCTCAGCTGTAGATCCTGTTTGGAGCAGACTGAAACTGATCACTGTTGGTTTAGGTGGTGTTATATTCATAGGAAATTATCTAATTCGCTTCTAATCCATCAGCGAGTCCATCTGCAGGAAACATTTCCTTTCCTGAACAGAACTTGGAACTTAAAACATGACCACCGCTGTCCACCATCCCCACAGACTGTACGATCACATTTCAGCCCCCTGACTCCTTCTGGCCCCTCCTCTCTGGAGATTTTAGAGTCGTGTCACTCTGTGTTTACAGTGATGGTGGCACTAAGAAGGAATCTAGATAATCCGACATGAAGATACAATGCAGAGTCACCCTCTTCCCACCAGCAGTGACATGGGGACACCAATGTGGGGCTTTAGGTTGACCACTCTGATCTGCCTCTGCACGGGAAGGGAATCATTTTAAAGAGTGGGAACATCCAGCGGGTTAATAATTGGCTTGTATTGCTGCAGAGCGGACTGATGCCGGAGTGTAAGAATGTTGTGGTTATAAGCTGAGGCTTCAGGCTTTATAACACTTGGCACTGGACATCTGCAATCTGAACTTCCTGTGGCTAGCGTTGTTTTCCATGCTATATGGTTTAGCCATTTTGTTCTCTGTGTATTTGTGAATGTGTGTGTTTGTTGGCTAGTTTAGGATTTTCATATTTTCTGGCGTGTGTAGACTGACTGCTCGTGACCTCGATTGGTCCCTTCAAAGGCTTTTGTGGTTCAGACCAATAAGGCTGGCCCATAAATCCTGTTTTCTCCTCAGTTTCCTCTTACTGCCATATTTAAAAAAAACTCAGGCTCTGAGTGACTCAGGTTTTATACATGTAACTCTTCCAGGATTACATTGTTCATTTGACGCTTGAGGAAATACAATTCTTCATTAGACATTTCTAAGCTGTCGGGCACAACGAGTGACCAGCACGTTTGCGATTCCAGACTGTTTTTATAATTGAGCCTATGCGTCATCAAATAGACAGACACAGCTTATATGGCCAGAGTTTCGGCAGGGGATGAGGAATTTTGAGCGTAGCTGTCATTTTCCCCCTGTCTTCTTGATGTCAGCTATTTTCTCTCTCCATTTCAAATGACTGTACCTTCACTCACATGAGCAAAATAAAATGCAGTTTTGCCACAGCAGGTTGTTAAAGGTTTAAAATATAGGCGTAATTGTTAAAAACGTTTGATAGTAGAAAAGTTTCTCTCACTTGTCTTCCATGCTTCCAGCTCCCTCCGCTTCTCCCCCCATCTGCCCTCCTAATGCCCCCAAAATCCAAACACCCCACCCAAAACACACACTTGCCCTTAAATACCTTCATATACACACAAACACAAACAGACAGAGTTGTGCACCCATGCCCCGGGTCCCTTCCTCCCAGGTCAGCATTTGAATGTGAGTTTAGTGAACAAACAGCAAACGCCACTCCATCCCGAGGAGCTCTGCTCTACACAGCTAAAGAGAGAGGAAGGAGGTCGATATGTGTGTGTGTTGTCAGTGTTGGTGTGCATTTGAGAGGGAGAAGGCAGTGGGGAAGAGTGCTCTGAAGGGGGCAAGGGCTATTGGGAAGTGAAAACAAATCTGAATGGGGGTTGCCAAGGCGGTGCTGAATGCAGTTTTCCAGCTTGTTGAGATCCCCAGGGAGAGCAGAGTAGAGGAGTGTGAGAATGGTGTGTGTGTATTAGTGGGAAAGAGAGAGCGCAAGAGAAAGGGATTTATGATATGGATAGTTTTGAAGGGTGACAACAGACAATGAGAGACATGCCAGCAACGCTAACAAGGAGTCTGCGACCCCGGCTGAGGGGTCTAATTGGAGAACGGAAAAAAGGATTAAAGCTCACACAGACCCCACAAAGGCAGCATTAATGTTCACCAGTACAGTGCCAACACCCCTCCTCACACACACACACACACACACACACACACACACACACACACACACACACACACACACACACACACACACACACACACACACACCAGCACATACAGAAACTACTTTATAGTCGCAGTGTACCTCTGTTTCTGTCCTCTGCATATCTTCGTCCTACCAAACCCATTCTCATCCCCCTTTCTCATTTTTTTTTTTATCACATTCCTTCATTTATGTGCATTCATAAACCCATGTTTGGCGTCTACCAAAGTGCCATTGTCTGGTTTGTCTCTTAAACCTGCTTCATTATCCCTTTCTGTCACATTTACCACCTCTAGCTAAACATACTTTTATCCCTGCTGCTGCCAATGGAGCACTGTACTCCTGCAAGAGGGGAAAAAGGAGGAGGGGGGGGGGGGGGGACCCAAAGAAAAAACAGCAGCAGCTCTCACTGCTGTCTCCATGGTGAGGCTGCTGACCTGGCAGACCGCCCCCTCCACACACTCCGAACCCCTTTCCCCCTCATTCTAGCTTTGACATGCTATAATATAGAACAAGAGAATGGAGTGATCGAGAAGGAATCAGATGTGGCATCTGGCATATTCGGGGTGCACGTCTTGTACCTTGGAGTGTGGCTTCTCTCCGAGGCAATCATGAACTCACAGGCTTAATGATTCCTCCGGGTCTGAGACTCACCTCCCCTAAGCTGTCTGCCCTCGTGTTTGTCTTCGCTGTAGATTCTGAAGTCACTCCTATGTTTGACTTTGTCTCTCTCTGTTTCTCTCCCTCCTTCAGTCACTCTTTCCGGCAGTCAATACACTCCTCCCCCCTGCTCCTGTCAGCATGTACTCCGTTTGGTAGATGAGTGACTGGGGGGGCCAGAGGAAGACTTAGAGACTCAAATGTTGTTACAGATTTGAAGAGAGCAGTCAGGAAGATGGGACAAAGTTGTAGATAGTGAGAAAACTGTAGAAAGGGTCAGAGGGAGAAGACAGAGTTGTGTCCCTGCTCTGTCAGACAGTTGGTGCAAAGTTGTCGAGGGGGAAGGGGTGGACCTTAGGGGGAGGGGTGACTGGGGGAGACAGAGGGGAACATGCTGGCTCACTGCTGAAGTGTCAGAGTGTCTACAGCGGGGCTCTGGAAAAAGGAGAGTGAACGCTGCAGCTAGTTTGCTGTCTCTGGGAAATGGATGTAAACTGAGGCACTGCTCATTTATTTATTAACACCTTGAGCCGTTTGGATAAAGATTACCTTGAAGATAGCAAATCATGGATTCTGACTCGGACTCTCCTTTCAACTATTCCTGGCCCTCTTTTCCTAAGATGAGGATGCGCAAGAAGACAGGCAAAAAAGGTAAGACTGAGTGGTACTGTAATCTACGGATGTGGACATAATGTATTGATTTACAGACTGTTTTCATCCTGTCACAGTGACTGTTTGCTCTTGGTTGTATGAGCCATTCAAGTTGACACTTTCACCTTTGAGTCAAAGTCCCTGCTATATAACTTGTCGCAGTGTTTGACAGACATTAGATACATGTGCGTTGATGTCATGAATAAAGCAGCTCACTTGAGCTCACACAGACTGTGCAGTTTTCCTCATTTCAGTTGCAACTCTTTTCTTAAAGCCACATCTGGTTAGATTGGCAAATGGAAGACTTTACCACAGGCTTTTCTCTGTGGAACAATACAGTTAAAATTAGACTGTTCCCATTACACATATGTATTCACAGGGCCTCCTGTGCAGCAGCGAGACAATCGGAGTGAGATAACTGCATGTTTGCCGGTGATGTAACCTGATATCTGACAGTATGTTGGGGAATGTCAGATGTCCACTCGAAACTGATTGAGTGGTTAGGGGCTTTCGACATCCTCACTCCACACTGTTGTGTGCGTATGGGAGCCCCCGCTGAGGAGTCGAGGCTTCATGTGACTGCTGGGGTCTATGAAGTGCAAAAAAGAAGGCCCAATGCTTAATATGTATCTTCATATACCTCACTATACTCAGGCACCTGCAGTTGACCACCATTATCAGTTTGTGTTCATATGTCACTGAAGTGTCATTGGCGCTGATGTGAAATCACAGTTTATTGTCAATTGTTGAGAAACCAAAATCAAGTTAATCCTGGTACCTAAAGTTAGAAAACACATTTGTTGGGACAGCTGAAGTGTTTGCCAGAATAGTTAAACAGTTCATTGCTTGTATGCAAGTGACTAGAGTTTGTGTTTGTTAGAGGGAAGAGTGAGAGTGAAATCAAGTTACTCCCATGGATGTGTCATCATGGCTCGACTCCAGTGGTCTTTTTTCTCATCTTTCACAATAAAACTCTGCCAGATTATCTATGTTATTGCTTCTTAATTGTGATTGACTTCTGCACATTTTATAAACACTGCCTGTCTGTCTGTGCAATGCGGCTGAAGAGTAGAAAAGCGGCAATATAAAAAAACCTTTTTGGAAACTCACCATATATTTTCATGTGGATTTCTAAGTGTTCAAAAGTTTAAAATCTGAAATAAACAGCTCTGGTGTAAAGAGGCACCTTCGAAGGGAAGTGTGTGTTCAGGTGTTCGGAGCCACAAGTTTATTTCTCCACTCTTACTGGACTGATCGCTTTTTGAGTTTACCTCTTCCTGGATCTCTTGGGCCCAGTGACGCACTGAAATGTAAATAACATGGGGAACACACAATGTGATGCTTGGACTGGGATGTTTGACTGCAGGTGTCATAACTCACAGTGGGTTTGTGGATATTGGTGGACAATTATTTTAATGATTGAAATGGCCCTCCATCAAATAATTAGCTCTCCCCTCTTATAAGGTATTGCAACTTTTTGTTTTGTTCTATTAATTTAGGCTCTGCTTGTTATTTTACTCTGCTCCTAAGTTCTCCAAAGTGACAGTTGTTTAGCGCGGTGCTTATAAAGCGACTAACTTCATAAAAGACAAATGACCCCATTATACTCTTAATAAACAAGCCTAGGTGTTTACGCAATTAACATTTATGATTCTCTGTTAGTCTTGAACATTATTGTTTTGCACACCAGCAGCCTCCAAAGTGGGTAAACCTTGAGAAAGAGCCCTTGTGACAGCCCTGCCTCCCCCCCTCTCCATCCTGCCTTCCTCGATCTCTCTCTCCCAGGGGTGTGCATGGGTTGAAGGGTCACTTTCTGTGTTTAACTGCCCTGGTCTGGAAACCTGGCACTGACTGCTGTCTTTGTCTGGGACTCAGTAAAGCTCCAGCTCTCTCTCTTTCTCTTTTTGCTGCTGCTCCGGGCGCTGCTACTGTATAGGGTTGGCTCTCACTCGGGGACATGCTCTGAATATCACATCACTCCAAATATACCTTCTGTGAGCAAAATCCTATAGACTAAAGCCCCCATGCCATGTGCCGCATTCCTTAAAACTCCTCTGAAATGGTAACATGCGTACAGCGACCTCCGTCCCAGCCATAGAGACAGCTTCTCATGCAGAAAGATTGATTTTGTGCAGCTTTAACTTGTTAGAAATATGATCTCCATGGTCGTCTGTTACTCCCCCAGTGAACCAATGTTAAACACAGTTTTCAGCGCCTGACAGTAATGTTCACTGAGGCTGTGTTTATGGGTCAGAGGTGTGTGAATGATCGGGCCTGTGGCAGCCAGCTGTGGCTTTGGACCTGGCCCAGAACCTTTACTGTTAAGCATGTCCGTCAAGTTCCTTAAGTGGGTTTATATGAAACTGTATCTGCTTTCAAACAGTGGTTTGACCCGCATCCAGAATCTGACCTAGTCTCTTGATTTGATGTTGCAGTAAAACTAATCCTACAATACACAGTAGATGGTGTAACGTGACTTTGTGTCTGTATTCGGGTTCAAATACAGTCAAATGTTTCCATGTGAAACTAAGAGGATCCAGAAGTAACAGAATAACAGGATGTTTTGTTCATGTTTTCCAATGTTTTCAGGCTGTTGTAAGTAACTTACATTACACTAATGATGCTGTTCTAGAGATACTTCATAACTCTTCGTTGATGTGGAGTGTGTTCTGTATCCTGCAGGGGTTCATGTTGAGTCTATATCTTCTCCATATCGTTTGTTGTGGATGGAACCGGACTCATCTGGTGTCCTCATCAATGTCTGCTTGACTCCCTGTTGAGTCTCAGATTTATTGGACTCCCTGACTACAGGAAGTACAGCCAATTGTTGGTCTGATTTACTTTTTTGCTCCCACTGCGGTGCTGGCAGCTTGGAAACTATGGATAAACTATGGATTATTTTTTTAACGAGAGATGTTGAGTCTGGGCTTAATATCTGCTTGATGAGTTTAGGTGGAAACAGCAGTGCCAAAGACATGTTTTATCACCGCTGGCATTGTTTCAGGCATGGCTTGGCCAGGGTAAGAAGAGACTGTCATTAGGAACTTAATAATATAACTGAGCTAATGAGGATGCCTCCTCGGATTATTGTGAGGAGTTCTGCACAATTTCTACCGGTTGCTTATGTAATGAGAAGTTCATTTTTTCCAGTGGATGCTTTGCACATTGTTAAATCTCATTTTCTTTGCTGCTTTTTTCTCATGCATAATGCTGTCAAACTCTTAAAACACTAAAATGTATTGCAATCCATATCTTAGTATTTTTTTTAAGACAATGATCAAAACTACAAAAGAATTACACAAAACTAACATGAGTTAAAATAAACTAAATACTAAGTAATTCAAATGATTAGGTTAACAGTACTGATACATTAATAAACTGTTATAAATGGTGCAATAAGCGCGTGCAAGTTAGTGCCTTGAATTTTGTGATGTAAGTTTCTTAGTCCTCTTCATTAGGGCCAGGTGTGCTTATAAATACATTATCATTATTGCAGATGGAGCCTCCCAATTGTCAGGGATACAAAAGTTCAAACTGTTAAAACTAACTAACTTTATCTTAGCATTCAAACCACTCTTAGTCGATGTTGGCTTTACATTTTTCTTTCAGAGTTCATGTTTGATCTTTAAACAGCAGTTGATACAGCGTCACACTTGAAACTCCAAATAGTTGCTGTTATGGAGCTGCTGTTCTAAAACCTTAATTTTCAGTTGTTTATTGCTGGTTCAAATCTTATATGCAATTCCACATTTAGTTTTATTTAGGACAGAGTCAATGTTTTTCAATAAAAAAAATGTACATTATGTACCTATACTTTATACTATATACTGTATAGTGCCAATCATATGTATGGACTTTACATTTACTTAAACATTTAATTGATGCATGAGTTTAATTTATGTATTAACCAACCCTAAAAATTGATTCACTGTAAGAATGATTGTTTGTGAATAATTTCATTGTCCAATTAGGCTAAAACAATAGTTAGCTGTGTTGAATGAAAGCCATCAAAGGTTTGTTGTAATAAGTGCTGTGGCAAGTGACCTACACCCTACCTGTAGGTTGTTATGGAACCTGAAACACTTTCCAAGAAGTTGTGTTGTGGAGGAGCTGTGTTTGGTCCAGAGCAGCGTCCCAGAGGGGGCCGTGTGTGTTTTGAGAGCAGGACTGTTTCCCCCTGCTTAAAAAGCACAAGCAGGCTTCTGCTCACAGTGCCTCTACTGTGTTGAAAGGGTTCCTCTCAATGCTACTGTGTGCTCACCAGGAGTTATTTCCACTCTCCGGCTGTATCGAAGGCAGGGTGGGGAAGAAACATGCCAACAGATGACCGCTCACAACTCCAGGCACACCCATTCACGTGTGTGTGCAAAGAGAGAAGCACACTCTTAATGGACAATGTCATGAAACTGCCCAGGATGCCTATTTACTTCCTGTGTTTGTGAGAAAGTTCCTTGGTGTTGCTATGGAAACCAAATATAATATTGTAAAATGCCCTCTCCCTCCCTCTGTGTGTGTGTCTCTCTCTCTCTCTGTAGAGAAAAGCCAGTCCATAGGGGAGAGCCCGGCCCGCTCCCCCACTCTGGCTGCTGCCGCCAGACTGTCAGCGATGATACATGGCAAAGACAGGGTGTACGCTAACGCCATGCTGGTGGACCAGGTGAGTAGCCTGTTTCTTTCC
This sequence comes from Notothenia rossii, assembly GCF_949606895.1. Lineage (NCBI taxonomy): Eukaryota > Metazoa > Chordata > Actinopteri > Perciformes > Nototheniidae > Notothenia > Notothenia rossii. The sequence continues at coordinate 25,561,556 of NC_136909.1, forward strand.
AAGTAGTGTTTATACAGAGATGTACATCAGTTATATAGTTTATGACGTTATGTCATGAACTGGTTTATGATGTCAAATGGTGCATTACAGGAGCTACAGATCAGCCTTCACGTACTCACTTTTCTGTTTTAGGTGGATGAAGCTGACATTAAATACCGCTCTCCCGGGGAGGAGGAAGGGAGCCCTGTGCCACATCTTGGCAGCCCGTGCTGGGACCCCTTCTCCATGACCCCCCCTGACTCAGGGAACTGTTCCCAAGACCGGCACCCGTCCTCACCCCATAATGAGCAGAGGGGAATTCAAGGCCCTGGCCTGGAGAATCACAGGGAGCCATCCCCTCGCATGTCTCCCCCATGTCCCTTTGCTTCCTCCCCGTCTTTGCCTTCCTCCCCCCTGGCTTCCGCCTTCCGTATGTTCGAGGGAGCGCAGAGGCGTCAGACGCAGCCCGGTCTGCCAGTTTCTCCTGCTTTGAACCGCAGAGGATGCAGCTTGACCGAGACGAGCCGGGGCCTGAGGTAGGACGCTACTTAAAGTGTGAGCTATTATATTTAATTGCATAACTTTCAAATGTGACTGCCCTTTCAACTGGATGAGTTGCGTTGAAATTAGAGAACAAAAAGCTTTATAAGGGGATTCCTTGATATATGGAACAATACAATCAAATACAATCATGTTGTTATTTTCCTGTAACTAACCCATTCTTACAAAGTATCTATCATCATTTCAGCGAAATACTTTCATGAGCTTTGTAGCAGTAATTGTAGTCTGTGAAGGTGCGGAAAGTGACAGGAAGCCTGGACACAATTGAGCTGTTTGTGTGTTGAAGTTGCTAAACATTCCTTTCAGTTTCCTCAGTGCTGCAGGATCTTCTCTGTGAGCACTGGAACTGGAAAACAGTTCAAAACCTGATTAAAGATTGTACCATGATCCAGATCATCTGCACCTATCCGTGCAACATTGTGACATCATCATACTGTAGATCTGAACAAAGTTTTATATCTTAAACTGTACCATAGGAAGCCCAGACTTTTGCCTAATCCTGTTGAAAGATGTAGCAAAAGTCTTTCATTGAATGGTGTGTGTGTGTGTGTGTGTGTGTGTGTGTGTGTGTGTGTGTGTGTGTGTGTGTGTGTGTGTGTGTGTGTGTGTGTGTGTGTGTGTGTGTGTGTGTGTGTGTGTGTGTGTGTGTGTGTGTGTGTGTGTGTGTGTGTGTGTGTGTGTGTGTGTGTGTGTGTGTGTGTGTGTGTATTAAAACAGTCCCAGTTTGGAGTGTGACAGTGGAGAAGAAGACATACTGGGATATTCCTACCCCTGCTCGTCTGTAAAGAAGCAGTCCATCCTGCGTTCCAGCTCAGGAGAGGAGAGGGACTCTTTCGAGACATCACCAGACTTTAACCGCACGCTCTCTGACAGCACAGACACGTCCGCTAAGGTACACCATCACTAAACATGTAGTATTACACATCCAACAACAGTGTTTCTCTCCATGCATGGGAAATCACGGGTGGGCAGAGAAAGGCCAACTGCAAAACTAACCCTCCCACTAAAACACTGCCTTTCTGACTTAATTACCATCTAAACAATACACTTTAAAGTTTTGCTTACTCGTCTATCTGATCCTCTTCCTTGCCCAGAACCCAGAGAAAGCCGAAGTTCGCCTGCGCTCCTACTCCTACTCCTCCCCCAAAGTGAAGCCGTCACGGCCTCTGCTAAACCGAGACGCAACCATCACTGACCTGGCAGAAGGTGAGTGACCTTTGACCCCGCTGCCCTGTAACCTCTCTGTTCCCTGGAGCCAGCTGAACGGACACATGTGCCACATGTCTAACAGGGAGGGGGGACCAGACAGGTGTCATAAATCAACTGAACCTCTATAAAGTACATGTGTGTTTAATGTCAGCTCCAGTACTCGTGTGCAGCATTAAGGCCATGCTTTGTCCTGTGTAGATGGTGCATTCAGCAGCAGTGGTCGTTCTCTACTTCAAGCTTTATCTCTCTCTAAATCCTTCTCTCGTCTCAACCAAGTTAGTAAGTACAAGGGACGCTTCAAACGGCCCACGCTGCTGGGTGGCTGCTGAAAGCATTACAGTGTGTCTTTCTGCTCTTTCTGGTTAACCGTGGGATTCATTTATGATCATCAAAAGCTACAGGATTAAAAGGCATATCTTGTATATTTAAACTTCTCATGACCCAGTGCAATTAAAAGTGTATTTATGCAAGATTGAGCAAAATGATGGAATTACACTGTACACAATTTTCAAAACAATGATGTTTCTCATTGTGGCCCAAATTGTGCAGCCCCCTGATCTGTGGTGAGATTTAGTTTCTATTGGCAAGTTCAGCAGTCACACTGTTCAATCCACAAACCACTGTCTCAGAAAACATTCAATTATGGATATTTTCAATATTTTTCGCTAAAAGATCAATATCAATCGATAGCAGACTTTTCACTCAGCTTAATGTCAAGACTCTTTTATATGATGACTGAGAGGCGGAGGTCTAAATATCTTTATAAAAAAACACTTTTAATATCCTGGGGCTTTGGAAAGATAATTATCCATGTAACTCTTATTAATCATTCTAAGGATTTGTTTTCTACTCAATCAATCAATCAATCAATCAATCAATCAATCAATCAACAACTTTATTAATCCCGCAACGGGCAATTGGTTATGAAGTGAGTGATCCGCTCTGCTTCCACGTTGGTACATATTGTGTTTCTATCTTTGTTTGGATTTTCCATCTTTGGTGTATTCTGGGTTTGGACTAAGAATAACCTCTTTGGTCTTTCTCTGTAGGCGTTTGCTGGATCCAGGCTGTTTCAGGGATTCTTGTATTTGCTTCTAACATAATTCTAATTGGATGATGTTTTATAACACCCTGGGCTAATTCACTTAACATCTACACTGGTGTCTTCTTATTCAGAGGCATTTTTGGATACTCATTTGCCTGTCCTTGTTTCTCTACCTTACAGAGCAGAGAGCATTCACCCTGACTGAGACTACCAGAGAACAGAGGTAAAACCACAGTGTGTTATTTCAGGAGTTAAGGGGCAAGCCACCCATTGCTTTGTTCTTACTCCCTCTTTAGTGTCGACCAGCAGTTCGAGATTGGCCAAAATGTGCCTACACATGTTTATGTGTGCGTTTTGATGTGTATGTGTATCTCCGGTATTAAACCTGTGGTCGGGGTCTGAGTGCGCAGGATGTGACATACTTCCTGTTTCAAGGCAGAGGCCAGAATACACTCTGATTGCAACCTCAAAATAACCCTGAGTAAACAGCAAAACTCGCCTGCACTCCAGGCCTCAGAAACATTTCCAAAACACCTCATTGATCCTGAATGTGCAGTATGTTCATATTGTAGTATGTGTTTGGGATTTAACAGGAATACTACATTTGCTTATTTTGCTTTCATTTAATAAAAAACACAATCCATATTCATTTTTGTTTCATCTCACTGCCTCATAAATGTATCATGCGCTAATACATTTTGTTTGATAATTGCCATGCTTTGCTAACAGAGGAAACATTTTAGAAGATCACATTAGGCAATTTGATTATCATATTACATCACAGCATTATTGTATTAGAAAAGATCATATTAATACAACAATATCCACAACACCAGCCTTATCAGACACTAACCATGTATATCCTTCATAAAATGACAATACATTCATTGTTAACAAAATGTGGATGTTTCCTAAGCATTGGATAAAACATTCTGATGTTTACTAAATCCGTATGTTTCACAAACATCCATACGACTCTCACGTGTAGTCATTTGACTTTTCCATACAGCTTTATTTGACCCATAAATGCTTTGTAGACTCATCATAGAAGCCACACATATGTTAACATTGTGAGTCTCCTGACGAGCCGAGCACATCGACCCGCTCTGAGGTGTGTTATATCCATGCAGGATTTTGGGTTTCCGTAAGCGGGCCCAGTCAGCCGAGGAGGAGAGCAGCGCTTCGCTCCAACACCTCACCCTCACAGAGTTCCTCAAAGAGTACGTTTTCACCAGAACGCCCTCACGGCCATGCATGTGTGGCTTAACTCATTCTATCCCCGCCGTTAAAATATTCCCCGACGCAACCTATTAACCACATGGATTCTTTGATATCTGATCTGATATGTGAATCCTCAGAAGTAGATGATATTAACTTCCTTTATGTCATGTTTCACTTTATCTTTGCTGTGACATTGCATGTTTCTCTTCTTTACGTTGTGTCAACTTTCAGACAAAATGTGTCATGTTACTAGTACAATAGTAATGTTTAAATAGTTGACACATTATTAATTGCATCTTGCCAAGGTCATACTATAAATAGCATCCACTAGAGTCCATAGAGATTTGCAAGCATGCCAAGCATGTTGTTAAGAGTAATAGTATGTCGACCCGCGGTCCTGGAACACTGTCTGGACAGTCTTTTGTTCCAGCATGACACCAATGTACTGGATTATTTACCTCTACCTAGTATATTAAAACTACAAAAAGAATGAGTTGTTTTATAAAGAGTGTGCATGTTGGGCATGAATGCCGCAGTCTTTTATAGGCTAAATGATGGTAGAGGTTGTGATGCGTGCTGACTGAAATGTTCACACCGACACAGGATCGAAGATGAGGAGTGGGATAAATACATAATCCCATCAAAGGTCGAGTCAGAGAAGTACAAAGTCAGCCGGACCTTCAGCTTCCTCAAGAGCAGGATGTCCAGCACTCGGAACAAAACCAAGGTGAGGCCACACAGTGGAAGATGGGATTCCTGCTGGCTAAGATTTAAAAATGCCATCAGTTAAACTTTCCTTGAAAAAAGTAGGAAGGCCTCCAAGAGTACTGCAGTAAAAGGTTTAGCACCTCTCAGACAGGCCAGGTCAGAATTCCTCTGCTGGGGAGCCATTGTCTGTGTGCGGTGCCTTTATTTGGCCATGGAGAAAATTCCCTCTCCTCTGGTCTTAGCAACGGGACACAGGGAAAATATCCTCTTACATAATGCGTAGACCCCCCTCCAGCCAGCATTAGGAGCCAAAACACATTCCATAGTACGCTTTCAATCTTATTAACACGTGTGTATGTATCCAAGAATATGTTTCCATGTATGTACGAAGACATGTGATGCACACAAAAAGTAAAGAAACAAACATACACTTTCAGACTTCCTCGTCAAGTTGATAAGAAAATAAACAGAGCACTATCACACACATGCACAGAGGAATTCCCCTAATGCCCCCCTAAGGATAGAGCACCACAAAAGCAGACGTCCCCGTGGACTTTAGTAAACTAAACATAAAAGCTCACGCGGGGCCTCTTTATCTCAGCTAACTCCACGTTAACAGGTGCTTTTCAGCCAGAAGATGACCGCTCTATGTCTCTTTGTGCCTGCTGCTCATGTTATTTATACTCTGGTTGTTTGGATGGTATTGTTGGATTATCTGCAGTTAATGTCAGCTGTATGATGTTTAAAGTATTTCTGACTTTTGTTTTAGGTGAAGGGGAAAGAGGTGAAGGAGGGAAAGGAGAAGCCAGGAGCGGCTAACGGACACCAGTTTGTTCCTGTGTCTCCCTCCGGTCCCGCTCTCTGTGTGGCCTGTGAAAAGTCTGTTTCTGGGAAGGAGCTGCTGCAGTGCTCCAGTAAGTATTGTACTGTCAGTACTGTTGTTGTTTTATGTCCTGTGGTGGCTGAACTGTTTAGAGTTTGAGTAAATCTCTTTGCGCATGCTGCCTTGATGTTCTGTTGAGCAGAAGTAAGTCTTCTTCCTCTCACAACGTAAGCATTGATCATGAGGAGCAACCCGATTTGACAGCCATCTGGACTCTGAGTCCAGAGATGTGGTAATTTTGTTTATTATCAGTTAACTGATGAAATTAACTGGGATTTCATTTGTTTTTTCCTGCAGGCTGTTTCCTGAATGTCCATAAAAACTGTCGAGAGTCTGTTGCCGCCTGCGGAAAGGTAACCCCAACAAAACATATTTCATTTCATCTCAAAAGCAAAAAGCAAAAATATAATGAATTATTAAAAATAGTTGAATTGAAAACACATCCTCTTAAACAACAACAGTTTTCTTTTTTTTTTATTATTCTTTTTTTTATACGTCTAATCATTTCATTGTAGTGTACAATAATCGATGCCATTTCATTTACATTGCAGTATCACAGTACACTCATCACTCAATTGTAAGGTATTTGCAAGAATGACAAGAGTTGTAACTAAGCTTATTTCTAGATGTTGCGTGATTTTAATTCCCAATTTATCAAATCAAAAACTGGAAGTGCAAAACTAAGTGCAATACCCATTTTAAATATTTAAAATCAGGTTGTGTTTACATATGGCTACTAGCTTGCAGACTGAATCAAATGATATCACATGCTGTATCCGTCAAAATTGTTATGACCAATTTTACAAATCTGAAACTGTGTACCGGCCATGTCCAATAATCTGAGACGCGTGCTGTGTGGCAGCAACCTCCGAGGGTCAATTCAAGCTTTTGTTGCAGGTCATTCCCTCTGTCTCCCTGTGTTTCCTGTCACACTCTGCTGTGTGTCTTTAAAGGCAAAATGCCAAGAAAATAAATATATACTGAAGTAGAGGAAGATTTAGAGGAAGCGTGTACAACAGGAAAAATACATTCCAACACCTAGTGACAAAGGAACTCCTGGAATGTGTCTCAAACTGAAGATGTAAAACAACACTATGTCGGGTTTAATGGTTTTGTTTGGGTGTGAATTGTACTGCATTTGTTGTGTTGCAACTACAACAACTTAATATTCCAAGCACACTATGATTTACAACTTTCGATATGATCATGTGTTTCCTCAGAAGCCACAGGAGAGGAATGCAATGCTGATGAAAAGCAAGACCATGTCTCTCCCAAACAGTGAGTCAGAAATGACAGCATGCCCCCCCCCCCTCCCCTTCCATAGCGTCCTCCTTTGGTCTTTGATTACATTTGTACCTGTCCTCCCTTGTTTCTTCTGTAGTAGATTAAGAAAGCCATTGCCCCCACTCTTCCCTCTTCCCTGTTGTTCTTTCCCTGGTTAGAAGACAAAAAGTTAAATTGTAATCTAGCTCAGTGGGGGATCTGGCTTTTGAGTGTTTCTCTTGCATTGACGGGATCATGTTATTCCTGAAAGTGGAACGCTGTGTCTTACCTGTCTGAATGTTTAATGTCTGACCAAAGTGTCAAGGACAAACACAAACAGCTTCCATTCCATTCCAACAATATTGTCTCAGCTGTAGCCCGTATGCCAAGTTCAACATTGAAAGATGAGGACCTCTCCACAGCTTTATTATTTTGTAACTGTTATATTCCGTGATACATCCAAACAAAGCATGATGAAATTAAGTATTGTCTTTTTTGTATGGTATTTGTGTAATGGGAAACATCTGAGGTGTTATTGATTCCTCTTCCTGCTTTTTTTCCTGGTCTCTCTTTCAGACTCTGTGAAAGAAAACTCTCAAGCTTTCTCCTCCTCCTCTACACTTCCCACCACAACCAGAGAGAGGAGAGAAACAGTCGCCCCTCTCTCCAAAAGCCTCTCCATCTCTATAGACACCAGGTAGGATTGTTAACACTATACATTTAAATATCCAACATCCATATTAATGTGGATCTAATCCACCAAAATGAATTCATTAAATATACATTTCAGTGGGCTTTTGTTGCATGGAAATGTATAATAATAATAATAATAATAAACTTCATTTATATAGCAACTTTCATGCTTGACGCAGCCCAAAGTGCCTTACGGAGTGACAGAAAATGACAATAAAAAGTGAGGGAAATAATTAAAAACAAGGTATAAACAAACAGACAGAATTATATCACTGTACCATAAAACAATAAAACCTGAACAGTTATATTACTCAAAAATGACAATTCCCCCAAATGATTTGCCAAATTAAAAACATAGGTCTTTAATTTACTTAAAAAAATTTCAATTGAGGAATTGCTGTTCTCCACCTCAATTGGAATTTAGGGAAACACTGAATACTTCCACAGCTTTCCACAACATATCAGCGAGGTTTGTCTTCAGTCCCCAAATACTGAAGAACTCATTGGTGAAATACAGTAGTAAATCAAACTAAGCTTGCAATCATGCCCCCCATTGGAAACCTTATGAAACTTATGTTGCTCTGTACAGGCGGCTGAGTGATGCAGCAGGGGCGGACGCTGAGTGCAGTGTGACAGCTTGCACCAACAACTCATTGTCTGATGAAGGAATACCTGTCACTGCGAATCCCCCGCCAACCGAACCGCCAATCACCACGCAGGGTGAGAAGGACAAGCCTACGTCATTACTTGTCACACATAACATCGAGAATAACTCTGTGGATTGGGATGTTTTTTAAAATGACATTGCTCCTGATTTGTGTCCCTGCAGACGTTGATGCTCCTCCTCTAATGAGCGACCTGTCAGCTGAGCTGCTGGGGCTGGATGTGGAGTCCTGGAGTCTGGCCGTCAGTAAGGAGTTCTGCAGGCCGCTCGACAGGCGCACCACTAAGCGACAGGATGTTATTTATGGTGTGACATTTCTTCCTAATACAGATTTTCATTTACGCGTTATCATCTGTGCATGTATTTTTAAAGATGATATTTGTACTGTTAGTCGAACAGGGTGGAGCTCTTGAATCACAACAGAGATGACTTAATTGGATTTGATATAACATTGCATTAATACATAAGTACAAATGATGTACACTGTGGTTTAAGTTGGAAGCCCACAAAACGTTAGATTCATATTTATGTATGTTTTTCCAGGATAATTGTTTGGAAATGATTTACTAAAGCAATTATAAGGCCATTCTCACATCTTGTTTTTTCACTTGAATTCAGCAAATCATTAGTTTACATAAGTTATCCCATCATCACTCCGATACAGAGCTGATGCAGACTGAGTTACACCACATCCAGACGCTGACGGTCATGTCCGAGGTGTTCAGGAGAGGCATGCTGGAGGAGCTGCAGCTGGACCTGGACTGCGTGGCCCGGATCTTTCCCTGCCTGGACCCCCTGCTGCTTTTTCACAAAAACCTCTTCGGAGCCCTGCAGGAACGCAGACAAGCTGCAACGCAACCTGAGAACCCCCGGAATTACCTCATCCATCACATTGGAGATATTCTGCTTCAGCAGGTTGGTCAAGATTAGGGATGCCAGTGATTATTCGATTATTCGAATATTCGTTACAGTCTCCATAATCGAATATTATTTTTAAAAATCAATTTTATTTATATATTATTTTTATTATTATTTATGTTTTTTTTTTTCTGGCTTAGTTTCAACCTAAATATAGACTAACGCTAATAATAGTTATAGTATTAATAATTGTAAATGGCCATTGGTCACACCACCAGTTTGTTTTACTGTAAACTTGGAGGAAGCCTGCGTGCAGAGCAGACTGCTGCTGCATCACGCTACACACCGACCCCGCCCCCACCCCCCCTCTCCCTCACACGTGCGACTAAAGATGAACAAAGCGGCAGGTAAAAAGAGTTCCTCCTGGTGGAACTACTTCGAACTTACAAGTCCAAAGGAAGTTAAATGCAAGCTCTGCGAAAAGACGTTGGTCTATCACAGCTCAACCTCAACAATGCGTTCGCATTTGAGTGCGAAGCACGCCAAAGAGGTTACAGAGAAAGACGCTGCACTGCTGCGCATAGCGCATCTCCAAATAAAGGCAATGGCAGGCACTTACCAACATCATGTTGTCGTTTATTTTGTTTGTACTGTTAAACATGTTCCAGTAAAGAAAACAAAGGAATTCCTTTTGTCTGAGTGTTTTTTTCTCTCCCCCGGGGCGGGGGGGGGGGGGGGGGGGGTTGGTCGGTCGAATAATCGATTACTATTCGCCAGGACTGCCGAATAATCGATTTTGATCATGGTCAGTTTCTGGCAACCCTAGTCAAGATGGATTCATGTACTTTAACACATGCAGATTAGCTTCTAAAGTTAACCTCTTATGAACTCTTTCTCAGTTCTCAGATGAAAACGCTGAGAAGATGAAGCAGGTGTACGGAGAGTTCTGCAGCCATCACACCGATGCCGTCAATGTTTTCAAAGAGCTGCAGCAGCAAAACAAAAAACTGCAAAACTTTGTCAAAGTAAGCTCCTGCGTTCCGGCGTATTTTGCTTTAAAAAAGGAGAGTAAAGTGAAATGTCTTGATTGCGAATGTAATAATGTTGTGTTAACCTCTCTGCTCACAGCAACAGAGCAATAACACTCTGGTCCGGCGGAGAGAGGTGCCAGAATTCATCCTGCTGGTCACTCAGCGCATCACCAAGTACCCTGTCCTGCTGGAGAGGATATTACATTACACTCAGGGTACGTCAGCTCTACTTTGTCTTTCACAAAACCAACACATGTGCAACTCTTACATTGTTTTGCTCTTGCAGAGGAAAGTGTCTCAAAATCCAAGTGTTTGCTGTAACAATGCATATTTCAGGCCAGTCCAGAAGTAGTTTTGCTTGACCACTGTCAAAGTATCATACTGCAAAAAGGGAGGATATTTTACAAATCAGATTGTCCTCTTTTTTTAGTGCTAGCTGATGTTTCTGTTTTTAAAAGCCTGTTTGAGAGATATTCTCTTTCCATGACTAAATGAATGGATGAAACACTGAATCCTATCTGTAAAATATTTGATATGTAATCAGAGAGCTAACCTCTACCGAGCATTTCTCTATATATACACCTATAAATAAAGATTAAATAAGATGTACTTTATTAATCCCATTTCTTTTGTTCCAGCAGCATAAAACAAAACAAGGCATTGCATAATAACAATTCTAAAATAGAAACATCCCAAAATAGAAAAAGAAATAGAAATAAACCAGCATTAGAGAGTAAGAGGAAATATACAGCTGACCGTGAAGCTAAACAAATCTATAAACTGTCTGACAATTAAAAACTCTATTGAAGGACTCTGTTAACACAATATAAGCAGGCTTTGCTTTGTGAGAACTATATAAGAAGCCACGATGTATATTTTCACCTTCTGCCTCTTTGAGCAACTGTATTTTGTACAGGGTCAAATATTATTTGAATGTGACCCTTCCATGAACTCTTTCTCAGAGGGAGGTCAGGAGCACTCTGACCTGTCGAGGGCCCTGGCTCAGATCCGCGACATCATCGCTGCGGTGGACCTCACAGTGAATAAGTATGAAAGGTGTCAGGAGATGCAGGAAGTGCTGACCCGGCTGGAGAACAAGAGCTTCGCCAAGCTAAAGAACGACAAGGTGTTTCGCAAACAGGATCTGCATAGCAAACACAGAGAGCTGCATTATAAAGGGCTGGTCTTCTGGAAGACTGCCACCGGGCGTCTGAAAGGTGTGTGTGAGATCATCTGTGCCACAAAACCTTCTTAGTTTAACACACAACCATCCTTCATTTATTTCTACTTCTCTGTTTTCAGATACTTTGGCTCTGCTGCTCACAGACGTTCTGGTTTTCCTTCAAGAGAAAGATCAACGTTTGGTATTTGCTGCCGTGGTAAGCCTTGACTTGTAGAACTCTTTGAAATGAAAAGCATGATCCTGTTCCTCCATTTACCGTCTTCATGGTTTTACCTGCTCTTCCAGGACCAGAAGCCTCCTGTAATCCCTTTGCAGAAGCTCATTGTTAGAGAAGTAGCCAATGAGGAGAGAGGAATGTTCCTCATCTCCGCCTCCTCAGTGGGACCAGAGATGTATGAAGTTCACACCACCACTAGAGACGAGAGGAATGCATGGATGAGACACATACGAAAAGCTGTAGAGAGGTGTGTGTGTGTGTGTGTGTACGTCAAGTCAAGTTTACAGTGTGTCTTTGTTCAGGTATGCACATTTTTGAAATCCTACTTTGTGTGTGTGTGTGTGTGTGTGTGTGTGTGTGTGTGTGTGTGTGTGTGTGTGTGTGTGTGTGTGTGTGTGTGTGTGTGTGTGTGTGTGTGTGTGTGCGTGTGCGTGTGTGTTACTCATGATCTAACCTACTGGTTTATCTTGCAGATGTCCTGAGGAAGAGGAGGAGGAAGAGCACAGTGCTGAGACAGAGGAGGCCCGGCGGGTGGCAGAAGTGAGAGTTCAAAAGATCACAAAGTTCCAAGGTGAAACTGAAGGACAAGGTGTCCTGATGCACATTTCATCTGTAACCTGTCTTTAAATATGAAACATAATCTAAGTCCTAATCTCCGTGTTTGTTTTGTTTAGAAACCCTGTTTAGTCAGGACCAGCAGATCTGCAGCAGCCTGGAGGAGAAGTTGCAGCTTTATGCCGAGCTGACAGAGTTAACCCTGTGTTCACCAGAGCCTGTACTGCAGCGCCATCTTCTGGTTCAACCTGACGCTAACACTGAGCCGCAGGCCTCCTCGCTGCTCGCTGCTGCTCTCAGAGAAGGTGAGAAAGCTGCTGCGCTGGTGCTAAATGAAGAGACCTGTCTAATGGTGCTGCTTAATGAGATTGCACTATTCACATCATGTATTTACGGTTTGGATACATCTATTATGGTGAGCAGACTAAGTCAAGTCCATATGAGGAAAACCTGCGTCCAACACCCGACACATCTAACATTGTTGAGTTTTTCTCCCCTCGTATTTCAGCCTAATCTGAGCTGTAATCCACTGAGTTAGAGAAAACTCCTGTGTTCACATGAATTTATTTGAATCAAATGAGATGCAGAATTAAAAAGTATGTCAGTACTGCCTTTTCACAAACAGATCATTCACTTTTCTTTAATAAGAATTGTCTAATAGACCTCTTAATTTAGAAATAATGATTCTGCATCATTATAGCATTTTATAAAACAACATAAAAGTGTTGAAAATGAATAAAAGTGAACTCTAACACTATTGTTCACTGCATGTTTATTTTATTGTCATTGTTGGTTAGCATTTGTTCACATTGAATAATCACACGTGTTTTTTCTTCTGCTGCAGCGGAGAACCTGATCACTATGCTGCAGGCTCGTGACGGCCTTTCTGTAAAGAGTCAGAGCTCTCCACTCCGAGGACCAGAGTGCTTCAGCTACAACAGCCATGGCAGCAGCATCCAGGAGTCTCCCTCTGAGCGTGGGTCTCACACTCACACCGTCATCCTGAAAGTCTTTTGAGACCACAAACTTCTGACATTTTTATGGATTTGTTATTGGATCATGTCTGCAGGTAATTTCTACTACTTCTTGTTCCATTGCTACAGCGGATTATCTGAGCACCCTCAGTTTGAGCTCCACCTCTCTGGGATCAGACAGTGAGATGACGGGTCTGGACAACGCGGTGTGGAGCTCTGCTGTCGAGCTGAAAAAAGGAGACTCCAAAGGGACACTCTCAAAGGTTCCAATACCAAATAATAACCATGATAATACCATTTATATGCATTATTGTGGCCCGCTAATAACACAGTTTTCTGTAGGTGTCAGAGAGCGTTCATGGTCTGACTCAGCTTCTCTACAGTCTGCAGGTGAGAAGACACACAGTTGTCAGTAACTGTAGCCGAAAGTAAATATTTGGCTTTTAAAGGACAGGATTATGAACTGGAGTGTGATCAGGTGTGTCCTCTTTGTGTTGGCAGGCTGCTGTTACCCTGCAGGACAGCTGCTGTGAAGTCCAGAAACTCCTTCTCCAGGAAGGAGAAAGACCTCAGCCCCGAACCCTCTCATCGCTCCAAAACAGTCTGGTATGAGTCACATATATATATATATATATATATATATATATATATATATATATCCAGGTTCAAATAAACATCTTTACTACATGCACACTAGTGTATCAGTGTTTTTTAAGAAGACCAGAATTGAGTTGCCTCTTTAACCCGTTTCTGATCTTTTCCAGGAGCAGGAGAAGCAGAGAAGCATCGATAAAAAGAAAGAGGATGTGGAAAAGAAGGGTTTAGAGAGGAAGAAAGAAGAGGTGGATGAGGTAAAGAAACTCCATGTGAAGCTGAAACAGGAGCAGCAACGCTGGGACAAAGAGTGTCTGGTTCGAGAGAAACAACAAGTAAGCAATTAGCTCATGTTCTGAACTACTACTAATCATTTGCAACACATATACTTGAATTTCTTTCATAAAATAAAACATGTTGGTCCATCAGAAATATTGCCGAGCCATGATAATCCCAATACATGTACACGAGTGAACCAATTCTTACTTTTCTTCCATCGAGCTGTCATTGCTTTTGTGTTTAGCTAGGTGCATTATTGAGAACAACACAGACGAATAAGATCCTAGTAAGCTTCTAAAATGTTATAAGTGGACCCTTTAACCGTGCACAGCTAATATTAGTAATGATATGGCTGCTGTAATGGTACCGTATGAACTGAGAAAAACATAACAGAACTCTGCACTGCTGTGAATGTGTTCCCAGTGTGAGCAGGAGAGTGTGCTGGAGCAGCGGGAGCAGCAGTGCCTCCTGGAGGCCGAGCGGCTGCGCTGCGAGCGAGAGGAGCTGGAGGCTCAGCTGCAGGAGTACCAGCAGAACCTGGACCGCCTGAGGGAGGGCCAGAGGAGCGTGGAGCGGGAGAAGGAGCAGGTCGAAGCCCAGCAGAGGCAGCTGCAGAGGTGGAGACACACCCGCCAGAGCAGCCTGCCTGTCAGCATACCGCTGGACGTATACAAGGTAAGAAAGGAACCTGGCCAATATGACAAAATACAAACAAACATCTTGCTTCTGTATGTGGCACTTTCAAAAAACAGCTAATGAACCTCCATGATTCTTGCTATTTTGAGTTTGCATCTTCATTGCACTTGAAAGTCGCTTTGGATAAAAGGTCAATGATATGTAATGTAATGAAGTTGGGGGGCTGGAAGAGGAGGATAAGTTGAAATTGAAAAAGGGAAATTGTTTATGTAGATCCGAGCATTAATACCGCAAAAAAGAATCACTGTTAAGCAAAACATGCCACCTCAGAACGTCCATAACATTCATCTGTTTGCAACCTGAATATTCCAATGACTTGTATATAGACTATTCTGCACTATTTCTATTATATTCTATCTTCTTTTATTTACTTGCACTATTGTATCTGTTGTATTGTGTTGCACTGTTGGAGGAGCCTGTGACCTAAGATGCTAACTGTCATAACTACACTGTAGCTATGTACGAATGACAATGAAAAGCCTTGAAACTTGAATCTCATATTCTGTGTTGTTTTAAAGTCCCAGATGCCCAGCCACAGCCGCTCAGGCAGCCTGGATGGAAACAGCTCGGTGTTCCAGAACGAGGCGGTTTTACTGGCCTCCCTCCAGCAGAACCGCCTCCACCAGCCCCCCAACAACAACCAGCGCCTGCTCTCTGCGCCCAGGAGGAGCCAGGACATCCCTCTGCGCAGCTCCAGCTACACCGCCAACCTGGGCCTCAGTGCCAGCCTCTACAACAGCCTCAACACCCTGCTGAGCCAGGCCCACAGCAAACAGCCCGCGGAGGGTCTCACATACCCCAACTACAGCAACCCACACGCGGTCCCCCGGCCCCTGAATGTCCACCCCTTCAGCAGCAGGATCACTGCACAGCCACAAATGATCAACAACAGTGAGTGTTTTCATATTCCTGCAGGTATATAGTGGAGGGCAAAACAAAGACGTGCAGCTGTCTGTCCCCGCCCCCCAGCAACATAGCATGTGTCCATCATCGTGCTGTATGTTAATCTCATCTCAGTTCCATAACCTCCCTCCAAAGCACGATCTTAAGCTTTTCTTTCTTCTTTCAGCAGACTTCAGCCAGTCGTTTGACAGACCATCCCCGGGTGCCTGGAGGTCACAGGTCACAGGTCACAGACTTTATGAGGACGGCTACTCCTCGTCTCCCTCTCTTACCCCCCTCCTTCCCCCACAGGCCTACCTCTCTCTTGAAGGACAGAACGGGGAGGAGGGAGTCGAGGAGAACATTGTTTATCTCTGAGAAAGAGCAATGCGAGCTGCCTGAGCTAACTGGACCGAAGATAATATATCTGTTGCTTATATGTGTTTGTGTATACGTGTGCATTTGTTTTCAAAACCTGAGTAATCAAACGGGAATAGTTGCGGGGAGGGAGTTTACACAGATACAGTATTTGTGCCTTGATCAGTGTATGGGGGTGGATATTCATTATTCTCTTCCTGTGTCATGAAACCATTGTGCCTTTCTGCAAACAAATTCTCCAGCTCTGATACTTGCACCCCACGTTTTTACTTCCACTATGATTCCTTTTAGTATCCGTTGAACTTCGTTGATGGAAGAGGTACATTTAGTGCCAACACTGGGACTTAAAGTACCAGGATATCAGGACAAAAGTATTGATGTTGTTTTCACATGAGCACTTAAAAAAAAGGAAATATTTGAAAAGCCAATCGAGCCCTTCCCCAAACTATAACAGAGTGCTATTATTTCTCAATATTTATAAGGGATTGTGAGCATCTTAAAGACATACAAGTAAACTGACATTATTGTATAAATAGTAAATATATGTATATTTTTATTGAAAAGCTACCTATGCACACTTTGTTTGAAGAATCATTTAAATTCTTCTTTTTTTTCTCACTTAAGTGCCAAAAATCTTGCTATCTAATACTGAAAGTGATGTCTGTAAAAAATGGCTGTATGTTTTTTGTTCACCACCTTTTCTGATAATTTATTGTGTGTAAATTGCTTCATGCACCGTCAACGTTAATAATATTTTGGTTAGGACACGTGTTCTCTTGTAATCGCTGTAATCAGAATTGTGTTGTGCCATATGGATATGCTATAAAACTGTGTCAAACATCTTTGTGTGTGTGTGTGTGCATTTTGCCTTGCCTAATACACTACAGGGCAACGTTAGTGTAGCACACCTCTCATTGGTTCATTATTGCTTAATACTAAAAACGTGGTTGTATTGGAGGCTGGCTGCTGTTGACCATTGACTTGTGGGACTTCCAGTCAGTGTGTGTGCTGAACGGCAAGCATGGCACACTGTTTTTTCTTTAAACATTTCTGTATTGAAAGGTGTTTAAGTTTTATAATATATTTTATTGACCTGCTTGGATTGTATTTCATATTTTCTGAGGATCATAGTGGCTGCTGCTTCAACTCTGGTGAGTTTGATGTAAATCTCATCTCCCACATTGAAACTCCTCAAAATGTGATGTAATTTACATGTATTGTGTGTCAGTTGGGAAGCCGCCAAGCCCGAGAATCACTCATCTGCAGGCTCTGGATGACCAGCAGAGCCTCTTGGTGAACTGGATGGTGAACAACAGCAGCTTAGTGGGAGATATTTATGAGATCCAGATCGGCCGCACCGAGAACCACACTGTTATTCATAATGTGAGTACTAGTAGTCTTGGTTTTGTGTTATTAAAAAGCTCTATAGTTGCTTGGGACTATGATACTTATAACAGCATTTAGTGTGGGAATTTTATAAATAATCAAATGCTCCTGTGAAATCCATGTACAATTCTTCCCTATTTCTGCTATTCTAGAAAAATCTAAGTATATTTTCTGTGGATCCAGTGGAATATGCATGGACATGGACCTCAGACGTGCCTCTGGGTTGTGTCGATCACTCAGTCAGGATACGACGATTCTATAATCAGTCTGTCCCAAGTCCCTGGAGTAACTGGAAAACAAACAATAGTAAGATGATGCTACTCTTGCACTTTTGTCAGTTGTCAGTGTAAATGAGTTAAACAAAGTTTATAAATGGATATAAAACTGGTTTCTTATGTGCACTTTTTCACTGATAAAATCATCACATCGTATAAGTGAGTGTTCACTCAGTAAGAGTGTGGCTTTTTTTACTTCCCTTGTCACCAATCTTTGTATCAGTGTTTCTCAACCGCAAATATCTGTCGCAATGCACAGTGGCAACTTTATGTTCACCCTCAGTGGCCCTCAGAACATACCAGGGATTAAAGATACAGCACCCCCGCTCATCTCTCTGTTCTGTGACCTGTAGGAACCCAGGCGAAGGATAAGACAAGGATCTTCCCCAACTATCGGGTGCTGAGAGAGAACTCCAGCGCCATGTTCTGCTGTGTTCCCCCTAGAGGAGTCCATGTTACCAGCATGTCCTTCAAACACAGCAAATACCCTCTTATCAGCATTGGAGCGGGGGTCAAGGCAATCACTGTACACAACCTGAAGATCCCAACAGTGCGCTTCAAATACCTTTTAATCTCATGCCATGACACAACAGACAGGCAGAGTGATGTCTGGAACTTTATCAGTTGTAAGTCTGAAATGTTTTGATGTACTTTCTTCAAATATTTGTGTAATGTTTTGTCCAGATCACTTTTACATCAGTATGTGTCTCTTCACACACTGTAGTTCCTCCCCAGAAGCCCAGTAACATCAGCTGTGTGACCTCAGACATGACAAGTGTCTCTTGCACCTGGGATTCAGGCAGAAAACGAGACGAGAACGACCGCAACACGCAAACACGCACTCTTCACATTGAGTGAGTGTATCACAAATGTATTACTTTTGCATTTTCTTCTTATCACTGCCATCTGACAAACCTGCATGTTGGAGTTCAGCTTGAGCAACACATTTCTATTTTACTCTGAGAAAAAGTCAATAAATCCTAAAATGGCGCCTACTGCATACAGATGAAAAAGCAACCCTAAATATCAAAGAGCTTCAAAGCCTCTTGTTGGATCCATTGTGCAGACAGGCTGAAAGAACACTCTAAACAAGATAAAAAAGGCAGGAAAGGCTGTTTGTTCTCAAACAATTCCTACAAAGAGTTCTGAAGGATGTCTTATTAGTCTCTTCCCATGCTCTTGTTTGGTGCTGAAAACACAGCAACTCAGACCAGCCTCCCTTCAACTGTGAACAGTCGTCTTGTACTTTCCCCGCCATCCCTAACTTGAAGGAATACAACATCCGTGTGGTGGTGAAGGACCTGCTGGGAGAGGAGACGGAGAGCTACAGCTTCAACATCTCTGACGGAGGTCAGAGGCCACACAGGCATCTCAACAAAATACATGCACACATTATGTGGTTGCTGTTATCACTTGAAGATGAACCTCATCACACATGTTAATTCATGTGTGTTTTGTTGCCCTTAGTGTCACCTGTGGTGGAGTTGGAGAGAGTGAGCCTCGGGACGACACACACCACCGTGTCCTGGATCGTACATGGGAACTTGACCCGACTGAACCTCCTCTGTCAGGTCACTGCAGACCCAGGAAGTGCCACCAAAGTGTGTTCAATGCTTAACCGTTTATATTAAAGGAATTAAAGTGTTTTTTTGCATTTTTTGTATCATTCTTTCTGTGTGTTTGTGACAGCTGAGGTGCAATAGTGTGAGTGGTCAATGCAAAGTCACACTGGAACGTCTGTTACCTAACACCCCCTACTCTACCAGAGTGCGCTGCTCTGTGGACGGCCGGCTCTGGGGGGAATGGACCAAGCCCAGATCCTTCAAAACCTGTGAGTACTAAACATGTGTATAAGCAGGGTAGTGGGATGGTGTATAGGGTGTGGTTATGTCAAAGTGTTATTCAGTTAAGACAATGGTCAGCTGAGCAAATGATCCAAGTCCCGCATATCAACAAGTTGGTTTAAGGCCGGGCAATAAACCCTTAGTTGTACAGTTTTAGCACTTGCAATGACTGAACAAGTACTGGTTTGGAACGATTGTTCTTATAATAATAAAATATGCGGAAATAATAAAAAATACCCTTCCTAGTCACAGGTGATGTGTTAAGTGCTTTGTTTTGCCTGTCCGAAAGCAAAAGATATTCAGTTAAAAAAAGAGAAAAGCAGGAAATCTCCATATTTAAGAGATATTTTCAAACATCTTTGCAAGCCAAATACTAACCATTCATTATTAAAATTGTTGGCATTTATTTTAATGCCGTAAACAAATAATCTTCATGTCTTCTCCTCAGATCCGTTGGTGACCTTGGATGTATGGAGGAGAATGAAGCAGCTGTCCGATCCAAACAGTCGTCAAGTTACTCTTCTGTGGACTCATGTGAGACTCTATGCTTGTCTAATATTCTCCAAAGTTCTATGTTGGCATAACAGCACAGAATGTCTGGTTAAATCAAAGGAAATAAATGTCACCACATGATGCATTTTCCAACTTTCACACCCACTTGTTTTCTCAGGATGTTTCTGACTCAGCAGCCACGATCAAAGGTTTCATGGTTCAGTGGTCGCAGGGAAGTCTAAACTGGACTGAGCGGAAGGACAGTGGACAAACCCAGGCGCAGGTCTCCATTAATCTGGGACAGTATGAGTTCACGGTCCGGGCTCTTCTCCACAGCGGCTCCGCCATCCCAGCTCACATCATCATCCCCCAGAGGGACATCGATGGTGAGCAGCGAGGACTCAGCTGACATTCTCTTGGTTCATTGTTGGTGGAGTTTTCAACTTAACATTGTATGAAAATGTTTTTTTCTTAATCTTTTATCCTACCAACTTGAATCCCCACATGTATTGGGGTCCATGGGGAAGCAAATGTGCTGTTTATATGCAGTTCAATAGATAAAATAGAATACACAAATAACATATTTGCAACAGACACAGATTTCAGCTTGACTTTTTTCACTTTTACAAAATATGCAACTGTCACTTGATTTTTTTTTTAGATTCGATAAAATGTTTTCTAATTCTGATTGATTTAATAAATAATAATGTTTTTAGTATAATTAAGTTAACACTTTACTATTTTGGGACTTCTCAGTAGTCCTTTTATGTTAAATACGTCTGTAGGATGAAACCTATATTCCTTTTTGAATTGACCGTCTCTTAAACTCTTCTTGCTTTAACACCACAGTCTGCCACTAAAGATGCATGTCTCTCTCCAGAAATCCTCCTGGTAAAGAGGCGTTTGAGCAGCAGCCTTGCTGGTTTTAATCTGACCTGGGATGAGCTTGACACAGTCACCTGTGGCTACACTGTGGAGTGGTGCATTCTGGGAAACGCTGTGCCTTGTAATGTGCAATGGCGGAATGTCAAACAAGGAAATAAAACATTGTTCCTACCTGCCAGTAAGTCTCTTTGTTGGTATTTTCCTGCACATGCATCCTTCACGTGTTTTTCAAATGTTGTCATTGACGGTCACTTCTTTATTTTGCAGGACATTTCAAAGCAGGTTGTAAGTATACATTTAATATCTATGCATGCACAGAACATGGACACAGACTACTGGAAGTACAGAAGGGATACTCACAAGAGCTTAGTGAGTGTTATTACTGATTCATAAGTTGTTCTGGAAATCTGTCTCGTCTTGTGTTTATGTTGCTCTGAGGGTTTCTTTAGGAGGTTAATCAGATGTTCCGTCATCTAGTACAAAAGTCTGAGGTCTGCTTTTAGAGCTGAGGTCTCAACAGACAAGTTTTGAGTGCATGCATTCTAAATAAATAATTTAATAAAGCATGACAGCTAAATGTAATACGGATGTCCTTATCAGAAGACCTTCTCCAGATGTCATCTAAACACAAGACATCATGTTTCCTGTTCCTTTTCATTTCCTAAATTAAAAAAGATATCAAATTGAAACTTTTGCAGCAGATTCTGAAATCTTCACAACAATGCAGGTGTAACATGAAATGTCCTTCTAGATTCATGTATCATTTAGGAAGGTTAGTTATTGCTTAAAGTCAGCTGTTTTAATTCTAATGAACTGTATCTGTCTTCCTTCCTCAAAAAACGACTTTCCTCAGAATCTGTACAGTCCCCGATTCTGGTTGAACCTTTTCAGAGTACTTCCTCATCTGTGACTCTGGAATGGAGTTACAATGAGGACGATCCGGCTCACACGGCATTCATCACTGGTTACCTGGTAACAGGACAAGAAGCAGGGACTGATACACCGCCGGGTCATGTTGCAAGTAAGTGTGGAGGAAAGCTTCAACTGTTAATAATTATTCATCCTGATCTGTTTCTGTGCTCAAAAAGAAAGCATGTAAAGTATGACTGATACATGAAACAAGGCATTTGTGTACATCTAGATTTGTTCAACGTGTCTGTGGCAGACCCTCGGAGGAAGTCTGTGACCATAGAGGGTCTTCAGCAAGACCACAAATACCTTTTCTCTGTGAGCGCTCTCACTAAGGGGGGGCCTGGACAATCCACCAGTATTACCATCAGGACCAACACCAACTGTGAGCTCCATAACGTCCGGTGCAATCCTGGATTTACAACAATTTATTGATTTAACTATTGTCATTTCTCCTTCAATCTTAAAAAGTTCTCAGATTCCATTACAAAGACTTGAATAAATGACTTGAACTGCTCATCCTTTCTCTCTCTTGGAAGACTCTGCTCACCTGGCCAAGATACTGACTCCCATGTTGTTACTGTTGGGCTGCATCATTGCACTCTGGCCTCAAAGAAAAATGTGAGTCGTTTGATCTTTTAACCTTCACCTAAATGTTAATTTCTCAATGGTAATGCTGAATCTCTCCCTCTCTCTTCAATCTTCTAATGTTCTGTTTCTCTTCCAGTCTGAAGAGCGGGCTGAGAGAGATGTTTGCTTACCCGGCTGGTATGAACATAAAAGCTCCTGAGTTAGACAGTTTCCTGCACGAGGTAAAGACACACCGCTGAAATAGTCAAATCATGAGTAAACAGAACTATTATTTATTCCCATAATAATAATAATAATAATAATAATAATACAACATTTATTTTGGGGGGTGCCTTTCATAACACCCAAGGACAACCTTACAGGGCATAGGGGCAATATAGGGAACAATTAAAACATGCATTGTTCATTTCATCAATACAGTTCCCAAATGGTCTATGAACAATTCCTGATTTTATAATTGCTGACATTAACACATTTGAGTTG
>NC_136909.1:25584493-25865156 GCF_949606895.1 Notothenia rossii
GGAGGAGTGCAGCACCTGTGACATAGAGATCCTGAACACCAGACCTCTTCTGAAGGAAACATCTGCACTGAGAGACCCTGCTGCCCCTGAACACACCACCCTCTCCTGCTCCCCTGAACACACCGCGCTCTCCTGCTCCCCTGAACGCACCGCCCTCTCCTGCTCCCCTGAACGCACCGCCCTCTCCTGCTCCCCTGAACACACCGCGCTCTCCTGCTCCCATGAACGCACCGCGCTCTCCTGCTCCCCTGAACGCACAGCCCTCTCCTGCTCCCCTGAACGCACCGCCCTCTCCTGCTCCCTGAACGCACCGCCCTCTCCTGCTCCCCTGAACGCACCGCCCTCTCCTGCTTCCCTGAGCGCACCGCCCTCTCCTGCTCCCCTGAACACACCGCCCTCTCCTGCTCCCCTGAACGCACCGCCCTCTCCTGCTCCCCTGAACACACCACCCTCTCCTGCTCCCCTGAACGCACCGCCCTCTCCTGCTCCCCAGTCCTTTGCTCCAATCACACCCCTCTCCAGTGTCCTGCTTGAAACAGGCTACTGTCCACAGTCAGTCACAGTGCTCAGAGACAGACCAGACGTCCAACAGATGACATGCATCAACAACAACAACACTTTTTATCACACCGTGGAGGAAGATTCCTCTGAGGCACAACAACTCATGTTCTCTGAAATCAAATCAAGCTTTGAGCCTTCTGACAGTGTGCATGATTCGTGTAGTGTTATCTATGGTTATATTTCCAATAACACTTTATAAGTATGAAGTCAAAGACCAGGCCCAAAATGTCTGTCATATATTTTTCGAGGGTGGACATACTATAACACGTTTATGTAAATATGAGGCTTTCTAATGACAATATTAATGCATACGTGCTTGTAAAGATGTATCTTGTCTTATATAGAGCAGGAAACTCAGGAGGTTATATTTCAACAACTTTTGTTTTCTGCCGAAACTAAATTTAGAAGTCAAAGTAGGCCTAATGCAGCAGCTAGAGATGTCATCTACAGGATGCAATGACGGCACTGATAAGGCAGCCAAACATGTGCATCTTTCTTTAATTTGTATGGTATTATCAAAATATATATTTGAATATCCAACACTGCAAGAGCAATGTTTTTTCCTCTGCAATTTTAAAAACAGGTTTAGATCATCAACTATGAATGACCTTTTAAATATATGTTATGTATGATCGCCAGAGCTTATATAGATGTCAAAGTTGTGGCTAATATTTAGGTTTAGGTATAAATACTATAAGGTGTATTAGAGTAAATGAAATCCCAAATGATGCACCATAATTATAATTGGCTCATGCCGCTCCCATCCACCTGTGCAGCTACATCTTAATTATTTGCCAATCTGTCCTAATGTTTTAAAAAGAATGTATGCATTTGATATGATATGGTCAGTTTAGTTTTATTTGTTAGTTACGGTATCTCTGCTTTGACTTTCACCAAATCACATTCCCATTCAATGACTTCATTTAGCTCCGCTCTGTAGTTTCTTTTTTAAGTAGCAGGACTGGTTCTGAACACCAGCGCCAGTCCTCTGCTCGGAAGCAGGCAGGTACTCAAGCAGCTGAAACACAAAGCACGTTAAACTCGGTGGCTGCTGTATGAGCTGATGAAATAATCTGAGAAAAATGTTTCAAAAGGCTGAGTTTTCTGCAAAAATCTATTGCAACATTTGTTTCTCATACCAAAGCTTAAGGTCAATTAAAAATATGCCATGAAACAATGGAAGAAAAATGATAGTCATTGAAGCTTCAATACATGTTTGACTTAGTCACATATAAGCATTTACAGATATTCACATTGATGTAAAAAAGTTACAGTTTATTAGACAGACTCAAAAGTCATACAGTAGTTACAACATTCTCATTTTAGTGTGGATTTCAAAGAAGACAATAGAGGATAATATAAAACAAAATCATAGTCAGTTTTCTAATTCCAAAGTGAATGCTGTCTAAATACCCAGGGAGAGCTGTTTGGCTGATAGTCCTTATAAAACTCTGGCAGCATTAGTAGTGTACCTAAGAAATCTTAAAGAAATGAGAACAGATAAAAATAGAACCCATAAAAGAGGACATATTTAAATGCAACTGTACAAAACATGCAGAAGAATCCACATAAACTAAATTGACCACAATCTCTCTATCAGACACAGCTTGTTGGTCCCTCAGTAGTGCAGAGTCACAGACAAATCAGCACGATCTGACCTGCCAAACAAGTGTTGGACATCAACATGGAGCTCTGAGTCAACAGGAGCCCCCAGCAGACCGCTGAGGGAACACATCCACTCAGCTTTTTGTGATTTGACCTTGCACCTATAAGAAGGATCTTCTTCAGCAACATGTTGTCACTCTGGTGCTTTTCTCTGGGCTGTGTTTGCTCTCAGATTTTAGTCCGCACCATTAAGATCCAAACAGCCAGTCTTCACACAGACGTCCTCTGTTTTACTCTCATCCTCACCTTGCAGTGCTTTCTGAAAGACAATAACAAACAAGTGGTTGTTAGATCACCTACAAACATATCCCGGATGTTGTCAAGCACCTGCGGCCGAAATACTGCACCTCAGACAGCATTCCCTCTCGCCTTCAGAGATGTTTTCAAATCAGTTGGAGCAAGTATTTTATTACTAATGAACACCTCTCTTAGCTCAGGATGTGTCCCCGCTGCCTTTAAACATGCCGTGGTGCAGCCATTACTTAAAAATGACTACCTTTTGTATCTAAAGTCCTGGAGCGAGTAGCCTATGCCAAGCTGCAGTCGTTCTTAACCATGCATGGCATTCACGAAAAGTTTCAGTCTGGCTTCAATATGCACAGCACTGAAACAGCCCTTTTAAGAGTTTTTTAATGATCTGCTCCTAGCCGCCGACTCAGGTAGCCCAGCTGTCCTGGTGCTGTTAGACCTGACCGCTGCCTTCGACACTGGACCATAGCATCCTGTTGTCGCGGCTTGAACAGTCCGCAGGCATCACAGGCTCTGCCCTTGCATGGTTCAGGTCCTACCTGACAGACCGTAGCTTCTCAGTGCAGCTAGGTGCCTTCTCCTCTGCTAAAGCCCCTCTTACCTGTGGGGTTCCCCAAGGCTCTATCCTGGGCCCCATCCTCTTTCTACTGTACATACTGCTCCTAGGCTCGATTCTCACTAAACACAACATTCCCTTCCACTGCTACGCCAACGATGTACAGATCTATCTGCCTCTCAATTCAAATGTCAATAACTCATTACAGCTATTGACGGACTGCTTAGCAGAGATCAATTCTGACTGAGCAAAAAAATCCTTAACCTCAACGAGAACAAGACAGAGGTAATCTTTTTTGGACCCAAACCTCCAGCCTCCCCGGTTAATATTCTGGGCTCTCTCAATAAAAACATCCTCCCGTCTCTTATGAACCTTGGAGTGACCTTCAATAGTGCTTTTAAATTTGATAAGCAGGTCAGCTCCATAGTCAAAACATGCTTCTTTTTTTTTAAATAAGACTATTGGCCAAGACCAAGTAGTTTTTATCTTTTAAAGAACTAGAAAGGGTGATTAATGCCTTTGTTACCTCAAGACTGGATTACTGCAATGCTCTATACATGGGTATGGACCACGCCTCAATTAAACACCTGCAGCTAGTCCAGAACGCAGCTGCGCGTCTTCTGACTGGACACAAAAAACGTGACCACATCACCCCAATTCTGGCCTCACTGCACTGGCTTCCAATTCGGTTCTGAATTGATTTTAAAATCCTTTTATTTGTTTTCAAAGCACTAAATGGGCTGACTCCGGCTTAATATATCCGAACTTCTCCATCGCCACACCCCAGCCAGAGCTTTAAGGTCGGCTGACCAGCTGTTGCTGGTAGTGCCCAAGACCAGGCTCAAAACCCGAGGGGACCGAGCCTTGGCAGCAGCTGGCCCTAGGCTCTGGAACACTCTGCCCCTCCATGTGAGGTCGGCCCAGACCCTAGGGGTTTTTAAATCCTCACTAAAGACACACTTCTTCTCTCTGGCCTTCTAGTCAAAGCTAAGTACGACTCCGGACATTTCCCAATGTTTTGTTTTTATATTTCTGTTGTAAATTATTGTCTTTTCTTGTTATTGTAGTAAAGTGTTTTTATTACATGTACAGCACTTTGGCTCGACCAATAATCGTTTTTAAATGTGTTCTATAAATAAAACTTGATTTGATTTGATATCCCAATTTAATATGAAGTGGAAAAAGTGCCGATCGTGCAAGGTTATTGGTCTTTCTTTGATGAGCTGGGATACAAAGTCCAGACATGTGACACTAACAGGCAGGTGACCAAAGGAAAGTTTCAAGAACGCCGTGTCAACAAAATGTAATTGTTACCTTTGTGGAGGCGACACCATGCACTTCCAGAGGACAGCGTAGAGAGCAAGTAGAAAGGCAATGAACACTGTGGCTGCAATGGCACCTAAAGCCACAAAAACAGACTTGTTATTACACAACAATAATCATGCCAATACATGAGGACACTTGCACGATATGCAGGGTTGCATGATTCGTTGTATCTTCTGCAGAAATAATTTGTTTACTTACTTTTCATCCTGGTGATATAAGTGAACCGGTTCTTTCACAGAAAACGTTCATGCTTTTAATTGACCTATCAATCTCCCCTGCACTGTCATGCATCAAATAAACAACTGGGGTATCTTTTTGGTGCTTTGGGGATTTCTCCTCTTCTGTAAATGTCATCTTTCAGAGCTCTGCAGCCTGCCTTCATAATATTACTGGACACTGTGGGGCCTGAGGAATTTCACTGCACTTTACCAATATCTGGTTTAGTGACCTGACACTAATGGAAGCGTTATACACTTATGAATATGTCTGATGAAAACGCTGCTCTCAAAAGGGAATATATTTAAAAGTATATTGGTGTTGGCAAACAAAAATAACCCCCAGCAATTTGGTCATACTCCAATAAAAGATCTGGCAAATAAAATGTTTTGGAATTGTGTTAAGCTTGCTTTGCTGCTGGTGGTTCAGCTCAGTTCTCCTCTGTTTTTGGGCTGACCCCTGAGGGAAATACACTTTGTTTGCTGTTGACCCAAGTTAGGTGTTTCTCTCCGAAACAGGTCGTGCAGGGTCTGTAAAGACATCAGATTTTGTCACCTGGGATGATTCCACTGGTGCTAGTTAAAGAGTCCTCTGTGTGTGAAGGACGAGTAGCAGCTGCAGTTGAACCTTTTAAGGGGGAAAAACATATTGACAAATAACTGTCAACAGCGCTAATATAAAACGCTGTGAGAGATACATTTGCCTCATAATTTTTAATTAGTGGTACTACTTTACAACTCAGTGACTCTATTGACGGGGAAAATAATATAATATGTTTAATTATAGGCATTCTTGGTGTTTATAAAATATAATGTTCATATAACAACCCTTTCTAAATGAACAGTTAAAGGTTTTGTCAGTGAGCATAGAGCAACAAATACAGTATGTTTCCTTTGTCATATTAAATATTTTAGCCACTTTGAAACTGGGCCATTTGCCATGCATGGCTCTAAATAAAAAATAGTATTGATTGCCAGTCATCTAAAGCTGACAAGTTGCTAGAATTTACCTGAGGAGGAATTCACCTTTTGTCTGCCACTTCAATCTGATTTAGGTAATGTGGACAAACATGTAGTAAAAACACGACAACTTGTCACTTTGACAAAACCAACATAAAAAGATAGGAAGAAATACAACTCTAAAAATCTCACCATTTCTGTGTTGAACATTCTGTAAAAGTGTCAGATCTGAGTCAACCATCTGCAAACGCCCAAAACATACATGTTTGAACAAAAAGGGAAGTGGAGCACAGGGCACTGAGAGGACACACTGATCGTATACTTGATTGTGCCATTTAAAAAGACAGGCATTAACCACGGTGACAATAGTTTAAAACACACAGAAAAAAATAAAGGTGGAAATAAAGTGCTGAATCAGCTGAGGTGGACACTGTGCTGCAGGAAGTACAACAAAGAGAAAAATCAGAGCGCCCTTAGGGCAACGACAGGCAGCACAGATAAGAAAATGTGCCAGGTAAGAACTGATAAGAAACACACATATTTCCAAAATAATCCTGCAGCTGGAGGGTCGAACAGTCTAGTAATGCTCACTGAAGACTAGTAAACAAGTGAAACAGTTATGGGTCAGGTTGTAACCTTCGTAAAGAAGCACTGTATCCCGAGGGGGAGGCTCGTTCCCGGATCAACAGGCTTGTTTTAGTTCGTTGTTGCTCTTCTGTAGGAACCAAATAAACGTCTGTTTTTCACTTTTAGCTTCTTACCATCGAGCTGTTCCCGCCGACGGTGACAGTCCTGCTCCTGTTTTTCACCTCCGTCCACATTTTTGAGGCTGTGTGCGGTCAGACTTCATCCGTCCATCATGTTTTCCTCTCACCTGAGAAGGACGCGCGAGGAGCGAAGTGAACCTCTCGTGCTGCATTCAAGTACTTCCTTTCAACTCGTACTTTATATCTGGCACAGAAAATAACCTCTGGCCGTTTTGTGCAAGGCCGCTCTGTTCGATTGAAGTAGGGTTGTAAAAATTGTCTAAAGTTAACGATGGAATTATTTGTGTTTTTAATATCAATCAGGCGTTTCCTCTACGTTTGGGGTGGAAAGTAGTTTGTACATTTACTAAAGTATTTGCTTTCTTTCAGTGCCCCTTTATACTTCTAATAATCTAAAGTTCAAAGGAACATTTTGTATTTGTACTTTATTACATTTATGTTACAGCTTGAGTTTGACACAACACTCATAAATAACTTTTAAAATATTCGTAGCTTTTCAAATGTAAAGTTTTTCTCCTTTTGATTTATAATTTAGAGCAAGTCTGCAATGAGTACTTTTACTCCTAATAAGAAGTACCATTCTCAATGCAGTATTTTTTACTTGTAATGGAGTAATTTTACAAGCATCTGAATACTTCATCCACCATTGCTCTATGCGGTATCTTGAGAGCAAAACAGATTTGAGATTTAATCTAATTTGTTACAATGTGGAAAAATGGTAGGCCAGGTAACATTAAACTTCATTCGGTTCCTTAATGGATTCTGTTCATATTAAAGTCATGAAGGGTGCATCAGCTTCTTAGCTTCCTGTGGAAAGGTGCAGGTTCCAGTTTGCTGAGTTAAGATATGGATGTGGAAAAAGATACTACTGTTGACACTCAAAGAACAAGTTTACTTTTACATTGTGTTATAGGATTTCCTGCAACACCTCAATGCCAGCTTCCAGTAGGATGCTATCATGTGTGTTTATCTAGCCAAGATGGCATTTTCTGTAAACAATCAGAGCTCCAAAAACAAAAAGTGAATACAGACAGAAAATAACAGTTTATTAACTGAAGTCTTGGTTTTAATTTTGCAGACCACATCAGAATCAAAACATTTAATGTGGACTGTTACACATATTTTCAAATTTAGCACATTAATTGAGGACATTTTGGAGAGAAAAAGCAATTAATCAAATCTTAGGAACATCCCTCGACACGCTTCACATGGGATTTAGTGATAAGGACAAAGCATATGCAAAGTTTAATTCACCTTCTTTTATGAGAAATTATTTAAATGTATCCTTTCCACTTTAAGAGAAATATACCATCAGTCTGCAGAGATATTGCACAAACATTTACACTGTAAAAGCAGAAAGAGCAATTCAGATCACACACACAAATACACACCAGTCCTCACACACAGGCACTCAACACCAATACAGCCTGCATATACAAATCATACACACACAGCTGAAAGAGAGCAGTGAAACATCTAAAAATACACAACCCAAGGCATCTATCTCTAAACTGATCAGCAGTTCCTGAAGAGACATTTCTGCATACAAAGTAAGCAGTGCTGTCAATAAAAATAAGAAAAGTCAATTGTGGAGTGTGTTAAAATATGAGTTGGATGTGAAATCCTCCAATTTGTCTGACCATTTTTCAGACATTCAACAATAAGAAGCCAGAGAGTGCAGCAGCAGTCGAGGTTTCTCAGAATCACAATAAGTGATGGTAAATGGATCCAGGGTTTGAGAGGAACAGAACGCCCCCCCCTGCAGAGGTCTGAGTGTGCTCTTGAACTCTAAAAAAAGTGTTGCGTTTGGCGGTTAACAGAGTGAAAAGCATGGCTACAGTATGTTAAGTAGAACAGCTTGTTGTGCTGTCCTTTTCATGAGAACACATCATTTCTACAACAACAGCACACAGGGTTGCGTGTTAGGAGGTTGCATAAGGCTGCATTTATGAAGAAACAT
The DNA here is from genome assembly GCF_949606895.1 of Notothenia rossii. Taxonomy (NCBI): domain Eukaryota; kingdom Metazoa; phylum Chordata; class Actinopteri; order Perciformes; family Nototheniidae; genus Notothenia; species Notothenia rossii. The sequence goes on from NC_136909.1 coordinate 25,592,753, forward strand.
CCCTCTGCACTTAACATCTTTCCTCCCTTCCTATCAGCTTTAAGATGCATCATCATTCATTACGCACTCACCCAAAGTGGGAATGTTTAAAGTTTCATTTAACACTATGAGACAGAGACAAATCAAAGAAATCATGTAACTTAATCCAGTATAATACATTTTCAAAATCATTGTAAAATTCTGGGAGATTTTGATATCACACATCCAAGAAGCCACCCGTTGTCCTGACTCACATTAGAGTTTTTAAATTGACCTCGATACTGAGGCTCATTGGAGGAATACAAGTAAATAAACAGGGCCACCTAGTGGGCACCAAAGGTTATGCCTGCAAGAAAAAACGGTCTAACGGTGACGCATCTTTAGAAATCACTACATAAAGACTTTGTGATTGTCAGAGTTGTCTTGAAGCAGAAGCACAATTGTGGTTAAGAATTTTAATAATTGAATTCAAACTATGAGGATTCGTTTCAATCTGATAACATTAAATGGTTTGAGGACGTTTATACAATACATCACCGATACACAACGTCACACTATTATGTCTGCAGCTGGTATTGAAACACCACAAGATGTTTACCCTTTGAGGGGTAAAAAAAAATAATCAAATGTTACTTCTTCCCCAGACCAAACCCCATCACTTCAGCCCCCATCATATCAGTCTGGACAGGTCACATTTCCACCTTTTCATGCTGTTATCCTAACCTCCTGACCCGGATGAAATCGTCCTTTCTGTCCTTTGTGTTGAGAGCTGGTGGCTGGTGGGTGATGGGAGTTGTAGGAGAATCAGAAAGGCAGAGAGAGGCGTGTCCTCGAGGACGAGGCAGCGGCATCACATGATTTCACAGCAGGAGTTCTGTTTCCGTGCCTGCAGGGTTAACATGCAAACAGTCAGGCATCTAAACAGTTAATGACCGTGTCAGTCCAGATAATAAGCCATCACTTACAGTCTTGTAGAAGGCTTTGGACTGGTTTCCAAGGTGCTCCGACTTTGCCACAAGATCATCCAATTTCTCTCCTCTCTCCAAAAGACTTTCCATGGTGTTGTGCTACGGATACAGAAAGGTTTGTTAATCACATAGAGTGCAACGGGAATGCTACGTTATGGCTCTGGCATGTAGAGATTGCCCAGGACCTGTAGCTTGCTTGTTTCAGTTTTTTTATGAAGAGAAAAAACTAAAATCTTCTGATGTTTCTATATAAAAAGGAATATCTATCATCCCCTTAGTTTAAGTATGCGGCCCGTGCTTAGGGAGGTTTTTACCAAAATGATCTTTGTCTCATCCAGCTCTGCCTGCACTTTGGTCATTGCATCTGCCTCTCTGGGGTTCTGGGGGAAATAAATAACAACAAGCGGTCAGGTACAGTATCATTAAACAAGATATTTAAACAGCAACAAACTGGTTCATTAATATCTTTCATCTTTAACTCAAACCACATTTCAGTTAACAGTGTAAAATGATAAAAGACATGTTAAGGAAATTCAATATATTTCTTCATACTCCTAGGCAATAAGGGTTTCCTTTGACATATTTCCTAATAAACAGATTACACACCGACCTGGTATTTAGAAAGGTGAATATCCAAGGCTTTGTAGTTTATGGTGTCAGGATTACCAGAGGGCCATTCTATACTGTCCACTTGCCTGGAGAACTCTTCTAATACCTGGAAAAGAGCCAAACAACAATATGAAAACTGAAGCTGACAGCAAAGTGCAATAAGTGTGTGTCTTTATTTACATGTTTCTATACCCACCTTGTCTAGCAATGTGAAACAGACTCTCTGAGGGTATTCAGTATCTGCGATGACCACAGCACTCAGGTTGTCATTTCTTACATACACATGGCACAGGTACTCTGCAAATAAGAGAAACCATGGTTAGTATGATGAAAACAGAAGTGTGATAAAAGCAGTTCCTGGTTTTAGGGTACGGTTTAACCCAGAACAAGTTGGCTGGCTTTGTTAAGAAAAGCAGAAGTAAAAGTGATATATTTTAAATAAATGTTAGTCATTGTAATGTATGGAAATCATTTTGACAAGCCTGACTTATTTATTGTTTACCTGACTGACCTTCCATTTCAACTGTTTGTACATTATGCATGTTTGATATGTTAAGACACACAGGAAACATTTGGAGGGAGAGGGGTACAACAGCCAACGAATGTTCCTGGTTAGAATCAGGGACTTCACATGTTGTATGATGCACATCTGTACCACTCCCCCACCAGGATGCTGATTCAATTGTAAATATTAACTTTTGTTTCACACAAAACAAAGTTCTTACTGTTATATAAACTGGGTGGTACCAAACAGAGAAAGAACAGAATAAGTGCTGAACAACACTAAAGCAAGATATGATCACACTTTAGAAAAATGTAACCTGAGCTGAAGCTGCTAATGTTTACCTTGCTCTTTGACAGAGGCACGGCTTCCTTGTGATGTCCGTTCAACAATCAAGGCACTGGTGAAGGTCATGAACTCCTGAACACTAAACAAGCCAAAACAATAAGGTCACCAATGGAAAAGTCTCCACGTATGATCAGGCAACAAATTAGACTATACAATGTATTTTCGTATGCAATTGCTTTGAACCCAAACAAAACTGATGTGTAAAAGACCACAGTGTTACTATTATAATTCTCTCTCCATCTCCACACAGAACATGAGAACAAAAGAGTCCAATACTCTAAAAATAGGTCAGATGATATATACAGGGGACCGACCTGGAGCGCTGAAAGAAGCTGAAGGAGGAGAGGTCGTAGGCCGATTTGAGGAGGTTGGCTTTGGTCCCTCCTTTGTGGTGGATGCTGATGCTGTAGAGCTTCATGCTGCCGCCGTGAGAGTCCTGGTCAGTCAGTCACAGCAGATACGATCACCCTGATGATCTAATTTGGAAGACGAGACAAAGTCACATGAGAGCATAATCCCTCATCCAATTTAGCCAGCTAGCCTATCTGCTAACAATATGAGAGCTAAAGAAACTTGAGAGGTAGCCTACAGTTGACAAGAGCTAGCTTAGAAGTGAAAGTAGCCGCCTTATTATTAGCTACCCAACACTCGCTTAAGTACAGCTGTTTCTGAAGGAAACGACACATGTGATAAGTGACAGTAAGTGGTACAATATTAACACAGGCTAGGTGACATGCAAATGAAGTTTAAAAACGTGCAAAGCTAACTTATACTTCTGAAATCAAGTTTAGCATGCTGCTAGCTACAAATTATATCAGGTCTCCGTTAGGCCTTAACGAACTTACCAGACAAATCAGCAGCAAACCGTTGGGTTACCGTCCAAACAACCGAATAAACTGTTTATTCCACATAAACTGAAACTTGTTGACATATAAAGCAGCTGTAATGTGGCTTTATCACACTGTTGTTGACACTAACCTAGTACTTTTCAATATGACCAATCACCACGTCACGATCCTGAAACGGTGTGACTATATAATTCCTCCGGTGGAACCCTTCATAATCTGGTAGGAAAGGTTCCTAGGAGAAGGTATCACATTTTTGAATGATATTGAAGTTTTTCAACAAATGCACAATAAAATATGTGTTTCAAGAAGAAGAAGAAGAAGAAGAAGAAGAAGAAGAAGAAGAAGAAGAAGAAGAAGAAGAAGAAGAAAACCAAGCCCTCATTTCAGTTGAGCAATGCAATGAATGTTGATTATGAAATGTCTGATTAAATTCATTCATAAAATAAGAAGGATACTCTTTTTTTCTATCGGACAATTTTAGATCTTTGTCGATAATGAAGATACTGGGTCAAAATATTTAATTCTGGTTTTCCTTTTTTTCCCCCTTCTTTTGTCATTTTACTTAACACATTTATTTATAATATATACATTTTTTAACATTTTAATAGGAACCGTGGAGCCAAATAATTTTTTTGTTGTTTTTACCAAAAGTAGCCTATTTTATTTAAGTGTGTTGTTGTCGCTAAAGTAGCCTATTCAAGTGAGATTTTTTTGAGTGGACAGCTACAAAATAGTCTATATTCTGTTTTGTTCTATTGTAAAGAGCTTGGTTACCCTCTGGGTCTAACTTTTTGTAAAACATGGCACTCTCAATTGATGTTTTCTCTGGTAATCTTGCTCCATTAAACAATTTGCTCCTGGCTACTTAACTCAGTGGTAAGTGTTTTCCATGGCAGAGGTGTGCCTGTAATTCATTTCCAAGGAAACACAATAAAATCGTTTTGGCATGGAAACCGCTAAGCCTGTTGACAGGACTGCTGCTCCAGAGGAAGAAATGCCTTTTTCCTTCCTCGAGTTGGCTGCGTTAAAATATTCAGGTCATTAACAAGGCCAGCTAATTGGAGGCTTGCTCAATATTTGTGATGCTCTAAACGTGGTGTACAACCCTCGAAGGAAGACTTCGATGCAATGTTTTAATTGTTCTTGTTTAACTGAGTGTTGGAGCTGATGGCACGCCAGTGCGTCGATGCGGCTGTTAACCGGGCCAGATAACTACAAGGAAGAAGATACAATCCAAACAAATGCATGGGTTTTTGTAGGAATTAAGGTGAATACTTAAAAATGCAGGCTTGAATTTACTGCAGATATGTAATCGTGTTTTGGATTGCTGATAAAACATTATGTAGGTGAGAAGTTAAGGATTACATTTTCTCTGCACCTCATGCACGGACGCCAAGTTCAAATACAATTAGAACCGAAAACTGTGAATCTCCATCGGGGGAAAAAAGGAAATTTCTACAGCAGGGCACAGATGGTCTGCGGGACATTAAGGATTTAATCCTCGTTGTGATACGATGGATAAGGTAAATAAAATATCTATCTACCCATCTATTTATCTATCTATCTATCTATCTATCTATCTATCTATCTATCTATCTATCTATCTATCTATCTATCTATCTATCTATCTATCTATCTATCTATCTATCTATCTCTATCTGTCTATTTATCTATCTATCTATCTATCTATCTCTATCTGTCTATCTATCTATCTATCTATCTATCTATCTATCTATCTGTCTATCTGTCTATCTGTCTATCTCTATCTATCTATCTATCTATCTATCTATCTATCTATCTATCTATCTATCTATCTATCTATCTATCTATCTATCTATCTATCTGTCTATCTGTCTATCTATCTATCTTACAGTAATATAACAGTAAGTGTCATGAGCTTTACAAGGAGATACTTGTGGTCCATGATGTAGAAAAATGTTTTCTTTAACTTAAAGGCACTAAAGTATACATTTACAGAGAAATATATATATATTTTTTATCTGTTTCATTCTGCAAAGAGACTTTAAAAAATAATAATATGTAGATTACATTACTAGCAGTAATACATTCTTTTTAAATAAATGTATGTGTCAGTGACATCTCTCCTACTGACAGGGCACTAGGGGAGAGGGTCACTGTCATAGCCAGGGGTCAGAGCTAAAAACAGTAACAACGTTTTGGTTAGGTAAACTATACTGGAGCTGATAAGCACACATGGCCTTCACTTGTTAGTTTTAGAGGACATTCATCCCTTGCTGTTACTAATTTTAGATATGTTACTCATTTTACAAATGTTCGCGTGACTCTTAAGTTTATTTAAGCAACCTTGCAACATTGGATATTGCTCAAAGTAAAAATAATGATAAGTTCAGATCACTGGGTTCATCTTTAAATGTACGTGATTATCCTTGTTGGTTGAGCTCTGGGTCACAGGTTATATCTTGCAAATTCTTCACACTGAGGAATTATAGTGATTAGTTTGAGATTATGTTTTATTTTCATTTGTTTAGCCTAATGAACGAGTAAACATCTGTGACTTAAAGGCCTAATTTTCAAAAGTTGGCCTCGCATTAATAGCAGGATTAAGCTACAATTTCAGACAAGCAACATAACGCAGAGTAGGCTTACTCGAAACATATTTTCTTTTGCATAATTATAAACATTTGTAAAACTTTTAAAAATGTCATGATGACAAAGTATTCATAATTAATGAAGTTCGTAATAAAATAAGATAAGATAAGATACCTTATTAATCCCAATTTGTTATTACTAAAGTACACTGTATTTGGGTATGTTATTATGTCTAAGGTCAGTAAGGGCATGCCTTGAACAAGTCTGAGTGTGATTTGTCAGTTATGATGGAGCTTCATATAAAAACAAGTCATAGATGAAATATAAGAATACATATGTTAAATAACCTCATCCAAATGCCTGCATTAAAATTGAACAATCTATAAAACTTGTTTCTTACTTTGAAGAAAGTAGGTCATGTAGACTTTTGGCTTTTTGGGGGGGTGGTATACTCTGTTTGTACAGAATGTGTGTGTGTGTGTGTGTGTGTGTGTGTGTGTGTGTGTGTGTGTGTGTGTGTGTGTGTGTGTGTGTGTGTGTGTGTGTGTGTGTGTGTGTGTGTGTGTGTGTGTGTGTGTGTGTGTGTGTGTGTGTGTGTGTGTGTGTGTGTGTGTGTGTGTGTGTGTGTGTGTTAGGTCTCATCCAGAGGGAGGATGGCTCTACGGAGAAAGAGTTAGAGGAACTCAGAAGCAGTCGCCCCAAACCACTGGTGGGCTGTGTGTGTGTGTGTGTGTGTGTGTGTGTGTGTGTGTGTGTGTGTGTGTGTGTGTGTGTGTGTGTGTGTGTGTGTGTGTGTGTGTGTGTGTGTGTGTGCGTGCGCGTGCGCGTGCATGTGTGTGTGTCGTCTTGATTCCGGGTGGCCAGATGGGGTGATTTTGGGTAGGGGTTGGTATTTGGTGTTGCCAGCCCACTTCACCTGAGCATAAAATCAGCTGAGGTTCTCATTCAGTGCAACTCACACTTCACTGACTCTGCACACACACAGGGTGGACACACACTCACCGCACACCTAGAAACACTTGCAGAGACTCATTTAGTTAAACCTGGGAAGATGCCGTGTGTCAGCTCTAACCCCAACCAGATGGTGGAGATGCCTTGTAGCTACAGCTCTGTGGTTGATAAAATCCTCTTGGTAAGATTCACTTTTCTGTTCGACAAGACTTTGTAAAGCTTTCAATCATTTGTAACGTTAGTATTGTTAGAGATTTGTACTTTTATCCCATGTGACTGTTATGTGAATTAACAATAATCTTTACACACAGACTGCACCATGTTGTTTCAGAAGCAACTCTGGGTGAGAAGCTTGATTGTATTAGTTGTTCAGATGCTACTTTGTCCTGTATTTACTGAAAACATGGTTGTATGTGGCAATTCTGAAGCAGACATTGGAGTCCTCAGCAATTCCTTCCTTTGTGTTGTATTGTAAAGTAGTGTTTTTCGCTCTTTTCATCTCATTTGTTTGTGCTCTGATTCCTTCTCTGCTGTTGCCGCTTATGATTTTCCTTTCTTGTTTTGAAACCTCATGTAGTTTGAAAAAGCTGTTTCTCAGTTTGGATTAGAAGCGTGTTTCCAGTGCATATATGTACAGTATATATACCAATAATGTCGAATGGCCTTTTTGAAAAATCTTCTCTGCTCTTGTTGCAGGTAGAGGAGATCCTGTCAGACTTCAGTTTGAAGAAGGAAGAGCTAAAAGAAGTCATGAAGAGGATGCAGCGCGAGATGGACCGAGGATTGCGTTTAGAGACACACGATGAGGCTAGTGTCAAAATGCTTCCAACATATGTCTGCTCCACCCCTGAAGGATCAGGTAGAAACTCATTCTTTCACCATTAGAGGATCGCATATTTCTTTTTTGTTATCTCATGATTATCACCTGTGCAGGTAAAGCCATTACGTGCACGTTCAGATGTAGTGTGTGTTTTAGCAGAAGTGGGAAATTTCCTGGCTCTCGACCTGGGGGGGACCAACTTCCGCGTGATGCTTGTGAAGGTGGGTGAAGATGAAGAGAGGATCTGGAAGGTGGAGACCAAGAACCAGATGTACTCCATTCCTGAAGACGCCATGACGGGCACTGCTGAAATGGTTAGCATGGCAATTCTTTTCCAGTGTTATTCATGTTCATGTTTCCTCACGCTATTGTGTTTGACAATTTTGTATGTTCAAAATCAAGGATTGCCAAAAAGAAATGTATTAAGGTTGTTCTTTTGTAAATACAGAATGATGTTAGAATGACATTTTTTCCACATCTCATATTATCCTCTCTTTCTGCAGCTTTTTGACTACATAGCAGAGTGTATGTCCGACTTTTTGGACAGACATCATTTAAAGCACAAGAAGCTTCCTCTGGGTTTCACCTTTTCCTTTCCAGTAAGGCATGAGGACATTGACAAGGTAGGATGTTATACACTACATTGGGCATACTTTTAAACAATCCCAAGATCGGTCAACAGTGCTAGACCTATAAAAGTTATGTATCTTATATTTCCTTAATTTATATTTATATGTTTTCTTTCCACAGGGTATCCTGCTTAACTGGACCAAAGGCTTCAAGGCTTCTGGAGCAGAAGGGAACAACATTGTTGGTTTACTCAGAGATGCTATCAAGAGACGAGGGGTGAGTTACTGCTTATTAGAAGTGTCTTTTTTTTAATAAACCAGACCATATACAGCTGGATGACTCTAAATATGATGTCATCATTTAGGACTTTGAGATGGATGTGGTTGCCATGGTGAATGACACAGTAGCCACCATGATTTCCTGCTACTATGAGGATCGCAGCTGCGAAGTTGGGATGATTGTTGGTAAATAGTAACACGTGATATTGATATGCACTCATGAACATGTATCCATGCACACAGACATGTAGACTCAAGCATATTTAAAGTGTGTTTTTTTGCTTTTCTTGACACCAGGCACTGGCTGTAACGCATGTTACATGGAGGAGATGAGGACTGTGGAGCTGGTGGAAGGGGAGGAGGGCCGGATGTGTGTGAACACAGAGTGGGGTGCATTCGGAAACAACGGTGAGCTGGAGGAGTTCAGACTGGAGTACGACAGAGTGGTGGATGAGAACTCCATTAACCCCGGACGGCAGCTGTGAGTGCATTCAGTTCAAAGATTCAGTCACATACATTAAACCTCGTCATTCGTTTGACCCAACTCCACATGTCTATCAACTTCATCTACCTTATTAACTCAAGTGTTTGTGCTCAAAGTAATATGCCATTAAAGCTTCTCAGATTGAGAGATTGACATTGTATTTTAAAGTCTGACAAGCACTTCCTCCCTCATTGTCTTATTGTTTTTCTAAATTAATCATCCTTCTGCGGCAATATTCACCTGACTCTCACTTGAGCTCTCTGTGTGGTTGCTAAGCTACCAGTTGTTTTTCCTGAGGATGACTGTAAATGGCCAGAGCCCTCATACGTCAGTGGTCAGTCAGTGTGCGGGGGTGTCAGATTAATGACCCCTCTCCTCTGCTTGCCATAGTGCCTGTAGGCCTAATGGCTGTTTACCTTTTGCACTGGCAGTCCCTTAACACAGACAACTGCTGAGCCCAGCCTCATTGAGCCTTTTTAGCACTGACGTTGTCATCTTCATCCGTTCCCCTTTTTTTAAATTTCGTTTTGTGACGTGCACTTGCTTCCTGTTCCTTCCCCAATTTCAACATCCTCTCCTTGAGTTCCCAGCCTTCCTATATACAGGACTGTCTCAGAAAATTAGAATATTGTGATAAAGTTCTTTATTTTCTGTAATGCAATTAAAAAAACAAAAATGTCATACATTCTGGATTCATTACAAATCAACTGAAATATTGCAAGCCTTTTATTATTTTAATATTGCTGATTATGGCATACAGCTTAAGAAAACTCAAATATCCTATCTCTAAATATTAGAATAGTTCCTCAGACCAAGTAAAAAAAAAAGATTTATAACAGCAAAACACAATCAAACATTTGAAAATGTCCATTAATGCACTCAGTACTTGGTTGGGAATCCTTTTGCACGGATTACTGCATCAATGCGGCGTGGCATGGAGGCAATCAGCCTTTGGCATTGCTGAGGTGTTATGGATGCCCAGGATGCTTCAATAGCGGCCTTTAGCTCATTAGCATTGTTGGGTCTGGTGTCTTTCAGCTTCTTCTTCACAATACCCCACATATTCTCTATGGGGTTCAGGTCAGGGGAATTTGCAGGCCAATCGAGGACAGTAATGCCATGGTCAGTACACCAGTTACTGGTGGTTTTGGCACTGTGGGCAGGTGCCAGATCATGCTGGAAAATGAATTCCTCATCTCCATAGAGCTTTTCAGCAGACTGAAGCATGTAGTGCTCTAAAATCTCTTGGTACACAGCTGCATTTACTCTGGGCTTGATGAAACACAGTGGACCAACACCAGCAGCTGACATGGCTCCCCAAACCATCGCTGACTGTGGGAACTTCACACTGGATATCAAGCAACTTGGATTTTGCTCCTCTCCAGCCTTTCTCCAGACTCTGGCGCCTTGACTTCCAAATGAAATACAAAACTTGCTTTCGTCTGAAAAGAGGACTTTGGACCACTGTGCAACTGTCCAGTGCTTCTTTTCCTTAGCCCAAGTCAGACGCCTCTTCCGTTGTCTTGAGTTCAGAAGTGGCTTGACCATGGGAATACGGCTATTGTAGCCCATTTCCCGGACACGTCTGTGAACAGTGACTTTTGATACCTGGACTCCAGCTTCAGTCCACTGTCTTTGAAGCTCCCCCAAATTCTGGAAGCGACTCTTCTTCACAATGCTGTTAAGGCTGCGGTCATCTCTCTTGGTTGTGCAGCGTTTCCTGCCACATTTCCCCCTTCCAACAGACTTTTTGTGGATGTGCTTTGAAACTGCACTCTGTGAACAGCTTGCTCTTTGAGAAATTTATTTTTGTGTCTTACCCTCCTGATGGAGGGTGTCAATGACGGTCCTCTGGACAGCAGTCAGATCAGCAGTCTTCCCCATACTTGTGATTTAGTTTACTGAACCAAGCTGAGTGTTTTTCAAGGCTCAGGAAACCCTTGCAGGTGTTTCGAGTTAATTAGACGATTCAAGTGATTCGTTGAACACCCTACTAGTATACTTTTTCATGATATTCTAATATTTAGAGATAGGATATTTGAGTTTTCTTAAGCTGTATGCCATAATCAGCAATATTAAAATAATAAAAGGCTTGCAATATTTCAGTTGATTTGTAATGAATCCAGAATGTATGACATTTTTGTTTTTTTAATTGCATTACAGAAAATAAAGAACTTTATCACAATATTCTAATTTTCTGAGACAGTCCTGTATATGTATTTATAGTTACCTGTCTCTTCTCTTGTTTTTCGCCTCTGGTAGATATGAGAAGCTGATCAGTGGGAAGTATATGGGAGAGCTGGTCAGGCTTGTTCTGATGAAGCTGGTGAATGAAGACCTGCTGTTTAACGGTGAGGCCTCAGAGCAGCTGAAGACACGCGGGAGCTTTGAGACGTGCTTTGTCTCACAGATGGAGAGGTGAGCATCAATAAATACTGCCATGGCTGCTGTTGTCCTCCCAATAAGACAACTTAAAAACATAGATGAATGTTTCCTATTAGACATTTGACAAAAGAGGACTTAGAAAAGGATATGATTAAAGACAAACATTCATATCATAATCAGAGAGGGAAAGAAACACATATAATAACAAATAATAATAATGTAAAGCCTGTTGTGTTATATCCTAATGACATCATCTCACATGACAGTGTTGATGTGAAATAGAAGGAAGCAATACAAAAAGCTACAATTCAATTGTGAGCTACTACAATATTTGTAGACAACTAATTAGACATTTAAATGAATGCAAAATATAAGTGGAGTTTTTTTATACTATAAATACACACATTTGTGATATCAGCATTTATGTATTGTCAACTTTTGCCTTTTTTCAGTGACACTGGGGACAGAAAGCAAATTTACAACATCCTGTCCTCGCTGGGTGTTCTGCCGTCAGAGCTGGACTGTGACATTGTGCGTCTGGTGTGTGAGAGCGTCTCCACTCGCTCTTCACATATGTGCGGCGCTGGGCTTGCAGCTGTGATCAACCGGATGAGGGAACGACGCAGCCAAGAAGCCCTGAAGATCACAGTTGGGGTTGATGGATCCGTCTACAAGCTGCACCCATGGTGAGGAATCCATGTTTGAGACTTTCTAATATCCCAATTTTTTATATACCGGAAAATACTTGGTGATTGATTAGATGTACCCAAAATGCAGTGCTCGTGGACTTATATTTAACTCTCCAAATCTTTATTGGAGTAAATAAATCTTGATTGGACGACTAAACAATAGAGAGGATGTGGAAAAGAAGTTGGAGATTTGACAGTTTTTCCTTTATCTCAGGTTCCGTATAAGATTCCACCAAATTGTCAGGGACCTCACGCCTCACTGTGACATCACCTTCATCCAGTCGGAGGAGGGGAGCGGTCGTGGAGCCGCCCTTATCTCAGCAGTGGCCTGTAAGATGGCTGCCTGCATGCTGACCCAGTGAACTGAACTGTGATCTGAGAACATTGATGACAAGTCATTCACAGATGGCAGCTCCGGCCTTTTTCAGGCTCTGAAGGATGTGTTTCGGTCAAGGCACCCACAGATGGACGATGTACCGACAAGAAAGCAAGCTGTATTTTATTATAGTATTTGGTAGCATTAGACCAGATTGTAGTAAACATGTAATGTTTCTGAATTTGTGTATCACTGCCTATTGATAATATTTGGGTATGGACTGGCCCATTTCAACAATGGTTAATGTTTGATTGGGGATATGGTATAACACCCATGCGAACCTGTTCCTTACATTACTTGTACATGACATGTATAACCCAGGGAATCCATTTGTAAATGCTGCTACGATCTATGACTAAACCAAATATATTGCTTTGTTATGTAGTGATTTCTGTTTGTGAGAAATGAAATATTCCTTTGTCATGTATATTTAAATTATACAGATCTATATGCATATTTAGCCAGTATTTTGTAGTTTCCAAATGTGCATGATGAAAAGTGCTTTCGATTTGAATAAAAATGCTTTAATAAACTCAACTATTATATTTAAATGTATGTAAATATCAGTTTAATTACCAAATATTGTATATAATACCACAGCTGAAATGGAAAAGCAGATGTTGTTTATGTATCTAGATCTTGTAACTTATTATCACTTATATTTCTACTGGAATAGCAAATGCTGTCTAAAGTTAGTTAAGACACATCTTCAGTAGTATCCCTACTTATTTCACTTGGTGCCCGCTGCTTAAACAGTTTTCAAAATCAGAGAAGTATGAAATAATAGTAGAATAGTTCATATACTGCCCCCTGTCTCTGCCTGGGAGACCTCTCAGTTTACCAATGTGTTGGAATAATAGGAACTCATTATATGCTTAGGAAATCTGCTGTGTATCATCACACAATGTTGTGTGAAAAAAAGGAGAAAAACACATAAAACATACATTGAAGTTAATACATGGCTTGCTTTGACCTCAGAGGAGTAACTTCATTGGTTGAGTGACGTCAGAGGTCACTTACGCCCCTCCATGCACTTCATATCTCTATTTTCAAGCTCAGAGGAATCCTGCAGCTTCAACTCTTATCAGGTACCTTCAGAAGCATACGGACAGCAGTGATGGCCATGTAAGGGACTGTGCTGCCCACCACAGGCTATTATAGGACAGTAAAAGATAAGATGGGCGCTACATAAAACCCACCCCAGCATCACACTCTGCTGGGAGCATTCGATCATTCAGACATGGTAAGTCATTGAGCGTTTTCAGTCAAGCAATACTTGCAGTCTGTGATCAGTTGTTATTCTATATTATAAATGTTTGTATACTTTTAAGTGAGTACACTGAATGTGTTTGTGTGCATCTTTTCAGGCAAGTAAGAAGGCCTCCAATAAGAGACAGAGGGGAGCACAGAAGTCCTGCTCCAATGTCTTCTCCATGTTTGAGCAGTCCCAGATTCAGGAGTTCAAAGAGGTACAGTACTGCAATGTCCCTGCCTTCAGCAGCTCCCTTTAAAAAAAACGATGTAGGAACCTGTGATTTTTTATTTTCAAACCTATGCATGAGAAGGGAAATAGAGAAAGGGTGTCTAAGGGAGTATCTAAGCTACTGGACTTCAGTGAACTTTAATCCATATAAGAATGATTGAAGTGGCCAAATTGTCAGAAAATATATGACAATGGCAAGCGAAGTAAATGTATCAATATTGGTAAAAAGCATCAGGGTACTGTACGCAACATTTACCATGGCTATTTTTATATAACAGCTCCCTTTACGAGAAAAACCTATACAACTCCAAAGAAAACATATATATTTGTCATTATATTTAATACAAATTGTAAAATTAACTGTTGCATTGGAGTTTAATTTGAAACAGTAAAGGTTTATATGCAATTCAACATATATTCGTCATCTGAAGGTCTTAAACATGTATTTATTTTGTATTCAATTTCAATATTTCTCATTCTTTATCTTGTAGGCTTTTGGGTGCATTGACCAAGACAGAGATGGTGTTATCAAAAAACAGGACCTAAAGGAGACCTATGGACAGCTGGGTATTTTCTTTATCTTTAACTCTTTTTCTGGTAAAAAAAAAAGAATCTACTGATACAAACTGCTGTTCTTAATGCATTTGATATATTTAACTGTATTTACTGTACGTGCTCATTTTCTCTGTGGGCTCCTGTGTATCAGGGAAGCTTAATGTTGATGATGAAGAGCTGGAGGGGATGTTGAATGAGGGGAAGGGTCCCATCAACTTCACCGTGTTCCTGTCTCTTTTTGGAGAGAAACTCAACGGTAAGAGCTTCTACAGAAGTTCAAAGTAATCTCTTAATTTACTTTGATGAAGATGCTTGACGAAGCGTTGTTGTCCTCCAGGCACCGATCCTGAAGACACCATACTGGGAGCCTTCAAGCTTTTTGACCCGAATGGGACAGGCTTTGTTAATAAGGATGAGTAAGATAAATATTAAATAGCTTTCCCATTATATTTTACATATCATCAGTAACATTTCATTATCTAATTTATCGTCTCCTTTTGCATTTTATCCTGCAGGTTTAAACGATTACTGATGAACCAGGCGGATAAATTCACAGCAGAGGAGGTTTGTGTTCTCTTTTGTCTTTATAGTGATACATGGACTATGCTGTAAGATAATATTTTTCACCTGGTAAATTGTCATTGATGAACCTCTAGGTTGATCAGGCCTTTGCTCTCGCTCCTATTGACCCAACGGGCAACATCGACTACAAGTCCCTCTGCTACATCATCACACACGGAGACGAGAAGGAAGAATCTTAAGAGAGTCATACAGG
This sequence comes from Notothenia rossii, assembly GCF_949606895.1. Classification (NCBI taxonomy): domain Eukaryota; kingdom Metazoa; phylum Chordata; class Actinopteri; order Perciformes; family Nototheniidae; genus Notothenia; species Notothenia rossii. The sequence goes on from NC_136909.1 coordinate 25,607,944, forward strand.
TTACCTTAACATGCTGATAATATGTAAAGGTTATCAATCAGAAACTTCAATGATTGATGAATTAATGTTGGGACATCGGATTCATTTCATCTCAACTGTTAAATGCTACAGTTCTGTCGGTTATGCCTTTTGTTTCTCATTTCTTTGTATGCTCAAGAGAATAAAGTGTTCCTGAAATCTTTCTTGATGATTACAACTGTTCGTTTTTTGTAAGGGAAAGTGAAGGAACACAAACGGCTTACCATTGCTGTGATCATGAAATAAAAAAGCGAAACATCACACTCAAATGTCATATTCTCGATTATAAAAATGTTTTATTGATTTTTTCTAGACTCATTAAGAAATATGAAACTTGACATTAATAATCTAAGGGTTTAATACTTAATTTAATTGAGTTCAATATGTCTGCTTACAAAATAGGCTTTTATTATTAATCTGAGTTCCTCGGTATAAAAACATTATGACAAAGAAAATGAAACCTTTTCAAGACCAAGGAGATCTATGTATATTCAAGCATGCTCACCATGAGAAAGGCTGTTTTTCTTGATTGGTAAAAGATCAAGTAATTAAGTAAAGTATGTAGAATAAAGTCAAGTAAGGTTAAGTCAAGTAAAGTAAAGAAGGGAAAATAAAATACGGTAAAGTCGAGACAAGTAAAGTAGGTAGAATAAATGTTAAGTAATTTGAAGTAAAGTCAAGTAAAGTAAGGTAAAGTAATCTGAAGTAAAATACGGTAAAGTTCTTCCATTCATTCAGAGGACTCACTGCTGTTCCCTTCTTTGAATACACTGTTGCCATGGATACAACAACAAACACCTCCATAAACTCCACCACCACATTTTCCTGCTCACACAGCAAACAGCCGGTCAACAACAAGAGGAATAGGAGTGTGTGAAATCCTGCAAGGCAAGATTTACTTTCAGCACACTTGCAACATCAGGGCTGCTTTCAAATGATTGTGGGTTTATTTTGGGATTTCCTAAATCTGTAGTTGTTACTGGCAGAGATGCCCATTGCCTCTGGAGCTGCAGGCAGGGTGCATGTGGGGGTAGGTGCTAGCACGACATGGACAGAAGATGGACAGAAGAGGACAAATAAACCTTCCACCAGGGACTGCAACTCCTATCTGCAACGGTGGGTGGAATACTGCACATGTACCGAGAAGTAACAGGTGTACCTTTGAAATGTAGTAAGGATAAGTGACACTATTGCTGTGATCCTTTAGTACACACTGTCTGTGCTCTTTACATTTAAAGCAATGTATAGGGATATCAACGCAGGAAATATAACACAATAAGAATGTTAACAGAAGCTGAGTTTTATCATGTTTCGTTTGCTGATAAAAACAAAAACACTTTAATTGAAGGTATGTTGTCGATTCATTCTTTAGTTTTCAATGCCAGATAAATATCAGCATTTTGCAAAGAATGCTGATATTTGTAACCTGCGATTTGGTTAGTGCATCTGCAGCTGCTATTAAATCAGCCAGCTGACACCAAGGCAGACTAATGTTATCAGGTTATACTTATATATTGACACATAAGTCATGGAAAATAACATAACTGACCAGCTGTCTAAATGTAAAATCATTGCCTACAATAAACACAAGATCGTGTAAGAACAGATTGTGAAAGTGGGGGTCGTTCTGATTGTCGAAACCATTTTAATAATTGAGATAAAACCAGAAGAGATTTGCCACGTGGCTTTTTATTGCTAAGAGATAAAAGCATCTTACTTTAAAAACTGCTGGTCTGAATCAACAGCAACCTGTTTGTCATTTGAACTGCACAGAGGAAGACAGATGTGAGGCACTAATCAGACTCATAAACATTTCACAGTACCATTTGTTTCTCTTGGCTGTTTGACAAAAGAAAAAGTCAGGAAGTCAAAAGGCACTGTTCTCCAAAACACACTATTGTAAATAAATTAGTATCAGCTTAGTTTCTTGGCAATCGCATGTAAACCTATTTTCATTCTTGATCATTCCAGATATTACCAACTCAAAGAGAGAAAGAAAATCAAAAGACACGCGTTTCATGTGAGTATTGTTATCAAGTAGCAGTAGTAGTAGTAGCAGTAGTTTGGGGGACAGTGAGACACAATTAACTGTGACATGTGATTAACTCATATTTGTTTTTACACAGGAAAACCCTGAGCCCAGTGATAATGAAATTGATGCTGAGGAAACTGATAGTGAGAAAAATAATGGTGAGAACGCTGACAAGATAAAACAATAGAAATATCAGAAAAGTTACTGTGAGTAAACAAACACTTTTTTTCAGGAGCCAAAGAAGAGAACTCCCAGAAAAATAGCAGCAGAGAGGAGGTGACCACTTCAGGAACATTACCCAGTGAAGAGAGATCCAAAAAGTCTCCACTGTGTGTTCTCCTTTAAAGCCATTCCATCTCATGTGGACTTTTAATGAACTATCTTTGACCCACACGCATGTATTATTTATGTGCCAAACCTATGTGTCTCGTGTCCCTACTTTGCCTTTACTGCACTGTGGAAAAGGGGTGAGGGGTCAAAGGTTACCAAAACCACAGAATACGTTTTATTTTTGCATAACTAAAACATATCAGTGTGTCATGTATCAGTGTTGAATTGAATGAACAATATCTATGGTAAAAGTGTATATCAGTGTTAATTATGTTACAGTAAGACCTAAATACATAAAAGCATTTATCTCTTGTATTTAGCTCTCCACATCTGCTGTATTAAATAGTATGACATGTCATGCTATACAACAGTAAAATCACACAGTGCCTACAGGTTCTTTTGTGATTTTATAAATCACACAAACTTGTAAACTAAAAGTTATCTTTAAAAAAAAAAAATTGAACAGCTCATGAATAAGTCTACTGATGAAGACATCCATGAACCCAGTTATTCTCACCAGCGTGTTGTTTATAATCACCCATTTCATTCATAGCATTTCCTCAGCATTCAATCACAAGAGAAGCTAACGTTTTTTCAGCAGCAGTAAAAAATAAAGAGCTTCTCACTTTATCAGAGCCACAGTCTGTGCCTCATAAAAGCTCCATATTGCACTTTGTGGATCACTGAGACTCCTCTTTACCTGAGGTACCTGTCCTGCTGTAATTGACAGGATCAGGCCGAGCTCATGGGGACATACGAGAGGAGAGAGAAAGAGATGCCTGTTTCCAGTGTATATTCTCCACATGGCAGGGATTATTACAGCGTACTGGGGAGGGGGGGGTCAGTCACTGTGGCTGCTGCTGTCGTCCCCCACCACCATGCTGCTGTACTGCTTCTGCTGCTCCTCTTTGAACCACACCTTGGGCTGCGATCTCTTCAGACCTCCATCCCTGCAGACAGAGGCAGACAGGTGGAATCAAGACAAGCTGAGAGTGGTACTCTCATTTAAACACATCTGCTCCATGTCAACGAATATCATGGTTAATCTAAATAACTTAATCTAAAACTATTTTCTTTTAAATATATATTTGACAAACTTTTGAAAAAAAATAGCACATGTTACTCTGCGGAAGCAAAAATGTTACACATTTATTTTGAAACCATTTTAAAAAAGCTATTAGCTTAATTTATAACTTAAAAAAGGGACAGTTCACTCAAATCAAATCAAACTATATATATATATATATATATATATGAATAGAGTAAATGCACAATTACATCTGCGTGGTGGTACATTTGGCAGCTGTAGTTTGGTAGAGAGAATAATAGTTCCTACATACTGCTCAGAATAAAGTATGCTGATTATATTCATCTAAGTGGGTCTTGATTTGTTCAAATGTATTAGTCAACACCACAAACAGAGTGCTATCTACATTAACACAAATAGTGAGAAAGTATACATCTCCACTGTTTAAATCTTTAACACCTCATATAAAAAATAATCGAGATTGACAAAAAGCACTACAGGTCAGAGGATAAAAACATATTTTTATATTTCCATTCAAGATGTTTTCTTGTTGTAGATGTGTGTTCAAGCACTATTTGTATTCACAGATAAAGTCCTGACATAGACTTCATATACAGAAAAACAGATGTTAAATACTCTAGAATGAAGAAATAACAATCAACTGAAGAAGTAAAAAAAGTTAAAATTAAAAAGAAGTAAAAAGCTTAAAATCTTACCACTGTAAATCTACGAGTCCTCCCTGTCGAGCAATGGCCGACTTCACTCTGTTGGCAAACTGGACAGCGTCTTCCCCCTCCTGCCATGTTGAAATGAAAACAAGTTCAACATACTGCACTGTGTGTGTGTGTGTGTGTGTGTGTGTGTGTGTCTGTGTGTGTGTGTGTGTGTGTGTGTGTGTGTGTGTGTGTGTGTGTGTGTGTGAGAGAGAGTGAGAGTGAGAGTGAGAGTGAGAGTGAGAGTGAGAGTGAGAGTGAGAGTGAGTGAGTGAGTGAACATGTGGAGTGACACATATACACGTGGCTCTTTGCATGCATGTGCTCACGTGCTTGGGGATATACACACCTGTTGATGCATTACGGGCAGGTACCAGACATTACAGACGAGGGCCCAGCTGGTCATCATCCTCAGCAGGTAGTTGACCATGCTATGCTTGGAACTGTTCCAGAAAGCATCTCCAACATTTGGGTCATACTAAGAAAAGTAAAAACATCAAATAAAGAAGCGCAATGCATAACTTTAAAGCATGTGAGCCAGTAGGCCACACATATCTGGATGAGTGATGGGGCTTTATTGAGAGACAGGATTAAAGTACCTTGATAGCCACTGGATATATAGTCGCTCCAATTTCAAAGCTTCCCTTCTTAAACATCATGACAGATGTGTTGTTTACACAGGTTCCTGTGGAAGCCAGACATTGGGAGATAAAAGGGGATAGAGTTGTGTGAAGCTTTGTCCAAACCCACATGAAATAGCTCATCATTAGTCACCACTGAGTGGCCAGACTGGTATAAAATATCAAGAGCTACCGAATCTTATCTTTGATGATACAAGGACAAACATGAAACCGCTGTGGATAGAGTAACTCCATCATTCCACATGGTCGAACTTACCCTCTGGAAATATCAATATGGGGAGCTTTTCCTTGTCATTCACATGGTCTGTCAACCTGGAAACAACACAAAGAGGTAATGGAAACCATCTCCTGACTAGAAATATATCTACATATTATGTGTGTAGTAGTGGTAGTATGAGACCCTGGACTCCAAACAGAATGAGTCACTCTTTCCAAAACCTGTTGTTGCTTGGAAGAGATACAGGAACTCTAGATAATTTCACTGCCAGGAAAATGCCAACCTCTCTGGGTGCCAAAGCAACCACGGAGAGAAAATACAGGCGGAAAGACATGCAGTAACAAGCCAGAGAAAAAAGGTTGGAGTGAAGGAGTAAGCTCACCTTTTGGTCACTAGGTGGCGATCCTTCATCTCTGCCCTCTCAAACCAGACATGAGGACACGACCTCACCATGGCTCTCTGGAGGACTCCTATCAAACCTCCATGCACCTGACCCACCTGATGGACACATTAGGACAGTTATGGCAGCATGTCTTGATGTAGAATGACAGATTACCTACCAATATAGAAATCTCAACATGAAAGATCTTTTTTTTCACCATAGCATAACACCCATCGTTGCAGAGAATCACTATGTCAATAGGAGAGGTGTGATTGGCCACACAGATTCCTCCTTTTTGTGGTTTGTTTTCCCTGTTGTTGGGAGGTGAAGACATGAGGTCAGAGTCAATTGATATTCCTGATTGTTAGAAAGGTTAAGATGGAGGCTTGTTTACCTGTTGTGATAGCGGATGGTGGCAGAAAGTCCTCGAGCACAGATCCTGTAGCACATCACATGTACCCATTCACTGAGCCAGAACTTCATCCTGGAAACACAGACGTACACAGGGAAGCACAAAGGAAGGAGGAACCATATCCATTCAAAAAAATATCTAAATATGGAATACAACGATTGTTTGTGTGTTTGCAGTCACCTCCAATTTGGAAGTAATCCAACTGCAGATGTTCCTATGACCAACCAGGAGAGGCCGATGAAAGCCAGAGTTATCCTGGAGAAAGTGGAACACGTTGATTCATCAAATGTTCAGCATGTGAAATAAAAACCCATACATATAATATGGAAACTAAAATATTTGTCAGTATTTGCACGAGTACAATAACCATTGTTTGATAGCAGGTTGTTGTGGTTTGAAAGCATCGACAATGTCTGGAAAAAATTGATGAAACTTTGAACTAAAAAAAAAAATACTGTAAAAATATGTCATTTTTATGATTTTGCCAGATTGACTTAATCGAAGTTCGAAAACACTACATTCGTGTCTGAGAACTTCATTTTGCAGCAAGGGGACTGGACTTAGCATCTGTGTACCTAAGCGGGGCGAGGATGCAGTATCTCACAAAGATGCCGATGCCATAGACCAGTGTCAGCTTCAGACTGATGTACTGGAAATCGTTGTTGGTGCGAGTCAGTAAATTCCACGACACCAGCTCCTCTGAAGTGAACCGCTGTGTCACCTATATTTGGAGTTGATTGGAATAAAAAAATGTATCTGACTACAGTAACAAGGCAACTTATTTAGAAAAAAAAATGGTGGTATTGCAAATAAAGTTACCTCATCCTCGACAATGCTCTCAATTCCTTTTCGCGTGAAATAGAAACAGTCACTAAGTGCAAAGTCACCGCCCACCGGTGGTTTGGGGCGACTGCTTCTGAGTTCCTCCAACTCTTTCTCCATAGAGCCATCCTCCCTCTGGATGAGACCTACACACACACACACACACACACACACACACACACACACACACACACACACACACACACACACACACACACACACACACACACACACACACACACACACACACACACACACACACACACACACACACACACACACACACACACACACACACACACACACACACACACACACACACACACACACACACACACACACACACACACACACACACACACACACACACACACACACACACACACACACACACACACACACACACACACACACACACACACACACACACACACACACACACACACACACACACACACACACACACACACACACAAGATAAGGCATATCTTTACAGATTGTGTTGATCGAGCCAGAAGATGAAATGGTTTCAGTCAATGATATAAAAACTTAAATCAAATGTAAATGGACTTATTGAATCAGAGCATGAAACCATTCTGGGATGTTCACTTCAGAGAGAAAAGATAAAAGATGAAGATAAATATCAGCATGCTTTATCTAATAACTACAACATATGTCATTTGGCAGAACGCAGCAGAGGAATCTGCCAATTTCCACATTGAATAAACTGCACTGATACAGTAAAAGCCATTACAGTCATTAATGCAGGACTCTGCAAGAAAGTTCACCTTAAATGTTTAACAGTCTACCTTAAACCTACACTTACTGAAATACAAATTATATTACGAAAGAGCTGTTCAAAGAGCCGGGATCTGACACTATCCACCAACATCTCACAGAACAGTAAGGAAGTGGCCTCTACCTAATCCATGTTGCTGATAGTACTGCAGGCAAAGTCCAAAACCCGGAGAAACAAACTTTGTTTCCAATATTTCAGAATGATGTCTGCCTTATCGCTGTTTATGAAGCACTTTAAAGTTCTTATATGTATATTCCACATTTAAATGCAACGCTGACATACTTTGGACTTTGCAGAGGCCACATTTTGCTGACGTCTTTATGTGTTACAGCGAGGGATACCCTCATGTGCAGCTCATTGACTGACAATGAGTTAAGTCTTGTGAGATAGGTGTAAGTTTGAGATATTTGATGCCAGACATAGTCCTATAGGTCAAAATAAAATAACCTAAAGGTTTACATCACAGGGCTATCATCACTAAAACAATGCATCCGTATTCAAAATCATTCTTAGCTGCAAAGACGAATCATTACTCTTTTAAACTAGGCAGTATCATTGCAACATGCATGATCAGACTTGTGGTAAAGTATCTTATGAAATCCAGCACTGAAGCGCAACACTATAGTCACTGTAGTCCAATCTTTCACAATGAAGGATATGACAATGATCTTCTTTAGAAGTGTCCTCCTTACCATAAGTAATTTTGATCATGCAGTTTTATACTCACCATTAGATGCAGATGGTTTGAGTGTTCGTTCATCTGTGACTTTCTGTATGTTCAGAGTGGCCCACTGTAGAGGATATACAGACAGGAGACATTTATGGTATCTGCATAGCCTAAGGCATGTACATCTGTGAGAAACACAAAAACAACAGTACCTCTAAGGTTTTCACCAGGATGTTCATGTAGGCCTCAGAGATGCCCAGTGAGAAGCCAAACATGGCAGGGACCATGATGAGGCCGACGAGGAGGCACAGCCAAGTCTTTAGTGCCCAAAGGGCAAATACCCAGAAGTCCTCCATGTCAACCTGATTCCCTGAGGAACAAGAGCAGCCTGTGGCTCAGAAGGCAGTCCTGTATGTGGGGAAAATGGTTTACTTTAGTCATATAAGTTCACCATAGTCATCCAAATAAGATAGATCAATCATTTATACAATCACATGTCACACTAAGAAGGTCAACAAGAATCACAATGACATGCCCAAAAAACTAATATCACTCATCATACACTCATAGTTACACACACACACACACACACACACACGCACACACGCACACACGCACACACGATCACTGACGATCACTATCACATGTAATGTAATCCTGCGAACGTAAACAACTCCATAAATAACCAAACTATGACAGGACCCATCTATTATTAAACTACAAGACCTATAAGACCGAGTTGTTCATTTTTTCAAAAGCCTTTACAAAACTTTCATCGGCTCATTTTACCTGTCAGAGTTCAGTCCATGCCCTTCCTTCCCGAGGAGTAACTCAAAGGACTGAGCAGCAAGAGTAAACACGCCCATTTATGACTGGAACAAAGTTCACAGAGCAGCGCCTCCTGTGGACAACTGGAGAAGTGCAGACACGTGGCTCATTGTTCATGAGTGTGGGAAAATACAGCTCAAATTTTATTTTCAAATTGTTTCTATAGAGTTTGTGCTTGGCTGAGTTTTTTTTTTTAAATCATAGTTAGTATTTTTGCTGTATTAAGGCCATTCGTACTAAAGAGATTTTTATAAAGATAAAGTGTATTATAATAAAATACAAGAACACAAAATGTCATAATAAAATACAAGAAAATAAAACCAAATCTAAGCTAGTTGGTTCATTCCTGACTTTGGATATATCAGAATCGCAGAATTAATACAAATTCCATTACTGAGGTCAACTTTGTTTCGGTGAAAGCATGTTTAGGTTACACTAATGCATTAACTTGAATGGATTGTGATATAGGGATTTTCAGTTTCTTTTGTCATTTCAGAGCATATTTTAAAAACTCAGCTTACTAGTATATTACTGTATGTATAGTGCTACAAACTTGTTTGACTGCACAACACAGAAAAAACCTTGATGAGGAATGTAGCCACACTCTCTCCCTGTATAAAAGCTTTTTTCTCCCACCTAAGACTAACAAAAGGTCCTGATTATTTTCCAGGTTCAGATATTTCACAGTCTGTTGCACATTACTGTAATAGGAGACTTCAGGGGGTCAGTTAGAGTAATGTCTGTGAGAATGATAACAAGGCTTTGATACTTGGCAAAGATGCATTTGTATGAAGAAAGTGGTCTGTCTATTGCAGTAACATAAAGGGATATACACCGAAATATATGCAATTAAATAATGCAATTCATGTCTGAAAGTGTTTCCTTTCATCAGAACTATGTATCACTTTTACTTATTGAGAAATTGCAATTACCAGTAATTAATTTAGTGTTATTTCTGTTGATCAATTCTGATAATTGCCCAGGCTTGTAATTTCACACCAGATACAGACATTCCAGATGAGTGTTAAAACAGGAGCCAACAACACACTATTTGTCCTCTAATGTTAGGGTGTGCTGCTCCAGTGAGGCTGTGCTTGTTAGTTCTAACATGTGTTATCTTAAAACTTCAACATACACAACAGTTTGTACAATACAGCTTCTGTTGCATGGCGGTTTTATTGGGTCCACATTAGTGTTGCTGATGTAGTAAGGTGGACTGAGATCAATGGTCATTATCTGTGTGGAACAGTGGTTTGCTCAGTTATTTTAAGGGGAGGTCTTCATTCTCATAAATTCTCTCCTCTCTACTCCAAAAATATTCCTGAGGGATTGTTTGGAATTGTTATTAACAACTATATATCTTCAATGCCCTTTAAACTCCACAGTTTACTGAGTTCCCTGCATTGTCTGCCTTTGTGTCTCCCATGCACCACAAAAATGAGGGAATGAATGTGTCATGTCTCAGTAACCACTTAATCACAGATGATTTTGCTCGAGGGATAAATGTTAGACACCTGAAGCAGCAGTATTTTCTGAAAGGGGTTTCAACTTTCAGAGGATACGCCCCAGAAAAAGCCTTTCACTCTGAGCTACATTATGTTGTGATCTACAGGAGCTTTAATGTTCCCTGGAAATAATAAATAATAATTCAATGGGCTATTCTACAGTGCACAACTAACATCAGACATGTTTGTTCACTTTTACAGTGGAACTCAATGGAAGCTGGAAGTAAAGCCATGCATATATTTAAGTGTGAAGGTCTTCTTAGCATCAGCTTCCTTGAATCCACTACAATCCTGCACACTGGAAACAATTCATGGTTGATACAAACTGATGCATGTCAATATAGACATCATTGTTTAAAAGCTACAGAAGCAACAATATTTGACCTTAATTCTAAATAAAACATAAGAACGCATGTGGTTTGACTTTGAGACTGTTTGTTCTTCACGGAATTAAGAGACCTCACACCAAATAATCTAATGTTTAGTATAGTATGCAAAAATGCAGATGAAATATCCTTTTTTTAGGGTTTTGCTATATTTTTCCCAACCTTCCATGCCCCAGACTCTAAAGCACTAAAAGTTATGGAAGTTTCGTTAGTATACAATTAAATTACTGTGCATCTACTAAAGAAACAATGTCAATATTAAGCATTTATTTTAATTTCTGTTTGTAAGTGTTGGTTTCTGATTCTGAATGACAAGTATTTCTTATCATGGCTGATATAAGATATGTAATTGTTTTGACATATGAAACGACTGAGGAATTGTATGTGGGATATTTAGAAATTTTATGAGGCTAATTTGAAAACTTTCGACAAAACTGATATTTCTTGAAAATTTGACTAACACTAATGTAGGCAAAACTATACTTCTCCTTCCTGGCACCCATTTGCTCCAGATTTACTTACTTTACTATAAGTGGCAGTAAATTGCCTCGCGTTAATGATGCGCCGCTGGTGCAGGATTTGGTGCAAGTCTCGACACATGACAGAGCGTGCTGCTTCATCCAGATCAGTGGAGCTTCCTCCTCCTTGCTCCCGCAAAGGAAAGTAGACACTGGCCCCGAGAACACTCCTCCCCTCCCCTCCTCTCCTCTCGCAGAGCTGGAGCTTTCTCCCTCTTCAAACCTCGATCCGGCTCCCAGTCTTGCTCGGTGCTTGTCTGCCTTCGTGAGGGGAGATTTCTGAACGTGTCCATGTCATGACACAGGACAGCGCAGGATCGAAGTGGTCGCCTCTCAAGGCACTGGAACCCCATGTGCACAGGACTCTTTTGCAGTGGTTTGAGTTTGGTTACATGAAATATGCGATGTTTGCAAGAGTGCCCGGTTCTTTTTCTGCTACACTTTGTTTTCATTCTGGCAGCCGGCCACATAGAGCTCTCCGACTCTGGCGGACTCTTCTCCCTGTTTGCAGAACAAGGTCAGTGTGGTGCAGTTGTTATTGAACCTGCACTTCTGTTCATGTATAATGCATTCATCATGACTGTAAAAATGTGCATGGTTTAGTGCACATTAATAACAGTAAGCATTACAGGTACAAATCAATGCATTACAACTGATTTCTATTGTGTTACATTTTATTCTGCAGGTCAGTTGTCAGAGTCAGATCTATCCACTGTTCACCCAGTGAAAACCACCGCTGATGGAGAGTTCCTCTCCCACTCTCTGGCTCACCACTTCAAAGGTGGGCGAGTCAGGCGTGACCTGCGACCCCTTGGTTTGGAGGGACAGGTTTACTACAAGGTCAACTACAAGGGTCGCGCTTTAATGTTTAATTTGACTGCTAACAATCAACTGGTTTCAAGTGGCTACATCCTGGAGAGGAGGAACGGCAGTGCCAACAGCACTGAGCATCGTGGCGCTGACAGGAACTCCTGCTACCTCCTCGGCACAGTGGAAGCCCCTGATGTGTGGGGAACTGCTGCCATCAGCACATGTAAAGGATTGGTAAGGAACCACACTGTCTGACATGCATATCAAGGGAAACAGATTATTTTAAACCTCCATCTCGTTCATCAATTTGAGTCCTATGATCCACTTTAAGAGTCCTTCACCCACATCTACAGTGAAAAATCTAGTTTATTTTGACAGGCAGGTTCTTTAATACACAGGAGAAAGGGGGCATCACTCTGGGGAAGCTGGTATGTGGCTTAGGCACTCATATTCTGTTGAGCATACCCTTCCATCTGACAGTGCCCTGTGTGTTAGTTTGCCCTTCAAAGACTTCCTGACAGTATTTGCAGAACGACTGTGCTGCAGACCCACTGACGGCTACTGCTTCTCGGCCAACCATAAGACCCTTTCTGTCTTCTTTGTCCTCAGATGTTTCCCTCTGTACTTTCTCCCTCACTAATTCACTCTGCAGCCCCCCTTGGACGTGCAGTGTTACTTTGTTCTTTGTTGAGATAGAGCTTCAGTAATAGATTTTGGCAATTTCTTTACAGACTGGAACAATACGGTCTGACAGATGGAGAGACCAGAAATAGGGCCATATGTTTTGTTCAGAGAATCTGTGACTGAACTTTGACTGAAATTTTTTTAATCAAAAAAGAAGTTCAACTACAAAGAAGAGAAAACAGCTGGTCAGCAGATAGACAAAGGAGCAGCTGAGCATATGAAACGTTTTGATTATTAGAAGACATGACCAATTCTGGAGAAATGTATGGTGCTGCACAGACTATGGGTATTTTAGACCTTTAATGTCCAAATAAGAGTTGAAATACACTCTTCCCTATATAGCACCCCAAATTAGATGAGATTGGGAAAAGGGAAGAACTTCCTCCTCGGAAAAAATGGGATGTGTCAGTTTTAGTCATGAAGAAGGCTTTGGTGTTCGTGTTTGATTTTGTCACAGCAGGAATGCCTCTCCTGCAGGGTCTTGCCTCCTCCTCTGTTATGTTTGTGTGGGTTGCTCTGCTTCTTCCTGCCAAATCTTGTAAATGCATATCATTAGAAAAGTATGTTATGTCACTCTAAATTCCAATTATCGACAACCTACCGCATTGAGAGGATTTATATCCGCAATCCTAAATGCTCCAGTGTGTCCCTTCTCTCCAACCTACATGGGAAACCACCATGATGTATTACACTGATTTTCTGCTCTGTAGAAGAAGGATTACTGCAGCTTAAACCACAGAGAGAGACCACTAAACATGAGGCTCGGCCATGCAGATGTGGGAGGGAAACCCTGCCAGCTGCTGTGGAGGTCATTCCCCCCTCAGGAGACAGATAGAGATGGACTGCTTCAAAAAATAGATTCATGATAATCTTTTGTTTATGTTGCACAAGCCTGGAGTTACTTAAGGCTTGTGATAAGGAACACAAAAAAACATGACAAAGGCATATAAATCACTGATCCATGATTATCTGATGACCACTGTTGTCGGTTATGTTGTGTAATCAACTAGAGAAAAAAGGCATTCATCTAATAACTCATTCTTCATTTAATCTTCTAAAAAAAAATCGCAATTGTGACATCTTGAAATGACTTGTTTTGTAATTGTCTTATATGTTCAATCAACTTTTATAAAGGACAAAAAACATCTGCAAATCTACAATTTAAATAAGCCGAGCCAAGCAATTTCTTGACAATTTGCTTGAAAATTGATTGAAATGAGAATGATATTTGCATTGATATAGTAATAGACAAATCTACTTATTCTTTAATCTCAAAAACATGGAGAATTAGTTCAAGATGGCTTCAATAGTGAACTGCTAAGTACCTCTTGCGTTGATCAAAACGATTAAAGTCTCATATTTAAATTGCCCTAGCCTTTGTTGGTGAAGCAAATGACTTAGTGATATGTTTGCAGACTTGTCAGGAAGCAGCTGTGTACATGCCTTTAGTAGCAGGCTGGTTGTCCTGATCTGTCATCTGGCTGTGTTTGGTGGGCTAAACAAAATAATGGCAACCGGTACAGAGCAGGTGAAGGATTATGACTTTTGAAAGCCTCAATATGGGCTTTACAACTTCAATCACAGCACTTAAACTACCACTACTGGTTGAGAAACATTGCCTCAACAAATAGAGCTGTGCTGCAGTGTGCCGTATATACTTTACAGGTGATTATGACCTGACGAAGTTCACCTTTACTATTCTTTGTACATGTCAAACTATGAAGTTGAGAGTCATTTGATGAGGGCCGCTGTTACTTTTTTGTTCCAGAGGGAAAACTTTCAATTCAGGAAAAGACAAAGATTTCTCAGCGTAGTCTTTGGTAATCCCTGAGGCACAGCACAACGATCATGCAAGTTCAGACCCATCGAAGTGGTATTTTCCCCACTTAAATGCATGTTTAGTACCATGCAGAGGAAAAAGGATAACGTCTTTGACCTCTGAGGCGGTAAGAAATTAGCTCACGGGCACAATTATCTTGTGAAGTAAAACAAATTAAACTGTAGGCAGTGAAACCAGTAATTAACAAGAATGAGTTGTAGTGGAATAGATGCACGTTTAGAAAATAATTTTGATTAATCATATTGCAGTAATGAGCATCATCTACCCCCACCTCTTCCTGGGTCCCACTAATCCCTAATGAGGCCACAGGCTGTGTAACAGCAGAGACTTTATTCCAGACACAGTTGGCAAGGACTACAAAACCCACAGAAGCAGGAAACAGAAGTAAAGCAGTTCCACATGGCCATCTATTTGGAACACAGACCTGTGTTATGGTAACCTCCCCTGGCTCTGGCACCTCACACCCCAACACGCTTCCTATAGGTGAGAGGAGAGGGATTCATGGAGAGGAGGGGGAGAAGAGCGGGAGGTGGTGAAAGTGAATGGCAGTCCAATGCAGAATGAGTTGGCAGAGCATTACCATTCAATACAATACAATCCTCTATTTTTAAATGGAAAACAAAGTCCTAGTTGGTATCCTTTGAAGTTGTCTTTGATTGTTGAACACAGACATCACACAGGATCTGTACATGGTCATCTAAGGATCACAAGTAACACCATAACCACACTGCACAAGCAGAGCCTTGTAGCCTTGGGACTGCATTTGGTATGCAGATCATACAGATCACGCAGAGCATTGGTCTGAATGTTTAGATGGGCCTCTCCGTAGCATTCCTTCCTGGTTGCTCTGCACACCACCACCTGCTTCTCGCAGCTCGATTAGAAGTTTAACGCTCAGGAAAACATGTAGGAGACGGCAGGAAGGCACGATAACAGAGAACAACAAGCATCCACCCTTATTTGGATGACAAGTTCTTCTACTATTCGTTTTGGATTGTAGAAAGGATGCAAATGCAAACAATTAATCTTAATCTGGTAGAACGTTTATCCTGGCAAAATGGATTGTATGTATGAGATACAGCGCTACAGAGAAATCTGCTGATTTTCTTCTGCACAAGTCCGTTGGGAAGCTTTCCCAGCTGACCGTATCAGCTTGCATGCTTTGTGCATGAGTCTAGCACAACTCAGGGACCCCTGGCTGCAGGCCACACTTTGAGTCAGTGGAAAACCCTGTTTTAATAATTTGTTTAATCAGGGTTTTTTAAAACAAAGCAAGCTCAGACATAAACTATGGACTTTTGATATTGTTTGCACGTTCCTCTTGTGGTTATTCATTGAACAAACAAGCCAGAGATAGCTTGGTTTCATCCTACAAAGTCTTTCTTATTTGTCAAGGTTCAGTGTAACAGGTGGAGTAATATTGTCTTTCCAAAGGGAATGCCCTTCTAGATGTGTACTTTCTGAACTCTGTGAATAAAGCAATTGGATACTCCAGTCAGAGCTCTGCAGACTTCTGAATACATGTAGTTTAAAAAACGTGTCCCAAGAAACACACATTAAAGTTGTCAGCAGGACCCAGAAAGCTGAACAGTGAGTAACTGCAGCCAGCAGCAGGGTAGACCCCTGAGACCACAACGGGCCAAACTATAAGCACTGTATGAACTTACTTTTCACATCTGCCTTTGGTTTCTATAAAAACACTAAGAAAAGATCCAAGAATAAGATGCAGAATCGTGTTCTAAGAATTCTTTGTGTTGGTATGTTTGAATCAATGTGTGTGCATGTTAAGTCATTTGCTTTTTTTAATTATCTTGGAGAAAATGTGTCTTCTGTCTTTTGCAAGTTGGTTTAGGGAGAGAAGGGAGGGTTCATCTGGGAACAGTCTGGGCTTGTTTGGTAACACACACACACACACACACACACACACACACACACACACACACACACACACACACACACACACACACACACACACACACACACACACACACACACACACACACACACACACACACACACACACACACACACACACACACACACACACACACACACACACACATATACTCACACACAACATAATGATGGGAACTTGCAAACATTTATTTTAAGATAAAACATTCATACATGTGTGTTTACAAGAATGAAATCAAGACATTCGACAGAAGCCTTTTTTGTGTGTTATCGTCTACATCTTGTGTCTCTGTACACCAGCAGAACTCACCGATCAGCTAATGAATAGTCTGCACCAGTAAGAACATGCATGGCATACTTAGGGTAACGTCTTTTGTATAACTGCAGCAGACGGAGAATGTGCCTCGGGGAAGGAGAAAGAATAACATATTCAGATCTGTTGACTAATGATGGATTTCACCCTGATGGAAACTACTGAGGAATGGCTTTTCCACCAGGCTTTACAAGAGAAAGCTCTATCTCTGACTTTTAAATGTGGGAGTTTTTTTAAAAGCTGCAATTTTTGATTCGTTGTTGTTTTGCATGCTAGTTAAGCTGTAACTTTTGTGTTTTCACAGTCTGAAAAAACATGACATTAAAAAGAGACTTAAAGCTGCATTATGCAAGATTTTGGGATCAAATTCATGATTTTTATTTAGCCAAAGGGATTGAAAACTAATCTTGCTCCGCCTAGGTCTACACATTTCTACTCATTGCAACTTCACCTTTGTCATTTTTATTTTCCACAGAGAGGCTTCTTCTCCCTGCCTGAGGGACACTTCTTTATTGAACCAGTCCAGAACTCTGCTGAAGATCCTGTAGGGACGCCAGAGCCTCATGTTGTCTATCCAAGAGTTACAACAGAAAGCCAGAGAACAAAACGCAGTCTTGAGCCCAACGAGACACCCAGCCTCTGTGGAGTTCAAGGTGTGTGTGTGGAACTGCAGATGTTTGTGTTGTTGTACAAAAAGTAGCTTTTTTAAAAATCTTTCTGCGCCTGTGTCAAGCAAGGATAATCCTCAAGTGACCTGCCTTTTTCCCTGTTTTCCACAATTTAGATGCTCTCAGTGACTCTGTCCAAGTGGAGAGGGAGAGGGAGGAGTGGGAGAGGGAGCAGCAGAGCGAGGACCCTCGGCCCCGCTCGCAGCGCTCCGTCAGCAGAGAGCGGTGGGTGGAGACCATGGTGGTGGCGGACGCCAAGCTGATAGAATACCATGGCAGCGATAATGTGGAGTCCTACATCTTCACCATTATGAACATGGTGAGGGGTTAGAATCAGCATTTACTCTTTACATGTGCTTTCACCCATTCTCAGTTTTTGCACAGCTGTTACATTTTAAATACTTTTAGTGCTGAATGAATTCTATGTTGACAGGTGGCAGGGATCTTTCATGATGCCAGTATTGGGAATGCTATCTACGTCATCTTGGTTCGCCTCATTCTACTCCAGGGAGAAGAGGTAACACTTTCCAAGAAATGCTAATATATATATTCTTTCTTCCACAATGCATATATTAAAGTTGGAACAAGAAAGTTCATGCCTATCAATAAAGCATTCCTCAGGTGGGTAGTTATAAGGTGAAGTAAAGTTTGAGACTCCATTTGGCTGTAGTTCAAGCTTCTGAGTATCCAGCTAAAGAAACAAGCTACATTGAACATTAAGTACTCACCTTAACTGACATCAGACTTCCATGTGTCTCTTCGAGTGGGAAAAACTTGATTCTCACTGATCACGAAAACAGTCAAAATCCAGTTTGGCTCAATAAAATACCACACAAAAAACCTTATTTACAGAACTGAATTGGGAAAACATTGAGAAATCTAAATATCTGTTATCACCTGGTTAATGAAATTGAATGTAAATTGATTTGTGGTCCTGCTGGGAATATGCTCATACTAAAGTAGATGAATACCTTAATCTACACATAGTCTAAATTCACTGTAAAATAAGGAAAATAAATGTTTTTCATTATAGTCAAAAATACTCTCATAATCTTCTTAAATGACATGAAAAAAAATCAAAATGATGTCAAATAAGAGCAGAATTTTAGCTTCTAACTCTGCGATTTGTTACAGAAAGATTTGAAGATCGTTCACCATGCAGACACCACTTTGGCCAGTTTTTGTGCCTGGCAGAAAAACCTCAACCCCCAGAGTGACACCCACCCTGCTCATCACGACGTGGCTGTGTTGGTCACTAGGCAAGTGACACACACATAAGCATTTTTATGGCAGCTTTACCAATAGATACGAGAAAATGGATAAATGTTATATTTTGATGTGGGGTTCGTGTTGGCATGTACATCATTTGCCTTTGTCCTCCCCCCCAGGAAAGACATCTGTGCTGGGATGAACCAGCCCTGTGAGACGCTGGGTCTGTCCCACCTGTCCGGGATCTGTCAACCGCACCGCAGCTGCAACATCAATGAGGATTCAGGACTACCTGTCGCCTTCACCGTCGCTCATGAAATGGGCCACAGGTGATTTTTAATTACTGTGTGATGCAATATAAGTATAATGGGCAGAGATGGATAAAATACACACATCTTTTACTCAAGTAGAAGTACAGATACGTATGTATAGAAATACTCTGGTAAAAGAAGAAGTACTGACTAAACTTCTTTACTCAAGTAAAAGTAAAGAAGTATGGGCTTCGAAATGTATTTAAGTAAAAAATACCCATAGCTACCATCTGTTTTATAGAGTAACTGACCTCACTTTATATTAATAGAACAATAATGTCATTGAGCTAATGAATGTTTCGATGCTGATCTGCAAATTTACAAAGTTTTCATTGGTCCCTCTTCTTTAGAGAAGACCAGGAAGTGAAGGATACACGGATCGTGTTAAAATCAATAGGCACGCAATGACAAGTATAAAGTATATAAAGTACAGGTATTTGTGTTAAAAATGTAAGAAGTAAAAATAAAAAAGTTGTAAGAAAAATAAGTAGTGGAGTAAAGTACTGATACCAGAAAAATGTACTTAAGTGCAGTAACAGAGTATTTGTACTCCACTACTTCCCACCTCTGATAATGGGCGATGTGACAAAGACAGAATATCGTTTGTATGATGGTTACCATAGAGCGATACACAGTTGCGTTATCAAATATCCTAGCTTCATTACATTTGCTTATAAGTGAATGGGCTGGATAGTATCTGGTAACCAGACCGTGGTTAAAAAAAGATTACCTGAGAATGATGTGAGGTGACTTTAGTAACCGTGAAAGTAAATGTAAATGTTTTACATGTTTATGTTTTTATGTTTTATGTCTTGTCCTTGTATGTTTCTTTGTAAAGTGACCTTGAGGTTATGAAAGGCGCTATATAAATTCAAGTTATTATTATTATTATTAAAGAACATTTTATTTTGTTTGCCTCTTAAGATAACTGCAGCCACCTCCCCAATGTTGAATCACATGAAGATATTCAACATTAGTTTCCCCTGACTTATACAAAGAGCACCTTCCTTTGAACCTTGATCAAACCGCCTTGTGAGTTTTCAGACATGAAATACACACATGCCAACGCATTTATTGTGAACCCAATAGCAGGACAAATTTCGTCATCTTTTCAGACAGGTTTTTGGATGATTACCATCATCTGTGTTGTTGTTCTTTGGCTCCAGGTCAAATGTCTGACTATTATGTAAACCTACACACTATCTGTCTGAATGAACATCTTTGCTATTGTGAAAGCACAATTTGTTAACTGTTAAACTGATGTCAAAACATTATTCGTTTTTTTGTGTTTTTATGTTACAAATCCTACATTTTGTACAACTCTTCACAGTATTCTGTTTTCTTAAGAACTTCACTGCTTTGTACTCCCAGGTAATGATGTAGGACATGCACAAACAAAAGGGATCTAAGACTTTGGAGTGGATTTCAAATAAGAGGATTGACGCTGTAGAGATTTCATTAAGATAAAGATGTTTTTTCAGAGGTTCAATCAGTATTTGCAGGTCCAAGAGCTGAAGGCAATCCTGGTGAAACATGTTCTCTTTTGTTAGGATAATAACATAATTGGTCTTGCTGGTTGTGTTTGAACACAGCTTTGGAATCCATCATGACGGTCAGGGGAATGACTGCGAGCTGGAGGGGAGGCACCCGTTCATCATGTCCAGACAGCTGATGTACGACAGCTCGCCTCTCACCTGGTCCTCCTGCTCCAAAGACTACATCACACGCTTCCTCGAGTAAGGCTGCATTCATACTTTTATTCTGAAGCTATGGATCATAACATGATTCTCTTACTGTTCACACTGTTTTTTCCAAGTGGTCTAGAAATTGTGTGAATTTCCAGGGCTGTGAAATCATTTTTTGAATTACAGTCATTCCAAACAAGCAGTGACTCTTAATATTAAAGTGAAAATGCTGGTGCAGATTTGAATGGAGGGGGTGAAAATTATCGAAAAAAACCCTGCAATGGTTGAACAAAAATGCAGTTATAAAGACATTCATGTGTAGCAAACCATGACAATCTCAATTTATAGGGGGCAACAAAGATCTTACATGCCAATATGCTGTACAAGCACAATTCATTTGCAGCCAGAAAATCCAACAATAATGAAAGAAAAGCAAGAGGAGCCTCAGGGAACATAAGAGGGCCAGTCACACTTACACAAATAAGTAAAGGAGTTTGCCTTGACTCTGATTATTTTCTGTCAACTGTGAATTTAAGAATTCCTTTCTGACAACAAAAATTTGACTTGGAGCAAATTCAAAAGAGTTTGTTGAACTCTGACCCACTAACTATGTGAATCAGCCTGTAGAATATTTACCATTTGGCAAATCATTTTCTCAGACTTTAGTATTTTCCCATCACCCTATTTGATAGGATTCTGTGCTAGGACACTGTAAATTGCAGTACAAAAGCAAATATATGTTTGTTCACTTGGTTGTTGACACAAGTTTTTATAATTGTTTTAAATGTTACTAAAGTTAAAACGCATACTAGTACCCACAAGTATGAACTTCACTCGAACAAACTCTCCATACTCCTCTTAAGTCCCTTGCACCTGGGGAGAGCTCATATGTGAATGGGAGCAGGGAAATCTGTACCACTTGTTTCCCACCTCCAGGCAAAGTAACATGGGTGGAAGTGCCGTTACAGCAGTGTTGTGGAAAAATAATCAACATTACAGGGAAAAATCAAAAGGGTTAACTACTGTAGGCCTGACCAAAGAAGCTTGAACCAATCACAATATTTCAGAGATGAAGTACTTATTCACAGATTAGCATTTACACCAATGCTGAGGCCATTAAAAAGAACTCCTCACAAGCCATGTTCCTTAAATATTAAGCAAAAGTACATCCAGCCCTGCCCCATCTTCTTCTTCTGTTGAATTTGTATGGTAGTCAATGTGTGAATTGTGAAAATCGTTAGTGTTTCCTGAAAGGTTATCCCAGTAACTTACTGAGAACTATTTGTGAAAGAGTCATTATTCTGTTGACCTTTCAAGCATTCTCTGTCAGGCATCTCTCTCAGCACCACACCATGTTCCCCTTTCTCTCTTTCAAAGGTCACACATTCTTTACCTTTTTTGTGTTTGTCTTAGTCGTGGCTGGGGTTTCTGTCTGGATGACCGTCCTTCTAAGAGAGACCTAACCACCCCGCTGGCTCGCCTCGGTGTCCGCTACACCACACACCACCAGTGCCAACTCCAGTACGGCCCGAACGCAACCTTCTGCCATGAGGTCGATGTGAGTGTCTATCATCCTGAATCCAAGACTTAAAACGTTAGGAATCCATTCAAATATAATCCTTTTCTCATTGTTTACGGATTACATCTTTCTTTCAGAACATTTGCCAGATTCTTTGGTGTTCAGTGAACGGATCCTGTCGCTCCAAACTGGACTCGCCTATAGATGGCACCCGCTGTGGACCGGAGAAGGTGGGAGGTGTCATTTGGCTTTGTCGTGTTAGAGTGTGAATTTCATTAGCCTGGGGAATGAAGATGGTTGGGATATAAGGCTTGTACTGATGCAAAGTACTTAAAGTGTCATCTTACAGGTGTTATTTGTGTGATTTTCTCCTACAGTGGTGTATCTCAGGAGAGTGTGTGATTGTGGGTAAACTCCCAGAGAAGGTGAATGGAGGCTGGGGACAGTGGACGAAATGGTCTCACTGCTCCAGGACCTGCGGGACTGGAGTTCAGTCAGCAGAGAGGGAGTGTAACAACCCCAAGTAAGAGCTGATTTTAAATCTGCCATTGAAGTATTTCAGGCAATACTTTTTTTTTTTATATATACCTGCCATAAACCTGTTTATCTTCCAATGGCAAGTCTAACACAATTCATGTTTTCTTTCTTTAAAATGGTTGATTGAAATGATGCTACCGAACAAAAAAGAAGCCAATAAATAGAATGAAAAATAGTTGGACAAAGGCATTTTGTTAGCCTCCTCTAAAAGCAGAAAACTCTATTGTTCCAACTTTAAATTTTTAAAACAAAATCCCTGATGGCTCCTCTACACTTGCATAAAACCTCACAAGAATCATACACAACAGACGGTCTTGCATCTTAATTAAAACCACACCATCTACAAATGTTTCTGTCATGTCAATGTATGCAATAATTCTTCTCCAGTCTCACCTGTCATGTCTCACTTCACTAAATTCAAAAAGAAAACAAAGTCTTTCTCTTGTTTTTTTCTCCAGACCAGAGTTTGGTGGCAAGTACTGCACCGGGGAAAGGAAACGTTATCGGACCTGTAACACAAAGCTGTGTCAGAATAATGAACCAAGCTTTCGAGAGATGCTGTGCAGCGAGTTTGACACTGTGCCTTACCACAATGAGCTCTACCAGTGGATCCCTGTGTCCAACCCAAGTGAGTGATCAAAGCCTCAAATATAAAGATACATTTAGATACTACAGAAAGACAGACACACACTTGTAGCCCTCTTTTCATATCACATCAATCTGAAGCTGCGATTATGTATGTCACCCAACAGGTGGCAGCATTTACACTAAAAAGCAATGGCAGCACACATACTGCAGTTACTGTAATGTCCTTGCTAAAGTCTGCAAGCCTTTTTTTGCTTTATATCAATTCCCAAAGGTTTTTTGTTCAATAGAAAAAAGAGCTCCAAAATGTCTTGACATCATGATGAAACCTTTTTAAGTATGCCTTGTTACTGATAATCAGGCATGACAATACTAGACACTCAATAGAATAAAGCTACTTTATTCTCTGCTTTTCCCCACCCTTCAACCATCTTCAGTAACCCCCTGTGAGCTGCACTGTCGACCAGTCGTTGAGTATTTTACGGAGAAGATGCTGGACACTGTGACAGATGGGACTCCGTGCTTCATGAACAACAAGTCCAGAAACATCTGCGTCAACGGAGTGTGCAAGGTATTGTGGCTGGGTAAGAGAAAGGGGGGGGGGGGGCGGGGGGGGGGTTGATAGTGGAGCAGGATAGGAGTTTTGGTTTAACATCAGTATAAGTGAGTGAGAAGCTTTTCTGTGCAAACTCTCAAATTATGTGACCCTGTTCTGTGTCTGTATATTTGTGTTTGTGTGTGTGTGTATGTATGTGTGTGTGTGTGTGTGTGTGTGTGTGTGTGTGTGTGTGTGTGTGTGTGTGTGTGTGTGTGTGTGTGTGTGTGTGTGTGTGTGTGTGTGTGTGTGTGTGTGTGTGTGTGTGTGTGTGTGTGTGTGTGTGTGTGTGTGAAGGCGGTAGGCTGTGACTATGGCATTGACTCAAACGCTGTGGAGGATCGCTGCGGGGTCTGTTTGGGTGACGGCACAAGCTGTGAGAAGGTCTACAAGTCGTTTGATGAAGAAGAAGGCTTTGGTAAGTTTGACACGATTAATTTTTGAGCAAATTGAATTATCCAGACCTAAGATTTAATGAGGAGGATCTTTGATATACCCACCAGACGAGTGTGATATAGCAGAATTTTAATTTATGTCTACAGGCAGAAAGTCATTTCAGGACAGTTCATTAGCATTACTCCAATGTTTTGTGCTGCTGTTGTCATGGCAGCCTTCTTGTCCACAAGGTGCAGCTGTTTGTCCTGCTGGTGTTTGTGTGTGTGTGCGAGTGTGTGTCTTCAGGCCCATGCTTTTGTTCAGCTAAATCGTATCTATATCTGACATATCTTTGGCTAATTAAAAAAAAAGTATAACTCACATGCAGAGTCAACACACGGCAAAATTAATCGAGAAAGAGTCTCTAAAACAATTAAAAAAAGTTCTTCCTTCTTTGCCTCTCTTTCTCTCTGCCTGTGTGTTTGCCCCGCACAGCGTCCTTTCCAGATAACCAGCCCAGATGTGTAAGACTTCAAAAGGCTTAGACCCGGGGAAAACCTCCCCCTCCTTTGCACAAACACAGAAACACACACACCTTCCCACAAACATCATTAAACTCCAGAGACCAACTCATAGCTGCTTTCGTCCTCCCCCATCCAGCCCCCCATCCACACACAATAAAAAACAGAGACAAGGCAGTGCCCCCCACGCCGAATACGCACACGTACACTCACACACACTCACACACACACACACACACACACACACACACACACACACACACACACACACACACACACACACACACACACACACACACACACACACACACACACACACACACACACACACACACACACACACACACACACACACACACACACACACACACACACACACACACACATGCCAACCACCCCCACAGACTTAGCCCACCCTCTATTAAAGATCAGAGAGAAACTGTCTGGTAGTCTGGATGTGAGTGTGGCAGCAGCCATGGTGGGCCATCCATTACCTCGCGGTGACTCTGACTCCCCTTTCCACTCTCCCAGGGTACATGGATGTGGGTGTGATACCTGAGGGGGCGCGGGACATCCTGGTAAAGGAAGTGGAGGAAGCAGGTAACTTCCTGGTTCTGAAGACCGAGACCTCTGAGGAGTATCTTCTCAATGGCAACTTTATCATCCAGTGGAATGGGGAGTACCAGGCCGGCGGGACGACATTCTACTACGAACGCAGCGGGAACATGGAGAACCTCACGGCGCCTGGACCCACCTCACATCCCGTCATGCTGCAGGTAGGGTCAATCTGAGTGAAGGGTCTTTGTTTTTTGTAGTTTTTAAAAATGTTTGTATTTGAGAGGTATATAGCATTAATCAGAAATCCACATTGTAACTCAGTGTCTTTTGAGGGTGGTTTCAACCAATCAGGGATAGAGAAAGGGACTTAGAGGATAGCCAACCATTCAGAGCATGCACATGTTGCATGTTTTCCAAATGAGCCTAAACATATCTGCGTGAAGGATTAGATCACAATAAATACAGACATTATATAAGCAATTGTTCTCAAAAATACTCAAAGACACCAGATACTAAAATGAAATTGAAGGGGAATTGAACATTTGTTTGTGTGTCCAATATTTCATGTTGAAATCATACTCTACATTAAAATTCATGTGGCTGTCCAGTTGCTGTTCCAGGAGAAAAACCCAGGTATAAAGTACGAGTACATCATCAAGAAGACAAAAGGGACAGGAAATGAGGTCATCGAACCCATCTACAGGTGGAGGCACGGGGCATGGACTGACTGCAGCACCACCTGTGGCTTAGGTTGGTGTTGCATTAGACAAAAGGGATCGTCATTCTAAACATTTGTGATGGTAAATAATTTCAGT
Organism: Notothenia rossii; assembly: GCF_949606895.1. NCBI lineage: Eukaryota > Metazoa > Chordata > Actinopteri > Perciformes > Nototheniidae > Notothenia > Notothenia rossii. The sequence goes on from NC_136909.1 coordinate 25,634,180, forward strand.
GACATTTAAGTAACGGCCTGGTCATTCCACTTTCTGTATTCCTGGCTGCTTTAGGTCAGCAGCACCAGCCTGTGCGGTGCTTTGAGTTGGACGTGGGTGTAGTGGATGAGTCTCTGTGTGACCCGGCCAGCCGTCTGGAAGACAGAATCCGAAAATGCAAGATTATGGATTGTCCTGCAAGGTCCTCACTCTCAAATGCTCTTTCACTGTTTTTCAGTCACTGTCAGTATATTTTGACTTGGAAACGTATTGGCTATCGAACTTCAATACTGTTTTTGTTAACAACTAAAATGTGTTTGTAGAACATATTTAAAAATGCCAAGTAACGACAGTCGTTACTTGGCATCTATGGCCTGGACAGATTTATAGTCTTGTTTACTGAAATAGTTTGTGATTTGTGTGCATTGGGCTAGTTTTATCTTGCATGGTTCATTGTGTTTTGAGAGCATATCAAATGTTGTAAGTTGTTGTATGGAAAAAAATGTGGTTGTGTAGAAAAACATATGTTTTCCTTAAAGCAATGTATTCCAAAATGCATGGTTTTGGTTTCAGAACCAAAAGTCAGATTTTATTGGCAATAGTATCAAACATTTAGAAATGATAAGCAGCCCTCTTCATTGTCAGAAGATGACACAATCATCTACTTGCCATCTGCTCCCCATTTATTTTTAAAAGACAATCAAATCTCATCTTTCTGGTTTATTCACCCTAATTCTCTGTCCATCCCCTCTTTCCCAGGTGGTGGGTGGGCGGCTGGCAGCAGTGTACATCCACCTGTGGATCTGATGGGGTACGGCAGCGAACGGTGCTCTGTGTTCGGACAGTCTCAGGGGAGGAAAGGGTGCTCCACCCTGCCGAGTGCAAGCATCTCCTAAAACCCAAACCTGTGGTGCCGTGCAACAGAGATGTACCCTGTGGTCTGAACTGGGTTGTCAGCAACTGGGAAGAGGTAGGGTCATTTTTTTAACCGATGATTTCTTTTTTATATTACTGCCTTTTCTGAGTTAATGTATCATTTGTGTTGTTCCTTCTCTGCAGTGCCCAGTCACATGTGGAGGCAGTGTTCGATCACGTTCAGTCGTATGTGCACCAAAGAAGACCTGCGACCTCTCAACTAAACCTCGGACCAGATCACTGTGTGCCCTACAGAGTTGCCCTAACTCAGGTCTTCGTAGACGCCCCGGCCCTCCTCCTAAATATCGACAATTGTACCCTCCTAAGAGCAGCCCCACCAACCTCTCCACGCCCACGCCTACCTGGACTCCCCCGAGCACCATGGCCACATCTGCACCCACAGCTGCTGTCACTGTGAGGAAAAAAACAACCACCAAAGAAGCTACAACAGCTTTCATCCCTACCACCGCTTCCCCTCTAACCCCTCAAACCACAATCCCTGAAATCATAGACACAGATGATTATGAGCCCAATGTTCAAATGAGAAAAAATGAGGATAAGAGAGGGAAAGTCTTCCCATCTAAAGTCAATTCTGCTGAAAAGGACATAAAAACTAAAGGCATTGTAAAGGTAAAAGTTCAGGAGGAGGGAGAGGAGGGCAGTACACCAAATGTGGGGATGTATACTCCAGGATATGATTATGCTGTTGATGATAGGACAACAGAGGAGGAGGGTATTATTGACCTGGATGTTTCCACATCTACACCCCTGAGAAATCCTCTTAAATCAACCACACCAACACTACATATCCTTATTACACCCACTTTACAAACAAATCCGCCTGCCGTGCACACAACCAAAGCACCCACCACCTACCCCGCCCCACACACCAGTACTGAATCATGGGCAAAGACCACTCAACACTATCCCTTCTCAGATCAACACACAACCTCTCGTATTAACCCACACAGCCCCTGGACACGCAGGGTTCCCCTCACCACTCCCAGATATCACACAGTACCATCAAAATCTGGTTTCAACATAACACAAGCGTCTTCCACAACTAGAAGAAAACCTTTCACCACTGCAGCAACCCCCAAGTCTACAGTGAAGATCATTAAACAAAAGAAGCCTGCAGTGACACCAAGGAAAACCAGTTCTACCACTCGTCCTAAAAATCCCTCTTCCTCGTCTAAAGGAAGTCGCACCAAGAACAAAAACCAGCGACCAGAAGATCCCACAAGCAGCTCCGTCAGTGACAAAAGCAAGCAGATGGCAAGAGAGCCAGTCAGCATGGATATGTTCTGGGTCGTAGGAAACTGGAGCGAGGTGGGTACAGATGTTTTATGCCCATATTATCTTTCATTATTAAGAATCAGACAAGAAAATGGACTTGTTTTCCAAAGAAATCACATTAATGCTGGCCATATTATAAGATAAATCTTAATTTTTTGAGATGCTCCTTCCATAAATACCATGACTCTTATAAAGTGAAAAGCTTTGAAAAACCTGAAGTTTACCACATGCTGTGGCATATGATGCAGACAGATGTAAACATTGTTGTATGTGTGACGTTTTTTAATTGTCAATCGACTGTAGTCATCACTCTTTTTTTTCTGAATGTTTGGCCTTGGTAAACATTCACTTGCAAAGCTAGGAGAGACCGTAAAAAACAGTGTCACGCACACAACTGAATTAAAGTCTGTTCTGTAAGCTCTATCTACCTTCTCTGGAGGTCAACCAATGCTGGGTGATGGAAAAGGGTCACTAATGTGCCACACATATGATTTAGTCAAAAAATGTCACCACAGAAATCCAGTCCGTACTGCTGCTAATGCAAGCGCTCTCCTCAGTGGACAATAGGCTGTGATGTTGTGTTACCTCCTTCAGCAATCAATAGTGACTTACCTCGTATTTCATTTAATATCTTCAAGTTTGTCGGTCAAGTAAAAGTAATTTTCAAAGGCTTCTTCGTGGTAGGAAATCAAATGATGTATGATTTAGAACATGGTTATGGGATGATCTTTTATCAGGAAGAAACAGGCCCAAAATGCACAGAAAGAGATTTTTTAAATTTCTGGTTGTTATTTTATTAAGATTTGCTAAATATTTTCTTTTCAATATTATTGCCTCACATGTCTCTTTTAAAAATGTGTCCATCAAAGTATTCACATAAACCCAAGGCAAGTTCTAATAAGAACACGTTCCTCAGTGTTCAACAACATGTGGGATTGGAGCAATATGGAGGACAGTAACATGCAGCTCCCAGAATGATGAGGACTGTGCCAGCAAGAAGAGACCTGAGCCCGCGCGCACGTGTCACCTGCAGCCCTGTGCCACCTGGCAAAGTGGCAGCTGGAGCAAGGTGAGTAACGTTAGATTTCCTCCAGTCACCGAATCCGAGAACTTTAGTCAATACTTAATCATCTGTTACTTTTCCAAATGATGAAATGGGTTTGTTGAGTTCTCAAGTTCCAGGTCTTTCTAAGGCATTCATTTTCACCATGATGTTCTCCACAGTGTCCTGAAAACTGTGCATTGGTGGGAAGGAGGTACCGTGAAGTCCAGTGTATGGATTCTCAGAGTAAACGTCCCCTCAGACCTTTCCACTGTCAAGCTGTGTCCAGCAGACCCCTCAGCACCCTGACCTGCCCCCACAAGCCCTGTATGACCTGGAGCACATCACCCTGGGGACCGGTAGGACCATTTTACACATCCAATCTCTTTATGTTACAATTAAGCAAACTTTTTTTCACTAGGTTTTTAAAAAAAAAGGAATATCCATGTTTATCTATTTTTCAATAATAATCAAAGAGTTTTGATTTTATTTTCCAAGATTTGAAAGTATACAGACTTAAGGTAGATGCAGATATCTTCATAATTTGAGAGAACAAACCATTCATGTTTTTTCTAGAAACCATTTTCACTAAAGGCCATAACTAATGTTCACATGATGTAGCCCCTACTAAATGAATAACATTATCAACTTAGTTTAAAGTGTATAACAAAACAAGTCAAATTCAATCAAATATTACATTGAGGATTTAGGGTATTCTAGTGGCGTTGTCACAGCCAAATGTGTGAGTATTGTCACATTTATTTCCCAAAATATATGGATTTTACAATTACGCACCTTCCTTATATCCCTGTGTTTTCCTCAGTGCTCTGGCAGCTGTGATGAAGGTGTCCATGAACGGCTGGTGTACTGTCCTGAGCCTCATCGCTGCAGCACCACACTGAAGCCAAACAGCACACAGCCCTGCAGTCTAAAGCCCTGCACCGACTGGAGGGCCGAGGACTGGGAGGAGGTCAGGCTCACATCATCAATATTTACCCAGAGCAATGAGGGCATTTCAAAATGTTGTTCATAAAAACATGTCTGGCAGTTTAATATTCCTAGAAGTGGACCTGATGACCATGATTATCATTTTTTGTGTGTCTTTGCAGTGCTCTGTGAGCTGTGGTGGGGGTCAGCAGCAGCGTGAAGTCAACTGTTTGAGTGAGCAGGATATGGCCGTCATGCCCAACAGCCTCTGTGAGAAGATATCCAAACCAGAAACACTCAGGAAGTGCAATATGCAGGAATGCAAGACCAACACAGGTTTGTACGCAACGATCAGTCTGTCTAGTAGCCTAGCAGGGCCACTATGGGCACACTTATTTGTAACTAACCTCACCCTAAATCACCTTAAATAAAAATAAATATGACCTGTCCTGCAGTGTTTCATGGCCTTTGACGTCTGTCTCATGTTCCTTCTTGCAGGTGCAGTTTGCAGGAAAAACACCATGACCTCTCGCTTCTGTGACAAGCTGAGGCTGCTGGGTCGCTGCTCCCTCAGGTCCATCCAAAGACAGTGTTGTGTCACCTGTCGGCCTTAGCCAGTGTTACACACCCACATATGTATCAAAATCAACACATCCGGACTACAGTCACACTTACTGTACTGTCTTGCTACACTGATATATAACCATTCCATCAACAGTTTGACACGTCCAAACCAAATAGCATCAACGAGCACACGTTAATCAGCACAAATAAAACCTGGATCGACTCACATTTTATATCGTGATAAGTACATAAAGAAATGTATATAGTGAGCAAGAGAACAAGCCAAAAACACTGATGAGGAATGAATCTAGGGACAAATCTCAGAGCTTAATGTTAATAGATTAATGTTGAGGTGAGCAGAAATGCTTATTGTGATTCAAATATTTCTGCTGTCAATATTTATTTTGTTACATTTTTTTTTATGAATTAACAGCCACATTTGGATTTGGACGGATTTTTAAGGACAGTGTTCAAAATATACCATAACTTAAAAAGTATTTACTTGTTCAAAGTACAATAATTCAGTAGAAACATACTGAAAAAAAAAACATGAAAGTAAATCAAATGAGTAATTTAGTAGAAAACCACAATTCAAGTTCAAGCGTTACTCCTACACAACTGTGATACATGTGCCTTTATAATCAAGGAGCTGATGATTCACAACTATACACTAAAGTTACCAGTTATATTTTTATTATAATGGTAACAGGTAAAAAGAGAATGTAAATAACGTTTTTTTTAGACTTCTAATTGTTCAATTGTTAATAGCAATAATTAACTGTATTTTTTCTTTTATATTTTTCTTTTTTCTGCTTGAATTGTGGTTTCATCCTCAGAGTTGGCACTGTGTGTTTACATTTTCCTGGGTACAAGTTCCTGTTTTAATCATTTTTTGTTACGATTGTCAATGATAATTAAAACCTGTGTTGCTCCTCCTCCTAGTGTGAGATTGACCAATGAGAAAGAGGTGCTGCAGGCCATCCCTCTCAGGTCCCTTCTTTGTTTGTATGATGTTGCACAGGCATTACCATTGTCATGCATATGGTACGTCACCTTGACTAATTTTTACCTTATGTTTTCTATAATAAATGTGACAATAAAACATGAATTGTTTTGGGTTTTTTCCCCTGATTTTCTACATTTAAAGCAACGTATGTAAACATTCAATTTTAGCCTGTAACTTTTGACTGCAAATATTGTGTCACCTGGCCAAATAGCTGACAGCATAGTATCATAACATCATATAAAGGAAGGAGTCAGATTGGTTTGTTAACAACTTCGCAAGCAGCAATAACAATAGCCATGCAATAGGCCTGTTTTGGATGTGCTCTGCATTAGTGTAGGCTATTACTGTTTGGTATGATGCAGTCAAGCTACTCTGGGGGATTTAAATCCAACCGATTATTTATATATATTATTAATAATCCTATTCAAATCTGTAACATGGAACTTCCTGGAGAAAGAAGAAGTTGATGATTACGCATGAGGCACAAGCATTGCTGGAATACCATAGTATGAATAACCCTTCTTTGCATCAGCGTCTTCTGCTTTCTGACCTTTCATGTCAGCAAGGTCATTCTCGTCTGAGAGTGCCAGATGCTGCTGGATGTGTAACACCAGAATCGGCAGCAGCGGGCTCTGTTTCAGGGATCGGGTTCAGCTGGCCCAGATTTCCCAGGATCCTCTGTGCCAGATAACTTGACACGGACGGACACTGCCCCGATGCATGCCTCGTTCTGCTATCATTCGAGCCAGAGACCAAGAGTTAGTCAGCTGTAATGGAAGGAGTAACACGATACTAGGTCAATGTAGCTCATGTCCTAAAAACCAGCAGTGTGTGTGTGTGTGGGGGGGGGGCTGTGTGTGTTTGTATGTGTGTGTAATGCGTGTTATCATGACGAAGCAAACCATCAAGTTGTATTACATAACATCTCTCATGCTGTGACATCATTGTGTGTTGCTTTATTTGTAGAATTGCACACTTCAGAAAGAAGCTATTTCGATTTTAAACTCATAAGGAAATGCATGGGTAATATAAAATATCAGATTATGATTTAACTGTGTATTTACTCTTCATAGAAAATGTATTTCAATGCTTATTTATGATTTGAAAGGTCCCACAAGGGCTTTAGACATCTTAGTAAATGACCTAACGGAATCATTTAGGATTAACAGAAGACATAGATCTGAGCGATCCAACAAAAAGTCAATTAGCAAGCCTTGTGGATGAAAAAATAAAAATGCTAGCTTTATTTATATCGATATATCTAAAAACAAAACATGCTTTAATTGCAGATGTCAGTGACTTATCTGGCACAGCTCAATTCCAGCTGTAAAAAACAACAACAACGTAAGTGGTTAGTGTTTGGTTGTTCTCTGAAAATGGCAATAATTGTCGTAAAATTACTTTTAACAGCTCAAGCAACGCACTGCATGTGTTTTTCTGCCAAACAATTGTGGTTTTGGATTCGATGTTTGAGTGTTTACTTAATTGTTTGTAGATTTTCCAGACTTTCTCTGCACTACGCAGTAGCAAACTGATGTTGGCTCCACAGGTTTACTGCCTATTATAGTAATGGTGAAAGTATGCCTGATTGGCAGGTAAGTGGTAAATACAAAATGTCACTGTTAAGTGGGCACAAATGTATTAGATATTCGTCATTAGGGATGGGCAGTTTGCATACAATGTCCCACTATGTTACTTTGTATTATTATATCAATATGTATTAAAAAAGGGATACAAATTCACAGACTATTAGAATATTAGAAAACTAACTATTTCCATAAACTTTGCAACAATGCTAATATAAAGCACTAAAATATATTTTAAAAGCTGATTGGTAACTTTGTCAAAAAATGTACGGAAGGTTGACAAATATTTATTTATCTTAGTACTAGGAGAGTGCATATTATCTTATTGTCTGTCATTCTACTCATTATAATACAAAGTTTGCCTGTAAAATGTGACCACGTGTTGCCCGAGAAGACATAGGACAGTTGGAGAGCCGCAGTTGATCCAGTGACTGAGCTGTAAGTAAATTCCTCTGCCCTGCTGAAACTGATACTCAGCAGAGGAGGATGATGTTGGTGCCTGTTCAGGAGGGGGAAGATAACATGACGAACATCAAATTATAACAGTAAAGCAGGAAAAGCAACCTCATCTTGGAGGTTACCAGACACTCCCCAACACATCGGCCAGGAACACATTAAATATTTACATTTGATGACCAACAGAAGAAAAGAAAAAAAAGGCCCCGAGCTTGAGCCAAGCATCTGTTTGCATGTTGTGTCTTTGCAACATGAGGTAACACATTTTTCTGTGATCAATGAAAAGCTTTAAAGTACCATTAAAGGATAATGTTACTTTAATCTGCCAGTTAAGCCCAAATCCCAGTGTAAACGCAGATAGGGGCTGGAGGAAGCAGGCAGTGGAATGTAATCCGTGCACCGACTGGCTGTTGGTTTGTAGGAAGAAGTCAGGTCTGGTGGCTCTCATCTGGACTCCATCAGGCTGCATGTCCCCGGGCGGTGAGACTGGCATCCCTGTACCGGGCCTGTTCCTTTATTAAAGCCTCGGCCTCCTCTGACCCAGCACACACACAGAGCGAGCCCCCGGGGAACACAGACAGACACACACATGGTTCCCATAGGTCAGTTAGGTTGTTTGTGAGATGTGCGTTTGACTCCCTCGTGGCCACATATGGATTTGAGTTTAGGTACATCGGAGTGAGGGGCTTTGCTGTGTAAAACATCTGCTTAATGATAGTGTACCAAAAGGGAGGGGCAATTATGCTCACAAGGAGGCCAAGCTAAATCAGAGACACATGACATGAATAAGGCACATTTCTACAGTATGACTGGCTAATGTGACATAGTATGTAACAGAAAAACAGATTGCATGGTACTCAGGGCTCGATCCACCTGCTAAAGGATCCGCATTAAGCAAACTCAAGAGGCCAAAATGTAGCTTCAGGAAGAAACCCAAACTAAGTTGGATATGGATTAAATTGGTATGTTACACTTCAATCTCACGTCTAAGACTGATTCAACCCAATAACATTGTTGCTCTAACCTTTTGAGGTCAAGCATGTTGTTATCAAGAAAATAAAATCATTAGACACAGGAAGTGATGCATTTAAAGCCGGCGGGCGACAACAGTTCAAACAGAACCAACTGCGTAGTTTGCATGAGCAACAAGGCCATCATGGCTTTTACAGGAAGATAAAGTAACGAGAGCCAAAGAGGGCAAGATTGTACCAAGATAAACCACAGTTGGTAGGTTCTGTGATAGAAATAATGTATGATTTAATAATTATAAAAGACAAGAACAAAGCTGATACATTAGCAACTGTCTGCTTGTTTGTTTTTCCTTGATCCTAACTTGTTCCTGTTTGAACTCAAATACAAATGTAAATGTATTCACATAATTATTGAGTTAAAGGCAGCACTGAATACAACTAAAACAACACTTGATGCTTTCTTTACTTTATAAAAATAAATGCAGAAAAATAAGAGTTTGCTTTTGACAAGCTAACTTACATGAAACGCTAAAAGTACAAAAGAGAATCTTTCCATGTGTTTCCCCTCGATTCCTTTTTCTTTTTGGCATTTTGTACTGCGTGAAATCAAATCTCTGCTGACGCATATACATTTCCAGTATTCAAGTTTTCATTGCCTTTATTGTAATTATGTTCTGTTTTTGAGAATAGCGTAATAACCCAGCTAGAGCCACAGCCTGTAGGGAGGGATCAGAAGCACATTTGTCTGTTCTATTGCCTATTGTTTTGAACTTTGAAATGCAATTCAGGGATAGATCTATAAAGATACACTAAATGCAAAAGCTGTAGAGCAGGGAAGAGATGAGACCATCTCCAGACCCTGCAAATCTCACTTATATTGCATTTAGGAGATAAAACACAGGCACGGTTACGTTTATAAAGAATTTGCTCCTTGGCCTCTAAAGAAATCCTGCAAATCATTGCAGGCCCACATCCCTCTGAGGCACCTACAGAGGACATTACTGTCTTAGTGGAAAGAACAGTAAGAGCTGACTCTTCAGTCTCTGATCCCTTATCTGAGAATCTGACCATGCCTCCAATGTGAAATCATTTAGTGGGAATGCTGACACAGCATTCCAACTATCTGTTATGCTACGCACGAAATTCTTTATTATTCCGCCGGATTATTTTGCACCTCTTCTTCTCCCACATTCCACATCACAGAAACTCTGTTCAAACATCAAAACGTTCAGCTCAGTCGGCGAATCGATGGCTATTACTTTGATCATTCATAACTTTCATAATTCCAGAGATACATCCCATAATTCATCACATTTTTAACATGGAAGTCAATGGAGAAAATCTTCAGACTTGAACAATCTTCATGCAACTTCAACTGCTAACTGCTCCTTCATACTTTCACTCAGAAATCTAATTCCACCTTTAAAATGTTACACATCTTTCTGACATTATTCATTGAACACAACTTTTAAATCTGATTCGCACTTTTAGAGATATTAAACATTATTCAGACCTTGGTAAAGAGGCCTTCTTCAGATTTTAGAGTTTGTGGTGTCACAGCTAGGAGGACAGATTTAATTTTGCCTTCATATTTTCTTTTAAACCTGCCATAATGCCCAAACCCTACATTCTTGAGACATCATTTTTCATGAGAAACGTAGGAAAACATCTCGTAGCTTGAAAAATAAAAAAATATTAAGCAAAATAATTAAACAAAATGCCTCTTGAGGGCATGAAGTGACAAAAACTTTCAACATGTCTCCATTAAAACCCATTGTAAGTTCAGTCACATCTTTCCCCACCACAGCAGCCACATACCTTTAGTTAATCTGCCAAAAAGGCCAAATTATTAACCCGAAAGTACACAAAAAGTACACTTCAGATGCTCAAGTTCCTTGACATGCTTTATGATTTGAAATTTCACCAATATCTGTTACGGTTCTTCAACAAAACGTTCACATGTAAGAGGTTTATCTCTCATTCAGAACAATGAAAATGCTTTCCTCTCACTGATTACTGCACATCACCATGGAAACCTTTGATCTCTGGACACGTCTTGGCTCAAATGTAAACACCTGTGTCATGGAACACGATGATGTCATAACTCCAACTGACATGCTCAGAGCACCAGACTTCAGATAATGGTTAACGGTCCAGCCCTCAACAGCTCTATGTTAATTATGGGGTGTCATCATATGCCGTTTCCATGGAAACGCATCCCTCTTCATAAAAGACGATGTCGCTATAACTCCTCTGAAAATGTTCAAAAAGTGCTCAAACTTCACATGTGTGCTAAGTCCAGCCTTGAAGACATCTAAGGGACAGTTTTGAGAGATTTCTTCTTGAGAGATTTCTCATTGTGTTGCCATGGCAACACAATGCTCACCATGAAACACGGTTTTCTCATAACTTCAGTGAAAATGCTCCAAACGGCCCAAAACTTCACAGGTTTGGTAACGATGCAGCCATTAACGCATCTAAACGTATTATGGGATGTCATCAAATGCCGTTGGCGACAGATCATTCGCCATTAAGTTACTTCAAACGTTTGCAGAACTTTCAAATGTTCTTCTGCTTTTCCAAGCCTTTTTACTTTCTTTTTCTTCTCTTATCACACATTCAAGCCCCCAGTGTTCATGTATCATTTCAATCTAAATTATTCACTTTCTTCTTACACATTACATTTCAGCAGCTTAGCGTCAGCTTTTCAGCATAAAGCATTCCCACTAGCAATTTCTTCAGGAATTGCATTCTCTAGTTTCAAATGCAATCCTGATGCATTAAACTGAGATATGTTACAGTATCTTGCCTATCATACTTCTAATAGAAAGAATAGAGCGTCGGGCCATGATTGTCCAGTGAACCGTACACAAGTAGAATGCAGAATGATAAATCACAGACAAGCTATTTCATTTAGTACTTTTCCCCAAAATATTTTCCAACGAACATATTTGCATATTTCCAGGCCACACAACTTTGATATAATAAAATGTTTTCTTTCAAGATATTGTCACTTACATTTCTTATGCATTACAGTCAAAGTAATTAAACCTCGCCAAGAATTTTTAAAGAAGAGAATATAATACAATGAATGCACAAGATTAACCAATCTAAACTGAGTATTTGGAATTTGTGTCTATTTGTGCTCATTTTAAATTCAAACATTTAAATGAGCTGATTATTTTCTCTTTTTTTCTATTCCACACAATGCAAGACAGGAAATGTATGTAATAACATGTTGGATAGCCTAATGTTTTTGCATGACACAAATAAAAAAAAGTAAATTAATAATTCGTTTTCATACAAATGACAAACTTTGATTTATAAAATGAGAAATAACCTATTTTACCTTAACTACAACATGATAAACAACATTTGTGTTCGAGGAGCTCGGGACCTAAGATTAGCATTGCCATAAGTACACTGTAGCTGTGCACATAATAATAAAACCTTTGAATCTTGAAAATAATACAAACCTTCATTAGAGATACATATACTTAAATCAACATTTAGATACAATCATTAATTGTAATAACAACATTTAGGTAAAGTAGAAGCAATTGTAAGCAATGAAAATAAATCTAGAACAACTTAATCTATTAATAATCAATAAGAATGATGGCTGCTCCTCCCAGCTCTGTTTCCTCTGCACTGATTCAGGTTATCACATTGGGAAGGACACCACAAAGGAAGCCATGATAAGATAGCTTTGTTTGTTTCCCAGATAAAGCCATGCCAAAACCAGACTGCTGTTCTGGCCATAGATCGTTGACAGACATTAAAGCAGGCGCTAAAAACTGGGACTTAGGGGAAGGAAAGCGAGGAAGAGGACAGACCCGGACATTAAAGACACAAAGATCAGGGAGGACAGATAAGACTGCCAGCACGAGTTTAGTTTATCATAGCAGATGGTTAGAAATGTCACCACATTACATGACATGACATGTTACTTGTTAAAAGATTTTATCCAAAGCAACTTACATACTCAATACTGTGGACAATGCCCACAGGAGCAATTTGGGATGAAGTGTGTTGCCCAGGGACACAACGACATGTTGACTGCAGTGGGGTTCGAACCTGTGACCCCCTGATCTCAACACGAGGCTCTACCCACTGTGCCACACGCCTCCCCACATGGCACTTGATCATTGTTGACATCTTAATAAGACTTGAATTGTCTCTCTGGTGTTGCAACACTCTTTGCATAATGTGAAGTGTTTATTCAGTGTGCTTCGTGAGAACAGTGACCGTCCCTAATGTTTTGCACATTCACTCCACATATTGTGCATTGTTGTCTAGTCCGCCATGATATTGTCCATCCTGTGCCTGCCTTGCCTTGAGGAGCAAATGATGCATGGTTCGTTTAAGAGAATCTCATTGGCCGAGGGCCACTCAGACACCTGAGTCCCAAAGGAAGGCGGAGGTCTGCTGAGTGAAACTAGAGAGCTTCATTGCATTACAGCGACGCAAGACAGATAACACACTACGATAAAGTGCCTTGAGGGAAAGAGAGAGGAGAGGAGATGGCCGTGATAAGGCCAGCTTCCAGACTGGAACCGGCCATAGTAACTTAATATGATTTTTATCTGAAGAGATAGAGCAGGATGACCACTTGTTAGGATTATCACATCTTAATGAGTAATAAGTGGGTCTACATTTTGTATTCATTCACACTCAATCTTACACAAGATAACAACAAAAAAACACGAGTCCTATTTTTTGCAACCATACAGAAAACAGAACAGCCCTTTGATTATTCAATAAAGCCATCACCAGTACAATCTTTAGCCTTCGGGACAGATCCAATACTACCAGACGGCTTCTTCCTGCCCTGCTGCATCTACTCAGATAAACCCTGCTATCACCTCTCACACACTCTCATAAGTCAGATCAGCTTGTATGTAGGCATACACACACACACACACACACACACACACACACACACACACACACACACACACACACACACACACACACACACACACACACACACACACACACACACACACACACACACACACACACACACACACACACACACACACACACACACACACACACACGCTCCCATATGTGTGAGGGGAAGTTGAGTAAAGGAGGGAGGGATCAAATAACTAACAGAGTCACACAGCTACACACAACACAACACAGTCATTTTCTGTGATCAGCCTCCAGGTGAGGAGATCACACCAGGAATCCTTGTATCAAGAAACCCAACGAAGAGGAGGCAAATCACTCTGAATCAACCCCTAGAGCGAGAGGAAGACCTCCCCAGACCGTTACCTCGATGCTTCATGAAGGTGGAGTCATTTGGGGGTAAATAGATGAGGAGAGAACACAGATGGATTATCTCACATGCGCCCGGATTGACCAGCGTTCCCCTCAAGTCTTGATTCCTGCTATTTCTCCTCAGACTGAAATCTGAAAATCCTTTTCTGCACATGTGGAGTGAAGCAGCTATTGGACAGGTATATTGCCTTTTTCTTTCATTGTACTGGAATTAAGGATTTTTTTTCACATGGCAATCTTTCTGACTGGATATCAGTGAACTTTATATCTTTTTATTTTCTGTTTTTTTTTTATTTAGAAAGTGCCTGGAAATAAAAGGGTCACACGAGCAACCGAGTAGTCAACGTTTACAAACAATTTAGAGCGATTAGAAAACGTAGGGGAAGTGGAAAAACAGGTTCAGTGCTGGAATAAACTCAAAAAGTAATCGGTGTGTTGTTTTTGTCGTACTCTTTGTTCATTCAGACTGTTTTATTTTCCAAAACAGACTTTCTGATCTTCAGCCTAAAACTTTATCGGTGGAGAAGAGGACTCACATTGACTTGTTGAAAACTATCAAAAATAATTGAGAGGGAAAGAATCTTATCCAGGTGCTAAATAATTGGGACTCTGCAGGGGGACCACCTCGCCGCGTCTGGACTGTGGAGGGCTCCCCTCCCTGCCCTCCCAGCCTTTTCTCGCCCCCAGCAGCATGTCCCAGGCTCTGAGGCTGCCTGTAGTCCTCCACACAGCACACTACCATGATCAGATGGGCTGCTGGAGGGAGTAAGGCTGCCTCTGCCTCGTCCTGCTCCAGGGCTGGGTTAGGGGCTCACGCTGGGACCAGACTGAGGTCCCCATCCACACTGCTTTCCTCCCTGTCTTTGCCTCTCCTGGTTGCCCTGGTGTTTTTTTCCTTCTCCCTACCGGGGGCAGCTTGCCATCAGCCCCGCAGAGACAGACTAAGGCTCGCCAACCCTCGAACTCTCAGGGTCCCACTGAACATTTCTGAGACTGAGGTTGTGTCTAGGCCCAGGGCCACTGGGGGCCCCCTGGGTCGGACTGGGGGGCCACAAGGCAGGCATGTGCGCAGCTACAATCATCTCACAGGGGACATGCGGAGGAGGAAGCTGTTCTCTTTCCAGAAGTTTTTCCTGAGGATCGATAGGGACGGAAAGGTCAATGGAACCAAGAGCAAGGATGACCCCCTCAGTAAGTAATTCCTGGTGATATACATGTGCAAAAGTAGACAGAAAGGAAGGAAACAGACACCAACGATGATCTGAGTCTATGTGGTGGTGGCTGCAAAAGTTAAATGTGAGAAGAAACCAGGCTTGTTTGAGCACACAGTTTTTACAGCCAAACTGCCTGTGTTAAATTAAGGCTTTTAATTTATGCAGCCAAAACTTTTGACCTTTTAAGGCATTTGTTTATCACGCACAACAAAGAGCACCTGTGGGACATTTATTGCAATAAGAAACCCTCTTAAATCTTTATTTATTTCTCATTTGAGAAATCAGGTGGTTGTTCTTTATAAGAAGTGCATAAACTGGATATATTACGCTGCGTAAAACATCACATTTATATAAAAGCATGTTTCTTGGATGATATTCTGAGACTGCCAGCCTGCCCATTGGTTGGTCGTTTGGATGAAGCATTAGTCGTATTTTGTTTTAAACCAGACATCCCACTGGTATCTCTCCTGTCCAAACGTTCAGCACAATGATGGTAGCTCTCAGATGGCTTAAAAAGGAGCAGGGGCAGATAAGGCAGCCATTATCAGGCTGTCTTCACAGCCCTGGTTAAACAGCACTGATAACAACCACAGAAGAACAGGGATAGGGGTGCGAGGGGGAAGGATATGGTTGTCAGTCTCATCAATGCTTTCAGACTTTTTCTGCCTGTCTGTGTCTCTCTCACTCTCCCACTCAGTTTGCTCGCCAGCCAGCCATCGTCCGGCAAATTACATACCCTCCATGACAGATCAGACATTTGTTTAAAGCAGTTTGACATGCTGCACTCAGAGAAACAAGTCTTTAGAGTGATTACACGTTGTATGTTTCGGGATATCAGTCAGTTAAATAGCTTTCTCATTAGTCTTCCAGTGTTCCCACCAAGCTAAGTGTGTGTGCCTATCAGCCACCAGGCACTCACATGCTTCAGTGGGTGTGTGATCATATAGCAGCGGAGGATGACACATGTGCTCCCTTATTACTGACACACACACTCACACATACAGTATACATCTCTCACATGCTCTTTTTTCCCTCCCTCCCTCTCCCACTCTGTCCCCCAACCCAGAGTGTATATGGAAGCTTTTAATGTTCCTCTTGGGAGAGCTAAACCACATATTCAATCAAAGTGACTTAGGGGAAATGGCATGGGGAGGCATAATGTCAGGGGAGATGTTTGTTTTGACAAGGTCATGAAAGAGGCAACTTTATTTACTGACCGTATAACATCGCAATGCCTTTACAGCATTTTTGTTAGTGGTAGAAGTAGAATTTTCTTTTAAGTTGTAAAACTGAAAGGAAGTCTGACTCAGTTATCATAACAGTGGTGTGTGAAATCACTCCAAACTTTATGTATGTTTGGACGAGGATTTACCACTCTGTCTTCTTTTTTATTGGCCAGCACCTTCTCATTTTTAGGAGTGTGTTGCCATTTCCAAAATTCAGTTTGAGGTAGTTCAGAGTGAGCATCGAAGGGAGGTGAAAGGGAGCACAGGGGAATCTCTAGAGGTACAAGTTCATGAATGACATGGCTGAACATCATTGTGGCCACATCAAAGCCGCGCGTCTTCAGTATCAATGGTGGTGCCATCAAAAAGATGTGTCCTGGGGGGGTCTGAGGACACTGTGTGTGGATTATGTGCCCTCATATCAGATTCACACGGTAAAGGATACTACACAACAGCAGCTTCAGTCTTTACTCTGGCCCCTGGGGCTAGACATGATCCCAGGGCTGACGTCCTTTGTAGACCCTCGATGGTCCCTTGAAGTGATAAAATATCAAGTTTTTTTGCAATGAGTGGAGGATGGCTCACATTTTGCTGAGCCAGAAGTTGCAAGACAAATCACACTACATTGATTTTCTGCAATAGATTCATTTATAGATTTACCATGCTTTTCCTAGAGGTGTACGAGATGTGGAGGCTTTGGTTTTGGGTGCTGTCTGTGGCCCTGGAGGACCCGGCTCACTGTCTGTTAAAGAGCCAGTATCCAGCCTCCCACAGATTTATGGGGATGCCAGCGCAAAACTGTCCCACATGGCTTTCAAACCCGCTGAGCGCCTGTGCTGAGGTTACAGAGAGGCAGAGAGAAAGGGAGGGAGATTATGTTAAAGTCAGCTAAGTAGGTATCTGCATGGCCTAAGTATGTGATTAAAATATGAGTGATTCACAGCTGAGTTCTCCTGAATGTACGACGACTAGCGGCTCTGAGTGAAATATTGCTTAATAAGACTAAAGGCAAAAGTTTGGCGGTAAAACATTTTGGTAATTATCCGAGGCTGTGACGGTGTGAGAGGGTGAGCCTGTCAGGGTTTGTGTGTTTGTTGTGTGTGTGTGTGTGTGTGTGTGTGTGTGTGTGTGTGTGTGTGTGTGTGTGTGTGTGTGTGTGTGTGTGTGTGTGTGTGTGTGTGTGTGTGTGTGTGTGTGTGTGCGTGTGTGTGTGTGTGTGTGTATTTCTGTCCCGCCATCATTTGTGATTCTGTGCTTTAGGGGCCACGTGTGCAAGATGCTTCTGGACATGGTTCAAAACGTGTGTGTGTGTGTGTTATATGTGAACGTGTGCTTAAGTGTTTGTGCATTCATGTCCTTTAATCAAAGCAGTTGCCTTTGGCGTGGGGAAAAAAACAGATGGTGCTCTTATTGAGGTATGAGAAGAGAAATGTATAGCTTTTCTCAGATACATTCTCAGATACATTCTGTGTGGTCTGTATCAAGTGTTATTACTGTGTATCCTGATTTACGCCTTGTTCCACTTCATTTATCCTCATGGGAATGGCAGAAATCCTTTTTTATTTATTTAAAAATAACAGCAAAGCTGGGGTGAGGAGGAATAACAATTCAAGATGCAAAGCACATGGTTTCTGGCATCCGACTGTGGAAAAACCACCTTTAATTCTCACTGGCATTGTGTGCCTCCATTCCAAGACCAACGCACCATTTACTGTTGTAACTCCAAACAGAAATAAGCCACACAGAAAAGCAACCAGCATGCAAAAGAAAAACTGCTGTCTCCCCAAATAAACAGCTGAACCTGCACGGCTGGCTGACTTACGGCTACATTTTTCACGTGTGGTTTGTAAAATGTACCACGTAAAAAGCATTGTTATCACATTTGAGGCTTAATGTAGTAATCTGGAGTAGGCTGTTTCGGTGGTGGTGTTTCCTCATACTTGCAGCCATTAACTCATTACTCTCCACTCGTGGGCCGAGCTTAGCACCAAGCAGAGAACAGTGAATGGAGATTGTGCAGTTTCACAGCCAGGTTAGATTTGCAAGTGCACATTCACCTGCTACAATATCATCTCTGTGTATGTGTGTGTCAGTACGTAGATACGTGTGTGCGCCTGTGTGTGTGTATGCGACCTGTCTCCCCTCTGCCTCCGGTGGCGGTCTTTGATCAGTGATCATTACAGACTTACTAATCCTCACTCCACCCCCAGTCTCACTGTCATGGCTCCTCTGTCCTCCTCTGTTCTCCTTGCTTTCATCCCTCCCATGTTTACAGAGCAGCCAGAGACTGCCATAGATTGTCTTACATCCTCACTCCGTACCCGACACCCGATCCCATACAGAAACCAGCTCCTCTCAGATCTTCAATGGCCGTTGTGATACAGTCCCCACCACCGCCTTGCCGCTTCAGACCTCACTGCCCCGAGGTGCCACTGTTTGAACTAGAAACTGATACAGTCAAGACCTCATAAACAGGAGGGAAGCTGCTCTATTCAACAAAAAAGAAAAAAGAGATTGATCTTTGGGGGCACACCTGCATCGTCCACTGTCCCCTCATGTACCAGGCTGGCAGCCTTAGAGGCCCCCAACCACCGGAGAGTGGGCCTGACAGTGGGGCGGGCTACCACACAAACAGTCATCAGACAGAGGAGGGGTTGCTGATCTGATCAAAGGTTGTCGTTGACTGGAGTTCACACCCCACGCTGAAGCGTGTGTGTGTGCGCACACATGTGTGCTTATCTGGATAAAATAACGACAGCTCACAGGAAGTGGGGAAAGGAAGTCAGGGAGGGAGGCATGAAATCAAACATGCCATGGGAACAGGGGAGGTTAATGTGCGCGCACACACACACACACACACACACACACACACACACACACACACACACACACACACACACACACACACACACACACACACACACACACACACACACACACACACACACACACACACACACACACACACACACACACACACACACACACACACACACACACACACACACAGGATAAGACGAGACAAGTAGGTTCTGTGGTCAAAGGACACGTTAGGAAGTTATATCTCTCTGACCTCTGATACTTAGACCACACAAATAACCACAGCTCTCTGGGGCAAAAGCATGCCCTTGTTAACTGGGGTATAAATTAGCCCCTCTAATAGCCTATGAGAACCCTGAATTGCTTGCACCGGGACTTGGAAAAACCAAACAGAACATAAACAACCTGAGAATCTCTGCGGTATCCACCTATTAATTTTCAAACTAAATGGCTTGCGCAGCTGGAATCTGTTACAGGTTGTAAAGTGCCTTTATAATATCAACAAAACGATAAATCTTGCTTAAGGACTTAGGCAGAATTCCCACACTGTGTGTTCCTAAATGTCCTGGAATGAGCGTGCAATATTTTGTTATCCGTTCGTTACTCTCACCCTCTCCGAGTTCTGTAAAACGTTATGGATTTATTTATACAATTCTGTAAACTCATCTACCTCAACTACGAGTCAAAAACACGTTTTTTTTTCTTTGTTTTCTTTTTGTCTACGTGATTTTTTTTTAAAGTGTTTTGATCTCAGCAGTTGAGTTACATGCACAAATGACATCAAGCTGCTATGCTCACTGTGAATGTTGACATACATTGATATAACTGTATTTTTTTGCTGAACCCTAGGCATTCTGGAAATCACATCGGTGGACGTGGGAGTGGTGGCCATCAAAGGGCTGAACAGCAACTACTATCTGGCTATCAGCAGGAAGGGAGAGCTGTACGGAGCGGTTAGTATCCGGGTCAGGGGTCAATCTGAATGCTCCAGAGAAAGAGAGATAGTCTGTCCTTATCAAAGGAGGTCTTATCTTTACTTTTCTAACTGCTGGGTCAACTCTAAAAACAACCAGGCCGTGCGCACACGTTAACCTCTAACTATGCAATTTTAGAAGAGCACACTAACTTCTACTCAAGCTCACAAAGCAAAACATGCAATATGGATTAAGGAGGAGTAGTAAATAAACACGGTACCATGAGCAACCACAATGGATTTGCACAAGAAAATGATGTGTGTTTTGCCTTAACCTCACATGCCTGGGTTAAAACATTGAAACATGATACCTACTGTTTTTACAGAGAGAGTTCGGTGTCGACTGCACCCTGAAGGAGCGCATTGAGGAGAATGGCTACAACACGTACGCATCAGCTGAGTGGAGGAACAAGAAGCGGCAGATGTTTGTGGGTCTGAATGTCCACGGGAAGCCGCTGAGAGGGAAGAAAACCCGCAGGAAGAACACGGCCACCCACTTCCTTCCAATTATGGTGTGAACTGGAGGGATCAACAGGGGGAGGAGGATAAGCAGCACTGGACAGAGAGGTTTTCAATAATAAAAAAGCTGTAAAATAAAGACACTGAGAAATCTCATATTGGAAACAAGGCACTAACACTGTTACACAAAAAAATATGGTATCTGCTCCTGACTTTTACTGAAATCACGTACTTTATTTAGTGGGAAAGGATGATATTTGTGTTTTCTGTGGCACCGGATGCAATATTTATCCTTCTTTTCTGTGCCAAACTGTTGCAACTGGAGTATGTGTGTAATGCAGACAACACAGGGGATACTGTCCCAGCTAATACTGCGGTAGATGCAGAAGATGTTATTTATAATCCACATTTTACATCGAGAACCCAGATAATCCGCAAGATAAAAGGAGAGATGAGACTAGACAAGATGAGGGAAATGATTGGTCAGTTCATCACCACAGCATGAATAATAGAGGATGCAACACATTTAAAGCAAATGTTTGATACTTAACCACTGTGTTTTGACTGTAATGTAATGATTTATTTATTTTTGTGAAATATTTAACTGGAGGGGAATACTTACAAGGCAAGCATTCCTTTGCATTCTTTACTTTTTATAGGAACTCTTTTATGTGAAATTAAAATAAAAAAATCTCCTCTGCAATGTAGTTGTCTGACTTCCTCAATACACGGAAATTGATTTTACTAAAGTGGAACAGCAAGAAGTGATAAACCTTGGTGAACTTTCAGGTCACAGTTAGTCTATTCTTATCTGAGGGGCAAAAGGCAACTGTAATGCCTCGCCAGATTTTCCATGTGGCAACCATTGCACTAATGATTATTTCCCAAGCAAAAAGGAAACATATAGACCAATGACAACAAAATGGGAGGGAGGTTCCTTCTGTGGTATTGCCTGTAGATGCTGACATAATATCCTAGTATTACCCAATTATTACAGATCTGCCACAAAAAATCTAAAATATCAAACTAGCTCTGTCATGTTGGACAGCATCACTTCTGCCAATATGTTTACTGCAGGGCCTTGAAAGTCTGTGGAGGCAGAAAGAGAGATATGACCTGTGTCTGACCACCCATTTCCCTTAGTAATCATCTACAAACACACTAATCAATGACAGCTGCCTTGATGCCAGATCAAAAGACCACGGGGAGAACATTAACACCACAGGCTTCCGGGCCTCATGTTCTCTTATCCCGCCTCTCTGAACATCCATCTCAGCAACGGCACGAGAAGACGAAGAGAGTAGATTTAGACAGGAAGGTGAGAGACCTGTGGCAAGAGACATTTATCCAAGTTGGCCTGTGAGTGGGGCTCCAAAGCAACAAAAGCAATGTGAATCATATTAATAGTACAGGAAACAGTTTATTTAGGCTATAGTATATTATCCTTTCATTGCCCAAGGAATCACCGCGACAAATGATTAATGCCAAGGAATGCTGCAATGGAATCCACCATGACAGTCAGGGCCAATGGCAACATATGGAATAGTATTTCATGACAATCTCTGCACCATACACAGTCGAATGCATTTTCTCTGCCTATGAAAGCGATTTTGTAATGTGGTGTTGTTGTTGCTGAGGCCAAGACATTGGCATTGGGAGATAAACAACAACAATAGCAAATAAGGGGCAGTAATCGTTTTATCGAAGTGGATTTCCTTATTCTGGCACGGGAATTCTCTGTGGCATAATGTGATCCAGCTTTGGGAAACAAGTGGAAAATGGCTGGAGGCTCAAACAACTAATGAATACTTACACTGAGAGCTCTGGTGCAACACATGTTTGTAGTGGGCAGCTACTGAGAGAGCTCAGGGAGCGAGGCTCTCTGGAGGGGCTGCACAGGTCCAGAATCGCCTCTGTGGTGCATAAATGTGAGTCAGATATATCAGTTAGTTCCACAAAATTGTACAACAGTGCTTTTGCAGATATAATAAATCAATACTAGGTAATTTGACATATTCAACCACTCATACACTTTAACAGGTCCATCATCCAGATAACCTAAATCCCAAAAATGGGGCAGTAGAAAAAACGCAGACGTTCTAGGCATACAGGACTTTATAGGTCACATAGGGTTTTAGAAGCAAAACCATCCAAGCGACTGTAACTAAAGTCAATACAAGTTCCTTTTGACCAAGACATTTTCCACATTTAGTCAAATTGTTTTTGTGTTATTTAGTCGAATTTCAACTTGTGACATTAGTAATTCAAAAATTCAGGCCACAGCAGCATATTTTGAATGATGGTCAGGCACCAAGTCGGTTAAAAAATGATGCATGTATTCCTATTTAGTTAAACTTAAAGAAGCACTATGATTTATATATAAATGTGTATGTTTAATTTTGTGCAGCTTTCTTGCCTTTGTTGTTTAGCTGTAGTCATAACTTTGTGTAGGTACAATGACAGCTTACAATTGGAGTCAAATACCTTATTTTTAAATGTTTTATTCTCATATTTATTTTAATGTGTGAACATTTCCTATAAAGTAACATTATGTATATTTAATGGTTGACTGTTTGGATGTTATGGAGTTAAAAATCTGAATTATTTTACCATTAGTAACCATTAGTACCATTCCTTAATTTCAGCGAGATGCACGATTTATGGCTGAGCTTTGCCCTCCACGCCACCAGAGGGAGACACTTTAATTTTCACGGATAATCAGCAACGGGGAGTTTGTTGTTAAAGGAAGTGGCCAACCAAAAGTTGTGATACTAGCCGATTTAGTGAAAGGCATCATGAAAGAGAGATAGGTCGTGTTTTATGGTCTTAAAACACAAACAATTGATGCTACGCACCACAAAAACAAGTTAACTGCTGATCTTGATCTTTCTGATGCCGCTTTGAGAGACATACGAGCAACCATGAACGAAGACTGTTTTAACCGAGCACCCGGAGCAGAGAGGTCCCGACATTTTCCCGCGGACCCCGGGCTTGTGGGGTCCACCGGCAATGGAGACCCCAAAGCCCCGCTTTTCAACCAAAGGGAGCCGTTGAGACAGCCGCGAACATCCCCGCCTTATTCTGAAAACAGCACAAGCGCGGCCGACGCCATGGTTGCTGGAGGTATGGGGCTGTCAACGAGCTAACAACGGCAATAACTGAGCTAATTAAGCTAGCTACTTTCACATTCGATTCCTTGTAAACGACCCCCTCTGACATTATTACAAGTGAAGGCCAAAGACTGTTTTTACGTAAAATGAATAGTAGCCACAACATAACCTTCGGTTAATAGTTCTACTGACAAGCGTTAAGGGTTAATATCCTCGTGTTACCTGGTTAAATCTGCTGTTGAAATTAATGATAGTTAGCTAGCTGCTAAATACCATTAATGTTAGCTCGCTTTAGCATGTTGCTGTTGCGACATGCACCTGTTGGATTGTGTTTGTCACGCTCCGTCTAAAAAAAGCTCCCACTCAGATATTGCATGGTTCTTTAGTTACGTACCACATTTACAACTGTCTTACCCAGATATAACGTTTTGGAGCAATCTTTCGTTATAGCCACTCTAACGTTTGTCTACGCAGAGCAAAGTGGCAAAAATAGTTCCCTTTTCTGCTCCCTTTAATCTGATCAAGCAGCTGGCGCTAAGGACTAGGGAATTAAAGTGCCAGTGAGATAGTTCACGGTTTAGAATGTATCACTAAAGCTTTATTTTCTGTGTCAGATGTGCAACTGTATCATAATGAGTCCAATGTGTGGACTTTTCACAGCACTATTGTGTGTTTCTGTATGGTCAACACACCACGTGATTACAAAGGCAAAAGCAATAACTTAATGTTGAAAAATATCCCAAAATGAAAGTTAGCATCAACTAGTATTGGTGGGAATTGTACTGATATTATCTGCCTCGAAAATAAATATCACAGCAGATTCTGGTATTATTTCCTGGGATAACAGCTAACCAATCCACAGATAGCTCCACTAGGTTGATGTGTACTGTACTCTAGCCGCACCTATAGTATGACCCTAAACAATAAGCATGGGAACAGAGAGCTGAGATCAGCACATATGCATAATTTGCAATCCTGCATGAAACTCTAAGTACTCACAGCAGCACTTTTGTAAGTGAAACATAGTATACCATAGTATTGTGTGCAGTACTATGTCTTTGCACTCAATATAAGTTACTCAATCAATGTTTTGTACTTTTTAAGCACAGGTATTTCTTTCTGTTAACTGTGTATTGGCTGTTTTTACACCCTGTTGTCTTTTTTGCTTTTCATTCTGTTGTGCACAAAACATGTTGTGCCCATATCTTGAACCCGATGAAGCTTGTTCCTCTGTGCCATAGACTTTAATTGCAGTCGTATTCAAATGTACTAATTGGTGAGATTTGCTAAAAACAAACTGCAGTGTTCAGCTTGGATGTTTTTAGAAAATAACTCAAAATGAAATATTCTAATTGAGGACCTACTGAAAGATCAACATTGTTTAATTATTGTTAAACATTGTTCAACACTATAGACTATTGCCAGCTTGTTCTTTAAAGAAAAGAGAGACAATCCACCCATGTTGGATGAGTAGTTAAAGATGTAACTAAGACTGAGAATATCTTTCTTCCATTTTTAGATTTTAAAAGACCGAGCAAACACCAACCAAGTGCAAATGCCAACAGTGCGTCTGCCTCCAGAGGTTTTAATGAAGCAGATTCTTTGGTCCAGTCGTCAAAGCTTTCAGCGAGTGCCCCAGAGTTTTTCCCTTCTGGAATGAACTCCTATGAAGTAAGAGTAACGCTATTATGCCTTTATTCTGATGTTATAACTTCCTTTTTTTTAATGTGTTTTGAAACATTTTTCTCTTTACTGCTGTTGTAATTGGAGACAGGAACTGTGTCAGTAACACATCTATCATTGCTTTTGTAAAGAGTCAAAGTTTATTTTAGATTTCTTCTTTTTAAGCTTATACTTCTAAATGTATGATTGCAGCAGCACAAGAACGTGTTCTGGGTTTTTCAATAGTTGTTCATGTTCGTTTTGTGATTTTTGTATAGGACCCCTCTTTTTCTGATGACAGCACAAGCTATTATGAGGAACAAACCTTGGCTGAGACAGTGACAGACTTCCTGGCCCACCTGAGCTCCTCACCAGGCTCCTTTGAGTCTGACGTTGAACAGATAACGGCGATGCTCAATTCCTGGGTCACTACTGAGGAGCTGCTGAATGAGCTGGTGGAGCTGATTTACACACAGGTTAGAGACACACCATCACTTCTCATGTTGCTGTGTGTATGAATAGTAAACAATATGATTTTAAACCAAACCTGTCTAAACAAAGCATGCACATCAAAATATATATATATGTTTCTGGTGAACCACACAATGGTATAAGACAATGTATTAACTCTTCCTTTCATTGCAGTCTACTGCCATTCCGAACTTCTCGTACACGGGCGCCCGGCTCTGTAACTACCTGTCTCATCATCTCACCGTCAGCCCTCCAAGTGGCAACTTTCGTCAGCTGCTCCTAAAAAGGTCATTTGTTTATGTTTGACTGGATTTAATGTAGGTCGATATCGGGGTAGATGAAATCTTATGACCAAAGTCCCTTTATTTTTCATGAAATGCAAATATTTTGATAATTGGATTGTTGAAAAGGGTAAAATAAGTATGAAATATTAGTTTCACAGCAGTAGTAGAGAGTAGGAATATGTTTTACATTACTCTCAGTTATTCAGTGAGAATAAGGCCAGGAAGCATTGGACCTGTCATTGTTCATTCAAAGTGATGTTTAAAAGCTATAATGCGTCGTCTGCCCTAGGTGTCGGACAGAGTATGAACAGAGGGATGCAGCTGTACGAGGAGACAAAGAGACTCAGAAGAAGTTCCACTCCTATGTGCTCTTCCTGGGAGAGCTCTATCTCAGCCTCGAGGTCAGACATTGTCTTCGAGGCCACATTACATAAGCATTCCTTAAGTCGTCAGCTTTTATTTAATCGATTTGTTGAAATGTACACAATGCAATATTCTATTCCTCTTAGCCTTTTAATTTAGCTTCACTCAATGGCAGTTTGTGAACTTGTTGCAGTCCCACATGCTGCCCCAGTGGCACTAGAGGAAACATTTGGTGGATGAACTACACTGAACAAAAATATAAATGCAACACTTTTGTTTTTGCTCCCATTTTTCATGAGATGAACTCAAAGATCTAAAACATTTTCTATATATACAAAATAACCATTTCTCTCAAATATTGTTCAGAAATCTGAAAAAATCTGTGATAGTGAGCACTTCTCCTTTGCCGAGATAATCCATCCCACCTCACAGGTGTGGCATATCAAGATGCTGATTAGACAGTAGTAGTGCACGATAATTATTAGGAATTATGACGTCATCCCGATAAACCCGATAAAAGTATTAATAGCCCCGATAATATACAATATATTTTTTGGGTTTAAAAAAAAGAAAAAAATACTGCGGTGTGGGTGGATTGGGATGACGGGTGCTTGTTTTTCACTCGGCTCCTCCCGTTTTGCCAGTACTGTGGTATTAGTGGTTTAGGAAGAGGGGAGTTTTTCACAAATCCAGCGCTCCCTAACTCATGCCTGGCTGTGACGTAAATGGTGTGCGGCCGTGAAGCCAGGACAGTAAACGAACATGTTGTCGGTAGTATGGGACTATTTCAAAGTTTCAGAGTTAGATAGTTCGCTTGCTATTTGTATTAACAAATGCAATGCAGAAGTTCCACGAGGAGGGAAAAAGGCAACAAGCTATAATACTTCCAACCTGATTAGTCACCTGAAACATCGACATCGCTACGATGGTGTGTTAAAAGCGTACAAAGACGCCTGCGCTGCTAAACTAGCGGCAAATCCAAAGCCAGCTGCAAAGGCACCAGGGCTTTTACCTATCGACGAGTAGGGATGCCCTGATCACCTTTTTTTGCTCCTGATCCGATTCCGATCATTTGATTTTGACAATTTGCCGATACCGATTTTTCCCGATCTTTATGCAATGCATTAAGAGGAAAAAAAGCATTCAAGTTGTCCCTTAAGGTTATTTTTGTATTTAAATTGGATATTCTATCCAACATGGATATAGCTTCTTTCTTTCACAGCAGCATTGGATCAGCTCAGTTGTGCAGCATTGGATCAAAACAAAATAAAGCTTTCAGTACTCGTTAGCTTACTGCTACAATTAGACACTGCACCCTGCCCACTCTGTTGCCAGATTTGAGAGAAATAAGCAACCAGGTCTATGAAAACAAGCCCCAAAGAAGCAACACATACATGATGTTCTGTAATTTGAAACCAAAACTAAGGCCTCAGGATGACTTTAAGACTTGAACATGGTCATTTTTGTTTTGTAACATTGAATAATAAAAAATAAAAAAAGTATTTATTTAAAAAATCCCGATCCCCGATTTTTTGAAAATCACGTGATCGGCTCCGATCCCCGATCACGTGATCGGATCGGGACATCTCTATCAACGAGGCTTTTGAAAAAGGCAAGAAGTTTGCCAGAGATGACCCCAGGGCTAAAACGAGGAAAAAACTACAGGTACATTTAATATATATATATTATATTATTATCGGTTATCGGTATCGGTCTTGAGAAGCAGGAAGTTATCGGTTTCAAAAAACCAATATCGTGCATCCCTATTAGACAGCATGATTATTGCACAGGTGTGCCTTAGGCTGGCCACAATAAAAGGCCACTCTGAAACGTGCAGTTTTGCTATATTGGGGGGGGTCCGAAAAACCTAGGGTTAAAACCTAACCCTAACATGTTACCCATCTCCTTGGCATAGAGTTGATCAGGTTGTTGATTGTGGCCTGTGGAATGTTGGTCCACTCTTCAATGGCTGTGCGAAGTTGCTGGATATTGGCAGGAACTGGAACACGCTGTCGTATACGCCGATCCAGAGCATCCCAAACATGCTCAATGGGTGACATGTTAGGGTTAGGGTTAAACTGACTGGTTTTCGGACCCCCCCAATAAAGCAAAACTGCACGTTTCAGAGTGGCCTTTTATTGTGGCCAGCCTAAGGCACACCTGTGCAATACTCATGCTGTCTGATCAGCCTCTTGATATGCCACACCTGTGAGGTGGGATGGATTATCTCGGCAAAGGAGAAGTGCTCACTTTCACAGATTTTTTCAGATTTGTGAACAATATTTGAGAGAAATGGTTATTTTGTGTATATAGAAGATGTTTTATGAGTTCATCTCATAAAAAATGGGAGCAAAAACAAAAGTATTGCATTTACATTTTTGTTCAGTGTATGTTTTCTTCCTTACTTGAACAATTGTATTTATATAAAGACTAGGTTGAAACTAATGCCTGGACTAGTCTTCACAGTAATGCCAGTCAATAATTAGCCTTTTTTATTTAGATTAAAAGTGCAAAAGGACCTCCAAATCGAGCAGTAATCCTTCTCACGGCTCTGAAGGACCTGATGAACAGTCTGTTCTCCAAGCCGGTGGACGCAAATCTCATCTGCGCTGTCAAGCTGCTTAAGGTTTCCATTCTCAATTAACTACGTCTAAACAATTGTATCAAGATTTTTCTGGACAGTTCCATCTTTTGTTCTTTTTGGGAAGGTATTGAACATGTTTTAAATTGACAGCTGACGGGCTCGGTCCTGGATGACACGTGGAAAGAGAGTGGACAACGACACATGGATGAACTGATCCGAAGAATAGAAAATATTCTACTGGATGCCACTTGCAGCAGGTGGGTACAGTGATGTGCTGTGTTGTGCCAGATTCTAGAAAATATATTCTTTCCTCAACAATAATGAAGTGTATTTAGAGATCTTTTATCCAGGACGAGGCAGAATATTTATTTTGTCCTTGTGAAATTATGAAAAATGTCATTAACAAAAATATGTCTTGATTATTTCTCTGTTTATCGGCTACTTGATTTGATTCTTAGGCTGTTAGAGAGTGAATATCGGCCGATATTCACTCTGCTGATCGATCGGTGCTCTCTATAAAGGCCGATCAGGAGAGCCGATCACATGACGTCAAATACATGACACTTTTCTCAGTGCGGCAAAACAAGCTCGCCAAAATGGCTTCACCAGTCTGGCAGCATTTTAAGGTTTCCGAAAAAGACAAAATAGCGGTATGCAACGTGTGTGAAGCAGAAATCCTGCAGCTCCACCCGCTGTGACGGACCGGTGAGCGGAGCAACACACACACTAAGAGTTAGACCCAACACACTTAGCTATTTTATCTACCTCTGGAACAAGCTAAACTAGTTATACATATATGTTTATTCTTCACTGTCGGGTCACTCGTCACTGGATCAGTGAGCTGCATGAGATACTGTCAGGAGAGAGAGAGGGGAAGAGAGGAAAATAGAGCGCTTGCGCTCATTTCTCCTGTGTTATTATCCAAAGTGAATGTAAACTTGAATAATGTAATAATGATGTTGGTGCGCCAGTGAATGAGCCCCATTAACTGAGTTTAAACATCACTTTAAATAGAAGATCCCCATAGGCCCCACCCACCCGATCGGATCGGTATCGGCCAATACTGATTCTGGCTATTGGAGCATCCCTACTTTTTAACACACACTCCCACTAAACAGCCATCGTCAGCCATAAACTGAGAAAAGGTGCCAAACAGCTGCACTTTTGAGAGTTAATCCCTAATATACACCCTGGGAAAATGTATTGATGTGAGGGTTTCTGTGCTCAGGGATGTCCGACAGATGCTCTTGAAACTAGTGGAGTTGAGATCGAGTGACTGGGGCAGGGTCCGAGCGGCTGCAGCAGCCAGCAACGCCACGCCAGACAACGACCCCAACTACTTTATGGTGAGGGTCACCTTCACCATTCTTCCCATTCCTCTTATTTCTTCTCTGCATTTCTGTTTTTCATGAAATATTCTTCCCCTCTCAGAATGAACCCACATTCTACACACAAGACGGGACTCCTTTCACAGCAGCAGACCCAGGTGAATCTTTGTAAACACGTGTGTGATAGATCAGTAGCGGGCAATATGAGGTTTGCTAGCAGGTTATCAGCTGTTTGTCAATCACAGCCACCGTCGACATGCTAAATCATGCTCTATCCTGTTATAAAAGCATTAGAAAAGACTTTAAGTTCTGTATCGTATTTGCACGAAAACGAAAAGGCTTTAAAAATGTTAGGAGGCCAGATATTTCTTATTTATTCCTTTTTCTCTATATATTGTGATATATTAACTATGTTAAAAAGTGGTTTTCTAAGTAAAATAATCTGAATCAGATCTATGAATTGAAATACAGGCCCCCTACTGTTTTCATCGGTGTAAGTGTAGATAGAAATGTATTTTTCTTTTGTTTATTATGCACTATGTTGCTGAGCGTTAATAAATATGGACTGCAACATAAAGCACCAGTGCCTTAATGTCCCTTTCTCGGCTTTCATAGATTATGGTGAAAAATACCAAGAGATCCTGGACAGGCAGGAGTATTTCAATGACACTGACGGAGAAAATGGAAGCGAATCCGAGTTGTAAGTACATATTTTATTTTTTATTTGACCTTTTATTAAACCAGGATAGGTCTCATTGAGATTAAGGCAAGGCAAGTTTATTTATATAGCACTTTTCAACACAAGGCAATTCAAAGTGCTTTACAAAAAATGAAAGACATTGAGGTCACATTCACACCAGCCTTTTATAGTCCGGTTGAATCGAACCCTGGTGCGTTTAGCCGCTTGGTGCGGTTCTTTTGGGTCGGTGTGAACACAGTCCGAGACCTCTTAAGTGAACTAAACAACCGGACTCTGGTCCGCTAAAATAGGTGGTCTCGGAGCGCTTGCTAGTGAACTCTGGAGCGGTTCATTGCTGGTGTGAACGCAGTCCGCACCAAAACATAGGAAGCGCAGTATTTACGTGTCACAAGAACACGGGTGTCTTCAAAATCGTTAGCGAAAGAGTGAAGCAGAATGATGTGTTGAACACAGGTTGAACAGTGTCGTGTAAAGTAAAAACAACTATCAAACTAAAAACTATACATAAAAGTCAGAGCCACCTGTCGTCGGTGAAACCCCCTCCTTACTGCAGAACGTCTCTCATTATGTGTTATAATGTTTTGTATCGCACGTAGTCTGATTTATATAATCATATGCGCCGTTGCTGTTGGTATGCTCTCCAGATTAACAACAGCTTGAAAATAACCTGCCGATGCTCCATGGCGGAGGCTCCGCTAGAAATTGCCGGGATTTGCGTTTTTACCCCCTTAATGTTTGACCAATGGTTGAACAGCATTTCCGTTTACATGACTTGTGTTTAAAGTTTATAGTCCGTTTGAGTTTTTTCCAGGTGAACGCAAACCGAACCTTCTGAAAAATGTAACAAACTGTGGTCTGGTGCTCACCAGAGAAGCGGACTATTAGGTGTGAATGCGACCTTAAAATCTCTTTTTCAAGAGAGTCCTGGCCCAAGAATGGTAACAGCACAGTTACAGACCATTTTAAAACACACAATCACAACACAGTCATACAACAAGATATCAGAGGATAAATAATATATAGATGGCTTATGCATGCTTCCCTTTTAGGTCCCAGCCATTACAGGGACCAGTTTCTCATAGTTGCTATTAATACCATTCAAAGATATAACAGTCATGGTTTTCAGCTGGAGACTGAGCAGTCAGCTGCGATGATACTTGTGTTTTATAAAATTAGTTAGACAATGGCACATGAACCCAACGACCCTCAGAATAATTCAAAGATGTTAGTGATGTGATTTAGTATCTATATAAATATATATTTTATATATACTGCATCATATTCAGAGTTGCGTACACAGTGGCCGAGGCAGAACGTCAAACACGCCGTTATGGAAAAGACCTTAAACAGGGTTCAGTGTTTCCCCTAGGACGGAGTACCTGGCTCGCGCCCCCTAGCAGCTGCGCCGCCGCCGCTATTTGTATATAGGGGAAAAACTGGGGTTACACAACAAGAGGGTGCTGTAACAAATAAGTGCTGTTTTAGAGAAGATGTAAGTTAGTCAGTGTGTTATTTTTAATTGAATTACAACTTTTCAAACTGACAATAATGTTTGTATATGCTGTCAGTTAACGTTTTACAAAGAAAGATAGCGGAATAGGCATGTCGGAAATCAGGATGGGCTCATACAGATGAATAAAGGGCGTCTGAATGCAGCTTCCCACAGGTCATATGATCACCTGTGGGCCCCTGAACATGGTTAGTGGGATAGACTAGCCCACAATGCAACAGGGTGAACCATTGCCTGGGTTTCAGTTTAGTCAGCAGATGAGTGTGAAAGAGGGCTTAGCTCGCTGCTATCCTCTCTGTGAACTCTGGCTCTGTTATTGTGCATTGTGTAAATGGCCTTTTTCTAACCCATATTTTAGGTCGCTTAATACTAGATACACGCGCCATCCATACATTCAGGAGCACATTTGTCTTTTTAAAGGTCAAAAAAGAAGAAGTAAATGACTGGTTTTGTTGTTTTCACAGATTCGACTCTGAAGACGAGATGGAGCCTGAGATAGAAGAAGCTTATGAGACATTTTGTTTAGAAGCAGAGATGAGACGAAAACAATGACATGACGGTGAAAGTCTGTGTGTCTCAAAAGGAACATACTTTCAACTTGTTTGGAATGTTGAAACGCAAAGTTAACTAGCATCCGATATGTACAAACTTTTATTGATGGCTAAAAAGCATTTTATTGAAAGGAGCTGTTCAAAGCACTTCTGACACTATTTCAGTCAGGGTTGATTAGAAATGGGGACATTCAACAGGGTTAATTGTTCAAAAATATTAACGGTATTAAGAGTTTTTCTTTGGACATGGCAGTTCTCTCTTTGTTGCTTTTACATTGTTTTCAGGAATGTATTTCCTTTACGCCTAAACAAAATGCCAAGAGGGAAATGGTGTGCTGTGGATTATTTTCCTTCGAGTTATTTTCTGAAAGGCCGATTGCATCGACTGCGTGCATACTAGTTTAAGTTCTTATGAATGGCCCATGCATAAACAGGCCAAAAAACTCCATTCATTGTCAGAGAGGCCTCATCCTAATGTGAAATGCACTGTAAGACGGTGAGGGTTGCTTTACTTCATACAGAAATGCATAGACAGCCTTTATCCTGTGACTGTTGTCAGTTTCATAGCATTCATATAAGTGACTGCAGTCCAATTGGAAGAAATTAAAGGCTGTATTGTTAGCTCTAATAGAAACAAATACTTAATTTAGTCATAACCTGGGAGGTGAATTTGGACAGAACCCTTTTAAATTTTTAAACATTTGATAGTCCTAAGTAAAATGTTCAGAATCCATGTTCAGTGTGACAGTGTTAACTGCAGGAAAGGATTATTTATATCCCACTTATCCCAAGACGGAAAGACTATTTACCAGCAATTCATTGAGCCCATAAAAAGGAATGTTGTTTCAAGTTTGTAAATATTATTTATGGTATTGTTTGCCTGCAATAAATTCTTTATAATGTGACATTGCATGTGCTTGATCTGTCTTTTGTTTAGGTGGAAGGAGATAAACAAGGACGTTTGTTCTGTATTTGGGACAGGCACATTGTTTTTTCTCCAGAGATTTAATTGTGAAGTGATTTAGTGACTTGGACTTCATCTTTGTTGTATAGCGAGATATAAACTCACGGGAACACATCATGAAACACTGCGACATAAAGCTCAGGGATTCTGTGAGAGATTATCATTAGAAAACAATATTTGTACATGTTCCTATTCTTTCTTTTTGGGTATTTCCTTTTTTGTTCAGTTACGTGTTTAATAAAATACTGTTACAAATTTCTTCTATTTACTTTTTTTTAACAAACACTGTTGGAGCAGCATAGTGAAAGCAGCAGAGAGGCAGGGTAAAGAGGAGAAGGAGGGGTTAAAAATATTAGCGGGTTAGTTTCACCCCCTCCAGACACATGCACTGCTATGCCAGGTTCGAGAGCTATAGGATAGGAAACTACTCACACAAATGAAAATAGTCTCTGAGTATGGGGCAGGCCGAGCATGTTGCAGCAGGTGAAGCAGAAAATTGTGAAATGAGGAAAGTTGCACGCAAGCAAAGCTCTTATTAGTAGAGGCATGCCCATCCAAGGGAGTGATATCACAAAGGTAGAACTGATTACACTTTATCTGTTTATTCAATACAAGTAATATCATTATGGCAATATTGAACAAAGTGTTGGTATGTTTTCCTTATTTTGAACAGCCCTAGATCTCAGGCAATAACATAGTAAGCATATCACCTTTGCACAAACTCAATCAAATATAAGTCAATTATGCTTGATACATGAATATGCTTTAAGAAAGAAAACCGGTTACATTAAAGCTCTCATGGGGATTTATTTATTTTGTTGGCAGCTCAGCCTCAGATTGCCTATAATAAGGGGAAATATGAAGGGTCTATTTCAAGCTTGTTATGCAAATAAGTTATTGGGCTTTTTTTTCTGAAATAAGATTAGAAAATGTTTTCAACTTTGACTGAATTTATTTGAAAAGTGGGCTCATTAACTTGTGAATACTGCAATATATGTTTACATACAAGCACAAGTTTCGGGAGTGGGTCATATTCCTTTATACTTTAACAATTTGCTGAGGGTCAATTCAAAATGGACCATGGGCCGCATTTAGCCCCCGGGCCGTAGTTTGACACTCCTGCTCTTAAGGTATAAAAGGAGACATTCTATTTATAAAAGAAAATGAAAATACTATGACTCAAGTTTAAATACAAGGGGTTCTTTACACTTGCAAAAGTGCACATTTTACTTTAGAACTAATCAAACAAATGGAGAAAATAACATGTTTATACAATATTATTTTGAAAGTAGCGTCTTCTCTCTGCTGTACAGGAACATTTCCCAAGTGTGTTTGAACAAACTCTGCCATCATCTGGTGACTCTATGTCTGTGCAACTCTTTCCAAATCAGACCCATGTTGTTTGTAATACAATGACAGATCATTGCTTAAGTTATTGCTATGAGGACTGCACAACTCAAACAAAGATATTTATTCTGGGACCTAAAAAAAACACACTGGCATTAAATGTCACCTAACAGCAGTTCCAGTTCTCTGGCAGTTTATGCACGATCTGCCGTGCTGATTCACAGTTTAGGTGAAAATTAAATAAGGGCTCAAAAGACACGCAAAAACTTTATGTCCATTCTTATTTTACTATCCAATTCTCTGCAATAAATTCCTCTAGTGAGACCTTTTAATGGAGATCTTGACTTAAATGTATGTCAAATGCATTGCTGAGAACACAGTGAATTGTTCTCAATTAAAGTATTTAAAGTTTAGAACTTAATAACAATGGCTATTGTGACCTGTAATGCAATACAAATCCCTGCAAATGAACACCAGTTACCAAGTAAAATCAGGTTGAAGTCTGTTTGTAAATGATATTTTATCCTTTGCCGCCACCTGGTGACCAGAGTGAGTAGCGTTAACATATCGAGTCATTAGTAGATGAAGAAGCTGCATCAATGATTTCATTTAGTACGTTTGGTACTAGGAAAAAATAATCCGTTTTTGAAATTCAGTATTGTTTCATTATGATGTTAATGGGGTAAATGCTAAACTTGTATTTTCAAATAGCTGGTTTTAGATTAGTGTAAAAAAGGTTATGCATACTTAACCATAATAGATCTAAGAAAGTGACAAAACAAGATGGGGAACCCTGAAGAGTCCAAACATTTATACTTTCAGTCCCAGGCATGTCTTGCCCCATATTATTTTAATTATCACAATTTTCCATTCACATTATATGCCTCTCCCTTTTCTATATGAAGAAATAAAGTAGCTTCTTAGTATTTGACATTTCAGAAATGTGACATGTGTGTTCAGAATGGCCTTGAAAGTGCTTGGTGGTCAGGCTGCTCAGAGGAAGATGACAAACAGAATATCATGACATCTCTTTACCCTCACCGCAGCTATTTGCCTTGCTACAGTGTAATAGCTCTTTGGTACTTTATAACTCCCACAACCAAGCATACATTTATGTTGAAATTGTGAGACTTTGAGCTTGGATTACAGCTAAGAACATTGCTTTTCTTTGTGATACATTTTATATTTCTTTCACTTGTGTCAGGGGTCAGTTTACTGAGGGACCTGGGGACCAAGCAATGTTAGCTGCAGGCCATAAAACGATAGTTACGGCTGTAACTACGGTTCTATGAGTCCCGGATGACCGCCAGAGGCGGTGCTTTTAGCACTGGATATGTCCGTCGCACACATGCGCAGTTCGAGTACCTAATAACAAAGTCACCTGTGACCCACGTGACTACGGCTACATACAGTGGGGCAAAAAAGTATTTAGTCAGCCACCAATTGTGCAAGTTCTCCCACTTAAAAAGATGAGAGACGGCCTGTCATTTTCATCCTGGGTATACCTCAACTATGAGAGACAAAATGAGAAAAAACAAAAATCCAGAAAATCACATTGTCTGATTTTTAAAGAATGTATTGGCAAATTATGGTGGAAAATAAGTATTTGGTCAATAACAAAAGTTCATCTCAATACTTTTTTATATACCCTTAGTTGGCAATGACAGAGGTCAAATGGTTTCTGTAAGTCTTCACAAGGTTTTCACACACTGTCGTTGGTATTTTGGCCCATTCCTCCATGCAGATCTCCTCTAGAGCAGTGATGTTTTGGGCCTGTCACTGGGCAACACAGACTTTCAACTCCCTCCAAAGATTTTCTATGGTGTTGAGATCTGGAGACTGGCTAGGCCACTCCAGGAACTTGAAATGCTTCTTACGAAGCCACTCCTTCGTTGCCCGGGCGGTGTGTTTGGGATCATTGTCATGCTGAAAGACCCAGCCACGTTTCATCTTCAATGCCCTTGCTGATGGAAGGAGGTTTTACACTCAAAATCTCACGATACATGGCCTCATTCATTCTTTCCTTTACACGGATCAGTCGTCCTGGTCCCTTTGCAGAAAAACAGCCCCAAAGCATGATGTTTCCTCCCCCATGTTTCACAGTAGGTATGGTGTCCTTTGGATGCAACTCAGCATTCTTTCTCCTCCAAACATGTCTAGTTGAGTTTTTACCAAAACGTTCTATTTTGGTTTCATCTGACCATATGACATTCTCCCAATCCTCTTCTGGATCATCTAAATGCTCTCTAGCAAACTTCAGACGGGCCTGGACATGTACTGGCTTAAGCAGAGGGACACGTCTGGCACTGCAGGATTTGAGTCCCTGGCGGCGTAGTGTGTTACTGATGGTAGCCTTTGTTACTTTGGTCCCAGCTCTCTGCAGGTTATTGACTAGGTCCCCCCGTGTGGTTCTGGGATTTTTGCTCACCGTTCTTGTGATCATTTCGACCCCACGGAGTGAGATCTTGCGTGGAGCCCCAGATCGAGGGAGATTATCAGTGGTCTTGTTTGTCTTCCATTTTATAATAATTGCTCCCAAAGTTGATTTATTCACACCAAGCTGCTTACCTATTGCAGATTCAGTCTTCCCAGCCTGGTGCAGGTCTACAATTTTGTTTCTGGTGTCCTTTGACAGCTCTTTGGTCTCGGCCATAGTGGAGTTTGGAGTGTGACTGTTTGAGGTTGTGGACAGGTGTCTTTTATACTGATAACGAGTTCAAACAGGTGCCATTAATACAGTTAACAAGTGGAGGACAGAGGAGGCTCTTAAAGAAGAAGTTACAGGTCTGTGAGAGCCAGAAATCTTGTTTGTTTGTAGGTGACCAAATACTTATTTTCCACCATAATTTGCAAATAAATTCTTTAAAAATTTGATTTTCTGGATTTTTTCCCCTCATTTTGTCTCTCATAGTTGAGGTATACCTGGGATGAAAATTACAGGCCTCTCTCATCTTTTTAAGTGTGAGAACAATTGGTGGCTGACTAAATACTTTTTTGCCCCACTGTAGGCCGGCGTCATTAGTGGATCGGTTCCCAGAATCTTCTCGCGAGCACACAAGAATTCTGAGTGACCAGAAACTCTGGCGGTCATCCGGGACTCATAGAACCGTAGTTACAGCCGTAACTATCGTTCTATTTCGTCCCTACTGACCACCAGAGGCGGTGCTTTTAGCACTGGATGACTATACCAACCATGTCATGAAGAATCCGAACACTTGCTTACCTAGCTAAAAGCAACGGAGCTCGGCAACAGGACCACCAAAGGATGGGGAGTGGCGACATTGACCCGGTAGAACCTGGAGAATGTGCCAGACGATACCCACGACGCCGCAGCGCAGATGGTCTCCAGGGACACCCCTCTCAGGGCAGCCCAAGACGTTGAGATGCTCCTTGTAGAGTGACATCTCACCCCTGATGGCGGGGGACGGCCACTGGCCCCATAGGCATGCGAGATTGTATCCACAACCCAGTGGGACAGCCGCTGTTTGGAGAGAGCGCAGCCCCTTCTCGTGCCGCCATGGCAAATGAAGAGCTGCTCTGACTGTCGTATATGGGGCGTAGCACCAATATACGCCTCTAGGGCACGCAGAGGGCACAGCAACTCAGGTGTGCCGTTCTCCTGTGGGACGTTAAAGCGCGCCAGCTGGATAGCCCGATTGGAGTGGGCTAGTGGAAGCACCTTGGGCAGGAACGCCACGTTCGGCCAGAGGGCAACACTCGAGCCATCGGAGTTCCACCTCAAGCATGTATCGTTCATGGAGAGGGCATGTAGCTCTCCAACTCGTTTCCCTGAGGTCATGGCAAGCAGAAATGCTGCCTTTAAGGGCAGCCACTTAAGCTCCACTTGGGCCAGGGGCTCGAAGGGAGGAGATGATAGGGCATCCGGCAGCAGGGGCAGGTCCCAAGCCGGAGCCCTCGGGGTGCTAGGGGGATCCTGCAGTAAAGCGCCTCTCAGGAAGAGGGACACCGACCTCTGGCACTCCGCCGTGGCGCCGTCGACCCGAATATGTCGTGCAGAAATAGCAGCCAAATAAATTCAGAGTGGAGTGAGAACGCCCACTATCTAGAAGAGACTGCTGTCTGGGCAACAGCTTATATGCTGTCCCAAGGAACACGCACATTCTTGCCCCCCAGTTGGGGTAGAAAGTGCATGAGCGCAAGCTGCACAGCCCAAAGCTCTAGCACGTTGACATGGCGTGCACCCTCCTGGGCAGACCGCTGACCCTGAACGGTCCTGCCCTGCCATACTGCACCCCACCCTGAGAGACCTGCACCTATGATGATGGTCTCCTGGCGGGATGGGATGGCGCCCATCAGGAGATAGGCCCTGCCCCTTCAGTGTGACAGAGAGTGGAGGCAACGCTGCGACGCCCTGACTTTCCTGTGCCTGTGCCACTTGGCATCCAAGTGAAGGCTGTTCAGCCACATCTGCATGGGGCGCAATGACAGCGGGCCTAAGGGCCCAACGGCCGAGGCAGCCGTCAGTCTGCCCAAGGGCCGGAGGAACTGAATATAAGGCACCATGTTGCCCGGCCCACGTGGAAGTAGGCATCCCTCAAGTCCACGGTTGAGAACCACTCCGCCTGTGCATGTGCTGTAGTCAGCATATAGAATGGCAGCACCTTCAGGAATCTGTTGATTCCTCTGAGGTGCAAAATCCGCTGACTTTCTTGCTCACGAGAAGGTACGCCGAGTAGAACCCCCTGGGCTAAGCAGAGGGTCAACTGGCTTGATTGCGTCCTTGGACAAAGAACGGACAACTCTGGGCCAGAGCTAGGGCCTCTGCCGGATCGCTGACGACTGTCATTTTGGCCCGGCCGAAGGCTAGTGGCCGGAACTGCGGTTCGTACCCCCTGGGTTAAGGTGAAAACCACCCAAGGGCCGGAAGTACAGAGAGCCCAGTAACTGAGCTGCTGCTGGGAATGACGGTCGTCTTCAGAAACCGAAGACCGGCCCCGAGATTCTCGGGGCCTAACCCCCCGGCCTCCTGAGCCCCCTGAGAGGCACCGGTAAGGCTCTGAGACACGAGGCCGCCTAGAAGGCCGGCGGCCCTAGCTTGGGCAGCACTCTCCGGTGCTTACAGGGCACCTGCCCCAAACAGCTCCCCTGGCTCGACTGGCACACTACGGGGGACATGTCTCCGACAGTGGTGACTGAGCAGGTCAAACCTGGCGACGAGTTTGCACCTGCAGAAAGCTCTGAGCAG
The DNA here is from genome assembly GCF_949606895.1 of Notothenia rossii. NCBI lineage: Eukaryota > Metazoa > Chordata > Actinopteri > Perciformes > Nototheniidae > Notothenia > Notothenia rossii. Next base: position 25,674,983 of record NC_136909.1, read on the forward strand.
AGGAGTGGGAAGCTTCCTCGGGGGTGAGCGGGGCCCCCCCTTAATAGAAGAGGTTTATCCGGAGCTGCTAGCGACATGGCATCCTCAAGCAGAGGTGTGGCAACCCAAGGAGGGCCAGGCGGCAAGCTAGTAGCCCCCACACCGGCCCCTGGCTGAAGGGCCAACAGGAGCGACTTCGTCTGCTCCATGACGGCAGCTAACCGACCCACCTTAGAGGACAGCCTGTTTCTAGCCCTCTACCTGGGGGGTGAACCCATAGCCATCCCTCCATCAAGTCGCCGGGAACGGCCAGACTGAGCTGGAGGAAGTTGTGACGAGGAGAGGTACCACCTCTGCGACTCTAGCCACTCTGAGCGCCCGAGGCATGAATCTACAGCTCATGCAGGCGCTTTGCGTGAGACCCTCCCTCAAATGCTCGAGGCCAAGGCAGAGGGGAGCAGCGGTCATGGCCGTCCTCGGGCTCAAGAGAAGCCATACAGGCGCTACATGAATGAGCCAGTCTGTAGGTAGCCAGATGCAGCGTAGCCGGGAGTGGGCGCGAGAACACAGCCTTCCCCAGCTACCTGCTGAACGGAAAGAGTAGAGCAATGCTCCTACTCGCCGAACACAAAGAGGGATTTAACTACACCCATGTTACCGGCAGAGGGAGCGGGAGCGAGAGCACTGCCTTCACCTAGCTGGATTAAATAAAGACGTTTAACAGGACAGCTTAGCCGGGCGGCTGCTGCTAGAATCAAGCAACACGTCTACCCGGAGCGGGGGCGAGAACACTGCCTTCACTGGTTGAGTTCATAACGAATGCCAGATGCAGCGTACCCGGGAGCGGGGGCGAGAACACTGCCTTCACCGGCTACCTGCTGAACGGAAAGAGTAGAGCAATGCTCCTACTCGCCGAACACAGAGAGGGATGTGAATGACCTACACCCACGTTACAAGCAGAGGGAGCGGGAGCGAGAGCACTGCCTTCACCTAGCTGGATTAAATAAAGACGTTTAACAGGACAGCTTAGCCGGGCGGCTGCTGCTAGAATCAAGCAACACGTCTACCCGGAGCGGGGGCGAGAACACTGCCTTCACTGGTTGAGTTCATAACGAATGCCAGATGCAGCGTACCCGGGAGCGGGGGCGAGAACACTGCCTTCACCGGCTACCTGCTGAACGGAAAGAGTAGAGCAATGCTCCTACTCGCCGAACACAGAGAGGGATGTGAATGACCTACACCCACGTTACAAGCAGAGGGAGCGGGAGCGAGAGCACTGCCTTCACCTAGCTGGATTAAATAAAGAAGCTTAATGGGGCAGCTTAGCCAGGCGGCTGCTGCCAAGAATCGAGCAGCACGTCTACCAGGGGCGGGGGCGAAAAAAACACTGCCTTCACTGGATGAGTTAAACAATGAAGCTCAACAGAACACGCCAGATGGTAGCTAAGCGGCCGCTGTTAACAATCAGAGCAATAAGTTACAGGGAGCGGGAGCGAGAACACTGCCTTCACCAGGTGAGTTAAATGAAGAAGCTTTAACAAAACATGCAAGATGTTAGCCAAGCGGCTGCTGCTAACAATCAAGCGAGATCAAGTCAAACACAAATGTTTAAGACAAGATAACTAGCTTCTAAAGAAGAGAACAGCACAGAGTCGTAGTTACAGCATTAACCATGGCCAGTGCTTACACGGCATAGAACCGTAGTTACAGTAGTAACTATGGCCAGTACTTACACGGCTTAGAACCGTAGTTACAGTAGTAACTATGGCCAGTACTGACACGGCTTAGAACTGTAGTTACAGTAGTAACGGTGGTTAAAAAAGTGTCAGCCAAACGGCTGCACACTAGATAATATAATATTGGGAGGATGAAATCCTCTTTAATGGCCACACATGCAGAGCACACAGCACACAGTGAAGATTGTTCTCTGCATATCATCCTAGTGCTAGTCTAGTACTACAGATGTAGCACTGAATTTCGGACTCCAGCTTACAGCTTCCTGCCTACTACCTGCCAAATACCAGTATAGAGGAATGTTAAACCCTCCCACTATTTTCCAAGAGGGCGTTGCCAGATTGCCAATTTCAGGTTTTAACCAGGAGATGGCGCTTCATTCACAAATACAGAAAGACAAGTTTCATGGACTTTCAGTTGTGTTTTGAAGAGCATTTGAACATATCAATATTTTAGGTCAACTAAAGTATATCTAATCTTGTAATTCAATAATATATAGTCTTTATATATTAAATAATCATAATGTAAATGTTTACATTACACTTCTTTATTTGTTATGCTCATACTTTAACCTTTACAATCGTTTGCTTTAATATGCAGTATATTTTTGTGTTTGCTTCCTCCTGCTCCCTTTCGGACACATACTGTATGATTTATTATTAATATGAAGATATTATTAAGATAAGATAAGATGTTACTTTATTGATTGAACATTTTAGTTTAGAATGTGCTGTCCCACGGTAATTCAGAAGGCTCACAGGTCACATTCCGACCATTATTTAAAACAATAGGTGCTTTCACACCGTCTACAGTTTGATTTGTATAGAGGGAGCTCTGTCAGTTTTCGAATTACCCATTTGCTTTCGGGGAGCCCTATTTTTCAGAGCACATCCTGCTACTAAATATGTCACACGCACGCTCTGTTGACTGGCGCAGCAGCGCGGATGCTATCAATTGCTATAAAAACACTCTTCTACTAATACAGACTGTGTCACTATGCCGGCGGATGTGGCCGTTGTTGAAGCCTCTTCAGGCTCCGCATCGGCAGGCCTCTCCCTCGGTGTGGAGCTGTCAAGCTCGACCATAACGCCGCTTACAGCCGGCCAACTAAAAGTTGTTTTCCGTTCACGTTGTCATTTTTAGACTCCTTCGCTTCTTTGCTTGTGAATCCAAAAGCTGTGACGCTTGGCTGTTTTCGTTTTGCCATATTTTTTTATTACACAGCCAGAGTTAAAAAAATATCAATATGAACATTTCAAATACCGCGCCGGCATCACCGCCATAGCCATAGCAACGTAAGTAAGAATGCAGCGACGCCACGTACAGATGGCAACACCCAGACATATTCACAAATATAAAACAAATATTCAGAAACTGTAATGAACAATAACTATTATTTATTTCAAGAACTGTTATTTACAGAAACTCAACATTTCTAATCTGTGTGACACAAATATGCACGATTGTTTTGGGCTCCCCCTATTTATCTCAAAGTCAGCCTTCAGGGGAGCTCCCTCCCTCTTCGGGGGAGCCAAGCTCTGGCTAGCTCCCCCCCATTTCGAACAGTGTCTGTGGCTGAATGGCCAGCGATTAGGTGCGGCGCATTTATCATAGGTGATCAGAGCTAACTGCCTGCCGTCAGATTTCATTTAAAAAACAGATCTGATTTTAAGACTATTTCTGCGCTCATAAAGAATGATAAGAATAAGAATAATGCGTATTGAACTGGTTTCATTAATTAGTGAGTTTAATTAACACTAGAACCGCCAATCGGGTCAATTTGTGTGATGCGTGTTGTGTGTGTGCAATGTAACTTTTTTTCAATAAAATATTAAAGTCTCCCAGTCCGTGACTTTTCCTGAAAGTGTGTTATGTAGCACCCTATGTTCTTAAAAATTGCATTCTAATAGCGGGATTTGACGGGTTTAGGTAGGCCTATACAAAAACCTCTGGCGGTTCTAGTGTTAAGGTAATTAGGTTCAGTAGAAGCCCTTTTTTTATCAGTAACGAATTTAGCAGTTGAACATAAAAGTCAACTAACTGAGGGTCACTTGCAATTACAGTGTTGTGTCTAACTGTAAGCTTGTCACTCAGAGTAACCTACCGTTAATTTAGCTGCTGGAGAAGAAAGATCAAGGGGGGAGGGGGGGAGAGAGCTGTGGTTGATGGGCCATTAGTTGTGTAAATACACAGCTGAAAGCTGCCGTTTCATTCAGACTGTTTAAAAAACTGTAACAACGGACTATTTTTCTTAGCGGATGCATGTCAATTTAAATCAATACATACAACTATTTTTTAAATCAATAAAAACATTTTCTAAATTCATAAAAGCATTTCAATTAATATTGGGAGTCATGTCGTTACTTTGTTGAGAATGTGGCCGTGTAATAAGCGGGATAATTTGCAGCGACTTGTTCCTTATGGGGAAAATAACACCCGTCATGTTTGTGTAGAGGTGTGTGTGGTTAAAACACTTTCATGAAGTGAAGGAATTTCCTTCTATAAAACAGCTGTGGGCAGCAGTGAGTGTCACGGACATGAATTCATAGATCAAGGCAGACTGGTGCACACACTCTCCTGTCCTGCCAGGCGACACGCCCGTTCTAAGCCGTGTCCCTCACTCCTCACATCCCAAGCATCCCCAAAAAGTTTAATATGTTGTTACATCTCAGATGTTATGTTTCAGTTGTGCTCTGTCTATGTTCAGTGATGCAAACTTGTCACCTTTCGGCTAAATTCGCCGTTTTGAATCCAAAATAAGTCGTTTGTGTGATTCATGTAGATCTGCAATACAAATATTTTTGGGGTATGGTGGGGGCTGGGACCCGGAGTAATCTGCGGCCGTGAGCTGTTATGTGCCATCATGACACGCATGGTGTTCTTTTTTTACATATTATAATGAAGTACGAGCTGTGTGCTCGAGTCTTCCTGCCTGTCGGCTCTGCTCATGGATGTATAATAAGGCTCTGCTGCTCCGAGATGATGGTCTAGCTTCAGCAGCTATATTACCTACGGGTGCGTTCGTTAATATTAACTGTGCGTCCGGAGTCACTGTGGCACAGACTGGACCGCTGGTGAACAGCTGTTAGAACGGGCCGTTCAGGTGTTCAGAGCAGAGCTCCCTGTCGGAGCGGCAGAGCGTGATGTGAACTGAAAAGTTTTTCTGTGGCAATATTATTTAAGGAATCGTTGAGCTAGCTAGCTAGCATACATTGTCACTATCTGCTAACGTTAGCTTTAGCCTTCTATTTCTAATAGTTTTTTTCATAGGCTATAAACAGAGGTGGTATAAGTACAGGGCCGTGGGAAGTGGGGGTGCTGAGGGTGCTGTAGCACCCCCTGATGGAGGACAGGGAACCTGCACGTCCACAAGGTTAAATGGAAATATAATACAAAAAAACGAATTTTCAGCCCTGATGTAACAACATTCATAATTAAGTAAAGATAACACCCTTTTCACCCCGGTTACAGTTTCCATTTGCCCTGTACGATGAAAGTGGGGGATGTTGGCTTATCAGGCGCCCGCAGCTCACACACAGGACAGATATCAGCTGTCTGGACAGGACTGATAGCCAGACAGACTGAGAGGCTCAGTGAGGTAAAGGACTGAGTGTTTAGATAGTTCACTTTAGTCTAAGTTATCTCAGAGGGTCTCAAACGGTTTGTTAACAATTTATGTAAACAAATATTTCCAAGGCACACCTTTATAATTATTGGGATAAATAAAAACAGGTTTGAAATCATTCCAGTGCATACTATAGGACCGTAAACCAGAAATATTGTTTAAATCTGGAGAGATTAAAGAATATGCATAAATAAATAAATGTTAACTGGTAAAATAAGAAATAAATGAACAACAAAAATAAAATAATTTACATTTACTTGTTATTGGCTATGTTAGGTTATTGGTTATATCCAAATACTTATTTGATTATTAAAATGTAAACCGATTTTTTCGATATGGGTGTTTAGAGTTGTACCCCTTAGATCTAGTCTCTGGCAATTCAGCTCAAAGTGCACCAGATTGAAGCATTTTACTTTATAATGTTGAAATAAAATCTTCCCCCCTGACCCCCCTAGAGGATGTGATCCCCACAGCACCCCCCATTTGAAACATGTTCCCACGGCTATGTATAAGTATATATATATTGAACTTGAGTAAAAGTAGAAGTACTCAGATCTTGTACTTGAGTAAAAGTAGAAGTACTCAGGTCTTGTACTTGAGTAAAAGTAGAAGTACTCAGATCTTGTACTTGAGTAAAAGTAGAAGCACACAGATCTTGTACTAGAGTAAAAGTAGAAGTACTCAAATCTTATACTTGAGTAAAAGTAGAAGCACACAGATCTTGTACTAGAGTAAAAGTAGAGGTACTCAAATCTTGTACTTGAGTAAAAGTAGAAGCACTCAGGTCTTGTACTTGAGTAAAAGTAGAAGCACACAGATCTTGTACTAGAGTAAAAGTAGAAGTACTCAGGTCTTGTACTTGAGTAAAAGTAGAAGTACTCAGATCTTGTAATTGAGTAAAAGTAATAGTCCCAGAGTGTAGGAATACTCTGTTACAGTAAAAGTCCTGCATTCAAAATGTTCCTCAAGTAAAAGTAGAAAAGTATTATCATCAAAATATAGTGAAAGTAGCGACAGTAAAAGTAGTCATTGTGCAGATTGGTCCATTTCAGAATAATAGATATATGTTTTATAATGATTGATCATGAAAGTGTTCTCAAAGCTGGTAAAGGTGCAGCTAGTTTGAATGACTTTGTATACTGCAGGGTAGCTTGTGGATTTACTCCAGGTGGAACTAAAGTCTGATTTAACACTTGATTATATTTCACTTAATTAATCCAGATCTGTGAAGTAACTAAAGGTATTACATACATGTAGTGGAGTCAAAGTACACCATGTACCTCTGAACTGTAGTGGAGTAGAAGAACAAAGTAGCAAAACATTGAAATACTTAAATAAAGTACAAGTATCTCAAAATTGTGCCCAAGTATAGTACTTGTTGAGTTTATGAACTTAGTTACTTTACACCATGTGGCTATAAAGATAAAAATACTTAAGCCTTGCCCAGAGGCACGAAAATACATTTTCAAAATGCTCAACAGTGCTGCCAAAATTATAAACTGACTGCTACACAATTTAAAATAAATGCTTTTATGTATTTCAAATTAGATGTGACTCTTTGGCGTTTCTGTTATTATTAACACTGCTGCTTTAGTTGTTCTGCTAAAATCCTCTGTCATTCCGTGGGGTGGGGGAGCCGGGGGCTCGGATCCTTGTCACCTTTTTCATACCTGATGAGTTTGCATCCCTGTATGTTAAAAAGCCTCAGTCACCTTAATTCATGTAATAAAAACATCTCAGGTAAGTAACACTCAAAGCTAAATGTGCAATACCATGTTCAGCTATGTTACTATTTATAATGTTATTGTTGTTACATCAGAAGATGTACATATTGAAATTATTTCTTAACTTACAGTAGGCTATTTTTTACAATGTGTGTTGGAAGGATTTATTAAATGACAATGAATATTGTCATTGTTTAAGGCTTTTAGAGAAGGGTGAACTATAAGCCTGAATTACATAACATTTTATACCTAAAAACATAAAAGCCACAATAAATAAATTCCAATTATTCTAGTTATTTTTACCTCCCGTATTGCTTTCAACCCACCAGCTTTTATGGTGTTGTTACGTCACTAACTGTAAACTTGTCACATACAGTCTATGGTCACTCAGAGTACCCTACTGTTAATTTAGCTGCTGGAGAAGAAAGATCAGGGGGGGAGGGGGGGAGAGAGCTGTGGTTGATGGGCCATTTGTTGTGTAAATACACAGCTGAGAGCTGCCGTTTCATTCAGACTGTTTAAAAAACGGTAACAACGGACTATTTTTCTTAGCGGATGCATGTCAATTTAAATCAATACATACAACTATTTTTTAAATCAATAAAAACATTTTCTAAATCCATAAAAGCATTTAAATTAATATTGGGAGTCATGTCGTTACTTGGTTGAGAATGTGGCCATGTAATAAGCGGGATAATTTGCAGCGACTTGTTCCTTATGGGGAAAATAACACCCTTCATCCAGATGAGGATCCCTCCGTTACACTTTGGGATCCTGATCGACCGACGAAGCTCCATTAAAATATACATATTTTTGGTGAATTACTGAGTTTAGGCACGTTAATAACGTTTTAATGAAGTTGAATACAGTATATTCATATGTGTCAGTAATTTCATGTCAATTTGGCGAACATAAACATAAATGATCGTGGTGAAGATGATGATTAAATTAGGATTAAAAATCGAGAGCCGGGCTGCATTTCCTCCCGTTCGTTTTTTTCGAATAACAAAATTATTTTGTTAAATAACAACATGATGATGTTTTGTAAATGATTACATGTCTCTTATTTAGCACAGTAGTATGATATCCGTGACATATGGATCTTAACAAAGTTCCGCTGTACATCCAGCATACTGTATCTCACTTTATTTCACATGAGCTCCAGTGTGGAACCCCACTGCACCCCCTGGTGGACCAATGATCCATTGCAGCTGGCTTCATTATAATTACATTTATCTATCACGGGGGCGGTCTCAAGTCAAGCTGGAGGTTTTCCCTTGAGCGAGGGCAGATCACGTACCAATCACGGCCCTCGCGTTTCAAACTGTCTGAAATGAATCGCTACATCTGTAGGAGCAGTAAATACAACGATATAGCACTACTGCAATTAAAACCATACGTTACCGGGAGCGGGAGCGAGAGCACTGCCCTCACCGGCTGAGTTAAATAATGAAGCTTAACAGTACTTACAAGGTGTTAGCCTAGCGGCTGCTGCTAACAATCAAGCAACCAAGTCAAAACACAAATGTTAAGACCAGATAATTAGCTTCTATGGAATAGAACAGCCCGCATAAAACCGTAGGCCATGGTCACAGTAGTAACCATGGCCAGTGCTTACATGGCCTAGGACAGGGGTCGGCAACCCCTGGCACGCGTGCCAGCATTGGCACGCGGCACCGTAACCAGTGGCACACTAGGAATAAGTGGAATAAGTGTGCAATAATATTTAAATTGTATTTTCGGATCCTGAACGACACCGCCGCCAGAGCGCGTCTACCTGCAGAAGGAAGCCATGCACGCAACGCAGCCCCGCTCTCTTTAACTCCAGGTGACTTTCTGCCGCTTTCCTCCGTGGTGCAGTGCTGATCGTTTCACCACAGAGGAAAGCAATTCACAAATTGCAGTAGGCCTACCCATAAGGAGCTGTACAAATGCCGCAGTTTTTGCGTGGCTGTGTCTTTAGTTGAAAGCCCAGTGGCGATCTGCTCATCGAAATAATATGCAACAAAGGGGCGGACTGGCCATCTGTGTGTTGAACTTTCCTGTCGGCTCCCAGACCGTAGTCGAGGAGGGCAGCAGCAACAAGCTTCAGGTTCAATAACCCACTTTAGCTTAAATGACTGGAGAGAGGCGAGCTCTTCTTGGGAGGCCGTTGCATTTATTTAGCTGTTCTTCTGTTTCACAAAATACATCACAGACAGACCTCTGTTTTTCTGCTGCTTCGTTTCACTTCCAGAAACATACACACGTTCCCTCACTGTCGCTCTGCCATCCACACACACATGCACAAGCCACACACCTCTCTCTCTCTCTTAAAAGGGACAGCGATCTCATCTCACTCTGCATGACCCTTAAGTTATATCATAACATGTGTGTTCTGGAGAATCACAGAACGGACGATTGTCCTTATTATTATGCCGTTTAAACCAATTATTTAAATGTGGTAAATGTTTAAGTTTCGTTGATAGGTCCACACACTGCTTCCCCGCAGCGAGGCTCCCCCAGCCCTCTGGCTGATAGTTCACGAGCGCCAAGCTCCTCAACCCCCCCCCGTTGATAATTCTCGGTCGTCGGCACGCTGATAACAATTTTTTTTTTAAATGGCACTTCATATCAAAAAGGTTGCCGACCCCTGGCCTAGGACCATAGTTACAGTAGTAACTATGGCCAGCACTTACCTTACTCTCTGCATCTAAACAAAAAACGGGCAAAATATGGCACACTGGGCTTTCCATACTAAATTGAATGAGAGACGCAGCTAAAGCTGGGACTCAAATGCTAATGATAGCTCGGGCACAACGCCACAAGCAGAACTTTCAAAAGAGCATGGGCAGCTTTATGGGAGAGGAAGCGGGAACACTGTCGTCACCAGAAAGTATAAGCCAAACAATAAATAACACAGCAATCAGGACAACTTAGCTGGGACACAGCCATCACCAGCAACAAGTTGACAAAAACCTGTCCGTCCAGGCTCTGCACAGCGCACAGCCGGCCACAGCTCCTGGAGGACGCGTTAACAACCCGTAGCTCCGACTGTAGTCGCGAAGCTGCACGCGGCCAGCTGTTTGCAGAGAAATCCCTCATATCAAACGTTCAAACCTGAACGCTGTAGGCTACAAGAATGTAGCTGCGGTACTCTCGCGAAGCAATAAGATGAAAAGGAACCGATCCACTAATGACGCCGGCCTATGTAGCCGTAGTCACGTGGGTCACAAGTGACTTTGTTATTAGCAGCGCCGTATAGATAGAAGAGTTACGACAGCGGAAGTCCAAAAACGGTTATCGTCACGTTGTTCACGGAGACGAGGATCGTTCCCCGGAAGTTCATGGCAGGCAATGTGAATGCATTGATAACAGGAGATAGAACTACGATTTTTGGTAATTATTAGTGAATAAAGGTTTTGATTTGCAATATTTATAAAACAAATCGATATGTCTATGTATTTACATCAATATGTTTTAAAAAATAAAATAGAATTTGCTAATATTCAGTGATAATATTAGGGTTAGTGTGAACAACTAGTTTACATGTTAGGCTAACAGTGCCTTGGTTAAAGAGCCTGTTGCTGTTTATAGCTTTGAATTCTTTAAAACCAATATTATCTTCTTAAACTTGTATGGTAGTCAGGAGCATCACTTTCTAATGTTTGATATATTTAGAGGGAGGGGATCTAAAGGAATGCTTCAAAATTCAGATTAGATTAATTTCTACCATTTTCTTAAATTCATGGTAGTTTCAGTAATCCCATGGTAATTGAGGACACAAGTTATCTAAATGACTAATGTCATCTTTATGGCTTTCAGAAAGGACAGGAGACCGACAGGTGACTATCAAAGGACTAGCAGCAGCAGCAGCAGCAGCATGATGATGATGTTAAATGTGTTGTTTTAGGAACATCCATTGCAAATACATGGAATTCAATAAACATTGAATAGCATATCATGCAGTTTGTCTGTGCCTTTTCCTCCGTGTTGTCCTGGTTTGCTGTGCTGCCTCCTAGTCGCCACCATGGTTTGCTGTGCTGCCTGGGGATGCTCAAATCGCTCCGAGAAAGGAGTACGAATGTACGGCTTCCCCACTGACACAGAGCGGAAGAAAAAATGGCTTGCTCAAGTCAGCAGGAGCAATTTCACGACCAACAGCAAAAAAATATGAGGATATTATATACAAACACTGCATTTGCACTTTTTCACAAAACGAAAACCACACCATTGGGAAAGCTTAATGTTTTGTTTAATACAAAAAAAACGGAAAGGCTTGAAAAACACAGAGCTGAGAATCAGGGTGCAGAGTGAGGGTCTCAATGCAGGTATTCAGGCTCCATTGAATCCCCCTCTGGTTCTTGTGCTGAAAGAGGGAGTAACAGACAGGAGAAAGGGTTATACACACCTTTATAAAACGGACAAGTCAAATCAAGCAATCTGATTGGTTCTTAGCCGTGATATACTGAGCGTATACCACGGGTAGAATTGTAAGTTACTTTTCACAACAAGTCAGTATCCCTCCGCGTCTGAGAAAAACGGCAAAACATATTCAGTGTGCAGTTCCTTTGGCATTAGGGCAGGGATATCTAGATACTTTTGAAGGTTTAACATAATGAATTGTGCTACTTTTAAAGCAAGCAACGATGTTTTCAAATCTGTAATCAAAGAGGTCCGCAAAAACGCTATCGACCAATCAGATTGCTTGATTTGACTTGTCAGTTTTATAAATATATTTAAATTTCTTTCGTTACGAAACAAACTTACAAAGCATAAAATGGAAACATTTAAGATTAACTTCGACCTCCGGGGGGGTCTTACTAAGGGGGTTGTCGACCCTCCGCTTCGCGTCGGGCCGAACCACGCCTCTTAGCTGTGATATAATGAGCATATACCACGGCCTGTCGTGAGCTATTGCTTAAATATAGCACACCTATTGGATGGGAAATTGCCTTGGGGAGATAAGGTGTGGTCTTTGTTCCCAACTGAAGTTATGGAACTTTATTATTTGTGAGTTTAACAAAGTATGACAAATGGCATCAGTAACAGATGTGATATGAATTTCTATAAAGTTGTCTCACATTCTTGGTCATATTTTATATACAGTACGTAATGAGTATAACATGTCCAGTAAGTATAAAGTGTTTCCTAATACTGTGTATTCAACCACTATGGAATATGTATGTGGGCAGACAAAACTGAGTTGTTCTGTGTGTGAAGTAACCTCAAGTCACTCCGCAGGCACATTTTGATGCAGACCACTTTGTCAAGACAAAAAAGGGCAAGACTAGGCTGAGAGCAGAGGCTATACCCACCATCTTCGTTTATCGCCCTGTGGTCAAAAAGAGAAGGGCCCCTGCACCACGATTCACCCCGGGACCTGTATCTACAAAGCCCATAGCTCATGATCACAGCTATAGTGTGAAAGGTGACACAGTTATAATAAGTATGAACTCTTAGTAACAAAAGTCATATTTCTTATTTTTAAGTGGTATAATATTTTAAATGTTCGAAAATCTACAGTGCCATGTCTTCTACTTACATTAGTCTCAAAGATTGAGGGAAGAAGGGATGAGGAGACTGAGAGAAAGGAAAGTGAGGGTGAAGAAAGAGAGGACATGGCTAGTGAGGAGAGACAGGGAGGGTGGACACCACCCACTCAGCCAGCAGCCAGTCAGCATACGAGGGAACCAGCAGCCAGTCAGCATACAAGGGAACCAGCAGCCAGTCAGCATACGAGGGAACCAGCAGCCAGTCAAACAGATCTATTAAAAAAATTAAAGAGAAAATTAAAGAGCCAAGAAGGGATCACCAAAAAAGCAAAGTCTGCACTAAGAAAAATCAGGAAGGAAAATGCAGCTCTCAAGAAAACAAAGAAAATTAGGGACAACAAATATAAGAAAACGTTTTAAAAAGACCAACCTAAGGCATTAGGCAGACTCACCACAAAGGGGATGAAATGGAGCAATGAGACAATTAAGAAGGCTTTAAAAATTCGCTTTGCGTGCGGACCAACGGGTTACAAAACTCTGCAGGAATTGCAGATTCCCCTTCCAGGATTAAGGACACTGCAAAGAAGGATGCAATGTGTTAAGTTTGAGCCTGGTGTGTAACAGCTAACATCAATGCCCCTCCACCCGTAACATCAATGCCCCTCCACCTGCCAACATCACTGCCCTCCACCTGCCAGCACCCAGCCAGAGGAGCGCAAACAACAAAAACAAGCAAGGTGTCCCGTCATGTACCTGGACATTTGGGTTGGCAAAATGGAGTAAGAGATGGACTTGAAAAACCTTGGTGGCTCTCTACTCATGTTGTTACAGTTGTCTTGGTTGCAGCTCTCAAGTTTTTTTTTGTTGCCATTTCCAAATCTTTAGAAAATATTAAATAAATGAAGTGAAATCAACCTCTTCTCTGGAGAACAAACTTTGATTTCTCTGTCTTGTGATTTTGCAGTCTTGCTCCTCCACCTGTAACATCACTGCCCCTCCACCTGCCATACAGTAGGTTACTAACAAGATTACTTATATAATACAGTGATAGAATACATGTTTAGTATGCTTACTTATATAAAACAGTAGTATTAAACTTACCTTGTGTTTCCACTCTCACTTAAGTCCCTCTCCCTTTGCCATCAATCCAAAATCAGCTGAGCTGCAACATTATACAGACAGGTAATAATCAACATAATCACAAGGACACAATATGGCTCTGCTAAAAACACTCACTCTTACACGCAACAAAGTTATATTTATCTAATATTTAACTCCCTCCACCCCCGCATACAATCCCTTTTAGAAGACCCTCTTCTCTAATTCAACAATGTTGGACGAAATGACATTAAGAGAACGGAATTTACAATTAAAAGGCTGTTCAACGTGTGTTGCTAACTTGATCCGGAATCCTAGCTTTATCTGTTATCTGTAAACGTTCCCTAAATCTACTAATTTAGGGATAATCCACTGACATCCTTTAATACACATGTTAATTTGAATCAGATGTACTGATAATATCCGCAATATAAATCTTTAAACTTCTTCTTACCTTTAAAAGTCCGTCACAAACGTTCTATTATGCTGCAACTCTACAGCTCTGCTAGCCTTGGCGCTAACTTCCGGGGAACGATTGAGAGGCTCCACGATCCGCCATTGCTGTAAAAAAGTGGTCCATTGGAGTGAACGGAGATGACGTAACTCTCAGTCTATACGGCGCTGGTTATTAGGTACTCGAACTGCGCATGCGTGCGATGGACATATCCAGTGCTAAAAGCACCGCCTCTGGCGGTCAGTAGGGACGAAATAGAACCCCCACTATCCTCATGATGGGAAAAAAACAATATCTTTAACGTTGGTAGCACAATTTAATGTGGTTCTCACACAATATTGTAGATATAATATGAATGTTTTTAGCATTATGATTCACTGATTATATTTTCTTTACTGTACAATAGTTTATACAAATTGGACAATTTTGGTTCAAAAGATTTAAACAGTCTCCCACAAGTCTGTTTAATGTCAATAAACCTTTGTGGTACTTATCAAGAACAAGGACTGATCATTGTTTGTCATAAATGTTTTATTTTCATCATCATGGAAAACGGATGTCTGCATGAGTGCATTCTGTGTTTTTGAGGAAGCACATTGCACACAATGCAAAACAATCATGCATCGTCTTACTCTGGTTTACTGCAGTCATCCCTTTTTTGTGCTATCTTGAGGATTGTTTGAAAAGCAACTGTTGTTCATGTGACTGGATGGTAGCTTCACCCACCAGTCACATGACCACCGTGTCTGTGTGTATCATAGACTGTATATATAAAGTGTGTGTGGTGTGTATTCATTGACTCATGAGCCCCTCTGAGCCGCTGGATGTGAGTGTTTGGCTCACAATGCAGCAGGGAACACCAGGGCCTTAGATTCCCATTGGTCAGCAGATGGGAGTGAAAGAGGGATTAGCTCCATTTCTCTCCCAGACCTATGTGTGTGTGTGTATGTATGTGTGTGTGTGTGTGTGTGTGTGTGTGTGTGTGTGTGTGTGTGTGTGTGTGTGTGTGTGTGTGTGTGTGTGTGTGTGTGTGTGTGTGTGTGTGTGTGTGTGTGTGTGTGTGTGTGTGTGTGTGTGTTTTCATACTAAGGATAAAAAAGGAAGTTGTGCTATTTAGAGATTGGCAGGTCATTTCTGCATCTATTTTCTATCTTTGTGTTTAGTGATACAGTATATTTTTTTGATGGAAGCAAGTGTGTGGCTGATAGCAGCAGGAAGTAGTCTTACTCAGTGCTTGAATTGGAATAAAAAAGGTGCCAGTACTCTAAATCAGCAACAAGTATTTGGCACAAAGTCATAGTAAATCCTATAATGCTGGTGGGTTTGTCTCTTTACTGTATATTTTAGAAAGACTCACTGTACTTAAACAAAATGACTCAGGGTGCATCTGAGATTAGAGGGGGTGCAGTGGTAAAGTGCTCTTTTTATAAGTGGGGAGTGGACCTGACACCCTCTAGTCTAGGGGGGTCCGGGGGCATGCTCCCCCGGGAACATTTTTTTTAAAATATTGAAGTTAGATGCATCAATCTGGTGCAATTTGAGAGAAAAATGAAGAGATATATGGATACCTCTCAACATCCATAATGAAACAACTGTAAACAGATTTACTTTTTCTTTATGGATATAAAAGAAAGTAAAGCTTGACTCCTACTGGCTGGTTAAATGACTCCTCGTCCCTGAGGCCACTACCAGTTTTTTGTGCCATTTTGCTGGATTTATTTGTCAATAGCGTTGCTGCACAAAGTGATAGCCCTCTAGTTTAAATCTACTACCCAAAAAGAAACATATGGAGATGGGTTACTATTTAAAAAAAATTGCAAATCTATTTGGGAACAGTGGAGCTGGGCCTCATATCCTATAGGGGGGTCCGGGGGCATGCTCCCCCGGTAAGATTTTTTTTAAAATGTTGGACTTAAATGCATCAATCTGGTGCATTTTGAGGGGGAAATAAAGAGACTACACCCATATGAAACAAAAATGTATACATTTAAATAATCATAAAATCATAAGTACATGGCCATAACCAATAACATACAATATCCAATATGAAAAAACATTGAAACTTGTTTATTTATTTGTTTTTGGTTCATTTATAGTTGTGAGTGTGTCTGGGCTCCTGAATCGGCCTCTCCTGTCTCCCTCCTCTCCCCCCTGCTCCTCTTTGAGGCAACAGCAAAGACTATTTTTAGCTCTCAACAAGTTTATCTTACCTTTTTTCACCTAGTTAACATTTTGTTTGTATTATTCATGCATATTTTACTAATCACTACCCCCTCAAATGGAAATATGTGTTTACATAAATGGTGACCGAACCGTTTGAGACCCACTGAGATAACTTAAACTAAGTTAACTATCTAAAGACTCAGAGAGTAATTTACCTCACCAGAGCTGTAGTTATCAGCCTCTCAGTCTGACAGCAAAGGACTCTCCCTCCACCTTGTTGTTGAAAAAGCTCCTTATATCCGTTAGCGCAGCTAGCTAGCACCAGATGCTAACAACAATACACGTAACCGGTGCGCGCGCTTTCTCGCTCGCTCGCGCCACACATACACCAACACACACCCTCCCGAGCTTGAATGACACACAGAGACCAATCGAGGGCATTAGTATGATCTGTATGAAAGTGGCAATGTCGGCAGGCCACGTCATGTAGACAGCCAGTCACCCTCTGTGAGGCAGAGTCAGACCCACATTTGCGCTGCGTTGCGTTTACAATATATACGTATATTGCCGTCGGCTGAGTACCGGCATTTTACTGAGTACCGACAAGGTGCCGGTACTCAGTAAGAAGTGCCGGTACCACATGGGTAAAAATCAGAAGTGCCGCTACTGCGTACCCGGTGAGTACCGGCCCAATTCAAGCACGGGTCTTACTAAATTAAGACAACAGACACTGCACATAAAGGTCTCTTTATTTAACACCGACATCGTAAGTTTAGTATATAGTAGTATAACATAGTATAACATATCATTGGATGTTCAACTCAAACTCAAAAGCTTCTAAGGAAAAGATTGACTTTCCATTACGTCTCCTCTCATGTGATGCAGATGTGCGGTCCTCTTTGGGGACAGCAGTGTGGCAATCAGGTCTTCTACCCAGGAATATGTGCAAGAATGAACCCCCTGTTTCAACCTTATCCTGCCTTCTCTCCTGCCATCCAGAGTAAGATCTGTATTTTTTTTAAATATGATGGCAGATATGTTGAGCTAATGTATGTATTGTATCTTGGTATCTTTGAGTTGGCTCACAAACAGCAACTTGTTTAAAAAAAGACATGGTCTGTTTTAAATTATTGTTTTAAATGTATCTGCTAGGTTCACATTTTTTACAACATAGCCTGGCAATACTCTGCCTTTTATCAGCTTCTCGAATCCTCAAAGGACATTTTTTGAACAAACCTTCAAAACTCTTTTTTTGCTTGCAGCTGTTAAACCACATAATAATGTAATTTTAAGAAATGTAGAAAAAAGGCAACTAACAGGTAGCTGCGATATTATGCATGAAATGTAAATACACAGTGATCTGTAGTAAAGTAAAGGGCATGAACTTACAATTATTGCAAAATAAGTTTACAAGAAAACCCACAAAAAACATCTTACTTAAAACCACAAATATCTGTATTTAAGACCTCGCTACAAACAGTTTTCATAGGAAGTATTCATTAGTCATGTGTACCAATGAAAACTGTTGGATCATCCAGGGTAACAGACTGATTGTAAATAAAAAGTGCTGTTTTTATGGTTTTTCAAATAAGTCAAAACCTGGAGAAATACGATCAAACCAAGCAAGATGCGAACCGAAGTGACGTGTGAAACCCCTTTTTATAATGTGGTACAGTAAAACAAGGACAAAGGCTTTTCCTGTGATTATAAATAGTCTCTCAACTCCCAGTCCAACTTCAAATGACTCATGTTCCTCCTCAGTGGGGATTCTTAAAGACTTTCCCACACTTCTACAAGATGTCAGGGCCTGATGCAAAAAAAAAACACAAGCTTTGCTGTGACAAGAGACTTCCTTCGATTTTTCAACATGATTTAACAGGACGAGCTGCTTAAAACTATCTTGAGTGGGATTTAACAAGTTTAGTTTGATTTGTCTAAAAGACAAGTTTTTACCCTTTTCAGTTTCTCAAGGCAATTCTTGTCACCAAAAATACAACAAAATAAGTTCAGCCTTTTCCAGGAACCGCGCTGCGTCACCAGAGCTTGAAGTGGCTCATTAGGAATTGTAAAGGTGCTCTGGCCTACCATGACTTGCACACGAATCATGGCTGCACAAACAGAGGAGAGGGCGTATGATTCAGCTGCTGAATACGGATGATATCCAGGACAACCAAACCTATTGAATCAACTAAACTGAACACATAGCCGAGGGTCTGTGGCAAACTGCCTACAATGTATCTGAACACTGTAGTGGGATACTGATTACAATGACCTCATCAGTCCTTGCTGTGCTTGTGTGAAAAATGTTCATACTGAATTTGAAGACAGTGTAGAGAGCCTTTAATAAGTGTTTGTGGTTGATATTATGAAAGCCTCAAGTTTGACATTTTACGGGGTACGCCTTAGTTCATTAGTGTGATTTAAGATTTGACGTGATGCATTTGAAAGAGAGGAGATACTGTAGCTATGTTGTTCAACTCATCTTTATAAGTCATATTGGGCAAAGCATGGAAAGCAACACTGAAACAACATGACAGTGTTACACTGTAACTGTCTAAAGGAAAGGGAGAGGGTAAAGTGTGATCAACACTGTATGGTATAAAAAAAAAACATACATAAAGTTTGGGTGTACTAGAAAGTATGAAACAAAATCCAACAAATATAACAGCCTATTAGGGTTAGCATGCTTTCAACACAATACCACTGTGTTCAATAAGTTAACGGCTTAATTATACCCATCAGTGTTGTTGGTGACATGATTGCATGATGGTGAAAGTGGTTAAATAGGTGCTTTAAGAGGCTTAGTCCCAGCTGCTCCAGTAGAGCTGTGTGAGTGTGATAGCATTCCTGCCAAATACAGCATGACTTAGTGAATTGGTCAAAATCGTAGCAACTGAGGCACAAATATCCAGATTTTGGCTCCCTTTCCAGGCTCTCAAAATGCTGCACCCTATATTTCTCATAATGCAAGCGAAATCCAGTGTAATGCCCACATCCTTTAAATTCCACCACCCTGTTCACAATGCAGGCTTTCTGTTTTAAATCTGTTGCCAAGATGATGTCACAGAGGTCATTTTCTCAGACTTCCTCTTGAGCCACAGTAGACATCACACTGAGTCATACCTTCAATGAATACTCAACCTTGATTGGAATCAGTGGGGTTTCCCTTTACAGTATCTTGAGTAACTTACTCAATAAACAAATCAGCATAAGAGGGTGTCATACTCTGAGTATTAAGAAACAACCACCAGCTAAGATTCTTTCCAAAATTGCATTTTGGAATGCAATCAATCATTGAAAATTAAATATCTTTCAACTCTTTCCCCAACCGGCCCATTTCATTTAAAGGCTTCAACACATAAGTTCCAATTAAAGGTCGTACATCATTGTTTTCCAGTGGAGGAACATGGTTTTGGTCATTCTTCCAGCTCGTAAAATACTTTTTATTGTCAATCAATCAATCAATCAATCAATGTTTATTTATATAGCCCAATATCACAAATGTTACATTTGTCTCAGTGGACTTCACAGTTTGTACAGAATATCAGTATGACAATACGACACCCTCTGTCCTTAGACCCTCACATCGTACAAGGAAAAACTTCCAGAGAAAACCCCACAGTTTAAAGGGAAAAATGGGAGAAACCTCAGGGAGAGCAACAGAGGAGGGATCCCTCTCCCAGGACGGACAGACGTGCAATAGATGCCGTGTGTAAATTGAAAAGATAATACATTTGCAACATAGGTAGTCCAAATGTTTTGAAATGCATGTGTGTATAATAAGAAGATGAATCCACGAGGATATCCATCCAGGACTTATGATCCAGGACCGCAGCCACGACTCAAGATCCAGGACTCGCAATCCATGACACAGGACCGCAGGATCATCCATGACTCCGGATCCCGGCGTATATAGACACCAAAAAGAAAGAAATTTGGGGAAGCTGGGTTAATCGGAACATGAGAGTACACAGGTATAGACAGAGAGAAGGAAGAAGTAAGATGTCCCCCGACAAACTAAGCCTATATCAGCAAAACTAGGGGCTGAATCTAATCAGCCCTAACTATAAGCTTTATCAAAAAGGAAAGTCTTAAGCGCACTCTTAAAAACGGATAGGGTGTCTGCCGTCCGAACACAAACTGGAAGCTGATTCCACAAAAGTGGAGCTTGATAAGAAAAGGCTCTGGCTCCCATTGTACTTTTAGAGACTCTAGGAACAACCAACAACCCTGCATTCTTGGAACGCAATGCCCTAGTAGGACAATAGGGTATAATGAGTTCTTTAAGGTAAGATGGCGCCTGCCCATTAAGGGCTTTGTAGGCGAGAAGAAGAATTTTAAATTCTATCCTGTGTTCTATAGGGAGCCAGTGTAAGGCAGCCAGAACAGGAGTAATGTGGTCCCTTTTCCTAACTCTGGTTAGTACACGAGCTGCAGCATTTTGAATCAGCTGAAGCGACTTGACTGACTTCTTGGTACACCCTGATAATAAGGAGTTACAATAATCCAGCCTTGAAGTAACAAATGCATGGACTAGTTTCTCTGCATCGTTTTGAGGCAAGATATGCCTGATTTTTGCAATGTTACGTAGATGGAAGTAGGCGGTCCTTGAAATTGATTTTATGTGGGCGTTAAAGGATAAATCCTGATCAAATATAACACCAAGATTCCTTACAGTCTCACTGGAGGCCAAATTAATGCCATCCATAGTTAATATATCTTTAGATAATTTGTTTCGTAGATTCTTCGGGCCAAGTACAATAACTTCAGTTTTGGTCGTGTTTAACATCAAAAAATTTAAGGTCATCCACGTTTTTAAGTCCTTGAGGCAGTCTTGAATTTTATTTAGATGATTAATTTCATCAGGCTTGATTGATAAATATAGTTGAGTATCATCCGCATAACAATGAAAGTTTACAGAATGATTCCTTATAATATTGCCTAATGGAAGCATATATAGGGTGAACAAAATAGGTCCAAGCACTGAGCCCTGTGGCACTCCATGGCTAACTTTGGTTTGCATGGAAGATTCATCATTGACACGTACAAACTGAGAGCGTTCAGATAGATAAGACCTAAACCAGCCTAAAGCAGTTCCCTGTATGCCAACTAAGTGCTCTAGTCTTTGCAATAGGATATCATGGTCGATAGTATCAAATGCAGCACTAAGATCGAGTAAGACAAGAATAGAGACAAGTCCCTTGTCAGAGGCTATTAGAATGTCATTTGTGACTTTAACCAGAGCTGTCTCTGTGCTATGTTGTGTTCTAAAGCCAGACTGAAAATCTTCAAATAAATCATAGTTTCTTAAGTAATCACACAGCTGTTTTGCGACTGCTTTCTCAAGAATTTTTGAGAGGAACGGAAGATTAGAAATAGGTCTATAGTTGGCTAAAACCTCTGGATCGAGGTTGTGCTTTTTAAGAAGCGGTTTTATCACTGCTACTTTGAATGATTTTGGAACATAGCCTGATAATAAAGACATATTCATAATATTTAATAAAGAAGTGCTAATTAATGGAAAAACTTCTTTTAACAGCTTAGTTGGAATCGGGTCTAAGATACACGTTGATGGTTTAGAAGAGAGAATCATTGAATTTAATTGTTCAAGGTTTATGGCTGAAAAGCATTCTAGTTTACTATCTAGTGTAATATTATTAGAACTTACGTTTCCGGGAGCTGTTGATAACACTATACTGGTCAAAGGCAAGAGGTCATTGATTTTGTTTCTAAGAGTAACAATTTTATCGTTAAAAAAGCACATAAAATCATTACTACTGAGTGCTATGGGAATAGAAGGCTCAGTCGAGCTGTGGCTCTCTGTCAGCCTGGCTACAGTGCTGAAAAGAAATCTTGCATTATTCTTATTCTCATCTATTAATGAAGAGTAGTATGCTGCTCTCGCTTTACGCAGTGCTTTCTTATATTCATTGAGAGTAATATGCCAAATTAAACGAGATTCTTCAAGTTTAGTGGAACGCCATATCCTTTCAAGTTGTCTCGACTTTTGCTTTATTTTGCGGGTTTCGGCATTATGCCATGGAGCTAATCTATGTTGTTTTATTTTCTTCTTTTTCAAAGGAGCAACAGAGTCTAATTTTATTCGCAGCGCATCTGTAGCACTATCAACAACATGATCAATTTGGGGGGGTGTACATTTTGTATAAGTTTCCTCCCCTACATGCAGACATGCTATCGAGTTAAGTATTGGTGGAATCTCTTCCTTAAATTTGGCTATAGCACTAACAGATAGGTTTCTGCTGCAGGAGCTTTTGGCTAATGCTTTGTAGTCTAGTAACAGTACTTCAAAAGTTACTAAGAAATGGTCGGATAAAGCAGGATTATGCGGTTCGACTAATAGTTGCTCAATTTCAATACCATAAGTCAGAACAAGGTCAAGAGTGTGATTATAGCAGTGGGTTGGTTTATTTACACTCTGACAGAAACCAACAGAATCTAATATAGAATTAAATGCAACAGTAAGGCTATTTTTATCATCGTCAACATGAATATTAAAGTCACCTACGATAATTACTTTATCTGTTTTAAGTACCAAAGCTGATAAAAACTCAGAGAATTCTGATAAGAATTCTGAATAAGGACCTGGTGCACGGTACACTGTAACAAATAAGATTGGCTGCAAAGTTTTCCAGGTCGGATCCGTAAGACTGAAAATGAGGCTTTCAAAGGAGGTATAATTTAATTTTTGTTTAGTATTGATAAGTAAACTTGAGTCAAAGATTGCTGCAACTCCACCTCCTCGGCCCGTGCCTCGGGCAATATGAGTATTGATATGGCTGGGTGGAGTGGCCTCATTTATGCTGACATATTCTTCATGTCTCAACCAAGTTTCAGTGAGACAGCATATATCAATATTATAATCTGATATTAAATCATTTACCAGTATTGCTTTAGATGCTAGAGATCTTATGTTTAAGAGACCACATTTAATCTTCCTGTTTTGTTGCACTGTAGTAGTTGTTACATTTACTTTTATTAGGTTATTATGTATGACACCTCTATTAGGTTTTACCTTAAATTGTCCTTGGGCAGACACACACACCGTTAATATTGGGTATTTTATTGGGGTCGGGATTCCTATGGATGACTGCCTAGGAGAGAGCGCAGAGAAGCGTGTAAGACTGCGACTCTGCCTCCTGGTCTCAACTCCAGTTTGTCATGGATTAAGTCCACAGAGCCCTGAAATGTTTGCCGAAATGAGATTTGCACCTTCCAAAGTAGGATGAATGCCGTCTCTCTTAATCAGACCAGGTTTTCCCCAGAAGGCTGTCCAATTATTCACGAAGCCCACATTGTTTGCTGGGCACCACCAAGACAACCAGCGCTGAAATGATGACATGCGGCTATACATGTCATCATTGATCAGATTGGGGAGGGGACCAGAGAAGATTACGGTGTCCGACATTGTTTTAGCATAACTACACACCGACGCCACATTAAGTTTGGTGCATTCTGATTGGCGTAAACGAACATCATTACCACCGACGTGAATAACAATCCTACTGTATTTACGTTTATTTTTAGCCAGCAGTTTAAGATGCGCCTCAACGTCGCCCGCTCTGGCCCCCGGAATGCATGTGACTGTGGAGGCATCGGTCTCTAAATTCACGTGTCTCATAATAGAGCTACCAATAACCAGAGTTGGCTTCTCAGCGGGTGTCTCGCTGAGTGGGGAATATCTGTTAGATACGTGATATAATTTGTCGGTATATAATTTATCCATATTCTAAATATATATAATTCCTTATTCAGCATTGAATGGTCAATAACTCTGCTCCATGTTGGGTATACAGAACTCATAGAAGGATCAGAGATGAGACTCAAATGATGAACTGTAAATTGATGATGTTTATTTTTTCATTTGACATGTTAATTTAAATGTTGTTTGTCCTCTCGTGATGTGGCTTTGGACTGACGATTAAATGAGATTTAAATTAAAACTATTGGGCGTGGACTTATTTTGAATACTGTTTTTGTTCTGTTAATCTTGAGCAGTGAATGACTTAACTTTAAAGGACTTTCATTCGGTCTCCTTCCTGAACGCAGCAGGATTTCTAGCCACAGGACGTGACCAACGTGCCTTTCCCCAGACAGACTGTATTGCAGAGTTCACTTCACACCCCTTTGACAATACTTGGAGTAAGTTTGATCCGACAGGTGAGAGGCAGAGCTCAGTCCTTATTTAGGAAGCGTGTCCGGCGCGTCACGGCTGGTCCGCCCAGCAACAACTCTGATAAATGCAGCGGCTTCATTTTACACATGGAATAAAGTCGACGATGGAGTTAATCTGGGGGAATTTCTTCTTCACTTTAGTAGTCATTAGTAAGTATTGATATTTTTTGGACGTTGGTGGCGTTATTTGCTTTATTCTCTCACCTAAAGAGTAAATGAGCAACAATTCTTTCCACGAATAGCGAGCGTTTCAAATCGTCTTCATAAATTAATGTCGTCAATGTTTGATAGTCGTTGGTCATAACTTTTAGTTTGATTGTTCATTTATTTTTTTCTTCTCATAAAACACATCTGAAGAGCAGCAGGGAGTAGTTTCAGTGTGCAGCCCATTTTAGTGAATTATTCTTACCTGGAAGTGCTTTTGTTTTGAAATCACGCCACCCTGCTGCGTTTCTTCCTCTGCTACCAAATAAACTACACGATCCACAGTTAACCCACATGCATTAAATACAACCAGATTGCTGGTTATACTGTGCATCACGTGGCTTTTTGTGTAGAAAAGAGGTCACAGTGTTGTTATATCTGCTCTGTAGTCTGTCGAACCTTTCAGACAGCAGCCACACATACTTTATTTTACTCTCCTATATCCACATTCCCCCTGTTTCTTAAATGAATTGAAATGTAGATATGTTCTGGGGTTTGCAGGACGCCGAAAGGAGGCACTTTGTTTTGCAGGTAAACAGGCGTGGTTGTGCCGTGAAGGTCTCTTGAGTCCAGAGCCCATGCACATTCCTCTGCCTGCAGAGGGGCTAGGCGGCAGGCAGATAGCTGAGCTCTGCCTGTATGGGCTTGTGGGTCTGATTCTACAGGAAGACTCACTCGTACACAGACAGATTCCATGTCCTGGGGGGTTTAGAGGGCTGTGATTAAAGGTGGATTGTGTCTATGAAGCAACACAGTGTTCCGGGACTTGCAATATCCACCAACCAACGCAGTTATCCACACGACCTTCATGTATTTAAACTTTTCGAGTCAAGCTGATGTGTTTTTTCAAACGTACATGATTCAACTAAAAGCCACCCAAAGGAGGAAGTCAGAATGCCCTCCCTCCCATAAACAACCTGATAACAATTTTGTTTTAAAACGTTATGCATGCATACAAAAATAAAATAATGATGGTATACATACAATCAACAACTGCTTTGACAAGGTGCTTATTATCAGTAAAGACACCTTGCATGATTTTGATGTTGATCCCTGTCATGCATCTTTCTCCTCCTCCAGCTGACAGAATATGGCGCTCACAGTCCTTCAACGTCGGCACTGCAGGTGCTAAGATTTTCAGTGGGCCAGCGGAGGAGGAGTTTGGCTACACGGTTCAACAAGCAACAAACTATGAAGGCAAATGGTATGGATCTGTGTTTTACCTTCGAGGTCCCACACTGCATCGCTTTTGTCCATGCTTACATCACACACTGTGACCTGTCTACAGTAGGTGCTGTAGCTTTGATGTCCGGTTAATCATTCAATTTAATTTATATATTTGCAAAATCTTTGAAATCGCTATAAAGGTAAGGAAGATAATGATTTAATGCAGAGAGGAGTTTTACTGCAGAGCAAACCGGGTGCTGATACTCACTCAGTGGGCCACTTTTGGAGATACACCATGTCAGAACAAGCCTTTACACCAAAAATGGCTGAATTCCCAGGTTCAACATGCTCCAAAGATTCTCAGAAGTATTTGGCGATGAAGGCCTGTTGCTGTAAAGTGTTGCATCTGATTATCAGCTGTCTTGGTGATCTGCATGTACACAACTGTCCACCTCTACATTCATTAATTTTGTATACATACTGTTACCTAATCATTGGTTTGTTAGAGCAGACACTATGATTCAAATGAAATCTCAGTTGATTAGTTGTCTGCTCAACTGCATCATTTTGTTTTCAAATGAAGGGAATGGTAACTGCATGGCAAATTCTCTGCAAGACTTTAGAGGTTGTGTTTTTTGCAGCTCTTCTGCTTAACCCTGATAATCATAATCGTTTTTTAGACATGCTAGAGGAAATTACTTCTGTTGGTTGGCTGCTCTTGTCCAGACTGAAGCAGCTACTCGATGGATAGCAATTGTACAGTTGTGTATTCCTAGATGAATGGGTGTAACAATCGCCTGCCTAGTGCTAATGTCTCGTGTGAAACCAAAAGTCCTCTTTGATGTTTTTAACTTCAATAATGTAAGAAACATACGCATTTTAAGGCAATCCTTAACCCTTAACCAAGTAGTTATGTTGGGTTTTTGTTGAGTTTCAATTAAAAAAAGTTAAAAACGTGTTTAAATCCTGGAGGCGATATATTTCCCTTAAAACGTAGTTACAACAAAGTTGAAAATGCAGTTTAGATGCGTGGGAAAGAGGAGGAGACAGGGTTTCAGCACAATATCAGCGTTTACTGTACCAAAAGCACCAATGTGCCAGACTACAGCCTCACAGTGGCGCTAGCATGGCGGCAGACTCTTAGTGATGTTCTTGAACACATTCTTTTGTACTAATAGCATTTGATAAGCATAGCATAAACAACAATATATTTTGGGGGGGAAATTTCCATATATTTGATTTAATAAAAAAAAAAGCTCTACCGATAAGAAACATATACATACATGTTGAATCTCCTAACACTACCCTGGGCATATCACTGCAAAATTGTAGAAACTGTAGTCTTAAATAATAATATGGTACTACATTTTGTCTGAGCTGGTACAAGGTGCATGTGTATGTGTATGTGTCACACAAAGAATACTGCCATGTCTAAAGCTTGTTACATGTTGCGCCACTCAAATTGTAACATTTGGTTAAACAATAACTGAGCTCCTCAATGATGTCTGGAAGTTGTTCACAGCCAGAGTCACTCCATGTCTGGAGGAGTGTCCTTTTTGCATAATCAGGGAGTGTCCAGTATCTGATTGTGGTCTCTGCTCCCTAACATAAAGAACCATTTAAAGGCAATAGTGTCACATCCTGTGTGCTGTGCTCTTACCAACACATTAGGATGATTTGTCCATCTTCCTGGGCCTTGTTTGACGCTTTGGAGAGTTTACTTGAAGTTGGTTATAAATTAAGGGTCAGCCTAATAGCAGTATTGGGACTTACATATTTCTAAAATGAGTGGTTCTGGATTTTGAGAAATCTCTTATTTTTATATCTTAGCTTCTTGTATCAGAATCTGGATGTTGTGATGTGGGGGTAACGTTTTTGTAGTCTTGTAGAATCTTTTTTGCTGTTTCTTCAAACGTTAGAAGATCCACATCACTGACTTGTTGGCACTTTCCCAAAGTACAAACACACAAAGTTACTCTCTTAGTGTATGACTGTTTTTGGATGTTTTGTATTGTTTTTTTTAAATTGGCCTGCTGAGGGTCTGACCCCTGTTTGATTTGTAACTAATGAAATCAAATCACTTTTTTTTTGCCACAACAATTTAACTTTAAGCTTAAAGATTGAAATTCTGTAACCATTTTACAGAATGTAATCATTTGGAGTCCTATTCAGCTCCTGTATGTGCAGCAGGTCATGCATTGTACACAACAACATTTACTATAGTTTCATGTTTATGGGTTAGGAAGAGATGGATATTGTTGTTTTATGCAGGCTGCTGGTTGGTGCCCCATGGAGTGGTTTGACTAACAGGAAGGGGGATGTTTACAAGTGTCCAGTCTCAGGGTCCAGAAACAGCTGTGACAAGCTCAATCTTCAAGGTAAGGTTTGGTGTTTTATTGTTTAACCTCTGACTTCTACACCAAACATTGTCCATGTACTTCAAATGCCGAAACAGAACTGAAGAAATGTGCTGTGATACATATATCCCAAATATCTCCAGACATTAGGCTTCTGATGTTCTGGAAATTAATAAAAAATATAAGAATAATAGCAGTTTACAGCAAAGCAAGTATTCCATTAATACTTTGAGCTAAGTAAAAATTGTAAGAATTCAAGTTTTATAAACATAATATTTTATTTACTGATTATTTGCCTTTGCCTCTCTGTCCACAGATTCTGTTAGTATTCCAGATGTTGCAAGCGTCAACGACAACATGAGCCTGGGTTTGACTCTTACCCGGATGCCTTCTTCTGATGATTTGATGGTACTGTATGTGTGTGTGTGTGCGTGTGCGTGTGTGTGTTTTCATACTAAGGATAAAAAAGGAAGTTGTGCTATTTAGAGATTGGCAGGTCGTTTCTGCATCTATTTTCTATCTTTGTGTTTAGTGATACAATATATTTTTTGATGGAAGCAAGTGTGTGGCTGATAGCAGCAGGAAGTAGTCTTACTAAATTAAGACAACAGACACTGCACATAAAGGTCCCTTTATTTAACACCAACATAGTTTAATATAACATATCATTGGATGTTCAACTCAACTCAAGAGCTTATAAGGAACATTTTGACTTTCCATTACGTCTCCTCTCATGTGATGCAGATGTGTGGTCCTCTTTGGGGACAACAGTGTGGCAATCAGGTCTTCTACCCAGGAATATGTGCAAGAATGAACCCCCTGTTTCAACCTCAACCTGCCTTCTCTCCTGCCATCCAGAGTAAGATCTGTATTATTTTTAAATATGATGGCAGATATGTTGAGCTACTGTATGTATTGTATCTTTGAGTTGGCTCACAAACAGCAACATGTTTAACAAAAGACATGGCCTGTTTTAAATTATTGTTTTAAATGTATCAATACTATGTATCTGCTAGGTTCACATCTTTTACAACATAGCTTGGCAATCCTCTGCCTTTTATCAGCTTCTGGAATCGTCAATGGAATTTTTTTTACAAACCTTCAAAACAGATTTTTTGCTTGCAGCTGTTAAACCACATAATAATGTAATTTTAACAAATGTAGAAAAAAGGCAACTAACAGGTAGCTACGATATTATGCATGAAATGTAAACATACAGTGATCAGCAGTAAAGTGAAGGGCATGAACTGACAATTATTGACTTCTGCCTAAATGTATCATCATATTTCTCCTTGCACATTACTAGCATGTGGAGGGCCTATGGACATTGTGATTGTGTTGGATGGTTCCAACAGTATTTATCCTTGGGCTCCAATGACTGCGTTCCTCCAGAAATTAATACCTGCACTCGACATCGGGCCAAAGAAAACACAGGTAACGTCATGTTTTACTAGTCACAAGAGGAAATCTAAGCAGAGAATAAGGCGGGGGTTCATGCTGTACATTATCACACTATTGTTTCATTATGCCAGGTCAGTGTCATTCAGTATGCTGTCGATCCGAAGTTTGAATTCACACTGAACCAGTATAAAACCAAAGATGAGGTGCTAGCTGCAACGTCCACAATCACACAAATGTACGGCTCTTCCACCAACACCTTTCATGCGATCCAATATGCCAGGTTAGTGTTGCAGTGGAACCACCTTTTATGCATTTCTGTTTTTTTTATTTACTTAATTGATATGGTTGGTATATTTGCTTCAGTTTTTCTTATGATTTGTCTGTTGTTCTTTTTGTCTTGTCTGTTTATTTGTTGTATTATAACCTGATTTATGAACTAATAATTATTTGATTTACTGAAAAGTGTCCACTGTATCTGCTCTCTTCAGTCAGTGGGGTTTCCATAGTAAAAACGGAGGGCGACCAGGCGCTGCCAAGGTTATGGTAGTGGTCACTGACGGGGAGTCTCACGACTCGACCTTCAATGATACAGTCATCTCCGGCTGTGAGGCACAAGGTATCACCCGCTTCGGTATCGCTGTAAGTGATGATCTGCAATTTAATACCAATGACATCCAACTACCTCCAATTCTATAGTTTATATTTTAGTTTAAAATCTATATTATTGTAAATGTGAACAATGCCTGCTGACTGCACATCATTGGATGACTTTGCAAAACGTATTATGCCTTTTATCTGCATACATGTCTGATTAATTAGTAGTTATGATGTGCCAGTGTTAGTACCTGAATTTGTGGTGTTCAATTTTTTTCCATAGGTCCTGGGTTATTACATCCGAAACGACATCAACACAGACAACCTTATAAAAGAAATCAAATCCATTGCCAGTGTACCCACAGAGAAGTACTTCTTCAATGTGTCTGAAGAGGCGGCCCTCTCCACCATCGCTGGAGCATTGGGGAGCCGCATCTTCAACATAGAAGGTGCATACAGTAATATACATGATCTATGGTTGTTGTTTCACAGGCTGTATGTGTACTTGACAAATCATGCATCATGCAGGCATGTCACAACATACCTGTCACAGCTGAAGATCAAAAGTGAGATCAAAGGAAATGTATTTATTTTGCCTTTTTCCCCCATTTTGTATATGCATCTCGGTTTTAATTGTGTTGTTTGTCCATACTTCTCATTCTGTCATTTTTCTGTTATTGTCATTTCTGTTTAATTTGTCACTATAATTCACTTTAGAGGATGACCTAAGTAGAATTTGGTGGTCGTAAAGTAATAAAACGTTTTTGGCCATAATCTTACGCCCTATTAGGACCATTTTGCACACACTTCTAAAAGGATAAAAAATGAGGCTATGACATTTTGGAAATACATGGGTTTTAAACTGCAATTTCACTTTAGCTGAGGCAGTAACTGTGAGGCGGTAATAGTTGTCAATGCTGGTGTTTAAACAATGCTCTGTTCCAACAAGGCACTGGAAAAGGGGGCGACAACTTTAAGATGGAAATGTCCCAGGTCGGATTCAGCGCTCACTATTCAAGTCGACAGGTAAAGAACACTGTATTGTACACCTCTAAACATTTCTAATCAATTGTGACATGGCAAGTTCACACATCCACCACTATGTTGACAAATGTCATGGTTTTGTGGTTGTGGCAGTGTAAAACATGTTAAAGGAAGTCTAGTTTTAAAGTCAATAGGATGAACAGGTGTTTGTACTCCTTTTGAGAACATTTCAAATGTTAAATTAGCACAGCAGTAATTATCATCAGCAATAAAGTCTCAAAGCTTGCAATACAAAGGATCAAATAAGCACTTCTCCCACAAGGCACATGCTACATGGTAGTACCTGCTACGTACAATCACAGGTCTTTGGCGAAAGCAGTGTATTGATGGACACAAAGATAAATAAAACACATACGTTGTTTCCAGACTATGCTTTATTTGTTGTGTCTTGCCCTATAATTTGTCACACATCACATGCAGTGAGGCTGACACTACAGGGTAGACAACGGAAAAACACTGAAGCATTGACAGAATATTTTTAGGTGTGGGTGACAGACACAACAGACCACAGGTTTCTGCTGTCAAAGCAATGAAAATATGTGACAATTACTAAATACAATAAAGTAAACCCTTTGTGTAACACCTATCAAAATAACATTGATAATGTCACCATGATTTGAAGTGACAATACAACTGGTCACAGAATCTGGCTGACCACAAAATACATTGTGAAAACACATTTGCTTTGCTTCACAGCAGCCCTCCTGCAGTACTGCGGGTTTCTCGCTAAAAGGAATGAGGAAGCTGCTTTTTTTTCTCTTCAGCATTCTGTCAAGAATAATCACATATTATAAGATGTCCTGACCTCACACTGTTCTGAATGCTTTTGGTGGTTTTCACCGGGGTAACTCAGTAGAGTAACTCCCTTTTGATATTGTTTAAAAGCTTTGATACTGATATATAGATCATATATATATATATATAAATGCTTTGAACTCTAGTAGTATTTGTTTGGTAGCTGCGGACTGATCTTTGACCCGTGCTGTTTCAGGATGTGATGATGCTGGGAGCAGTGGGAGCCTACGCTTGGAGCGGCACTGTTGTCCATCAAAAAGGGTCAAAAGCTGACATTCTCCCTTTCTCAGCCTTTGAGGGAATACTTCAAGACAGAAACCACAGCTCACTACTGGGTAGGCATTAACCTTTTCCTCTGCAATCATCATATTTGATACTGTAACTTAAACCATTTGCATGAAGCAACACAGAAACCAGACTGGAGGATGGCTTTTTTCAAATGTGTGTGTACATTACAGCACGGTGTAAAGCAAAAAGATTTCTCAAGCTCAAAATGCCAGCTAGTAAAACGTGCTTTTTTGGGTTCCCAGGCTATTCTGTGACCACACTCAGCGATGTGTCCACAGAATACTTTGTGGCTGGTGCACCTCGCTCCAACCACTCTGGACAAGTTATTGTCTATACCGTCAATGCCCAGAAACAATCTGCTATAATAGATTCTGAAAGAGGGAAACAGGTACTGACATTTGAGGATGTGGTATTCACAATTTCCCCTAATACAAACATTTATACTTTTAGGAAGTATTTATAATCAGTAAACTGCTTGAACTCCTCTCCTAGATTGGGTCATACTTTGGGAGTGTCCTGTGCCCCCTGGACGTGAACAGAGACGGGGTGACGGACCTCCTGCTGGTCGGAGCACCCATGTTCATGAGCGATCTGAAGAGAGAGGAAGGCAAGGTCTACATCTTCCAGGTCACCAAGGTACAAATACTCCACATGTCACTCAGTGGGTGTAAAAAGTCAAGAAGACATCTTCAAAGCTTGACTTCAACGATAGAATTGAAAAGACCTGCACCAAGAGGTCTCGCTCCACAGGCCTCATAGTTCCTGTGTTTTTGTTCTGAAGGGTATACTGAACGAGCAGGGATTCCTCAGTGGTCCCCCCCCAACAGAGAACGCTCGTTTTGGGATGGCCATCTCTGCCGTTCCTGATCTGGACCTCGACGGATACAATGATATTGTAGTCGGAGCCCCACTGGAAGACAAAGGAAAAGGTGTCATCTACATCTACAACGGGGAGAAGAACACATTAAACAAACAGTACTCACAGGTACGGAGGACAATTGATATCTGAAAGACAGAGAGACTTGTTTTGGAAGATTTTTGTTTTAATTGGGGCCAAAAAGAAAGGTCTCCTATGATTAATGACCGTTAATTTATTAAACTTTGAAATAATTAGCAGGTATTGTTGATAATGTGTTTCAGAGAATCTTTGGCTCAAAACTGGATCCTCAGCTGCAGTATTTCGGACGGTCCCTCGATAGCTACACAGATCTGAATGATGACACAATCCCTGACATTTCCATCGGAGCATATGGCAAAGTGGTGCAGCTCTGGTATGTCTGGCAACCTGTAATAACATCTGTCTGTATGAAATAATTTACCACATTGTATTACAATCATCAAAATCAGTAAATGAGTCCATTGTTTATAAAAATTGCTAATTTAAATGTACTCTTGGTTTTCAGGTCCAGAGGTGTGGCATCTGTCACGGCGGGAGCTTCTTTCAAACCCGATAAAATCAACATTTTCAACAAACCCTGTAACATTAATGGACGCAAGCTTACATGTTTCAACACCAACCTCTGTTTCAGTGCTGCATTCAGGCCTAAGAAACCTGTTGGACCCATTGGTAAATCTGATTACCTCTTGTCCTGCTCGGGAATAAGTAGATTCCTGTAATTTAAAGTAATACTTTTAGAGAATACACTTTGCTTTGTTTGCTTTCTTACCAAGAGTTGATGAGAAGATCACCACACTCATGTCTGTGTTGTAAATAGGAAGCTACAGCTACAAGCCACTTAGCTTAGCTTAACTTAACTTAACAAAAAGACTAAAAACAGGTAAATCAAACATTCTGGGCCATTGAAGGTAACAACATCCACAAGCAGAGATGTGGGACGGTATTGATTTTCTCATTGAACTCAAGGCAAGAAAGCAAAAAAACATTTTTGCCAAAATAACGCGATTTCCTGAAAGATTTTCAAATAATTAGGTTTGAGAATAAACACCTTCTACTCTTCTTTTTACAGATATATCCTACACTTTGACTCTGGACGCTGACTTGCAGGCTTCACGGGTGACGTCAAGAGGACTGTTCAGTAAAAACAATGAACGCTACCTCACAGAGAAGGCAAAAATATCATCTGTGCCCCTGTGTCTGGATTACCAGGTCTATGTTCAGGTAATGCCAAAATCAATTGGTTTTGCAGTCATCAAATAGCATCAAGGAACGTGAGCACAGGAATGTGAGCACATGTAGAGATATGACTTCATATCTCCTGACCTGTCCACATGTTGTTTCTCTAACAGGAGGCACCAGATTTTGTCAATTCCCTCAGTCTGAAAGTAGAAATCGAGCAGCAGAATGCAGATGTGAACCCTGTCCTCGATAGGTTTTCTTCAAGTGCATGGGAGTTCTTTGTAAGTGATACAGTGCATGAAATGTCTGAATGTGTGTTCATTTGTTTGCCTTTGGTCTTAAGGGGTTAACAGGAGACAATCAGGTGACAAGGACTTTAAATAGAGTGTTATATTGTACAGTCATTTAAAATGACATGGTTGTGAAATGATTACATACTTTTCAAATGTAAGTCATTCACTAAGTCACGCAAGCTCTAAGATTTACACAACTGGTGTTTTCCCAAACAAAAGGTTAAAGTTCATTCAATGCAGTACAAATATAATAGAGTTTCATTCGTTTTAAAGATGCCTTAAGAGAAGCATCCTGGACTGAATTTGCTGCTCTGTTATTGTTTCAGATCCCCTTCACAAAAGACTGCGGCTCTGATGACGTGTGTGTCAGCGATCTGGTGCTCAGTGTGAAAACAGACACAAAGGCATCCAGGTAAGAATCATCAATGTTTTTGTGAAGATGTAACATGTCTAACTTGCTCAATGTGGGATTGTATCTTCAGGTTAAAGAATTCGTCTTTAATTTAAGGGTTTTTAGAGTTGTAATAATGATGTGTGTAACAGAACAAGCTCAGGCACGGAGAAGTCTTTCTTCACTATGAGTCATTTGTAAAATAAGGGTAAGCACTAAGCGATCACCTCAAGGCTCTTAAGAAAAACTATTTCTACCAGCTTCTTACTTTAATGCGACGGCCATCTCAGTAAATAATGACAACTTTAATATTTTCGTTGAAGTTTCGATTTTTGTTTTAGTTAAAGTCGGTGATTATAATAATAGATTCTTAGGGTTTACATTTGTAAGCAGCAGCCCTCTCATGCTGTACTGAAATGACCATCTGTTATTGTACCAACCCTAGAGCCCTGTTTTTTTAATTTATCTGCTAGTATACACATTTATGTAACAAAGAAGAAAGACTTGCGTGTCTAAATCTATATTTAATGTTATGCCTTGGTAACGTCTAACAAACATTACACAATTTTCTATTACTCTCTTTTATAAGTCTGTCTTATTTTTAAATAGCTGCGTTGAGCTGAGTTTTCCAGTTTACAGAGCTCCTGCATAGCCCATTAAATAACTGGGTCAGACTTGTGAGTTTGGAAAAACAACTTTTTAGTGATATGTGCTGAGTAATATGCAAGATAACTAAAGTAAAACATTAAACCTATTCACAAACATTTGATTTGTGATTTTCAACCTGTCATTTATTTCCATCTTTGTAAACTTGTGCTGTCTCCACTGTATTTATAGATGTTAATGAAAAAAGAAGAGAAAGACCAACACTCTTAGACACAAAATGAATAAATCACCCTAGGCTCACATATTTACACAACTCCCGTCTTTTAATCAAGTAAAGACAGTTTAACTATCCCTACTTAGTACTATTCCTATGGTCAAAATACAATGTTCATTCTGTGAGTATGTTCCTTGTATCATGTAAATGCAGAGTACAGAAATCTGAGCACTTGTCTTGCAGCTCAGCTCCCGTTATGGTCAGCGCTAATAACCGAGAACTTTCATTTGAAGTGGTTGTGAAGAACAAAAAGGAGAACGCGTATAACACTCAGGTCTTGCTCACTTTCTCTGGGAACCTCTATTACTCCTCTGTCTTCCCTCCTGTGAGTAAAAGATGTCTTATTCACATGCTTGAATAGACTTTTCTGGCAGATTAAGATCAAATGTGTATGAATTGTTTCTCTACTTTTCTGTATGTGCTGGTGAAGTTTTTGGAATAAAGTTAAGAGATTTTGAGTTGTGTATTGTAAGTTAAACAAAGCCTATGTGCAATTCTGAACTGCACATTTACAGACGGATGGAGTCAAATGCGCTTCAACTCAAACCCAAACTGTCACCTGCCAAGTGGGATACCCAGCATTAAAAAAAGACGAAGAAGTAAGTTACTAGCAAAAAGACTTATGAAATATCTTCATCTGTTTTGTCTATATACAAATGTCTTTCTTTGGCTAATTATGGTAAATAATGCAAAACATCTCAATATTTCATTACAGATGAAATTTCAGATGAATTTTGAATACAATCTTGACATGTTGCAAAACCAAGCCGAGGTGAAATTTGAGGCCAAGAGGTACACTTAATTAATTAGCAATCTAATGAAGAACTCTGACTCGTTACCTGATTTAAAGGTAATAATATTCTATACCTATTTTTCCTTTACAGTGATGGTAAAGAGGAAAGACCAGCAGACAACAAGGTGGACATTTCACTTCCTGTTCGATATGATGCAGGGATTGGTTTATCAAGGTGATTTTAATTAAAATGGCAATTATTAACATATATTAACAGTTGATGATGGCAGATCTTTAAAGTGAATGTTTATATTTTGTCACAGGCATTCAAATATCAATTTCTACGTGGCAGACACTGCAGTTCCCGTGGTAACAACGGTGACAAGTCTTGATGATATCGGCCCAGTGTTTAACTTCACAGTAAAGGTGCAATAAACTAATATGCCTCTTGATATATCTTTATCTCATTTTCTCATTTTATATTTTTCAACTATATTAATTAAAACAAATTATATTTAAAGGTTTCAACAAGTAGCTTCCCTGTCAGCCTCATGTATGTGACCATCGCTCTGCCAGTGTCCACTAAAGGTGGAAACCAGCTGCTCTACGTGACCAGCGTGGACACACAAACAGTGAGTACTCATACACCAAATACCAGCAACTTCCTAAATAGTTTGTAAAAAAATGTTTAGCTTAAAGGTCACCTATTATGCAAAATACACTTTTTCATGTATTTTATACATAAACATGTGTCCCCTCTGTGTAAAGAGATTCTGAAAGTTTCAGAAAAAATAGTCGCTCTCTTTTTGTCCTGACACATTTATATAAAAA
Source organism: Notothenia rossii (assembly GCF_949606895.1). NCBI lineage: Eukaryota > Metazoa > Chordata > Actinopteri > Perciformes > Nototheniidae > Notothenia > Notothenia rossii. The sequence goes on from NC_136909.1 coordinate 25,712,482, forward strand.
CCTGTCTGAAAATGAGCTGATCAGATTTTGGCCACTTTGTGATGTCATAACGATTTTTTTGGGTTGTGTAACCATTAACCAATCACCAACCAAGGTAACCCCCCCTCCACCTTATCACCTGAATCTCCTCCTAGAGCACCATTGTGTTCTTTTTAACCAAATATCTCTCAGAGGGGCGTGGGGAGTGGCTCCTTATTTTCATCTAAAGTAACAGACAGAGAATAAGCACTTTTGAAACAGGGCTGAAACAGAGGGGATTATGGGATGCTACCATGCATCTGTTTGGTATTTGGAGCCAAACACTTCAGAGACATGTTTGTATATATCTGAGACCTATAACATATTGATGAAAAGCTGCATAACAGGGGACCTTTAAATTAAAACATGACTTGTAAACTTTATGTAAATGTTCTTGAATTGTACTGTATGATTTGGACTGTGTCATGCTTTGGGAGAATAAATGACCTAAGGCCTGTCCTCCTGCAGGGGGGGGCCATCAACTGCGACTCCAGCGGCCTGGTCGATCCTCTGAAGATCGGACTGAAGAACCACAACGTGCCTTTCTCGGAAGAGAACTTCAGAGGCATGGAGAAACTGGTCAGTCTCTTATTTCTTTGAGCATTTATATCTTTATATATGTTTCATCTTTCTTAGAGAGACACGGGAGACATCCTCTACTACAGTGTTTTCATTTCTATCATAGGGGAAAATAGTGATTCTTAAATCTAATTAGGAACACTGAGCATGAGAAGTACCTTATGTGAAAATGTTTCATGATACAATAGTTTGTACATGTATGTGAACTGATTTGATCCTATTCTTGTTTAGTTGTTATTGAATGCATGGTTTCTATTTGTTTCACAAAAATCCTAGATGCAGAAGAAACTTTAAGTAATTTGAAACGTTGTGGTTGCACCACAATTTAGTGTTGTGTACTGATTTATATTTGTTGACATTGTTTCTTTTAATCAAAAGGACTGCAAGACTGCAAAATGCGAGTATATCAAGTGCATCCTCAAGGACACCGAAATAAATACAGACTACTTTGTGAAAGTTAAAACAAGGATTTGGAGTGGCACATTTATTTCGGTAAATATGTTCGAAAATTAATTTCATACTACCGTTGGTTTTTCCTTCTTTTTTTTTTACCATGAATTCTCTTGTGTTATTATTAAATTAATACATTTTCAGTGCTCTTATTTGTATACATTTGTCCTGAAAGGCCACCTATCAGATGATTGAGTTGACCTCCAACTTTGATGTGGAGACCTCCAACCCTGACCTGCTCATCATCGGCCTCAAACAGCTACCAGTAAGATTTTGATTGTCTGCCTCATAAAAAGAAATAAGAAAAAGGAAAATATATATATACTGTTTTGTTTCTTCATTTGGCATGGTCTGTCGTGTCGTGCTTGCTGTTGTTTGTTAATAATGCCATATCTGAGTGAGACAGATGATGAGCTCTCCTCTCCTGCTGCAGGTGGTGCTGACAGTCAGTAAACCTGGAGAGAAAGGGGATGTTCCAGTGGGAGTGATAGCAGGAAGCATCATTGGTGGACTGCTGCTGTTGGCTCTGGCCGTCGGACTGCTGTGGAAAGTAAGTGTCTGTCTGAAAAAAAACAGTTACAATATAGGGAGCAACATCAGTAGAATATTGTGGCTTGATGATGATCTGTATACATGAGCATTTTACCAAGAAGAATCTACCTGATCTGTGTTTCATGCGAATGAGCAGCTTTATTTAAAGTTTGAAAATAAAGCATGTGTTCATCACTCGTCTCCTGCAACAGATTTCAATATAACTGGATATATTCTCACCAAAAACATATGCTAGAATCTCTTTTTTATTGATTCCGTTATCCTTTTCGTATAAAATAAACTGTGCCTGAACTGAATCTGTTTACTTTCCAGTTTGGGTTTTTCAAAAGAAAGTACAAGCAGCTTCAGATGGAGGATGACGACACGCAGAGCCGCGCACATGTGGATGAAGTGCTGTAACGTAAGACGAGACCTGCAGCGTCTCTCTGCTCACTGGAGCATTGTTCTCAGTGTGCATACTGGTTCTCGTCACTGGTGCTCATAAAGTGCTAATGGACTGAAGAGCAATCACTGGAAATTGGACATTTGAATTAAGTCGATACAAGTTGGTGGATAAATGGGATTTGGACCATTTTACTGAGGATCTTTTTTTTGTCTTTATTTTGTTGAGCTTTGTGGGCTATACATTGATCAGTTGCTGTCATGCACTGACTTGAATTCAATGTAAAAATGGTCTTTTTCCCCCAATATGACAGGATGCAATACTTTTTCTTCTTTAGATGACATTATGGATTAAAGGTTTAACACTGTAAAGGCATTTAAGATACGCATTGCATTTTTATAACAACATGGTAACATGATAGAAATATTGCATTCTCAATTAGAAAAACCTTATTTTTAATTATGCTCATTTGCATTAATCTTTTTATTACACATGTGGTCTGTAGCTTATACTGCTTTGCAATCCAGCGTCACCTCAGCCACTCAGGGCTTTTATTGCATTTATAGACATTAGTATTTTCTATGTAAACAAGAAATTATACCTTTCCTGGACAGAGTAAAAGCTATTACTCTATGTGTATGTCACTGTATATACTGTAAGATAGAATTATGATCTTTCATATTGGGTTTTGTAAATGCAAAGTTTTTACTTGTGTTGTTTTTATCTTTATTGATGATATTTGTAATATTGATGATATTTTGTTGTATTTTACCATTTGTTGCACTTCTTGTCCGGTCTTTTTTTGAATAGAATATTTTGTTATTTTAATCTGTTAAATGTTTATTGATTATTTAATGGTTAATGGAGTATGACCAGCAAATATGTTTGTTAAACCATTAAATCCATTATCAAAATTGATGCAAGTACGTGTTTTCTGTTTACCAACCGATTGTTAACTCTAGACTAGCGTAAAAAAAAACACAATGCCATAAATCAATGAAACACACTTTGTTTCTCAAATACTGTTCACTACCGAGAAATAGTTCATGACTCTGAGATGTTGAATGGTACTATCAAATATATTCTGTGGTAGGTCTGCACTTGAGCTTGGTTTCTCACTTGCAGTGGGGGGATCGTTTAGGCTTAGTTAAAGCTGTATTAGCACAATGTTGCCACTAGATGGCAGCATGATATAGATGACGTGTTGGCACTGTTCAGTATTTTCTCTCTGTTCTGTTGATGAACACAATTCAATTAATACACATTTATGAGCTATTTGGTATTGTGTTGTTGTATTGTATCTTTTCTTGCATCTCTTCTCCTCTCCCCTCTCACTGGACCACCTTTAGAGGACTTGGCCCTGAAATGACCTTACTTGGACCACTTCCCTTTAAGTTTTTCGCTCAATTCCAATTAGTTTCCTCTCAGAGTTTTGACTGTCGTGTGTTCCCACAGTCAGGTTTCTGTCCCTTGACTGTGTAGGAATGTGTTTCTGAATGTTTTCCCTTTGAGCGAGCCAACTCCGGCACCCAGCAGAGTCTTAAGCATTTCTTCTGGCGAGGTGGAATATGCTATTTGTCTCTAATAACTAGCAGATTTTTTATGAAGACTGGACTTGAGCTTCCCTTGCTGGAGGGGATACATAGAATTCAGATGATTGAATTACTCTGTTTCACAATTACTCTTGCACTACGGGGTTGAGCAATAGCATTGGGAGTCCATGAGTAGAGCTATGTGGAAATAATACTTTGTACATCTCCTGAGGGTTTCCTACAAGTTGATTGACATTTGCAGCCAAACATCTGAGCAATGCCATGCACAATGGGACGATTGCTCACAAATGACTGCAATATTGTAAACCTAAAGTAATGTCAAAGCAAATTATTGAATACCCCTTGGCTTATTTTTGCATTTTCTGAGAGATTTTTTCATCTATTTCATTCGATACCTAAAACTTGAAAGATTTTGTCAAGCCTGTCCGAAAGATATTGGAGTAGCTAACAGTATTACAGCCTGAACTTAGATTTTATTTTTTAAATGATGGGTTAGAGTACAACATCAAAGTAAATCCCCATGGCTTGTAGATATTCTGCTGTCCTGATTTTAGTTTCAATCAGCACTAACAGTTTGCTGCCTTGGTCTGTTTGAACCAAACTTAGCTGAGAGCCTGGGACAGGGAGCACTGTGTCCCTCTGCTGATGCCATTAATGGCTTCAGGAGGACAGACAGCACTTTAAAGTTGATACAGCAGTGCAGAAATGTACTCGCATGTCAGGAAGTGTTTTGGAAGCTTCCACTCTTCAAAGGCTATGATCTGGAGAATCACACACACCAGACGCTGATTGATGTGCACACATAACTCAACATCTAGTAAACATTTTCCTACTTGTTAAAGGAAGCAATTGTCACAGATACTGACTTCTGGCTTTTGCATCAATTTTGATATTTTCACAAATTCTAAATAACAAGTAGCATGACAACTACTACCTCATTAATGGTTCATTGATTTGACAGACACTAGTCACATTTATTTCCATTAAACATCGCTTATTCTAGTTGATAAGGTAAAATAGCTTAAAAATAGACCTAATTGAATGTGACATGAAGTGATAAACAATAGTGAAGATGTGCCCCTCAGTCTTAAAAACAGATAATTCTGAAATGTATGATTTTCTGAAACGTCGTGATGTCTTATTCACTCATATAATAATCATCAAAAGCTACACATAATATTGATTAGAATGTTCTGAAGTAGAGAGATCACATAACTCCAGATACTTTGAAAGTAGCTTATTGTGACTGCATGTTATCACATATTCACACAAAAGAACTGGAAAGAACATGTATAATGTGCGACCTTTTTTTTCTTTTTTAATGATTGCATCCTTGTTTTTGAGTCTTGAGACAGACTGCTGTTTCTGATTATGATTTAAAGCAGGTTATGTTGACGTCCCTTAAACTGAAGATTAAAACATCTTCTCTTTTTTTTTTTTTTTAGCACAGCATATGTTTGTGTGGCAATAAAACTAAATAAAACTGCAAGAACAGAGAATTAATCCTTCACTACCAATCAAACAACCTCTCTTTCTGTTGAGAGAAGTTTGTTGGTCTTAATAAAAAATGTGTAACCGGGGAAAAAGATTGCAACATGTATTAGACTATGTTTCTCTGTTGTTCTGTAGAAATACCAGTTTTGTTGTAACAAAACACATTGTTTCCTGTGTTTGTTACAGCTTCTAATCCTCTGTTTGTGTTAATAAAAGTGTGTAATATATTCAATAATAACACTAAATGTAGCCCAGTGCTGCCTGTAATGACATTCCACTGACAATAATGTGAATATTCAGATGAATACAACACAAACTTTAAACAACTATAATATGTGTTGATCTTATCACGTTTCAGTAGCAACACTTAAAGTTCTGGATTGATTTGGTTATTGTAAAGTTTTGATATTTTGAAGATTGAATAGTATTCGTTTTAATGAAAAAGAAAGGGCTTGCAGTGTCCTTTATCTGGCCAACAGATAATGAACTCCCTGGTGTCTGATTCACACAGCAGACACTTTGCTCTCTGCTGAGAGCTGTAACCAGAGTTCCGCTGAAGAGGTCGCGCAAGGACTTCAGACGGAGATCAGCCTGTACGTCAGTGTGTGCGTGTGTGTGCGCGCGCGCGCGCGTGTGTGTGTTTCATTCAATGAAATGCAACACCCCGCTCCTCTGTCTGAAGCCTCTTCGGAAACAGGTTTGATTATATTTAAAAGCTTGACCCAGGAGAGAAACCCAAACAACTGTCTGTTCTAATATTAGCAGTGCGGCTGCGGACTACTATGAATGCTATTATTGTCTGGTCTCGGATATATTCCAAAAGCTAACTCTCATCAAAAGATTTACACTTTTGTCTGCAGTTGGTGGAAAAAATATCAGTTATCAACAAGTAGTAATCTTAATGTGAAGCACTGATGCCCAGATAGGCATGTTGGCTGTGGGCCTGTTTGATCATAGTATAAAGGCCTTTGATATGGGTAATATTGACCTTCATTATTATTATTATTATTATTATGAATATGCTTATTATTAATATTATTATTATTATTATTATTATTATAAAATACGCATACCTAAGGACACAAGCAATGTTTAAAAACGAGCTGTACACCTCAATGTGATATAATGTGATAAAAAAAGAATAAAACGATGAAACATTAATTACATTATTCTGCATCAAAACACGAGAAATATAAACTCACACATCAAATCTGATCTGCAGCTTTTGCTCTTGTTTGTCTGCAAAGCAGCAAAATTCAGAAGGGCGGTGTTTAATCACACATTCAGACATAACTTCATATTATTAGATTATTGTGGTAAGAGAAAGTAGCTTGTTACGATGTCACCTGACTAGGATTGAAGGAACTTTGGTAAGAAGAAAAAAAAAATCTCCCCACCCCCACAGAAGAGGAGACCGCCCACCAGAGACAGTCAACCCGAGACCCCTTATAGATTTAAAAAGAGAGGCTGCATTCTCAGACTGACAGTTATTCAACACTGCCACCTTAAGCAGATTACTTTTGCGCTGCCTGTGTCAAATACGTAGTTCACTTTGCCTCTCCATCATGTTTAGGATGCTGAAACACCACTTTCACCCGGGCTTTTTTCTCTTGTTCATATGGCTTTGTCATCTCATGGAACATCAAAAAGTTCAAGGTAAGATCTCTTCATCAATTTTCCTTAATTATTTCGGTTTTTGTAAAACTTCGACATGCTGTCAGGCACAATATGCGTCCGAGTGTCGGATACTTGCTGCAACTGAGAAACTTTTCAAAGTGAGTTTTCTTTTTCCACGCTGATAAAACTCTCTCTGCATCAGACAGTGCGTAAAGCGTCCATAAAACAGGTGCCATATGGGACACTTCAAAGTGAAAATATGGCAAGTTTTGCAGCCCAGGCGCACGCACCACGCCGAGCTGGTGCAGCACCAGCTTTCTACAATACCTGAGCATATTGTAATACTTTTGTATGAGCGTTTAGTTTCTAACGATGGTGCAACAAACTTCAGACGATCCACTGTTACCTTATGGACGTGCTAGTTCTGTTTCTTGCTAACATCCAAGAATTGTGTGCAAAAATAGCTTTTTGCTGCATTTTCTATTATTTAGTTTAACAAAATAATAAAACTGCAGACTTTTGAATGTATCATTTATTTTTATATCTTATAGTTCGAACAGATATAATAGAAATCTGTCTTCAATTTAAGGAAACACACCAGCCTATGAGCACTTCATGTCATGTGTGTCTGTTTCGGTTTAGACATCCTGCTGTTGTCTGGATCAAATTATATTTTTTTACCAAGGAAATAGGGAAACAGTTCTGCTTTTTTATTTTTATATGTTTAAAATAAACTTTACAAAGGTGTGATAAAAAGCACACTTCTCTAATCATGTTATCATTGTCTGGTGTGTGCATGTCTGGGATATTGTTCTGAAGCGTTGTAGACGGTGGTGTGTTAAGCTAAAGACCGTGCTTTCTGAAGGAGATTGGCTGCTATTTAACGCCGTCTAGACACTCCACTTTCTGTGCAGTGATAACAAGGAGGCTGTAGGAATAAAGGGCAACCCCCCCTCCAAAGATTATTCTTACTTTTTTGGTTTGCGGCTGCATTGTAAGGGCTGTCAGTCACATATGGGATAGGCAAGTGTTAACAGTCTAGCAAAAAAAAAAAATCAGACAAAAATACTGCCGGGAGGGCGAAAGGGAGGGAGGGCGCGTCTCGGATAATACGGCTGCGTGTGTGTCTGGTGCGTCTGGGTCAGCGGTTTCAGACGTTCAGCATGCGACATTTCGAGCTTTTTTTGGGTCTCTGTTTGCAGCTGGGAACTGCTGGTTGCAGCAGGGGAAGAACGGGAGGTGCCAGGTGCTGTACATGCCCGGGATGAGCAGGGAGGAGTGCTGTCGGAGTGGAAGACTGGGGACGTCCTGGACCGAGGAGGATGTCCCCAACAGCACGCTCTTTAGGTGGATGATCTTCAATGGCGGAGCTCCCAATTGCATACCTTGCAAAGGTGGAGGTGCACCCATTTCCCTTCGTTTCCCATAATACACATCACCAGTCATTTTGTTTAATACATCCTTAACTGATTTAAGAATACCAAAGTGCTATAAATGTAATCTTTACTCTATGCGAGTAGGATTACGCACAGGTCCAACATCCCCACAACAAGCATCACCTAACAAATAATTTTTATTTTAGAAACCTGCGATAATGTTGACTGTGGGCCAGGAAAGAGGTGCAAGATGAACAGAAGAAGCAAGCCGCGCTGCGTGTGTGCGCCAGACTGCTCCAACATCACATGGAAAGGACCGGTCTGCGGCTCCGACGGAAAGACCTACAAAGACGAATGCGCACTGCTCAAGGCAAAATGCAAAGGCCACCCCGATCTGGACGTGCAGTACCAGGGAAGGTGCAAGAGTAAGTAGGCCTACATATTTAAATAAATAAATCATGTCCACTTCGATTCCGCATTTGTTCAAGCTGCATTTGCCAAGAACCAGCGGTTTGTTCTTATTTTTCTTGTATGTCGTTTTATGTTTCACGAAATCTTCTAATGTCTTTGTCTCGACAGAAACGTGCCGTGACGTCTTGTGCCCCGGCAGTTCCACATGCGTCGTGGACCAGACAAATAACGCGTATTGTGTGACGTGTAATCGGATTTGCCCCGAGGTGACGTCGCCAGAGCAGTACCTGTGTGGAAACGACGGGATCGTCTATGCCAGCGCGTGTCACCTGAGACGAGCTACCTGTCTCCTCGGCAGGTCCATCGGAGTGGCTTATGAGGGAAAATGCATCAGTAAGTCTGCAACTAGAGCAGTGAGAGTGTGAAACTCTCCGAGAGTGACGCACTGACTCTGAATATTGTTTAAGAGCATTTTTTCCTGGCCAACTCTGCAGTTATTCACTGTTCAATTTTGCCAACATTCCACTGATGAGGGGGTCTCACAGAGAGAGAGAGAGAGAGAGAGAGAGAGAGAGAGAGAGAGAGAGAGAGAGAGAGAGAGAGAGAGAGTGTGTTTGGTAGTTGCTTGTGTTTGCTCAAGAAATGATATACATGTTATTATTTCCTGATGTTGGCAGCATTATCCCACATGGGAGAGGGGGAGGGAGAAGGAGAGCAAAGCAGGGGAGTGCTGGGGGCCATTGAGTCAGATCTCATCCAGAGAGCAGCCTATAATTTTTGAATGCAATCCAAAACGTGACCCTCCCCAAGACACCCACCCTATAACAGAATTACGTTTTTATACATAGCATATCCAACAGGCAATCTGATCCTACTTGAAAGCATATTTGATAATCCATCTAATCAAACACTTCCCATGTGCTCACTTCTTCCTCTCTCCTAGAGGCCAAGTCTTGTGAGGACATCCAGTGCAGCTCGGGGAAAAAGTGTCTGTGGGATGCTCGGATGAGCCGGGGACGCTGCTCGCTGTGTGATGAGACCTGTCCGGAGAGCAGGACGGAGGAGGCGGTGTGTGCCAGCGACAACACCACCTATCCCAGTGAATGTGCCATGAAGCAAGCTGCTTGTTCAATGGGGGGGCTGCTGGAAGTCAAGCACTCGGGATCTTGCAACTGTAAGTAAATAACAAGCAAAGTTTGAAAAAAAGAAAAGAAACAAAACACCCTCCCCCCTCTCCAAGCAAAGGACAATATTCCATGTTGCTTCACCAACAAAAAACTTCCCCTGAAAGTGCCCCCTATTCCAACTTTTCCCAAACTCTCCCCCAGCCACACCACCAAGTACAGCTTAAGCAAGCAGAAAGGACTTGGGAATAGAAGAAATTGCATGACGTTGTCTTTGTCGCTGGCTTTTGTTCTTGTGTTCTTGTTTTTTTCTTTCAATTTTACCTTTTTCTCAAACATTCTGCGAAACTAAAAAACAGAGAGCTGAATGAAAAAGCATAACTATATATCAGCACTCTGTGTATGAGTCTTGAACAAGCTAACTCCATTAAACTAACAAGCAAATTATAAAGGAGACTAATTTTGTTTGCAGTGGAACAATCCTGATATTTAAAGTCTAGTTAACTTAATGGTCATGCTAGTGACCTGCAGGAGCAGGTTCACAGAAACCTCATGCAGTTTATTTTTTTAATCAGTTATGATTTTTTAATGCAAGTGGTCGTTTCTTTACAGCTTGTAAATTCCATGGTCACATTGCTAATTTCATGGTTTTTGTGTTTTGTATTATTCTTTTTTCTTTTTGTTGCTTTTGGCTGTAATCAATCAATTCAAAATGCACTGCCTCTTGTGACATACACCACACTGCCAACATGTCAATAGGAACAGAGTACTAGTAAATCATATGATGTGCATAAGGTGATTGTAACATTGGTGCCATGTTAGTAAAAATGACAATGGATATTTAACGTTGATATTCATGTGATTCTTTTATCTGTAGACCAGTCAGCCATTAATTCACTCCCAAATCTGGAGGCAAACCACCAAATTGAACAATGGCATCAAGGCAGTATCACATTTACATTCCAAGTTGCTCCTTGTTAGTTGTATTTCTCCTGATAGAGTACCTTACTGTGATTTGCCTAAGGTATGCAATGGAATCCAAGGGACCAACTTTATGATCACCTCATGAGCTAAATGTGATACTTTACAGTGTGGATAAGCATTGGTTGCTTGTAGAACCACACTCTCTTATTTCTCATCTCATTATAAGAAAAAAGTTAACATTTAACAGCTAACCTTTATTGTCCGTGCTGTTTCCAGTGAATGTGTTGTCTACCAGAATATGTATCAGAAATGACAAATCTATTTGGATTGATGAGGGACTGCCTGTTTGTTTGTTTTTTGTCACTCTAGCGCTCGCTTTTCTTTTTTTTAAATCTACGTGTCCGATGTAAATCTCTTCTGTAAAAAGAAAAGAAAATACCTCAGAACTGTGTTGATGATCTCTGACCTGCTTGCTAAGGCCAGGCTGCGACACAGAGTCCTCCCTCCCTGTACGTTTGAGCCACAAAGTAATAATCCGTGCAAAAAAAACTAGCAAATCCGAGAACACGAGAGCACTTTTCTGTGTTATGTCTCTGCCTTTAGGAATCTGCCCAAAAGAGACCTGAGCCACTGCAACAAACAGGCCCAGTGCCCCCATCCCTGCAACCAGCCCCCCTTGTAACCCCCACCCCCCATCTCCCATGCACACTTCTCTCCATCATCCATCCCGTTTTATTCCCATGTTGCAGCCCTAACTTGCTATATTTTGTAAATGGAGTTGCATATTTGAGGATGCTAGAGTAATTGTTGAAGTCTTAAAGACCCTTCCACAGAGATGCACACACACAAACATTAACACGTACACACACAAACATCAACAAAAGGGAGGCTGTGTGCCAGGGGCTTTGCTGTGAGCTTTTTTTTAAGAACATACAGTGATACTGTTGTGGTCCATATTCATACAACAGCTACCATATATTCTCCCATATAGCCATTACAGAAGACCAGGAGGAGGATGAGGAAGATGAGGACTCAGACTACATGGCCTATGTCCATATATCTTCTATACTGGATGGATAGGCCCCCATCACTAGGGGAACAGTCCTAGGGCAATGAATCATGTCCATACTGTACATTATGTGTATGCTTATTTATTTTTTAAAGAAAAAGGAAGTATACATATAGTTCAGTCTGCTAGATGTTTATTTATACTTTTATGTGTTTTATAATTTATACATTTACAATGTCAGGCTTACTATCTACCATGATATATTGTGTTACCACTCATTTCCCCCTTTTGGTTGTTGTCTCTTTTACTTTTTTTTTATCATGAAGAAATATATTTGTCCAAAGAGAAGCAGTGTTATTTATTTGTCATGTTACCGTGTAAGTATAAGTCCTCTACAAGCTGTAAATTGCATTCCCTGAGCTGTAAAAATCTGCTTGTTTCTGTCAAATCTCTATCACAGATGTTTATGTCACACATACGTAAATGCATGTTTAGGCTGTGTGTTTATTTATTGGGAATATATCAATCATTTTATGTACAGAAGTGTTTCTGGTTTGTTTACAACTCATAATAACTGACCAAAGGGATTATCTCAATGGTTTTGGACAAGAACATTGTAAGAGTTGCAACACAGTAGTGGAAATGGAAAGAAAAAAAGAGCCATTTGTTTTTATTTTTCCTATTTCTTTGTCAATTTTCAGTTTTTGCCCTTTAGATTAGTTTCCACATGGAGAAGACAACTTTAGACATTATTCAGTAGCTTTTATTTTGTCTCACTACATTAGAGCAGAGGTAAGTTTGGGAAGATACTTGATCATTTTAGAAACAATGTGCCAATAACATTTATGTGCTGCCTTCTTGCCAATGTGCTCCATATTGCTCTTGCAGAGCTAAAATAGGACTAACATACTGCAGTACTCAACACTATATTATATCAGACTTCATCACTTGGTTTCTTTTTGTTGTTTTTTTCTCTTTTTGTTTCTTTTCGTTCTCAGAATGCATTGTTATTTTCAAACATCACAAGAGAAATACAAAATTCTGTTTTGAATATATAGTTTTGTATTTTTTATGTAAATGTCATATGTACATAAAAAGTTTGATGGTATTTGTACAGATATGAAGAGTGAAACAATAAAAGTTTTTTTTCCTTATACTTCTCCTGACTCTGATGCATTATTGATTTGTGTAGCCTGTAGTTTAACATGTCAAAATGTCAATGCATGTTTTAGTTCCTAGAAGAAGTTCGACCTAAAAGACATTTTAAGACCTAAATACAGTAAAGGGTTTGGCAAAGTGATTATATACTTTGAACTGTAAACAATGATCTACCATAATGTATTTTATAAATCTTTTTTGTGACAAAATGGGCTACTCTGTGATTTGATTCATAAACAGTTCCTTAAATGATTTGCCAGAAACTTCACTGTACTATATAATGACATGAATATATTCACATATAAAATAAAATAAAATACCTAAACCCAAAGATTTAATCCATAATGCTTCAATACAAACTACAATACAGTATGTTCAAATAATACAGTGTTTAAATGAACAAATAACTTTATATGTTGCAATGTAGAGCTATTACTGTAAATAATAGCTATACAAGATCTCCATAAACTGTATGCTTTTCAAAACTCATAATCAAGTTACAACAGCAAATGGACGAGCTCTTTAAGCCAATTAAACGTTTTGATCCAATGTTCATCCTGTCAAGCAATAAACGCAAGTAAATAACATAAAGAGGGAAGTTATAGGTTTCTAGGAGTATGAAACAAGGGTTAATGTGATGAGTTTATTTCCATTCACACCATCCTAATCGTTTTTTGCGGTATGAAAAACACATCCGCAGCGTAAATAGACGCTGGATATGTCTGGACATGTCTCGCTGTAAATGAAAAGCAATTTTAGCCGCTGGCATCAGTTCTCCAACGCTTTTCCAGCAGCTGACTCGGCCACGTGCTCCTCGAGCAGTATGTCCCTCTGCAGTTTCCGTAAGTCATTGTTGACAACAATCATGGCGTCCTCAATGTCACGTCTCTGCTTGGGACGTGTATCTGTGCTAAATGCAGCTTATAAACTGGCCCTGAATCCCATCAGGTAATTTAATATTGTTTGTTTATAATGATTACATTCGTTCGGGTTACTATGAGTAATTTAATCTGAAACATTTAACTCCAAATCGACTAAAGACAACGAAAGGAAGTCGTGTGTCTGGCAGGTCACAGGCATTCTAAGCTAGCAAACGTTAAAGCATAAAGCCTTTCCATTAAGTATGTAACAGGTTAGCGCCCTGCATTGGACACATTATATGAGTTTTTAACTACGTACTTGCTCGCATATGTAGTCTTTAAAGTAACTACTCTGTTAGCAATAGTCAATGATATCCTGTGTCCTTACAGCACTCGGCTAGCTAGCTAGTTAGCCGATGCTAAGTATAGCTAGAAATCAGTTTAAGAGCTAACGTGATTACAAGTTCCATGACTAATAATCGACCAGACAGAAACTTTATTTAATAACAAACCTCACCGGAGATGTCAGTATCACTGTCTGAATCACGACAGCTAACTTCAACCAGTTAACTTCAACTGGTTGAAGTTAGCTGGTTAGCAGCTAACCTCTCCGTGCATGGAGCTCACTGGAGGCTACATGCTAACACAACTCGCATTAAAACAACACGACAGTCAGTCAAAGCTTTTATAGACATATATAAACAAATAGTAACAATGAGATTTGAATAAGGTTTAATACAACTGGAAATGTTCGGTTTTTCTTTTAAATTATTGTTTGCTTTCGGTGTGCACTTTTAATATGTTGACAACTGCACACATACCATACCATCCTGCAGCAAGTTGCGTTTAATGGTTGCATGTTTACAGTTTAATTTGTTATTTTACTTTATACTTTATCCTGGACTTGTTTTTCTTTCTGATAAAAACTTTATAATACTTTATAATTTTATAATCCCACATACATTGCATAATAGTCAATATATTCAACCATGAATACCCAGTAACCAGATGCAGTAAATGAGTTGGTGACAACCTATACTCACTTAAGTAACTGCGGTAGTAGTAACTTGTTTTCAGTACAATTTGACTAATTTTACAAGCTGAATGAGTTAATCAGTTATTCAATGTGTTCGGGACTATCATATCCACATTGATTGTATTGCAGTCGTTACTCCAAAAATAAGTATCCCAACTGTAAGCATGTGGCCTGGCAGACATCAGGTGGTATCAACTCAAATCTACCTCCATTTGAGAAAGTCTGTCTCACCCAAATGGTCATTTAAAAAAAAAGTTATTTTAAAAACGATTTATGTTTTCAATGTTTTAAGCTCCAAGTGGCTCTTTGTCAGGGACATACTCTGTTTACTAAAGCGTCATGCAGTGCATGTTGCAAGAAGACACTAATTGCTTTTAAGTTTTGTTTTTAGCTAAATTAAATAAAGTGAGACTTTCTAATCACTCAATACACACAATGGCCCCATCAACTGTTTTAATTGATCATTGACTTAATCTTGTACGAGATCCTTCAAACATCCTTGAATAGTAAACGGCACGTTACATTGAATTTCTTAACCATAAATACCAAGTATCTCAGGTGAAAATTCAATTGTCAAATTCTAAATTAATATTATTGCCTCAATGTGAGTTCACAGATAACGGTGACTAGAAACAAATGCCTTTTATTTAATAAGACAGTTTGTTGGAAAGAAAGCCAACAAACTAAACAACTTTAGAAAAAGGCATAGTTGAACAAATACTTGAACAAACAGATGCAAATGGTGACCATTTTGAGTTGAGTCGAGTATAAACTTTTATAAATTCAACTTGAAGTATTTTCATACTTAATTGATCAGGCCAATCTTCTTTGACCCATGTTTAAAAATTGATTTGTCAAATACTAGTAGTGACCACCAGCATTTAATTGATCATGCCATGAATCTGAAACCAACACATTTGGGGCATGTTTGCACTAATTTTCATATGTTTAAAAAAACTAAGTTTAACCTATTTTCTTTTTAAATTCACCATTGTATAACATTTATATTTGATACATTATACATCTTTCTATTTTTGACACTGGGCCTAAATCAAGTCATGACTTAAAGGTGGGATAGGCAATTTTGGAGAAACCAGCTCGAGTGCGCTAGAATTTGAAAATACACAGCCGGAAAAAATCTGCCACTTCCTTACAGAGCCCCTCCTCCAACACACACGAACACGCACATGACCAATGAGGACACGAGATAAGTTTGTGCACAGATGGAAGGCTGACAGGCAGGCCGGCTAAAATGATTGGTCGTGCTTTTAACAGCGCCACGGCTTACACAGTTGACATTTTTTAATGGATTTTTTGTCAAAGCACTTAAGATATTCATTGCTATCGGGATGTAAGAGCATTCCATGGAATATAACAAAAAGTGCATCTCGAGCCGGTTTCTCAAACTTAGGACAGTAACTTCCCCAGAAACCATAGTGTAATTAGACACAATGCAGTCTATGCTTTTAGTTTTTTATATTTTAATTTGAACATGAGATAATGAACTCGGAATTCTAAGTGTAAGTGATTTACATTTTTTTTAAAGGGAAAAAGAGGGCTTAATGTGGAATATGTGCTTTCCCTGGTGGGGCCTGATGGCACATTGCTGTTTTGCGACAGTACGCGGCCGCACATAATGACAAAGAGCTACACAGTCCTCGCCTGACACTCGACACAGCCAGCATTAAGCCCGTCCTGTCATTAGGACGAGAGCAGGAGGCTGCCAGAGATTCACCAGACAGAACTAATAGGTGGCGGGGGGATTCCCTCCTTGTCGCTTCCTTTTCACCGTCCTCTCCCCACCGCTTCCTCCAAGATAGTCAGTGATTGCCCAGTGCGACTTGTTTGTGTCATTTCATTCTTTGTTACTTGTCTTCCTTTGGCAGTTTGTGCTTTGCGTGTAATGTTCATCTAATGGTTTTCAGGTCTACAAGCACATCAACATCCAGGCTGGCAGAGAAACCAGGACAAGACACGCAGCTTATTACCGTTGATGAGAAATTGGTAAGGACCCCTCCGTGGCCAGCGTGACACACAAATTGATGTTTGTCTGGTCTACTGTCGTCCAATTACCTTCCTGGAATATTGTTTAAAAAACTCTCCTTATCTGCTGCCAAAATGAGTTTGTATTGGACAGTAGGGCTTTGTAACGCTGTGATGGTAAGGGCAAAAGGATATCATTGGTAGTCCTGTGTGCGCTCGCAGCATTTTTCCTCTCTTCACTGTTTATTGAACAAGAGACTAAACTGAATTGTTTACTTAATCTGGTTTAGTTAATGTGACAATCTTTGATGCCAATGCAACTCAGATCAGCTTTCCAAAAAACAGCATCATTTGGCGTATAGGATTTGTTTATTTGGTTGCCAAGACCACCAGTTAATATACAGTACATTTATTTACAGTCAGGTCCCAATGTAGAGGTCTTATAGAAGTTATTGTTTTTTTAATAATATGAACACCCCATCTATATTATTAGGCATACACTAACCATTTAAATCACCTCTCAGTTTATGTATTTTAACTTAAAGTATGTGCAAATGTAAACTATGTACTCAAGAGACAGTGGTCAATAAAGAATAGAGGAACATATTAATGAGGCTGGGAATCTATGGTACCTACCAAAACAGTTCAAACACATTGAAAATAATAAACACAAAATAACATGAGATGAAAACAGAGGCTTTATCATACATTGAAAATACATTACCCTCCCAATTATCAATACATTTAATGAGGCTGTCTGAAAAGAAAGGGTACCAAACACATTAAACAGACAGACTACAGAAAGCCAAAGAGAAGCTTTCTGTGTCCTTTGATTGGATGGAAGTTTACTATCTAATTCATAGTTTCAGTCCTTTTATCAAGCAACAATTCCAAGACTCACTGGTTTCCTTATATTCTACATTATCCTTGATTATAAACTTAATATTTTTGGCTTTGGACTGTTGATCAGACAAACAAGCAACTTGAAGACATAATGTTGGGCTCTTTTTTTTTTTAATTACTGTTTAATGAATGACAAAATTAATGTCAGTTGCTGCAGCGAATACATGGCCAAGAAATCTTATTTTTCCAAAATACTTCGGGGAGAAAATCACCCCCATGAACATGATGTTTATAAAAGTAACTGGAGAAGCAGACTGCTGCATGTTCTGTCCATTTACCCAGCAGTTGGAGAATACATCAGTAGCTTTGTTTCATGGTTTCCTGAGCGAAGTTGTATTGTCAACTGGAATTACCTGGGCACACTGGGGTGCTCCAAAAGCACTCTGAGATTTGGTTTGAATTAAAAATGTGTAATTAAAGCTAGTTTACTGGTCACCAGGAGACTAAGTCAGTATTACTTTTTATATGAATTATGTGGGATGACTCCTTTGAAGCTTCATATTTAATCAGACAATGAGCATGCATTGGCCCTGGCCAAGGTGAGCAATGTGCAAAAATAAGGATCTTTTGAAGTGAATGCTTTCTCAATTAAAGACGAAAGAGATAGGAGATAACGGCGAAAAACGGAGTTTGGGGAGAATGTGGGAGTCTGTTGTGGACCTGGGGGGGGGGGGGGGGTTGCTGTGTGTGGGCAGCGTCAGTGTGCTTTTGTTCCAGACCAAAGCTGACCATACTGGCAGACAAACCTTTGGCTGGGCGGAGTGTCTGTCTCTGTCCTCTCAGTAGGGGCCACTGAGAGGAACGGCAGAGGAGAGGAAAAAAAGGGCCTCTAAAAATGGGGAGGGGGTGAAAGAAAAGAAGCTTGCATGGAAAAAAGTTTGTGAGACACCCTGAGACTCACGAAAAAGACAGTGGCCACTTCAGTGTTGTGGGCCACAGAGGTTCCTTTGTGGCGTGCTGTTGCTGGCGGGAAGTTCTCTAATGCTCACCCAGACAGGCCGAGAAGAGAGGCCCTCAGCTGTTTACAGTACAGTGGTCTCCATCTCACATGGGAGAGGGCAATGAGAGCACTCTCCCTTTTGGGCATTCAGCACATGTCAGCACGCTAGTCATTCATCATGCGGTCAATAAGTGTGAATTGCGTTCTGGTTAGACCAATCAAACAAAGGTCTCGATCCACAGCGAGGTTATGCTGGGTTCGCACGCTGTCTCGCTCGAGCGGCCCGAGGAGAATGTGGTGTGCCGCTTGTTATATAGTGAACATTTCTGAATAACCTCATTTAGATGATGAGGTTGCATTTTGGCCTGGGTAAGCGATATTTTGAATTCACTCCAAAAACTCTGTCTGAATGTTTGCGTGACACTCATTATCTTGTCCTTAGTTCTCGTCTGTCCCAAAAAATGCAAACCTTGCAGGAACTTGCGTCCCTACAGTTTGTGTGGCCCTCTCTATTACAGGTACATTTAGGCTAGACTCTCCTGCAGGTCAAACATTTGAACTAATACCGAAAACATTTTCTTTACTGCATTTGTGAACACTTGTACTGGAAGCTGCAGGAAAATAATAAGGAAGGACAACTGTAAAAATAACCTAATAAAGTGGCTTTAAACTGGACTATGTTGGTTGTACTGATGATATACCCAGAGAGTCTTCTTTTAGCTCATTGTTTTGATATTCCTGCTCACGACCATACTGTTTTGGTTCACTTTCTCAGCTCTAATCAGGGTTGTTTTCAGTAGTGGCCGGCAGCTGTTGAGCAATAACGCTCCAACCCTCTGTACCTGTCTGAGAGACAGACAAGAGAAACAAGCTATTGAACATTGTGGAAAAATGTAAAAGAGGTATTGGCAGGATGACAAACAAGTTAATTAACACTCTGGATCAAATGAATAGTTCAAACAAAAGCTTGTCTTCAGAGTGTGGGCATTTGCTGCTATTGTTCTTTATAATAATAATAAAGTATATTTTAGTTCTGTGTGAAATGGATGATGTCACCAATGGACCAATTAAAATGCGATGGCCCTTTCATATCATGTTACAGGCGAAAAAAATCATGAATTATTAGGACCGCAAACAGCAGATGAAATGATGAAACAATGATTCCTTGCAGCCGTACTGCGGATCTCGGCTCGATTTCAAAAGGGACTGAAGTTTGAGATCTTAAGAGCAAAACTTTGAATTCATTGTCGGCCCTTCAGATATGATGCCAAATGAAAAGACCTGCGTGATGGCGCTGCAGTGCCCAGAGCTGTTCCCTACGGAGCCCATACGGACCTGCTTTTGTGTGTAATCACTGTTTGATTAAGCATGCTGGGCAGCTCCGAGGGTCCGGCTGGCGGGCCACTGATACACGGCTTAACACGGAATGTCTGTGACCTGCTTCAATTAGAGACAGGCCTCGCTCCACTCTCTGGCCTTTTGCAGAAACAACTGCGGTTCTAACCTCAGCAGCTGCTTCGATATGTGATAATACAATATCTCCCACTCATGGCGGAGTGTCTGAGCGTCTACTCCTGCTTCGGCCAAGTGCACTCCCTCACTCCACATAAAGACAACACCATCATCTTAAAGCGCTTGTGAAGCCTTGTTATAGAGTTCTCTAAAGGCACTAGGGTTTTACGAGACAGAAGAGGACAGTTATTAGAGAGCGGGGATTCAAAGAGGGAGGAGGTGGGAGGAGGTGGGGGAGAGGAAGAGTATTAAACTGGTAGGACCATTTGATGCTCGGCATGTTGACTTTGTTCATCTGAAATCTTTGCTTTCTTGAGTATTTAGAGCCCAGTGCCTGATTTGGCAAGTAACACCACATCTGGACAAAAGATGTTTGATTGCGTTAGCGTTGTTAGTTGTTTTGAAAGACTTCAATTGGAACCTGATTGAAGGAGCCTGAGTCTGTTAGTCAAGATGAATCATGCAAAGATATACAAAAACATCCCTGATACAGAAGTCAGTGAAATGAGTCTGGTTAACACATCATCCTCTCTGTTAGAGCTATTGAATGGGATACGCCAGTTTGCTATGGGACACGTGAGAACCCAATTTCCTGCAGAATTGAACGTGTTTTCAGAGTGTCAGCCTCGACCAAAAGGACCTCAGACAGGTATTTGCTTTCACATTTGGCCATGGCAGGAACATAAGCGTGTTGAACAAGGACGACGGATCCACAATAAAAATCCAGCTATCCCAACTATGAGGATATATTTAGCACAAGCAGTTTAAGTCTGCAGTACAGGGGTGTATATTCTCTAAGCCTGTCTAGCCTCAGACACAGAGTGACCTACAGTGGAGCAGACCACATTCACCACCCCACCCCCCTCCCTCTCATCCTCCTCTCCCTCCCTCCCTCCTTCGCACATAGACAACTTAAGTGTCTGTTTTGTCTGGTTGCCCTCTCATACGGCGCGCTTCGGCGAAAAATCTCTCGGCTCAAGTTTGGAGTAGTGGGTCAGAGGATGTTGGTCCTTGAAGAGTGCCAGACAAGAGGCTTTATTATGTATCATCCACTAAATAGTATTTCATTCATTTACACTCTCTTCCATAGAGACTAAGCCTCTAAAGAGGACTCCTCCGTCCTGTCAGCGCTGGGTAGTTTTAGGAAGTGCCGAGCTGCTAAGTGTTGTGTTTGCAGAGCGGATAAAAAAGCTTTGCTACTTCCGTTTGCCTACACTTCCATTTGTTCATGCTCTTTGTAAGCTAGCAGCTCTTTTTCTAAATGTACCAACTAGGTTTAAGGTCTTACACTATCCTTACATTTCTATGGTAGTAAATGCAAAAATCTGACATTCATTTTTTATTTCACACTATCTGTGCTAGAGTTTAAACGATAAGTCTATTAGTTGATTTGTAATCATTTTACAACATGCGGTCGAGAATGTTTTAACGGTTTAAGTTGCTTTTTAAGATATTTTTAGTACAGCCTTGTATATTCTATCATTTTTAGTTTTGGACTATTGGTCAGACAAAACAAGACGTCACTTCGTCCTTTTATGTTATTTGCTGACATTTTACTGACCGAACGATTAATCACCTTATTTAAAATAAATGACAAGCTGAACCCTGAGAATGTTTGCATTGTGGCTTGATAATAAATATATATACAGTGGGGCAAAAAAGTATTTAGTCAGCCACTAATTGTGCAAGTTCTCCCACTTAAAAAGATGAGAGACGCCTGTAATTTTCATCCTAGGTATACCTCAACTATGAGAGACAAAATGAGAAAAACAAATCCAGAAAATCATGTTGTCTGATTTTTAAAGACTTTATTTGCAAATTATGATGGAAAATAAGTATTTGGTCAATAACAAAAGTTCATCTCAATACTTTGTTATATACCCTTTGTTGGCAATGACAGAGGTCAAACGTTTTCTGTAAGTCTTCACAAGGTTTTCACACACTGTTGCTGGTATTTTGGCCCATTCCTCCATGCAGATCTCCTCGAGAGCAGTGATATTTTGGGGCTGTCGCTGGGCAACACGGACTTTCAACTCCCTCCAAAGATTTTATATGGGGTTGAGATCTGGAGACTGGCTAGGCCACTCCAGGACCTTGAAATGCTTCTTACGAAGCCACTCCTTCGTTGCCCGGGCGGTGTGTTTGGGATCATTGTCATGCTGAAAGACCCAGCCACATTTCATCTTCAATGCCCTTGCTGATGGAAGGAGGTTGTCACTCAAAATCTCACGATACATGGCCCCATTCATTCTTTCCTTTACACGGATCAGTCGTCCTGGTCCCTTTGCAGAAAAACAGCCCCAAAGCATGATGTTTCCACCCCCATGTTTCACAGTAGGTATGGTGTTCTTTGGATGCAACTCAGCATTCTTTCTCCTCCAAACACGTCTAGTTGAGTTTTTACCAAAAAGTTCTATTTTGGTTTAATCTGACCATATGACATTCTCCCAATCCTCTTCTGGATCATCTAAATGCTCTCTAGCAAACTTCAGACGGGCCTGGACATGTACTGGCTTAAGCAGGGGGACACGTCTGGCACGGCAGGATTTGAGTCCCTGGCGGCGTAGTGTGTTACTGATGGTAGCCTTTGTTACTTTGGTCCCAGCTCTCTGCAGGTCATTGACTAGGTCCCCCCGTGTGGTTCTGGGATTTTTGCTCACCGTTCTTGTGATCATTTTGACCCCACGGGGTGAGATCTTGCGTGGAGCCCCAGATCGAGGGAGATTATCAGTGGTCTTGTATGTCTTCCATTTTCTAATAATTGCTCCCACAGTTGATTTCTTCACACCAAGCTGCTTACCTATTGCAGATTCAGTCTTCCCAGCCTGGTGCAGGTCTACAATTTTGTTTCTGGTGTCCTTTGACAGCTCTTTGGTCTTGGCCATAGTGGAGTTTGGAGTGTGACTGTTTGAGCTTGTGGACAGGTGTCTTTTATACTGATAACGACTTCAAACAGGTGCCATTAATACAGTTAACAAGTGGAGGACAGAGGAGGCTCTTAAAGAAGAAGTTACAGGTCTGTGAGAGCCAGAAATCTTGTTTGTTTGTAGGTAACCAAATACTTATTTTCCACCATAATTTGCAAATAAATTATTTAAAAATCAGACAATGTGATTTTCTGGATTTTTTTTTTTTCATTTGGTCTCTCATAGTTGAGGTATACCTCTCATCTTTTTAAGTGGGAGAACTTGCACAATTGGTGGCTGACTAAATACTTTTTTCCCCCACTGTGTATATATATATATATATATATATATATATATATATATATGTATATATATATATATATATATATATATATATATATATGTATGTATGTATTATCAAGCCATTATCAATGCCAAACATTCTATATATATATATAAATATATATAATAAAGCATTTGACACATAAAAAGTCATTTGAACTGATGTATTTTAAGATGCCGTACAACCCACAAACCTTTGTGTCTGCATCCTTTATATTCCTAAATGCCCCCCCTCTCTCCGCTCCTCACCGATATGTGTAATGTGAGATTTGAGATGACCCTCATGCCAGCTGCTTCTCGTTCTCCAGTGATGATCCACTCGTGAGGAAGCAACATAATATTTGTTTCTAATAGAGACGCCCCCTATGTCCAATCCGTAATTGGCACGCTTTCTCCACTTCAAAGACGTCTGAAGGTGGGAACCGGCACAGGCTGATGAGTGAGGCTCTCGGTCTGGGTGTGGGCTGGACAGTGGGGGGTTAAGGGTGATGTGTTTGGGCTTTCACCACATGCTGACTCAACATGATTCAGCTCAGCTGACCTTGTGACCCCTACTGGCTGCAGAGAGGCAGTTTTGGCACACGGGTGTTCGTGCTAAGATAGGCGGCACTGTACTTGTGTCAATAAGTCCGCCGTGACCCAAAACAAAGTGGCAGTGACGCTACAAATGTTTTGTCTGAGCTGGCCATGCATAGACTTCCTCTATTTGTTTATGTGTTTGTCTGTTTGGTGACTGTACTAACAGGAACACACTAACCGTACCTCCGTTTGGATTTGTAAAACCTAACAGGTCTTACAAATAGGACCACCAGTACCAATGTGTTTAGAAAATGTGTACCCTGAACCTGGGCTCATCTTCTAGGATTAAAGGACTTATTAGGACTATTTATATCGATCAATCTGTAGATTATATTTCAACTAATTGATTATTTGGTTTGTCAATGAAAGTTCAGAAAACTGTGAAAGACATAGAATCCTCTATAGTGACATTTGTTTAATGTCTGTCCGACCAAGAGTCAAACGCCCAGAGATATTCCGTTTCCAGAGATATTCAGTTTCCAGAGATATTAAAGAAACAAATCCTCACATTTGAGAAGCTGGACCCAGAGAATGTTTGGTGTTTAATGTCCGCCTCACACAATCTGGCTTCTCCATTTTATTGGAGAATTAATCATCATTAAGCTAGGATTATTGCAAGAACAGATGTGAATTTCCTTTTTGTGGTTTATTTTAGATTTGAAATTATCCTTTTTTTCTAAATAGTCACCAAGGAAGTATCGGGTGATTGAGAGAGAAAGAGACGGGACTGTTCACTCCTCTAAGTGAATGTACAGTAGTGTGTTCAGAAGACAAGGTCCTTACACTCACCTCATTTACGGTTTGTCAAACCCCAAGACACCCCCCAGTATCCCAGTATGAACCGCTTTCCATCCTCCGCATGCAATCGATATTTTCATTCAAATTGACTGGTTAAAAAACATCATGTGAATTCGTTAACCTTTTTCTCAAACATAAATCCAAAAGTGATGTCTGGTTTTTCATTTTTGAGGGATATCTTCTGAGCACCTTTCAGCTGCAGAACATATGGACACTCGCATGCAGATCCTCTGAATCGGCCAAGATGTAAATCCTTTAGATGTTGGAGGCTGGAACACAGTTTGGTGAAGTGTAAAACGGAAACAGTTTTACCGGAAGCTTGCCGCCAGTGTTTTTGCTCATTGACAGTTTTTCCTGGTCTGAGAAAGAGCCAATCAGAGTTGATAGGAAGGGTTTAGAATTGAGATGGTTGTATGCATGTCCTGAGGCCTGTCATAATACTCTTATCAGTCTACTGTAGAAGATTTTGGACATGACATTCATAATTTCTGCTCACCTCGATATCGCCCATTGTGCCTTAATGCAGGTTTCTTTGTATATGAACATCGCCAACATTTCAGCCATCACGATGGCAGAACAAATGGCGGCGTTTTCCCTGACGTTATAAGACCAGTGCGGTGCCGAAGACTTTCTTTCTTTAAGCCTTTAGGCTTAATAAACAAAAAAGAAAACAGGAATATGCTGAGACACAATGCTCTATATTACCAATTTAAAAAATGTGGACAGGACGCAGTGATGTAACTGCTAGCTTTGAATATCAGCACAGTTACTTCACAGTATAGATGTGCTCCCGTGGGACTGGCAATTGGCAGTTTCATATATAGGTAATATTGTGTAATTAGAAAAAGCTTCCTAACCTTTGCAAACTAGCTCAGCTTTATATTGACTGTTACAGACTGTTCCTATACGCCTGTGCCAATCACATTTATTTTTAAACTAAGGTATAAATCTTTGTTCGCTGAGATTGTTTTTGTAAAATAACAAATAAAATGGACTCCTTTTAAATGAAGGGAGTAATAAGAAGATGGTCATAATGTTTCATTCACATTTATCTTAATACACTTTGGAAAATAGTTTTTACTTTGAGGCAACTCTTTAAACTATGTTTAAACGTTTAACTTTTTGATATCTCGTTATTTCTTCAGTTGTCTAAACTCATCGAGGACTTTGAATGTTGTTTACAGGGAAATCCTCCGTCGCAGGTCTCTGTTGGAGCATTAGGGCGACCAGCTCTCAGCATTCTGGTGGGCCAGCGGCCCCACAGCGACAAGCCCCTATGCTCTTTATTTGGCACGTAGCCTGGAGGTGTCAGGAATATCGACACGCTTTCACGTGACGGAGACTTTGCCAGCCTTTTTCCCCCCTTTCTTAAGCCCGGCATTCTGCCTGCCCAGCCAGGTATTGTAGGGCCCCGTGAAGGCCCTGTGAATAGTGTCAAACTTGATAGTTCTCATTTTGCTTCCTGTACATGGCAGAAGAAAAAGTGCCCACCGTGTGGGTTTTCCTTTTGTGATGGCCCTCTCTAGTCTTCCTGGGAACACACCACATTCCAGCCACAATCATTCCCTTTGTGAATCCGGGTATTGTGGGTGAGTCTGTTATGCCGATAACCCTGCTAGCTTTCAGTGTAATGCATGCAAATATCATAGAAGTCTAGACTCGTATTTTTGCAAACAATGCCAGATAATGAGCAGAGTGTTTTCAGTGATATGGCCGAGCTTTTGTTTTGACACATCCTCAGTCATTCATGAAAGACCTTTTGTGCTCATCCACGCCTAAGATGTGATTTAAGGTCTGCTACATCTGGACAAATTATTGCGCCAGTTTACCATACATGGGCCTCATGTGTCAGTTATGGTTTATGTAACGTATATACGCGTAACCATAGTCTGGCCTGCTAATCCCAAGGGCATCATTTCTAATGCGTCTCGGAGAGGGATTTTCATGCATCTATCCCCCAGAACACCCCACACCACAGAGCTGCTAAATGTTTCTGCAAATTTGATTTACCTCGACTCAAAAGGTACTTTTTGTACATGAATTCTTTCCCCCTCAATTCACAACTCCAAGTGTGTTATGGTTCACTGTGTACAAAGTATTTGAATGGTTCTTGTCTTCACTCCAAAACGCTCAGGGAGTTCTTCTTACATCACAAGTGCAGATCTTTTGAACATTGTCAATTAAAAGTAACGACTTATATCCTGCCGAATGCAATGTGTTAAAACCATTTTTGATCACCTGCTGCAGCCTGGAGAAAAGCCTCTCCCACTGTCCTGTGTGTTATTGTGTCATGAACCCTCCACCGTTACCCCCTTTGGGTGAAGGGAACATGTTTTCCTCCTCTCTGACAAGAAGGAATTGTTAAGGTTAAGTAGATAGGGCAGCCGGAAATAATTACCAACCACTTGTGAAGTTTTTTCCCCCCTCCTCTTTGTTCATCTTTTCCCTTTCATTTTTAACAATCTTTTCAATGTGCAGATCTTGTTTATGATTAGGTGCAGCCTGGTCTTGCCTCTGAGCATGGCAAAAGATGTTTGGCTGAAACGAGCAGTAGCCGTCGGATCTGTAATTTACTAGGCTTAAATACCTTTGGAAGCTCCTTTCCCAAAGGAAAGGCGGGCTTTTGTGTGAAGTTCATGCAAAACGACCTCCTTTCTACAAATCAACTGGCAGATGACAGACAATGATGAAAATTTGATTCTTTGAAGTTGTAATGGCCATTGAAATGTGCAAAATTCTTGTATTGAAAGGAGAGCGCCCTGGAAAGCCCTCAGTCTTGGGTGGCTGGCGCTGCGTGCTGGGAGGTTCGTCTGTGTTTTGTCGCCGACTTCCCATTGCTTGTTTGCTAATTCCCTGAAGAATTGGACCAGATCCTTGATAGGAGCTTGAAGGGGCTCCAGTTGCTCAGGAATATGCATTTAGTACGCCCAGAGGCCCCTCCTCCTGCTCTTGTTGCGCTGGCCTACTTTCTGATGGTCTGGAATAAATCACCTCAAGTATTAGGCATTCATTTCCGCCACCTCGGTGCCAAACAGCGTAAAGATGGCTGTTATTATATTTTTCTTTTGAATCTAGTATTTACCTTTTCACATATGTAAGCTATAGTGTATATACTCGTTTTATTTCAGTTATACTGACATTTACACACTATTAAAGTCTCACAAACACTATTGTGAATGACTGAACTGTTCCCTCAGCCCATTGAACACTCTTAGACATCTACAAGTAACATATCAAACATTTTAAAACCAGAGCAAAAGGTTAAAGCACAGGAGAGATTTATATAGCAACAGTTACCTATAAATAGATTTCATTCCTTGGATTTTTCCTGTTTTATTATTTTTCTGAAATGAATCCCTACAGATTGATGAGAAGTACAAAAATAGGAAATATAGGAGTACCTTTTATATAACAACTGAAATTGTTCCTAACACCATAATTCTGACGGTAAACACACATTGTCAGAACTTAGTTGTATTTAATAACACCTGCAAGCCTGCCTTCAGATGACCTTTCTCAACCATCAGTTGCACATTTATCCTTGCATGAACACCTGTCCCTAAAATAAATAAACATCAGTCACAGTGTGTTTTTGTAGGAACGGTCACATGGAAGCTTTGTCTTCCTTTGGATGTTGTTTTGACTGCTTGTTTTGCATCTTAAAAAGGCTTGGACAGATGAATAATAAATAAATCATGTACTCAAACCTATTTTTATTAGTAAAAACTATTCATTATTTGTTCTTGACTGGCTAATAGATCACATAGTTTTCATTCAGTTGTTTGCCTGCATGTCAGCTGGTTGGTAACATGGGATTGCGATCAAATGAGGTCACACTTATTTTGTAGGAACTGATACGTATATGGGGGTAAGGGTATCTACAGTGTTTATAGAAGGTTATCATTTGAATTCCTGGTGTTCTCCATTGTGACATCCGCTCTGACTCACAGCTGGATGTGCTTTGTTTCCGTCCCTTCAGGACATCACCACCCTGACAGGGGTCCCGGAGGAGCACATCAAAACACGGAAGGTTCACATCTTTGTTCCCGCCAAAACAGCCATGCAGTCGGGAAGCCACAACACAACGTGGAAGCTGGACTTTGACACCAGGGAGCGCTGGGAGAACCCTCTGATGGGCTGGTCCTCAACGTAAGGATCTCAGAAAAATCAAGGGGTTTTACAATCTTTAGGACATAAGAAACCCCCTCACATAAAGAATGTCCTATATGTGCCTCTGACCAGGTGACCTCTTGTGTCTGACATCTCGCTTTGCCTTTCAGTGCGGATCCCTTATCCAACATGATGCTCAGCTTCTCCTCCAAGGAAGATGCCATCGCTTTCGCTGAGAAAAATGGTAAAACATTTAAGATGTGTCAAGATTACATTTAACATTTAAACCTTTACATTTAAATCACACCTTTTGTATAAAACAACATTAATACAATGTCACGGCTAATCATGGAAAATCAGTTCAGTTTATAAATTGCATTACAGAGTTATGATACACACAAATATGGAGTTTTGCCAAAAGGTAATCAGTGAAAGTCAAATAAACACGAGATAATATATCTTATTAGTCATATTAGTAGTACTATTAGGAGTGGTATTAAGTTACTGTTCTGGGTAGAGGGATTGTAAAGCTGATAGAAGTAAAGTGTTGTGCGTTGACTTCACCAGAGAGAGTGCAGGAGTAACTCGATTGAATGTGGATCAATGTGCACTTCAATCTGAAACTGTCCGTTACAGCATCTTGCATAACGCTAAGCATCTCTGCACTTATCAGGGGCCGTCATACCTTAAGGATAATGGCAATATCATTTTTTAAATAAAAAATGTCACGGCTTATTAAACCTTACAAACCCGGACTGTAATCAGGTGATGATTCTACCAGTACAACAGCACCTTAAAATACCTCTGATGTCAACCTTTGGGCCTCAAAAGAAAAAAGGAATGAAACTTTAGACGGACAAACAAGATGATCCTGAGTTAGTTTAGGTTAACGCACATGATGAGGTTTCCTGTCCGGTAACACAGGAAAGAAAGTTCACTTTGACTCAGAACCGAACCATCTGGGAGAGTTTGTTGAAACTGAGCAAAGGGAACTGGCGTACTCTGTTTATTGCACCATGAAAGTGATTAGTGCACTTCTGACTACACACAGCCTGTTGATGTCTACAAAACACCTCATTGTGTTTGGAATTCATCCAAAGGGAACATACGTGACGCTCGCGCCCCCATCACTTACTCTGATGTTGTTGCTTCAGGTTGGAGCTACGACGTAACTGAGAAGAGGAGCGCAAAGCCCCGAGTGAAGTCCTACGGAGCCAACTTCTCCTGGGACAAGAGGACCCGGAGGTCCGGCAAGTAAACTGAAGACGCCCATCTGTTGTCGGCGTGACCCCCGAGTGTCCCGCAGCAGACCTGTATCATTCTTGTCAATAAAAGCCTAATTATATGTGTGTGAACCAAACATTGTGGTCTTTATCACTTTATTCTTCAAACATTCACCTCATTACCGACTACCTAACGCAGTCTCCCCGATTAATGAAGTGTTTGTTCTGAGTCGAGTTGTGCAACAGCAGAACAAAGGGGAACATATTATTACAATTAGAACCTGTTTAAACACAGGGATAAATATCAGTGGGGGCCAAAAGCAATGACATTTTTCCTGCGTGAGTGATTGTTTCCATCCCGATACCTGAATTGTTTCAGTGTTCGGAGAGATGCATAACTGGAATTTAAAGAGGGACTTGGAACAGTTTACTCTGGAATAGAAAGCAAAAACTTTTTTTTTGTACATTAACATCTGGGCTTTGAAGTTAGCATCTTATATAACCATTACTAGCATTTTGATGAGACCAGTGACATGTGATTTAGATGTATCTGGTATAATTTGAGTGGAACAACAAATACTTCAATTATATTGCTTGTTGTTTTTTTTTTAATTATCTGTTCATGGTTGGTCTACATTACATGTCATAAAATAGTAACAAATAACAAGGGTTAATAAAAGAACTCAAAATGTGTTGTTTCCCAACAGAGCAAGCCATAAAAATAAAGTTTACGTAACACATTCAAAAAACAAATCCTCACAAGTTAGGACTACCAAGAAAGGTTTGGTATTTAGCTTAGTAAATACGTTAATAAATTATTTTTGAGATATTTCCCAATTAATTTTGAACTTGTATTGACAAGCTGTGTTGGTGTGATAAGATAGAAAGGTTAACCATTTTCCAATCAGAAACGCCAGATAGTATATCTTCTATATAAACCATTACCGATTCACATTATTTGTTCAATAAAAAGCCTTTTTCAAATATTTGTATTAAACCTGCATTCACTTGTATTAAACCTGCATTCAGTGAAAGTTCATGGGATTTAGTTTAGCCTTGTTGAATATTTGCCTCAAACACTGTTTCAATAATCAAATATTAAACTAAGATTCTCTACCTATTGAGATAAAGTTGAAATCTTTGAAATATAAAAATCCATATTGTGTGCTGCTCAGCCTCGCTCGGCAGTGCCAGCGCTTGTTGACGCTCTTTGTGTTCCGTAAAAAGTGGCGTTATGCTGCGCCCAGTCCCAAACTGCGTGACTGCACTGATATTCACACAGCAATCATGGGCGCCTAATTGGTTTAGCCCTGCGTTAATTAATGCACTGCATTGCACATCTTTCACAGACTTGCGCTCGCTATTTATTTTTGTTCTGTCACTCGGCACATCAGACGCACCGATCTGATATGAGTGTAATGGTCCATCTGAAAGGCAGGACATGAATGACAGCATGTGTTGCCATTCCCTTTGAAATCCCCTTGGAGAGAAGCAGCGGGGAAAAAACGCTCTTGGCACAACTTTGTATCATAAAAGTTGAAAGCATTCCGCCCGTCTTGGGCCATAAGCACCGTAATGTAGGCTATGTGAGATGACAGCGGCGCGTTGGCATTGTTCAAACCATCAGGACAACGCAACCGTCAGCGAAACAAACATCGGCCTGAAGTGTTAAACAAACGCAATAGGCTGCTAATGGTTTGATAGCCTGGCCATACAAACAAGTGAGTTCAGTATCATCACACGTTAAGGGGTTTATGTGAATCACCCAACAATTGCATCATAGTGATCATAAAGATAGTTGTGATCTATTTTACTATTTTATTTTGCTCACATTGAACAATCTTAAACTGTCACATCTTATTCCAAAATCAAAGTTATATTGGATCATCCACATTGAAGTCCTTGCTAAGTGAAGTTTTAGATACAAATAATAATATTTCAATTGGAAACCTCCACTAGTTTCACCTGTGCAACGTCAAACAGGAAAAGCTACATGAATCCTACAAAGACGCTCAGGAGGATGACTGACATGAGACTCATTTGAGAGTATAACCAAGTCCCGATCAAATCAGATTAAGGTTTCAACCGTGATACATCAAATCAGTCGTGTAAAGCCTACCTTGGTATAGCTTTACTCAAGTAGGCTACTGTACTTAAAGGTAGGTAATTCACTTCAGAAACACTTTTTGTTATATTCCATGGCATGCTCTTAATATCCCGATAGCAATGAATATTAAATGCTTTGACAATAAATACATAAAAAAAAAAAATCATCTGTGGAAGCCTTGGTGCTGCTAAAATAATTGGATGGCCTACCTGCCTGTCAGCCTTCCATCTCGTGCACAAATTTATCTCGTGCCCTCATTGGTCATGTGTGTTGGAGGAGGGGCTCTGTAAGGAAGTCTGAAGGAAGGGGCAGATTCTTTCGGCTGCGTAGTTTCAAATTCGAGCGCGCTCGAGCTGGTTTCTCCATTCTTACCTACCCTACCTTTAAGTACAATATTGTAATACTTCTACTTTACTTGAGTATTTGCAATTTCTTCTAGTGCTTCTGCTCGATTACAATGATTTTTTACCTTTGGTTAATTTGCAGATTTGGATTAAAGATGTGAAATATAATCAACACAACATAAGACATTAGTTACTACCCTGCAGTATACAAAGTCATTAAAACATCTGCACCTTTAGCTTTGATAACACTTTAATGCATCAATTATTAAACATATATTATATATTATTCTGAAATTGACCAATCTGAATAATTAGTACTTTTAATTTTGGTACTTTAAGTATATTTTGATGCTAATACTTTTGTACTTTTACTTGAGTGAACAAAACAAAACAATGACATGACTTTTACTTGTAAGAGAGTTTTTCTACACTCTGGTACTTCAACTTTTAATCAAGTACAATATCTGAGTAGCTACTTCTCCCACCTCTGCACAACATGTACTTTCCCTCCTCCAGCTGTCAATTTCAGAATCCCATTGGTGTTTGTGGGGTCAAAGTTCAACTTTTTGCCACACTTGTTAGAATCAAAGCCACTTCAGCTTTTACTTCTGCTGTTTAATTTGGAAAAAATTGATTCAGCTCTGGGTGTGAAAGCACTGTAACCTGGACAGTGACTTGGAATAGAGATTTAAAAATATGAAAATACAAGATTAAACTAAATCCCATTAACTTTCACTGAATGCAGGTGGAAATTGTAAGTATCCTGCAAGATAATCAATGTGTTGAACAGGACAGAAGAGGACAGCATGTTAGATATATTTACACAAGGCCCATAGATTGTCTATTTGCTGAGTAATCATTATTATTAAGTAATAATTGGCCCCCCAGTTGATATAATAAAAGCAGTGTGTATGCTGGAGCAAACCACAATCTGTGTTACACTTCATTCATCATCATACATCATGCAGTTGCATTTTGTAGTGCTGACAGGAAAATGTGGCTCACAGACGCTAAAGGTTTTAATGTTTTTTGCAAGTATTCTCTTAAATTAAAAGAGTAAAAAACAGACATTGAGTAAAGCAATTCCAGGAAGACTTCTGTGTTTACAAATCTTTTTTTCAATTGGGGAAGAAGTTTTAATCTGCCATGAGTTGTTGTTTCAGTGCTATAGAGTTCAGCCTCCAGTCATTAAAAAAAATACTCTGTTGGAAAGCGCACAGAACATCATCGAGCTGTGCTTCCTGCTTTGACTCAGCAGCTGGACACAAGACCTGATGTTAATATTTTAGTCTGAACGCGTGGCTCTCAACAACACACACACCTTCACACACGCACACCGTGGCCCACCATGACCTGACCACTGCTGTCTGAGGCAACTCACACTGAACTCTCCAACCCAGCCATGAGGCACGCAACCCTGCTCGTCTGCAGCCAAATACTTGCTCTGTGTGTGTGTGTGTGTGTGTGTGTGTGTGTGTGTGTGTGTGTGTGTGTATGTGTGTTTTCAGCACACTGTGGGACCTGCTTGTTTTGAAGGGCACAGTCTCAGATTGATGATGACTTCTAGTTATCCAAACAAAAGCTCATAGCAAGCAATGCTGAAAAGAACCTGTTTACCTAAAGTGTACTGTTTATTATTCTTGCATCATTTATTACCCTCCGTACAGTGAGACAACAACAACAGTTATGTAGTTTCATGTAAGGGTTTTATTATAAACCCTTACATTTGTTATATTCGTGTACTGAAGTTTCCTAAAAGTAATATCTCAGAAGGTTCTCTGAATTCATTCAATATGATCAGTTAAAGTACACATTTTCTTACTATCACGTTTTTTGCCACACTGTTAGCATCATGGTACCCTCTTACCTGAATATCTGTGTGCCAGGCCTTCACCAGCAACACATCAAAGGACCAATTTATGGCTTTTTGCACGATTTTCAATGTGATGATGATGCTCATTTAATAGATAGGCTAAGCCAAAGACAGACACTACTGTCTGATTATTTTAGGCCTATCTAAGCAGATTCTAAATAGATTTGACCAGAAACCACACATTTAATATCGAAAAGTGCTAAACATTAACCTCAATAGGGACATCGTTTTTTTAAAGAGATACGTTTTTTTTTTCAAATAGTCTTTTGATGGTGCAGAAACAGCAAACATAATGTATGAACCTCTGCTGTGTTGGAGTGATGGTAGAAATATTGCATCAGGTCTTCTCATGAACTTTATTGACAGAGAGAGAAATATACATTTCCAACAGACTTATCCTTAAAAGCAGATGTATTCCTACAGATTTAAGGTTCCAGCCATGTCTCACCAAACTATGGCAGAAAGTATTTGACGCATGCTGCTGGATTTCAGCGTGGCTCTCTTCAAAGGATCACTGTTTGAAGGCGCGACGTCCCCCTCTGCTTCTCAGGTCTCAGGCAGAAGAAAGGTTGGGGTTAGGAAGGCCCTCTCCTGGGACTGAAGGCATCCACAGCAAAACACACCCATGTTCCGCTATTTATCAATCGCTGTATTCATCTTTTTTGTTTTCCCATTCACACTCCTATCAGGTTGGACATGACACCCCATCCACCCATAGGTCAGGATAACCCCCACCACACAAACACACCATAGAGATGTCCTCCTGAAAGAGATCAAAGATGATATTGGTCAGCAGAGAAGACAAAAGGGTTAGCCGTGGTGGAGCGCTCAGTTAGCGTGCTGATCCCTGGATGTCTATTTTAGCAGCCCTCTGACGTTTGAGATAAATTCCACTGCTGAATGTTAACATCTTGTTAATGGCTGGAACAGACCGGGGGAAATGTCTCCACAGCCCTCGACAGACAGGTTAAATGTAGTTTTCTCTGGCATAAATCACTTTAAAGCAGAATTCTTAGTGTGATTTCTGCCTCACATGTCTTTGTGGAGGCCTTTGGGTCGATTAGGAATTGAACTTATGTCCACACTAATCTCCTTGTTGCCAAATTATAGGCAAGTTTTCCAAAAATGCCTGGAAAAGTAATTCATTTTGCCAGTGTTTGAAGTTGTCTGGCACATGGCGGGTGACGATGAATTGTCCCCCAAAGAGTTAATTGATGGAGAGGAGAAAACCTTCAGGGAGGGAAACGTTCCGTGTTTTACCTCCCTGTCCTGTTTGAAGGAGATGTGAGTTGGCAGTGCAGGAGAGGCTTGAAGATTAATGTTGCAAAAGGGGGCTCTGACAGCCTCTCCGCTGGTTGCGGTTCTCTTGGGTGGCCCGATTGGTCTTGGATGTCACTTGTGCTACTTAATCTTGTGTATGTGAACCAGGCAGATTCAGAGGGGTTTGGAGAGGGGTGAGGGGGGATGGGGGGGGGGGTTTGTTCGCAGAGCAGCAACACGAGAGACAGAACTTTCTGAAACGAGAAAAAACAACAAAAGTATTACATTCATTTGGGAATTTTGAATGTTTGTTGTGTATGTTTTTTTCACATTGTTAACACATTTTAGTTTGTTATTGACTGTTTCAAGTATGAATCCATTATATGAGTTATCAAAATAACCTGTGAATATTTATGTAACTAAATTATTCCAAAAAAACGTTTGAATCTACTAAAACAAATCATCCAATCAACACATATTCAGATGCATAAAAGAAAAATACTCCTCAGGTAAACGTATTTTAGCATAATTAGCAACATGTACTTAAACTACTCATAATGTATTATAATGCCCCCTTGAGTTCATAAGAATTATTATGTATGATGTTAGTGTATAACTATTACTGATACATTGCAATATTCTACTGTAGTAGGTGGAGCTAATTTACAGTTATTTTAGTTATTTTACATTCAATAGTATTTTCATCCAATTATATTGCAATATTAGGGTATTGTTGAGTAAATAGGTAAAAACAAATGCAAATGCAAAGATGTACAACAGTTGGGATAAGATCATTAAGTATCAGTGTATAAAATATACTTTCTATAACTTCTGTATCTGGAGACATCATCTAAATGCGTTGGTGTCAGACAGCGTGGGATGAGATGATTTCTCTCAACCTTAAGGCTGCTTAAAGGGGAAATTAAAGGCCCTTAACTCTTGTTTTCTCACTCAACAAGTGGGCAGGATTAAGATGGTAACTGGTAACATAAATGCCAGCAATTTAGATTTAGCAATAAATGTAATTCTGATGACATTTGGTGGCCAATGTTTATCAGGTCTGATTAAACCCCACAGAGTCCTGATGATGCAGATTATTGAGGCTGATAAACACTTACTAAAAGGTACCTGAATATGTTTTATTAACTTTGATTGGTGCATATGTACAGATTAATAGTTGTAATTTAAGACGATATTTAAGATTTAAATAAACAATCGGAATTTTAGGAGATGAAAACGTATTTGATTCTGAACATATTTCTATGGGATTGGATTGAAATAACACATTGAAAACCAACAAAGTGTATTTTTAGGCTTACATTAAACATTTACATAACATATTGCATTCTTCCAAGTTTCTCCTATTGGCTAATCACAAAAGAGGATGTTTTGGTTCAGAAGGAGCACCATGTGAGACCAGAACACGGGACTGGAGACCATTCATAACTCTGAAATTGACCAAAAAACATTTAATAACCAAATGTGGAGAGTGTTTATTTTTATAAATGTGCTTTTTAGTGTGGGGTTTATTCTGCTCTGCAATTCATCTTTGCATTGAGTTAAAAGAAATGTTTCAGACTCAAGAATTGTCTTATATCCTCAACCCTAACAAAAAGCAGCTATTCCAGATTGTTTGCACATTTACTCATTAAGAGTAGGCAGGGCCAGGTTGGCCAACATTAAATGTTGAACACACTGCGTTACACGGTGACTGTAAACGTATAGAAAGACTCTAGCTGCCAATTGTTCAGCGAGCTCCTTGCAGCTGACCCCTCTAAGCCAATCTAAACTGGTCTCTGACTTGACCTTTCTGACATTCAACCCTAATCCTCAACACCTTAAACACTATTTCTGGCTTCAGCTCTAAGCTTATTCCCACTATCTAACCCGAGTGTGTGTTTGCAGCCTGCAGCGCTGAATCATCTCAGCCCCACGCTGAGCAGCTTCTCCTCTTTCTGCTGTTCACTCGGATGTTATTGGTGACCGACTTCCTGCCTGAGTCAGAGGGCGTTTCGTCATCGCTGTTTTGGCCACAATACATTTGGACTCAACCAAATATGGGACCCGGCAGTGATCATTTGCTCTCTGCCAAAATGTTGGTAAAACACAGGTGTTCTCTCTCTACGCAGCCACCGTGTTTACTAGATTGTTCCTGTGAAAGACTCACTTTTTCTCCCTTTTTTCTCTTTCACACGGAACGTTTGTATTTTGAGAGCTGCAAGCTGCCCACATAGTGTCGTCACTGGAGCTGCTCTCTGTTTGGATTCAATGAGCTAATCCACCTACGGTGTTTGGCTCCACGCCACGCAGCACACCAAAACATCTAACCATCTATAAAACGGCCACATTTATAGGCAACAATTAAATATTAACTACATAATAGCGACTCAATAATTACCTATGGCTTCTCACAAAGGATTGATACGGGAGTTAACAGAAGGTGTAGGATATCTTTGATTAAAGAAGGTGAATCAGTCAATTTATCCACTTTTGTGAGAATACTTGGGGCACAACTCTGGTTGGATTTGAGCTCACGTCTGAAACAAGTTATTTGTGTTGATATTTGAAGCACTTCAGGAAAGCCTGGGCACCTTCTCGGAGCAGCCAAACCACAGCTGTACTCTGCACATGTGGATCTGACTCTCCCGTAGAGAGGCAGTGCCTGACAGAGCCCTCCAATTTGTTTCCCCCTGTTTTTCTGAGCCGTGACAGTAAAATTCTACCAAGTCCACAAACAGGATGGTCAGAGCGTCACGCCTGTCCGTCTTCAAAGAGTTATGACAAGAGAGCATCACCAGTAAAAAAGTGAAAAGTCTGATAGCCATCAGTGGGATGGGGATTCTAGTAAACGGAGCGCTGAGTCTAGACCACTCGAGACGGGCATGTTAAGGTCACGCTCATAAAAGTCCCCTAGACACGGTGCTCACGAGGGCCTGGAGGGGATGGGGCAGGAATCACCTGCACAGATGGGGCAGGGGCCGCTGCACCGCGAGCTGCTACTGGAAGCCCCTCACCAGCCTGAGAGAGCAACAGGTTTATATGTGGCAAGTCGTGAATCAGGCTCAGCGTCACATAACTCAGGAGACTAGGCCGAGTGCGGTAGGTATGCAGGGCAGTTATCTTCAAAACATGGACTGCAAGGTGACGATGGTGTCATCATACAAGGGGATTTAAAACAGAGGAGGAGGGAAATAAATCTGTAACTGGATTTGAACACCTTAAAAAGAAGATTTTTAAATAGCCTTCTTCTTAAAAATACAACAGATCCTTCAGTGGCCACCACTAATTGACCTCTTGGAGGAATGCAACGCCTTCTCCTTGACTGACATTTGCTTTTAGCGGCTCCTGTGGGATGGGGCGATGGGCCGGTGGAAGGCGATAGCGGGGGAGATCCTCTGGAGATAAACCGCCGTGCCCCCTGTCCCTCAGACAACAAAGAAAGTGAGTGATGTTTGTCTGAAAACCAAGAGCCGCGATCCCCCTTGTTTTGATGTGAGGGCCACCTGGGATGCGGGTCTCCATCAGCACTCAGGCCGAGGAGAGAGGAAGAGAAACAGGACTCACACAGATCTCGTCCCCAGGACAAACAATGTGAGTGACAAGCCTGCTGGAATCCCACGGAAGTCACCCAACAGACGTGGCATTCAAACACACAGAAAAAACAAGAGGCGTTTAGGTGGCCACAAAGGAGCGGAGGAGAATTGCACAGCATGGTTTCCTACATTTTTCCAGGGCAAAGGTTTAAGTCCTTCAAAATCCAAACCTTTAAGGATACCTACGAGGATCTTATAAATGTTATCTCATTTTAAATTCACAAAAAGTTACTTATGTTTTTCGATTTAATGACAGTTTATACCACCAGAATTCAAAAGACTAATATGAACTCTGGCTATGTAGTACACAGATATAGTAACTAGATGCCATTTGATGTAATAAACTACCAAACAGCAAATTAAGTAGTTTTCTAATTAAACGCGACAACATGATATGCAGTGGTGTAAAGTAACTCAGTACATTTACTCAAGTACTGTACTTTTTGAGGAACTTGTACTTTACTTGAATATTTCTACTATTTGCTACTTTATACTTCTACATGTACTTTGTCAATCATGTCATTTTAACCCACTACATTTATTTAATACCTTTAGTTACTTCACAGAATTAAATTAATATTGTAAAATATAATCAAATCAGACTCTAGTTCCACCTGGAGTAAATCCACAAGCTACCCTGTAGTATACAAAGTCATTCACCTTTTCAAGCTTTGAT
Organism: Notothenia rossii; assembly: GCF_949606895.1. Lineage (NCBI taxonomy): Eukaryota > Metazoa > Chordata > Actinopteri > Perciformes > Nototheniidae > Notothenia > Notothenia rossii. Next base: position 25,752,174 of record NC_136909.1, read on the forward strand.
ACACTTAAACTTAAATGCAGCAATGATTATACTCAAAACATATCATATATATTATTCTGCATAATGAGCACTTTTACTTTTGGCGCTTTTAGTATATTTTGATTCTACTGTAATACTTTTGTAATTTTACGCAAGTAACATTTTGAATGCATGACTTTTGTAACAGAGTATTCCTACACTATAGCAGTTTCACTTTGAATCAAGTACAAGATCTGAGTACTTTTTCCACCTCTGATGAAATGTCACAGATAGAGTAATGCACCATTTAATTTAATCCAATAATATAAAACTTGTGTACTTTCAGTTGAGTAACATTTAAATGCAAGACTTTGACTTGTAATTGACAATTTTATGTTGAGGTTTCCTACTTTTTCCTACTGTTTGGAGGTGGAAACATTCACTCGCATTGCAGCATTTTTATTTTTTACACCGGTGATCACCTGCGTTAAAGTTGAATAAATAGTTTAAAAAGTTTTCATTGCTCAGATGTAGTACCAGAAAAAGAAATTGGCCTCAGTGAAACTTGAAACTTCACATTGATTAAGATTTACCTGCTGGGGTTTAGTTTTTCTTAAATCCACTGAGACCTGGTTAATAAATCTGAGGCAGTGAATACAGTTTGGGAAAGCAGAGATCACAAGTTTCTGCAGGCCAAATCTGATCCAGAAATAGAAACATTTGGGAGGGTTTTAACATTCTTATGTCAAGACAAATCTAACGTTAAGTGATGATGAGAGTGTCTACCATCCCAGACATGAGTGAATAAAGCTTTCCTTGTCCAAATAGGATTGATTGGAAAGAAATGACTGTGGCAGATGTCCAATATCCTCAATTCCCACTTCTGATTCAATTACATGAAGATGTTCAGACTAATTTAATGTACTAGTGATCTTTACATGAGATATAATGACCTGAAAAAGTATGCAGGGCAAGTGTGCACCATGCAGGAGAACTCAGTGGATCCTATAGTATAATGAATGTGGCATGTTGCCTCAAAGTGCACTCACTCACTGCTTGGCAGGGTGTAACTCGTTAAGATTCTATCAGGTTGAGCCGCTCATTAGTTTTACAACTCAACCAAAACCTACCGGATCACATGCCCGACAGGAGGGATCCTCTGCAGGGACGTCAGCGCTGAAGAATCTCCTGCTGCACATCTGAAAACACAGAGCCGGGGAAAACAAAAAACACCTGTGAGTGGTTGGCAAATCACATGCAGAATATCTTTACTAACAACACTGTTAACAACGCAATATTTAAAATGAATGTAAAGCAAAGAGTGAGACAGTTTTGCTTGCTTTAAGTGAGGAAAACAAGTGAACATCAGGCAAAAGTTTGAATATAATTTACATGTATTTCATTAGAGTTGATTGAGTTTTATGAGTGTTTTAAAAACGAATATTTCTACCCCTTAACAGTGGTGAAAGAAAAAGTAGGAATAGCTCAACGTAAAATGTGTAAAGTAAAAGTCTTGCCTTTAAATGTTACTCAAGTTAAAATAAAAACGTTTTATATTATTGGATGAAATGTATGTATGCAATAATGTATGTGTTTTAAAAAATATTCAAATTTGAAACATCTGAATGTTGTTCAAGAAAGTCCATACATCAACATAGTTTGGCCAATGAAATAACAGCTGTTCTTCCATGTGTATTAATCCATACATTTAAAATAAAATGACCACATGAGGTGAACACAAGCCTCACATCTTGGGCTCAGACCTTCCGCACAAAACAGAAAAATCAATTTGCAGATCAATTGGAGAAAATTAAAAGTATGTTGAGTGAGGCCAGTCAAATTGTCAAAAATGCTGCACATCTTGAGACTCTTATAAAATCATCATCTCAGATATCTGGAAATGATTATTTGGTCCAGGGAACATTTCCTCACCAGCTTACATCATGTCGATGCATTTCCGTCATTTGTGTTTGTTTTTCAAAGGGGTGTGTGTGTGTGAGAGAGAGTCATGAGGACAGGAGTGTTGAAACGAAGAGGAAACACCTCTAATGAACCCAGGGGTCTCGGCTGATAACTGACGTACACACATGTACCCTAAATGAAAACAGATCTTAGTGCTGTGTCACTGTTGGAGGAGGGGAGCCTTTTTTGTGTGTGTGGGAGAAGCCCCCTCGCTGTGAGGGTCCGGGAATGCGGGGGTGTCCTGAGTGGAGCATCGGCTGTGGGAGGCAGAGCAGGGGTACGAGGCCCAGATGGATGTCAGGGCAACATCTGTTCCACCTCCTGGCAGCCCTTATCAGCAGAGACGGTGCCACACACACGGGACAGGAGAGGGGAGAAGACAGAGAGAAAGGGGCATTCTTCGCTGGGTTTAAGAAAACATGCTTTCTGTTTATCCTGTAAACGAAAGTGAGGTTCCCCGTCGGGTCGCGCATTTGCATTTCACAAAGCTCACAGGGTTCATTTTGTTGTGTGTGACCGCTATTGTTTATACTTCTGGTAGGTTTTTGTATTGTATGCGGCTCACTATTGCCCCTATTTATCTATCTCTCTATCTATCTCTATAATAATCAACGCCTTTCCATGAATGACTCCCAACCAAAGGAGCCAACACAACATTAAAGTCGTTCCTGACTCTTGTTTTCGGAATAATCTTCTTTTCAGTTTAAAAAATACTATGACATCGACTGATTTGTATTCTGCACATTCAAACCCGCAGCGATGATTATTTAATACTAACACATCTGTACATCTATATTCAATTTGATACTGTTGTTTTATTTCTGTTAAAGACATGTTTTGTTTTAAGCATGACAATATTCTTTACTGTTTCAGGAGTCATGCTGAAAAATATAAAATATGAGGGTAATATTTTTTAAAGCCCACATGGTTTCATTCAGTCGGTTCCCCACACTGTAAGATCATGAATGTTGATATGCAGCCCATTTTCAGATGTAAACCCCTCCCGATAGAATATTTCCTGCGATCTCACTGTCTGCTCTCAGTGTAACCAGGTGCTTCATGCAAAGACATGATGTGAATGTATTGCTTTTTATGTCAGATAATCAAAACAAAAAAGCTCATTGTGGTAAGTTACATTTGATGTTGGGAGGCATTCAGTTCATTCTTATTCTTTACATCCAGAATCTTAAAAGGAGCCCTCTGGCATTTCTGCATGTTTTACCTTTTTTTTTACAAATCACACCTTCACTTTATAGGACTGCCAACAATTAGGCTTGCCATAGTTTGTCAGATTTCTCAAAGTGTTTTTCCTCCCCTCCAGGCACCCGTTAATTACCATTCATGTTACTGAATTATGTAAATGTACTTGCAGAGACTTGAAGGTTTCTTGAGTAACTGTATCCATCACAGTAAACATTTGCCTGCGTTATTGTTGCTTGGTAAAGTACAGATTGATTAATGATAATATAACTTTGCAGCTTATTTTCTGTAAGCCACAATGAGGGTCTGCTGCCAACAAAGGTTAGAAAACAAACAGCCAGACACAAGAAATTAAACAGGAAGCACAGGTAAAGGTTCAGTGTAGGAGGAGAGGACCAGCTGCATCTTTTTCAGGGGAATAAAACCGAGCGTACAGAGATTGAGGAGGAGTGGACAAGAGAGAAATACCCTGTCTCTCTTTCTCTCTCCCAGGAGGGCTGCTTCGCTGAGGTCCTGGCCTCTATCCTTCCCCTGGGCATCCTGCATGCCCATGCTGAGGGAGGGCGGCTGTGGCGTGACCAAAGGGAAGCAGAGCGAGTGAGAGAGAGATGGAGAGAACCTGAGAGAGATAAAGAGGACTCAAAAAACAGAGAGAAAGTGAGAGCGACAGGAAGAGAGAGGGGGGAGCGAGCGCAGCAGCCCATGGTGGGTCTCAGGGCTGCAGCAGCCTCCAGAGCCGGTGTGCAGCAGACTGAAGAGAAGCACGTCTGCCCCAGAGGCAGAGACTGGAAAACAGGATCAAAGAGTCGCCAGGGCAACCTGCATGACACACATTGTATTAAAGCCACACGGTTAATTTGAAAGAGAGGGAAGGACGGCAAAAGGAGAATAAAAGGGGAGGCAGAGGTAGCACAGAGTAGAGTATATTTATTAGGAACTCCTGTCTCACTCCGTTAACTTTCCACTCAAAACTTTCTTCAGCTGCTCCACTTTGAGTGCTTTTTTTTCCCTCAACTTTGGCTCGACCTTAACTGGCTCTTCTGCATTTTCCCGATTATCTCCCAGTGTCTCACATTTCCACAGGTCGCCTTAAATCATGAATCAGAGACATTGTAAAGAAAATGTTTCCAGAAACACAGGCAAATATTCAGCTCATCATACATACTGATGCATCAATTACAAATGTTATATTGTACCAATATTTACTTGATACAGACATAAGATTAAAAAACAACTTTCACCAACAGATACAATGCTAGAAACATGGGCTACGCAGCGGAGTAATAACACAACACACTAAATAACATTTTAATACTGTTTAACAAACCCTGAACCTGCCAACCATACCCCTGTTGTGGGGTTACACATTACAAATCAATACACTAGGGCCTTAAATATGACACAGATGAGAAATATCTAACACATATATACTACAACATTTAAACAATCAAACATGGTCAATAAAAAACTAAGACAATATTGGAATTTTTAAAACTTTAATTGCCATTTGAGACAAAAAGCATGATTGAAAAAAAATAAAACAGACTGCAGTGAAAATTTTAAAAACCTAAGTGTGAAGAGATGATAAGCAAGGTCTGACGACAGATTCATTTTGCATTCAAGTGATCAAATGCACCGAACCATCCAGATCTCACGTCAGGTACAAAAAGTGATTAAACCTCTAAAAACCTGGCAAAATAGTGAACAAAACAACAACGGAAGCACAGAGCACATGTAGAGTAGGTGTGGACGTTACCGCAGCACATGTTGGGTACAGACACACACCTATGGCACAATGAATACGACTCATATTAAGGTGTGGAGTCCACACCAGGGCAGGGGGCTGAACATGGCATGTGGGGATAGAAACCCCACCGAGGCAAGCAGTAATGGGGACAGGGTGCGGAGCAGGGGTGGGGGGTGGTGTTGGTTGATACGGTTTGGGATGAGGCGGGGCGGGGGTCCGCGATAAACAGCAGACAGGGAGGGGTCTTCACAGACAGTTGGAAGGCATTAGGGTGTCGGACAGGGACTTGTCAGAGGCAGCTGTTGCTGTGGCTGATTGATAGAGTTTGTATTCCACCCTGATGGGGACTGGAGTCGCTACACAGTGTTGAGAGGCATTATGTCAAATCAAAAAGAAGAAAAGAATACAGTTGAAGTGTAGAAAAATTACAACAAATATGATATTTTCTGAACACTGAAATGACACTAAATCCATCACATTCTCTACCGTGTGGCTACGTCCAGCCAGGTTAATCATCGTGGTTGTTTTTTATTGTTTGGTCTTTGATTCGGCATAATTTATAAGCGTGGTATGATGTATACAAATCTGAACGTAGCTCTACAAGGTTAACATACAGAGAAATAAAATATATCCTAAATTGCACAATTATAAAAAGCATTCAGACTTGTTTCCGCTTTCTTATAATGGTCTCCATAAAGTAACCTATAGCACTTACTGAGTCACATGATTAGTAGTGCTTGTGTATGGCTGCACAGCAATATGCTCGTTTGCATGTACATATTACTCCATGAGATACACAGACTACACTATTCAGATTAGATATTCAGAGACGGTGCGACACACCAATATGTAACTACCGTACATAACACAAGGCTCCGGACTCACAATCACACGACGACAGTCGTTGTCACCGAGTCTAACAGAGAAGCACACTTGACAGCCATACAGCACTTCTCAGTGGAAAGAACATCAACAAGCCCACCTAAACATCCTGTAAAGTAATTACGGATGTTAAACATATCTACAGACAACCTGGGCTCCACTCTGTGAGTGACAGTGTGTGTGCGTGTGTGTGCGTGTGTGTGCGTGTGTGTGTGTGTGTGTGTGTAAGTGTGTAAGTGTGTCCTATGATGACTGAAGGAATGCCATGTGTCCCACATGCCATTGGTTAAATCACAATGGCACAGACAGTAGTAAACAAGATTTCCATTGCTGGCAAAGTCCAATGATTTTCTTGACAAACCGCTTTACATTGCGTGGGTTTAATGGCAGCTCTCCTCTGTCAGGCTGTGGTGGCTGACTTGTGCGTACACACTCATCCGATTTGAAAAGTGAGAGCACAGTGAAGGGAGGATAACATACGTAACACATTTCAAAGAGAGAGGGCCAACATCTGCTGTATTTTACTGTGTGTGCATGTTGTCTGTGCATGAGTGTGTGTACATGGGCACCAGCAGGATGTTTTGTTACTTTGTTGTTAGCCGCTAATGTCCATAGCATTAGCAACTTTAGCATCATATCCTTGCCGGTTCTGTGTCTTTGTCCTCCAACAGGCTAATGAACTGACCGAAGCTTTCCTTCACTGCTTCCAGGTTGTCGGTGGAGCTTCCCTCCAGGACCCAGCGCTTCCCTCTGGCCAGCGGCTCCAGCTCAAAGTACTTCTTCACCTGTCGGCCGAAACACAGTGTGGTCAGTCACAACATTCAGTAGGAACTAGAGATCCTGTTGGATCACAAGGGCAACATCTTTTCAATATAAAACATTCTTAATTCAAGTTTGAATACATTTTATTTAGATTTTTACATTAACAGATAAAACACTAGTCTCAAACCATGGATCATTAAAGACCTACAGTTTGCAGGTCTTGTAATGCAAACAGCACCGGGTCATTTCAATAATTAGAACCCCTCCACACATGTAGGAGAACGTGCTGCTGATTTGTTTCACTCCATGGTAAAGCATTGTGATGATTTTAGACTATGCTCAGGTTACAATCAAGCTAAGCAAGAGAGAAGACCAGAATGATCATTTAGTCATTTGTATTTGGACCACAGTGTAAGGAAAGCTCTGGTTCAAATGTTGCATTACAGTTTTCAGAGGCCACACTCCTTGTCCTCTGAGGCCCAGAACATAAGAAAAGCAAAATGAAAGCGCCCTGTGTATCCTCACATCAATAGGCTTTCCCTGCACAGTGGTTTCTGCATATTAAACACATTAGGACACAGCCACGAAACTGCCCAAACACAGCTTTGCATCCAGAGTGCAACCAAGGTTAACAAACAAATACAGTAACATCAATAACAAAAAATCGTATTCTCCGGGAAAAATGTGGCTTGGCTGTGCTTTTGGTAACAGTTGATTATAAAGTTCATATGTTGGCTTTGGCTGCTCATAACAGTGGGGGTGTGGTGAGTTTGGGAGGGAGAACCAGAACCAGCTGCTACGTAAAAACAAATATCAACAGTTGGAAACAATGTCTTAGACCGCCACTCGAGGTACAGCAGGTTGTTAGGGTTTCTGACATTTCCAAGCGGAGAGTAATGGAAGCAATTTAGTTTGCCCGATGAGGACGAAGTTCAGCCATCTCCTCCTGTTTGTCTGATAGCCAGTGAAAAACGGACACATGTGTACTGTCGGCAGCGCTAGGAAAGAAATGAAAAGCTACTAATGTCACTGATGCAGTAAAACCACATTTTCCCACCATGCAGTCAGATTCATGTTCAGATTGGCAGATTTGGTCAAAATAAATGTGTCTCTCGTAATGATACAGAAATAATTTATGTTCGGCCATCACAGTTTATACTTTGTATTCAAAACTCTTTAAAAATGTGACAGAAGTGGAAGGGCATTTTCTTTGCTTGTCAAAATATGAAAGCCTTGAAAATAATCAGTACATGATATAAAGTATGATTTTTTTCTTTGTTTTCATATTTTTAATAATCTGGTTTTCAATCATTAAAGCTGACTAGAAAGGGAACATCCATCAGTAATACCACTATCATAAATCCACCCAAATCCAGTATGACTTTTCTCACAATCTGTTTAGGTTTCAAATAGCATTTCTACACATTTCTGCACATTTCAAACAAAGATTGATTAACTAACAATTGTTTAAATCAACAGTGTTGTAGTAATCAGTATTCTGAATTGATATTTTTCCAATTCAAATACACGTGGAAACTGCAGCAATCACACACAGGTGCCCGTCACACAGGGAAATTACTTTTCAACTTCAAGTGAAATTGCTTTTGTCTAGACCGTGCTGTGCTGTCTAGCTGTGCCATGGTGTGTGGCATGAAGAGGATAGAGAGGAGGAGGAGGAGGAGGAGGGGGGGGGGGGGGTATTCTTTGTGTCTGCTCAAATCCAGCCAGCCATGCCAGTGATAGGGAGAGCGAGCACTGTCTCTGCCCCTGAGCCGAGTCTCTGTCCGGGTGTAATGTGAGTTTAATGACAGATTAAGTCACCTCAGTCGCGTTTGGCTCAGAGGCCTGGCTAGAAAGCCGAGTGGACCCAAACAGTGTTAACAAATCTGTCTGGGTAACTCGAGCTGCCCTGGTCCATGCTCTAGCCCCAGACCTAGACTGCAGACGATGCGGCTGGCTGCCTGTCTGGCTGGCTGGCTCACTTGTCCGCCTGTAGTCAAGGCCCTCTTCTGGAAGACTCTGGCCCCTGCACTGGCAGACAGTCAAACGGCCAGCAGTGACCTCTGAGCAAGTGCAGACAGGCTCAAGCTTCTCTCACTTCCTCGCCTGGTGGGCCCAACAGAACACGCCCAGGGGCATCTCCAGTTGGGCAAATGTCTTCCACCTGTCGTAAGATTAGACAACTGCCACAAACCAGATGGCTTATTACGTTTCAGTGCAGTATAATAATTGTGCACGAGGAGTCCGAGACACCCAAGAATCACCCCTGTAATAATACTTAATTGGTATAAATACCTTCATACAGGCTGCATTTCATTGAAAGGGCAAATACAATCCAGAGATTTTACTCACACAACAGGCGGGCGGGGTAAGTCGCCAAATACGCTGCCTAAGTGTTACATGACTGAAGAAACCCCATGACCTGAGAGCCGGTGAACCTACCCTGGCAGTCCACGGTGAGGGCCAAACCAGTTTCTCTGAGATTAAGTCCTCTAAGCACAATTATGCTTGCTTAAGGAATTGCGTGAGGCAGTGGGAAGGGTAAGCCACACAAGACATGGGTTGCCAGATGGCTCCGAGGATGACCACTGGGTCACCCAGTCTAGCCTCGCCTTGTGCATGGGAGAAAGCTGCTTATACATGCATAAGAGTGTCGAGAAATCTTTAATCACCTGTGTCTGTATCAAATGCATTCCTGCTGCTGGAATCCAGGCATGATAGCCACCAGTGGGCTCTGTGCTGAAGAGCCATAACACTTTGGTAGTTACAGCGCACAGAGGACAGAGCAATGACTGAAAACCTGAATGGACTGGATTTTATATCTAATACTTATGACATTATTATCACTGCCAATTATAGTTTTTTTATGAACTGTATAATTCTATTTTGAGAAATGCTAATTAACATGACATTAATACAAAAAAATGTAAGTTTGTAAATGTTCTCTTATGTTCTTCCTAGCACACTGTACCATACCAAACTGGTAATATGCATGATATACCCATAGTGACACGAGATCACATCTTCCTTTCCAATAAGCCACAACTCTTCTTAAAAAAAGTCATATTACGGTAATATATATATTTATATACTTTTAACTGGCCGTCCGGATCGCCATTTATCTGATACAAATGTTTTAGTAGATTTAAGTCAAATATATTACAGTTATTTTTCCAGAAATATGTATTATGATTGGATTTTCAACTGATTTAATAAATGGCTTTAACTGCTTTTGGAAATCAGTATCCAGGCTATTTGTGGAACAGGACCCAAAATAAAACCCAGACTAAAACTTCCTCTTGAGTGGATACAGTTTTTCCATCTTTTGACATATTGATGAGAAGAGACAATTCCTCCATTACTTTTTGGAAAATGAGTTTGGAGGAAATGTCACTTCATTAAAGGTAAATCATTTTGAGTCTACAGGGAGTGGCTGCACAGCTAATCTTAAGCTCCAGCCCTGGCCAGCCTGCTTCATGCAGCTTAAGACAGAGGATGGGCATGCATGGCACGTGCATCCAGTCGCCCCCTGACCCATCAACGATTACTACAAGTGATGGTCACTGTTGGCATCATGTCAGGTCAAGAGGATAGCCTGGCAGAATAAAAAGAGCTTTGGCCGCCGTCTGCTGCCAGCCGAGCCCTGCTCTGCTCTGCTCTGGGCCCCGGATCAACTAAACACACCAGGGAGGCGGGGCATAAGGATTCAAGCTTCATTGTCATGTGCACAGTAACTACAGTGTAGATCTGGCAATGAACAACTTAAGTCACAGGCTCCTCCAACAGCTAAACATGAATATATAGGACATAAAACAAATACAAAATTGTGCAAAAGAATGTTTTGAGATGTGCCAAAATGTAAATAATGATATAATAGAAATAGTGCAAGAAGAGTCTATATAAAAGTACAGTATATACAAATACCTGTCTTGTTAAACAACACATTTGATAAAAAGCTGTTTTAAAATAAGTACAATAATTTAACTGAAGTTACAGAGGAATTACTTTGTATTTCTTAACCTGCTTATATTACTTATATTCAAGCTTAAAGTTAAAGCTGCTGCCATCCCAGCATGCACTGCGCAACAGGTTTGGTATCCAAACAGGGAAAGTAAAAAGACTAATGGAACTCAATTTCACATCTCTAGTATAGACATTTCAATCCAGATTGACTCTGCTATCAATGTGCCGAGCAGCCCAGCTTTTAGATGTACACAGTGCAGGACTGTATTTTATAGTGACCCTTAACTATAACCCACAATGTCACGTACAATTAGAGTATGCAGCATGCTGACATGTACCAGTAACTGGCAGGGATTTATCTTCCATGGAGCATTCTCATCATTGAATCCCTACCCTTTATGTTTCCTATAGTCATTTTTGCAATTGTGTTAGTGCCGAGAAATTCAGGTTAAGTGCCCTTCTCAAGGGTGCGATAGCAGAGGTCCAAGGCAACAGTGTGCACGCAGTTAACATGCCATATTCAGGATCTTTGTGATAAAAAGTCCTGCTGTGGCTCAATGGTCCTGAAGTATGTACGTGATTCGGGAAATCTAAGTCAGTTCTACCATTCTTGCAGAGGTTAACAGCAATGCCAGATGTAACAGATGCAGGTTTGTTGGATACACTCCGACAGCAGATCAGTATCGTAAAAGAAAGTTAAATGACCTGCGCTGTCAACTCTCAATTTCTCATCTAGAGCTGAGGTTTTTTGTTGTAAAGTCTGGCTCTTGCAGCTGCCTCAGGATCCTAAAGTCTGAAAAAATATCTAAACTAAATTCAATAATATCAAATAATACTAATAATCTCTTCCTGTTTAAGAAACAAGATCATAAAAGGAAGAACAGGAAATGTTTACTTGAGACGATTTTGCCTTTCAGCCATGTTTGAAAAAGCCAAAACAGAAATAGAAGCTGATAAAGGGACTTACTCAAACCGATAGGTTATCCTTCAAAGACTGCTTTCCTGCAGGCAACTATCACAAGTCCTCTGTGGAGCAAGGAAAGCTTTACTCAATAAACTCATTGGAGAACCAGTGATTTTAGCCTCAAGGTTTTCATTTGGATAAACTTCAGCAGGGGCCCTTTTTCAACAAAAATAACATCCTTTGTTCAAAGGCTTCTTTTGAGCATGTGTGCATAAAGTGACCTACTGTACGGGGAAGGCAGCGAAGAGGAGCCAAACACATCTTTATATGTACTTACAAATTAAGTATTTAAGACGGGCATATTTATGTTGTATAAGCTTTAAAATAACTGTACCTCATCAAATAGAAGATATGGCCTCCAATGCCCTTGTTCTGAAATGTACCATGACCACATGTCTATCCTGCCTCACTGTCATGTGTCAAAACCTCACCACATGAGTAAGCCATATAACTGGAGAAGGAAGCATTAGGGGGTCTCTGAACGAGGGAAAGTGGCATACTCAAATATCCAAGACAATCAATTACACAATCCCTTGACATGTTGGCCCCTGTGAAAATATCAGTCACTTGGAAAGTGGCCCACACTGGCGACTGCATTGCAATGGGGGAGTAATGTGAGATCCACAAACCATATAATAGATATGCTTTTGTTTGCTTTTCCGGCTTACCTAAAGAGCCTTAAAGACAAGCGAATGCCCGGAGGTCCCCAAGAGAGAAACACTTGGGAAGCCTGTGAAAAAACAAACATTGCACAGCAAACTGTTGGAGGTGTCAAATGAAGCAGCCCACTGGCCAGAAACAGAAACTTAAAGCAGATGTAAGCAAAGGCTGCACTTTGGGCAATGGATTTGAATCGGAGGGGATTTCTGTCCCGCAACCAAGGTGGATAATGACCTGATCATGTATTAAGAGAAAGTCACACAGGTAAGGTATTTGACAATAGAACCTTTCTGTCCACGTTACCTGTAGTGAGGACCTCCCTCTGAATTTGGTTGGGACAGCTAACAGGTGACCCAACACAGACGGAGAAATATAAAGCCTCGTACTCCAAGTGTTCCTCCTCTGCAGACTGCTGCTGTCACACAGATACAACAATCACCATTGTCCCTATAACGAACCATCCCATCTCTGCAACAACTCATGGACATACCATGTATAGAACAAATCTACAGCAAGTCCACAGAAAAGGTTGCCCTCAAAGTCAATGCAAGATGTCTTGCATGTTATGTATGCCTGTTTGTGTTGATGTTTTCTACTTGCTTTCTTCTTTTTTACTATCTCGTGGTTCCCATATTTTTGGAGGAGGCAGAAAGTGAAACAATCTGCTTAGACCAACAAGCCAATCATCAATAAGAAGTGGTGCACAGTTGGCACAGACCGAGACCTCCATGTTTATAATTGTGTAATTGCGGCCCTAGCCATATTAACATAATTGCGGTGGATATCTGGGTGTCCATGCAGAACCATGCAGCAGGGCTTAGAAAGAAAATGCTAGAACATTGCATAAACAAGTAAAACAACAGAGTGGGAGAGACAGAAAGATATGGACTTTCACTTTAGTCCTTTCATTTGCTGTTGAAACCATCCAGGCCTAGCCAGCACGTAAAAGCGTTGAGGCGACCTTGGATCCGGGCCACAGTTGGAGAACTGTTGGACCAGGGGATTCTGCAGCCAACAAATTAAGACCTAAGTCCCCATGTCACAGTGTAAAAACTGAGCTGCGTTTAGATTTACTGTCCTGCTCCACTCAGGTGGGAGCGGGGGTCTCCCTGAGGCTCAGCTCAGTGTAGGTTCAAAGTGATTCACTTGCTGTGCTCTTCCCTTCAAAGCCAACTGACCACTGCCAGATCAGAGCCATCCTCAGAGGCGCTGTAAATCTAAGCAGGACTGCACAGAGGACATTCTTCCTGAATCTTTCAGTAGCACAGAGGCATTTCTTTTGCTTTTTCTTGCAGCAGATCAGATGACTTCCACAAACACTGGCCGCTGTTACCTGGGTAAATGACCCATGCCTCAAGTCTGCTAGTGGCAACAACAGATGCTGTGTGTGTTTGCAGAACGAACATTCAAACACACTTAAACACTGGGGATTAGAGCTGGGTGGTTTTTCAATAAAGTGTATCCCCTTCCAGCAGGACCATGTTCATGATTATCTTATTCATTACTAAATTCTGTTTTTGTATAAAGAATGCTGTGCAGGACATTATCAAAAATATTGTAAATGTTTTACACATGTTGAGTTTTTATTGCTATTACCAATTACTCTGATTATTTCACTTGATAAATATATTGATATTGGCAAGCATCGTTATTAGAATTGTGATCTGGATCCTCAGAATGTATTACATAAAACAGGCTACCCTGATGCACATTTGCAAAAACAGGATAATTTGACTTAAAAAACTAAATCTCAAAATACATTTCTCTTGGGTTAGGGTCCCTGAAAGAGATCAAGGACTGGAGTTCAGAATCCTGTTGATTTTACAGTCTAAGTATGAATGACATGTTCGTTTGTAGGAGTGCAGGTTCGGGGGAAAAAGGAAGGAAAACATCCGTCCTCTTGTGTATATTGGAAAAGTAATCGGCAGGTTCAGTAGCTGGGACACTAGGGGTTGACCTGCAGGACACTAAGGAAACAATTTGAGCTTGGGATATACAGGGGGAGGTGGGGTAACCATGTTTGCCTTGCGTTATTACAGATTTACAGTAACTCAATTTATTAAAGGCCAAGAGCTTGCTGACAAGTAACATCTGGTATGTGGGACTTCTTCAACGGGCGAGCTGGCGTCCTGCCCATGCTCTCTGCTGCAGGGGCCACTGCACCAGCACCTTCCCTAGAGCCTCTCTGCTTCTTGTGAAGAGGGCCGCCTTGCTGTAGCAGCCCACACAGAGGGCCCTCAAAGCCCAGGAGGTCCGTTACAAGCCACCCCTCCTCCGGCAGGACCCCCCTAGTGGGTCCCTCCACCCTTTTCACTCTGGGGCCCCCCTTTCACGCTCCAGTCCTGACAGTTGACCAGCTTTAAAGCTACAGCAGGCCCCCGCTTTAGCACACAGCACGCAGCATTACTATAAAAGTGCTGCAAAAGATTGAAACCGTGCGTCAAGTTGGAGTCTGGACAATCACACCAAGTCGACCTCTCGAATATAGACAAACACAGAAACACAGTCACATATGCCATGGGACCAAGCTATTCAAGGTTCGCTGGGTCGAAAGTGAGAGTTGATGTTCTTTAGTGTGTTCAATGTGTTTATTTGTATGCAATATTATTTCCTTCTGTCACAGAACTGCTCCTGCCAGGAAATCAGGATCATACAGCCAAAGATTTGACCCAGCCCAACAGTTGAGGATGAAAGCTGTCCCATGTGCTCCTTCTGTTCCAGTTAATTATCCTTAAACTCAGTAACGACTATCAGGAGTAAAGTATTACAAAAGTAAGGCCTGCATGAAACTATTCCAGGAATCCCACATTTGTTTAGCATATCTATGCAATCAAAGAAACCTTTAGGTAAAAATCATTAGTCAATTGGAATTTTGTCAAAAGGGTTAGTTTCAATGGCTGAAAACCTCCATGGAGGAGAACCCCCAGAGATTCCCAGCGTTTGATCCCTGTGAGTCAGCAATGGAACCTGGGGGTCACGTCACATGCTGAATAGGCTTTTCGGAAGTCTTGTCCTGGCTAGTGGCGGCCGGCCGTCCGACCCTGCTTGACCACCAGACAAAGGGAGGGCACTGACTACAATTGGGATGGGGGGGGGATTATTTTCTCCACCAATGGAAAGTCCGGTCCTGAATAGGGTCTGGCTGGCTGAATTGCGTTCCACACCGATTTTGAGAGTGAGGACCCACTGGGGTCAGGGTTCAGCAGCATTTGACGCGGGCTGTGGGAAAAGGCTAGCACGGTGCCCGCACAACCTGCCGACTGCCCTCTCACCCATGGTGCCCCTTAACCTCCCAGAGGGACGGACCACCAGCCCAGGGATGACAGGATGAGAAAGGCTTTATGGGTGGGAAATGGAAAGAAAGCTGAGATGAAGTTGGGCGGGAGGGCTACACTAGTGGGATAGACAAAGATGTAAGAGAGATAAACCATCAAAGAAACGAGACGTTTCTAAGTAGCTTCACATATTGCGCTCCGAAGGTCTAGCACACATTCTCTAGAGGGTAATCAATATGTGCTGCTTGACTGGTTTTCCAACCCTTGCCTCCCAAGGTGCGACGGATGAAGCGTTGGGTACCCGTCTGTGAGATCTCTCCTGACACTGAGGGGCTGCAGTCCTTCGTTGTGTAATCACTCACACAGCACACATGCAAAGAGAGGTTAATAGGCGCTATGGAAACGTATGCTACAGTACCTCTAAGAGTGGACCACCATTTACAAACAGACAGATATATTTACTAGCTTAAACATCTGGACTCACAACTCTCACAACTTCATTTCTTCCACAAAATGTAAGAAGATAACCAGACACACGTTGAGCACTTTGTTCCACATGTTAGGAGTGCCTCACTTTCCAACACCGTGGAGAACATGTTCTGTTGTGCTGCTTGTTAAGAAATAGAACGTTTTTACAGAGATCTATAAAATGTGTTGATGCAGTGTTTCCCACAGAATTTGATTCTATTTGTGGGGGCACCGCACCCCAACCCCCCATTGCGCTGTGTTGCGTTGTTAATGATTGAGACACACCGGAGTTGAGGATCTGTGCGGTTTATTCTCCCAAAAATATAATTTACAAATTAAGCATTTAGCAGACGCCTTATTCCAAAGGGACTTACAATGACCAGGGACATTCTCCCTGGAGTAACTGAGGGCTCAGTGCCTTACTCAAGGGCACACTAGTAGTGGTGTTCCAGACGGGATTTGAACTCGCAACCTTCTGATCATCAGCCCACCTCACAGGGGTTTCCAAACTTTTCAGCCCGCGACCCCCAAAATACCAGTGCCAGAGACTGGCGACCCCCTGTCGACGGACGGGGGGGGGGTCGCCAATTCACTTCTGTGCTAGTGAATTCATTTGTTTGTAAAGTTTGAGAAACAGAGCCTCGTTGCGGGGAAAGTATACAGATGGCTAGTCCGCCCCTGAATATGTCTATGCAAACGTTATTAGTAATAATAATTGTTTAAAAAAAAATTATAAAAAAAATTAATTAATCTTTTTAAATAATTTTTTTTCTTTTTTTCTTTTGTAATCATTTCGCGACCCCTGACCCCCACTTTGGGAACCCCTGCATTAGACCACCAAAATAAATAAATAATAAATAATAAATAATAATTTAATTTTTTATGAGACGATATTTAATTGTGGCCACCCGCCACAAATAAATCAATGTATGGGAAACACTGTGATGGGAGATCATTTATGTGAACTTATCCGCTTCACATTGGCAGGAAATTCTGTACTGAGGATACCAGTGGCGTCACGCGTATTACCCCCAGGTTATAGAAATGATGAGAAACTGCAAACCTGACAGGATTTGTCGGGATGAGACAGCTTTCAAAGATCTCTGCATTAAGTTACATTATTAAATCCTTGACTCCCACAATGAGAAGCAATAACAAGGTTAAGTGTAAGACAAGATCGAAAGGCACACTGGCATTTAAAGACAGCTTAATTCCAACCGTTTAATGTTGTGTTGGAAAATGAAGCTGTCAATGATGTGTTTCACGAGGGCGGATGGAGTCATCTTACTGCACATGGCAGGGCCACTGGCTGGCTGGAGACACCTCTTTAAAAAGAGTCACGCGCTGCTTTACATGGAATGTCACACTTTGGGGTGCAACACAGTACACCTCATCAACTGACAGGAGGGAACAGAAAAACACCACAATGCCTCTTCTGCATTTTGTGTAAATGCCTTTTTTTTTTAAATGTCATAGTTCGATGTGGTAAGAAGACAGTATCATCTTTACTAATAACGGTTGAGAAAAAATAACATGACTGGAAAAACAAAGTGATGTTTTACTCAGTGCGAATATACCATGAGAGCTTCCTCTGTAGCAATCCTACAAACTGTATCTTTGCACAAATACATCGTTTTGTTTGTGCACTGTGGAATAACACAAACCACAATTATGACAGGCATGTGTAAATCAGAATCAGCAAGTAGCTACCGGCGTCCAAAACAGGAAGTAAAAATGACTCATAAACCTAGACATCAAAAGAGTAGCAGCAGAGAGGTAAGTTCACTCCGGCACTCGTACTAGTATTTTGTCTGTGGAGTGTGCCCTCGTTTAAAACGGCTCAAACCTTGTAAAGAAAAAGAGGCACTGGACTGATTTATCTTAGTTATATGTAAACAATAAAAGACTGTGCTGAAAATAATTTACATACAGAAGAGGATACAAACACAAATATAAATGGTTTTGCATATCAGCAATGAACCGTCGTTATATGAGTGAACGTTTCATCTCTTTCACGCCGATCACATGCCCAGGGTCATTCAGAGCTCGCCTTTCAGTGCATTGCTACATTGTTGTCAATGTTCTTTATGCAATGTGGCCATAGAGTCATTTTGCACTTGTCTAAAAACGAGGGACAGAGCTCAGCAAGGTCACCTGCGCCCTCATCCATGTTTCCACTGTAGCCAGCCACTCACAAGTCGGGGGCTGGGGAGGGGAGGTGGGGTGGGGGTGGGGAGGGTTGGTTGCTGACCAGCTTCAGTCTAGACGGCTCAATACGCAGTTGACTTTTTAAACCCGCTTGTCTGGAAAAAGAGCAGACGTGAGGTAAGAGGGGGGGTGAGCTGCAGCAGAGAGGCGGTGCATTTTGGGTGCAACAGCCAGACTCTCTGTGAGCAATCAGAGAGACAGAGGATGAGAGGAAGAGAGGAAGAGAGACAGTGAGAGAAAGGAACAGACAGAGAGAGAGACGCTATCAGAGTCGCTGGCTGTGGCTCCATTGTCAAGGTCAGTGAGCCGCGGAGTAAAAAGTCACGCCACCTGACCCCCCCTCCCTCTCCGCCTGTCTGCTTTCCTGCTGTTCATCCGCTGTCCTCCCCCGCAGTACCACATCAGTCTCGTATGCACCATCAGCATACACAGAGAATATGAACTATAGCTACACCATCATCATACGAGGGCTTTTCTGATAATGAGATGACAGCAAAAGCAAACGTAGTTAAACGATCCACCCAGCTGCACATTATGTTGTCGAATGCTTCGAATTCTCTCATAAAAAAATCTCTCTGCAGATGCTGTGTCTAAAACTATGCACCAGTAATATTTATGCGGCGGCAAGACCTTTAAGGTTTAGAGCACATTCATCTTCATTTGGCACCCTGAATAAAGGTTGGATGGGATATTAGCAGAATTCAAAAAAGAATGTCGGTTTGAAAAGCTGACGGCATTCATTTTGCTGTTTTCATTAGTCCCAATCTTTGGCAGTTTAGCTGATTAAAAAAATATTTGACATTGCACAATGATCTCATCTTTGCAAGACTGGCAATGAGCCCTGGTGGAGGTTTTCTTAATTATTATTCTGCAGAGAGAAGAAGAAAGATTAGATTGGCTCACTTCTACTCTTTGCAACATTACTTAACTCTCTTAAGGCAAAAGCAACCCAGTGAAGGAATCACACATCTGCTGAATCATTTGACGAGGCTGCAGCAAACCGTTACCAATTGTCTGGTGGGTCTGAATACTACTGATGATTCAATCTGTAGAGGTTATAGCTCACACACTGCCCTCGAGATGATTAAGCACTGGCCGGAGCTTGTGAAAAAACAAAGGGCAAGCCAACACAACAGTGCCTTGCTGTGCAGCGTTAAGCATAGCATCACTTTTGACGTGAGTACCATTGTTTATAGAGTAGCCATCGTGCCCCCCTCCAGACTTTTTAATATCACCAGCCCTTCCTTTTGCTTAAAAAAAAGAAGAGCAGGCTGCAAAGCGAAGGGAGGGCAGAACACAGCCATCACGACGTTTGGTGATACAGGGGGTCAACAACAGCCATCTGACATTACATCATACACACTAGCACCACACACTCGTGACTAGATGTACTTTTTTTTAAAGGGTCCTGCTGATGTCATAGCATAGGTAGCTGTCACAGTCGTGTGAAAACAACAAATCTGATGATTTCTATTTTTTTTTTTACGAGATGCTGTTTTGCTCATTGTTCACACTAAGTCATTCTGTTTTATTATTTCATTTGTTTGACCTGTAAGAAATGACTAATGAGGAACCTCCACTTTAAATAGAAAAAACGTTTAAAGTGATCGTGACTGCAATCTACTAAGTTATCTAGACATCCTCCGACTGCATGACCGGTCTAATGCAGTAACAAACGTACATTTTCGGCAATTTTAGAAATGCCTGTTATTGCTTTGGAGGTGTTTTGTTGTTTTGCCTTATTTATTATTATTTGTTCTTCTATACCCTTGCAAAAATAAATCATGATCTCAATTCAAAAACCGGATTCAATGAAAGCTATGTTGAAATGATATACTATAAGGGGTGGCCAACCCGCGGCTCTCGAGCCGCATGCGGCTCTTTGCCTGGTTTCATGCGGCTCTTCAGTTCATATCGAATTTTATATGTGTGAGTTTGGGGGAGAGACACTGACTCCTGACTAGTGTTGCACGGTGTACCGATACTTGAAAGGTATACCGCGATACCCTGCCGTTAAAAAAGTTACGATTCCTCCGTTTCATTAGTATCGGTACTTTAAGAATGATGGGGGAAAGTACTCCGGTGAGAAAGCGCCGTTTTAATAAGAGCCGTGTGTGTTCAGCGCTCTGCTTCCAATCCCTGCACTGCAGCCGTGCCTGGAGTCCCTCCCCTCTCCAGCACGCTCTAAGTCCCTCCCCTCTCTCGTGCACGCGCTAGCTGCCAGAGCATGTGAGAAAACGAGAAGCATGGCTGCAAGTGGGAGTGCAAGCAACTGCCGCTGCGCCTCGGCTTGTTGACAAAAAAGACGCCAGAAGCGAAATTTGATGTATTTTAGCTATATCTCTGAAAGTGAGGGCAAGCCTACGGACACCACAAGGCCTGTCTGTAAGAAATGTATTAATTTTATTTAATAGGAATTCTTGTCATTTATTTTTATTTATTGTTCTCATTGTTTAAAAGTTTGTGTTATGGTTATGGTTCTGGTGTGAAATAAAGCACAATAATTACATTTAAGACTGTTTCCCTTTTTTAAAGAAAAGTATCGAAAAAGAATCGGAATCGCAATTCTTGACTTGGTATCGGTATCGAAACCAAAATGTTGGTATTGTGACAACACTACTCTTGACAGTTAAACCTGATATTTAGTAGGTCTGTTAAGTATTGAATGCTGATCCTTCTGACGTAATTTGGCCGGTCAAAGTTGTTTGGGCTCGGATAAAATCACTCCGTTACTTTCGTCCCGTGTTACTTCTGTCCCGGCTCTCCCTACGTGTGTATGTGTGGTGTCAGGTGTCAGTATGAGAGGATGACAGCGCGTCTAATTTTGATGTGGCCCAAGAGCCAATCACAATAATACCTGCGATGCAGAGAACCAATCACCTTTGAGGGGGGGGGGGGGGGGGGGGGAAACCTATCGCTGATTAAACACTATCCAGTGTTTCCCTTACCATTGTCTTGGAGGGGCGCTGCGCTCCGCCAACGGAGCCCCGCGCCCCCCTGAAATTCAAGGTGTTTAAAAAAACATATAGCCTATATATAATTTTTTTTAATATATATATAGCACCAAATTGCAAATAATCTATAACTACTGTCACTTTTCACATTGAACATGTGCTCTTTTATTAAATAAACTAAACGCTTTCATTTTAAGTTGTGAGTTTAGTGTTTTTGACCCTAAGAAACACTGATGCATTAATCAATAACAATAATCCACAGCTCCTCTTTCTGCTCCAGAGGATTTAAAAAAGAAATATCCCAATGCCACAAAAATGCATCAGTGACGTGGTTGAAATCTTGTCTCCAGAAAACAAAAAACTGAAACAAGGGGTATCAGTGACTGTGTGTTTGATGTGGCTCTTTGCAGTAACATAGAAAAAATGTGGCTCTTAACCTCTGACTGGTTGGCCACCCCTGTACTATATGAAAAGAAACTAAAAGGTCAAACTGACTTGTATACTTGTTTATGGGAGTATTTGCAAAACATTTCAAAAACTAAATCAGTATCTTTTTTCCCAATGGACTATTGATGTACAACGTTTCCATCCTGTAGCTTATTCGAAACGCGCTGGCAATCATCCGACATTTCCACTCAGTAATGACGCAAATGCAAGGTATTGTAAGGGGGATCTTAACAAGTTAGTTTGAGACATTTGGTAACAGAGTTGCTCACACTGTGTTGTTTCCTTCTGAAGGGTTACTGATTGGCCCTTACCTGTGCCTCATCTTCAACACAACCAATCAGAAGCCACTGGGGAGTTTGGAGGCACCCGCGTCACCGGCTACAATGACACACACACACCATGTGCCAGACGTTTGACGAAAGTTTCAGACACTGGGCGCCACATGAGTCATTGAGCACAGCCACCACCCAATGTGTGCCAAGACCTGCAAGTTCACCATGTGCAAACTGTGACAGAGGACAGTGGTTGACTAGCCACTTCCGTCTTGGCCTATTCCCAACAAACTTTGATGAAAAGTTATCTTCCTGCAATGTCAAGTGACTGCAGTGGACACTGAACATAGAAAAACTGTGCCAGCTAACAACATAGATGCAAAAGCTTTAGGATGTCTTTGGGAGGAACAGCTAACACGGCAACATCAGCACATCGTGAATACTTTCTGGATTTAACAACACTCACCTTTTTACTTTTTTAAAGAGTTGGTCATTTTGTGTAGATTAACTTGTCTGGGCCTTCAGGCTGTGACATTTTTTAACTGTGCCTTTTCTAATGTTTATATCTATTGAGGATAACAATCAAGACTCTTGGCTGATATAAGTACTATCCTGGTGGTTTTGAATTCACTTCTAATGATATTAATATGAGTCCGAACAAAGACTATAAAATCCAACAATTCCATGGAAGCCTAAATCATCTTGAAGGCTTTAATTTGAACAAATTACCTTTTTACATCATAATTGCTTTTGTGCCAATGATTGTTATGAACCGTTCACACATTTTAATGACATTAATGCACTATATATTAAAAGACCAAAGACGGCAGGCAAGATTCAGCATGTGCAGATCTCCATAAGTTGAGCAGGGTAGGACACGCAGCGACGCATTTCTTACTTGGCAGTGTAACTACCTACGCGCTACAGAACTTATGAACTAATTAATGGCTTAGAGCAAGTGGTCTTCACATTCAAGTAGCCATCTGGATGTCTACCACCTGTCAAGAGTGAGTAACAACAACATTATGTGGCTAGGGAAGACATGCGTCATATTTCAAAAAGTCACAGCTGATTTAATTAACTTTGTTTGTTACTACAATAGTAATAACAGTTATGAGAAAACAACACCATCTAGATCGTTTTTATAGGCAGACAATGTTAATGTTCATATTTGTGACATCCTGCCGTTTATGACAATTATGGACACAAGTTGAAATGGCTATGCTGAGAACGATTTTAAGGACTAAGGGGACAATTTGGGACCTCATTGCATTTGTAGGACTTTAATAGAAAATGTAAATTAATAACCAAAAGTTGCCTACCACTCCGCATTATTATATCTACTGTCTTTTCTGTATCTTTAGGTAAAATAGCTGATCATTGTGTTCAACAAAGCACAGTGTAAAGAGTATTTCTTTCAGAGCCCAAACTCTTTTAGCCCTCACACAAGCAGCGTGTTCGCAGAGCCAAGTCTGTGTTTTCTTTGAGCGAGGGGCAGAGGGGGGACATGTGACAGATCTGAGCTGTCCCACTGGCAGAGAGAAGCAGACTGCGTCCACTGAGGGAGTTCATTTTGAACAAAACACGAAAATGACGATGGAAACAGGAACAACAGAGATTATTATTAGATGTTTCTTGGTAATAGCACAGCATCTCACTACAAGCTGTTGGACCCGATGCACCCAGTTTGTTTCTTCAGATTCATGAATCATCACACCACTTATTAACTTTCAGTATAAACAGCTCTGTTTATCTCAGTCTTAAGTTCCCTAGTACTGTGGGGGTTCCCTGACCTACAGCAAGTCATCATCAACATAAACTAAACTAAATAAATAAAGTATAATATCATCAAGACACAGATTTAAATTTTGTCCAGCAGTGCAATGACGACGACTGATCGTAAAACTTATTAAAATGCTTGGCTTAGTTTGATTTCTTACAGACACGGAAACAAATGTACTGGAAATAAAGAGGGATTTTTGTGCAGCTATCTGAGGTTACTAAAGCACTGAACTTTCATGTCATTGCATACAGTAAGTGAAGAGCATGGGTGGCTCTACCTTAATATTTAACAATATAATATAAATAGGGAAAATCCGGCATTATGGTGATCATAATTAGAACAAATTAATAACCATCTTTTTTCGTAAGTGGTGGAGAACATATTCTAATCCTTTACTAAGGGAAAAGTACTCATACTAAACTGCATATACTGTACTACAAGGAAGATTCCTGCAACAAAAATGCATAGAAACCTATTGCAGAATGTATTTTTTTTAATAGTATTAAAAATAAAAATAAAATAATTAACAGGAAAAGCAACAAACCTTCACATTTGAGTAGCTGGAGCTATGAAATGTTTTTAGACAATAAAAGTATTTAGCAATATTGCTACTTGTACGTGTAATTAAATAAAAGGTTGAATGGTTACATAAATAATATGTCATATTTCATTGTGTGTACAAATCTGAATTAGTAAAGCTACTAGTATGTTTGATAGTTGTAGTGCAATCAAATGTACAACATTTAACTTTGAGATGTAGTGGAGTAATGGTGCAGAAAAGAAATACTCAAGTAAAAGAAAAGTACCTCAGATTTGTACTTAAGTGCAGCCCTTGACTAAATGAACTTAAATACAGTCCAGCACTGGAAATTGGATGATTACATTACATGTGTGAGTGTTATAAAGTGCTCCAAAAGCAAACAATGGCACAGCATCATTGAGCGTCTCTGAGGAAAACCTTATTAATGTTTGAAAGTCAAGCGAGCCTCTACACGATGACAGAAATGTCTCCGGTTAATGGTGTTTGAATTCTTCTCTGTTAATGAACGAGCGGGTCAAACAAGTGTCTAAAGTAAAAGAGATTATTATACTATCACTTCATTGAGATTTCTGTTAGAATCACAAACTGTCACTGACTGTCTGAGCTTTGTTGGGAAGCTAAAAATCATTATCACCAATTCCTAGGCTCTTGGAAACGAGTTTCAACAAACGTCCTGAATGTGTATTAAACACAGGAAAACAGGGAAGCTGACTGTGATATGTAGAAAAAAAGACTACATCATTACTTTGTTGTGAGAATTCGGCCATTGCTGTGGATACAAATCTTAGGGTATTTCTTTGTTATTGCTGTTCACATCTATGAGTCAATTGATTAAATACACAACGCCTCTATTAAATGTCTCCTATCAGATTTATCATACATTCATGAAGGAAATAAAAAGCCTCTGGGACCATGGGTTATCAGTTTAATGTAACTGTATATAGTGTTTTGCAACATTTACAGTATGTAAAACCTACTCCGTAGCAGAGGTGAGAGCCTTGAGAAAGAGGTTATCAAATTACCTGAGTGATAAAGTAAAGCTGTCACCGCAGGGGGTAAATTGGTACATTTTGGATGAAAGTCAAGAGAACATTAATTACTAAATCAAAGCGGATAAAGCATAGTTTGCTGAGCGAGCATTGTTGTAGTTGGGTCTGTTCCAGAAATTGGCAGTGGCTTGTTTAGTTGCACAAAGACCTTTTCATTTTCATTGTTTGGCTGCCTTTCCAATTCTTTTTTTCAATAAGACCCTGTGGGTCTGTCTGTTCATACCGGTGGGACTGTGGCTGTACAACAGGGGAATCACCTGCATCTTGTGGTTGACACAAACACTGAGGAACATAAAAGGGCTCAATGGGATGAGCTGCAGCAGTGAAAAGATATTAATTACATGTATTCAAGAGCTTTAATTAAAACTTTATTGAGGTACTTGTACTATACTTGAGTAGTTAAATGTTATACTAATTTATCATTATAATCAACATATAAAACATAAATGCAATGCATTTGTATACAGTTAATGGAACCACTCAACTGGATTTTGTTAAATGTGCTAAATTAGCTCCTATTGTCAAAATGCTACTCACATTTTATTGCGTAAATAAACATTATTAGCACAATATATAATAATTTAAAAATGACAAAACCCATATTGGCTGAATAGTGAATACTTTTAGTTCACTTTACATGCCTTTCTTGATTATATAGAACTATTTTGGTAAGCAGGACTTTTAAATGTAGATGCGTATTTTTAAATAGGTATTGCTACCTTTACTGAAGTCATAACCACAAAGCATCAATAGAAGTATTACGTGACTCCACTGTATGTGTGAGCACACTGTTTGGTGTGCATGTCAAGGAAACAATAACGGCCCTCAACACACATGCATTACTTCAAAAGGCCTCGATTACAAGAGGTTATTACACATAAACGTTTCCGTTAAACATGCCATTGTGCGGATGTATACAGATTTCAGCTGTAATTGTGAGGGTTGGAAAGCCATCCTCTCCATTGTCGATGACTGGCGGTTTATCTCCACGGGTGAAAAACAGATTCTATCTTTCCACAGGCTAGGATTACCAAAGGAAAGAGAAAACAATATCATAAATGCTGGATAGTGGAAAGCCCCTTCTAGACAACAGACACTAAAGGAGTAACTTAAATCAACACCAGCTTTTAACGCCTTGTATTTGAAAATAAAAGATTTCTGGCCATGTATTACATCATTAGAGAGCAGAGCTACCGCAGCTTTCCTCTGGAGGCTACGACACAGCTGCGTCTCAAACACACCAAATCAGTTGATTCACTTCCAGACGGTAAGTGCCCAATCTAATCAGCAGAGACACAGTGTTCTGAGAGGATGTCAGTGCGGAGGACAGGTCCTGCTGCAGGGCGCAGACATCAGGCAGACTCCCTGCCAGCTGACCCCACGTAGGGTCATTCTGGTCATATCACATCAGAGACCTTTAACATGTTACCATTAGCCTCCATTAGGTCTTAGTGGGCTTAGTCACATCCCTAGACATTTTGTTCATTCCCTCACAGTCACTGGTTAAACCTGAGAGGCAGTGACTAGACCTCAAAACTGACATAACACGCATCATGCAAGGAGAAGGCATGCAGGGATACAGATTCACTGACTCAAGTCATCTGCTTTTGTGAAAATGAACCTATTTTGATTCTAATGTAAAAAAGTTACCACTTTTATGTGCCTTTTAAAATGACTCCACTCTGCCAACCAACACCAAAAAGAAGCCAGACTAGCAGCCCACAGTCCCTTCATGGTATAATGCAACATGGCACACTGGGGGAAATGCTTCAAATCGGTGCTCACGTATCCACACCGATAACAAACGATGAATAGGTGTTTTTGCAAATCTGGTACATGTCGGTGGTACAAACAATGATGTGCTATGGCCACAGTTTAAGAGGCAAAATTGACAACGATTACCACCACCCACTTAGGGACTGGAAAGAAATGTTCTGTGTGGGAAACGAGACGGATTGTCTTTTATATTTGCACTTAGCAACAGGACAAATTGCACACCAAACACAAACACATCATGAGGATTTTGGCTCTAATGTGGATTACAGTGGCTCAGCAATACCTTGATCATATTTTGGATGAGGGGGTGAAAGAAAAAGAGTTCACCTCAAAATGATCCATTCAAACACCAATGCAACTACAACATTGTGGGAATGTGCACATCCTCAGCAAGTTGACTGTAGTTCCATGTGAGATATAAGCAGTATCTAAAAATCACCAAAAGGTTACTTTTAACGGGTTCAAAAGAAATTCTCACATTCAAAATGAGCCCTCATGGGTCTTTGGGACTATGGATCCATTTGGCTTAAAATCTCTTACATTACATTGACAAACCTATTATACTTACAATGTGTTACTCAGTTATTAGTCATGTTCAAATGTATGTAACCGACAACATTTTGACTTTTGGAATAATTTGGTTTTTAAGTCATAAATCTGCTCTTACAATTTAAAAAGAAACGTCTGGGTTATCTGAAGCTTATTTGTTTGAGTTACACGAAGATAATTGCACAGAAGAGTTGGAAAGTGGTTCAGGTGTAGACCCCCAGGCTCGACTAATCCTACTTGAAGTGCCCGTCCTATTAGACCGTGTAATCAGGAATGTGCAAAGCAGGTGTGTTAATCATGCGTATTAAACAAAAGCTGGTTTACTGCCGTCTGCTTTGGATTCCTGATGTTGGTGATGTCATGACAGACATGAGATGGGAGGGAGGCAGGAGGAGGTAAGGCTACTGACGAGTACTTTCACAGACTGGCGAGTCCAGACAGAGAGGCAGAGCGAAAATAGCTCAAGGGGCAAACAAGGTAACCTTTTTCAAAAGACGCTTCAGGGGGTTGTCTGCCAAGTCCCACACAATACTGTCTGCAGCAATGTCTGTGTTGCAGTTGTACTGCATTGCAGAAAAAAATATCTTTAAACGTCTGAGTGCATAATCAGATCCGATCTCCTGGAGCAGTCCAAAGCTGCTCGTCTGAATGCCAAAAATGCATCCCCACCTGATGTGTAACCCAATATGTTCCCTACAAAAATATACATTTTGCCCAGAGATTGTAACACTATTAGGACCCTTACAACCAGGATGACCCGTGAATCTATATTAACCTGACAATGTAACCTTTAATATATCTCATCTTCCCAAACCCTCACTCTGACTCACTGTTTTATTAGAAATAGTTAAAATACAGAATATATTAATCTAATACTCACGCAACAATCGTTGGACTGTCCATTAGAAAAACAAATTGAATGTAATGCATGATAATAATTACAAATAGAAGTCCATATAAAGTGTGAAGCATTGCTTTGCAGCCTTAATACTAACCTATAACAGTAATTACACTTGTGTTACCCACTAATGTGTAAAGGTCTATCTCTTTAGCCAATGAAATACTACTATCAATCATTAGTTGAATTGTAGCATCACATGCACTTATCAGTCATGTCTGAAGGAAACATCAAAGTAGTTCATGACTTTTTTTCATTATAGCAATAATTTCTTCCTTGTCTGCTACTTCATTTGAATCATTACTACTGTCTATTTTATCTCAGTCGTCGTCGTTTTACGCCATTTATATCACCTGTAATGATATACATCACAGAGACATCAAGGAAACTTGAAGCATCATATCGTCCCACATGTCTGAGATCATAATGCACATAGAGAGGAATGCAGACCCTACAGTCCCTGCTGGTGCCCTACATTAAGCCAAGCACATAAACATGTTGCACTGAGGTCATGGACATGTCTTGTGTTTGTGACATCATAGCCACAGGAAAATCCATGACCACCAAGTATGGGGCTATAATCAGATTTCCTACATGGAAACTGTTGTTAAGAATAAGACCGAGAGGATACATTTACTTGAAAGATGAGCATATCCATTCTAAGCCATCTCCATGAATCACAGGGAAGGCCCCTGTTGTTGAGAGGGGGTAAGGCAAGTCTGGACACACCCATGCCAGCCGGGACATCCCCATTAAGGGGCCACTTGGTTCTAAAAGTGGAGAGAGATGGGACACAGGGATCAAATGGCCAGTTGTTTACAAGGTGTTTGCCCACTAACACAGATAAATGGGACATGAAAGCAGACGATGCTTGGTCTCGGGAAAAACAGAGATGACATATAGTAATTAACTTAAGTGTTGATGGTGTTTTAGATTTTCTAAGTTGTCTGAGACGTAATGTTAAACAAATTAAGTGGTTGCTGAATTCCCAGGAAGCTTTTAAAGAAATAACTCAGAGACCCGTCTTTGATTGTTTAAGCACAAAAGTACTAGCATTGAAATTGCCAAGGGTCACGCATTGGTTGAGGATGTGACGCGGGTCCAAAACACAAAATGAAAAAAAGCCCAGAAATGACTGAAGTGAATGATGTGTGGAAGCATGAGCGGTGGATTTAAGTGCTACAAAGTGACTGGCCATGGCCCTTCTTTGTGTGCTAAGGCCAGAGTGCATCCTCTATGAGTCCCCTGACGTGCTCAGGACTCATTCATGGGTAATGTACCAGACAGAGCAGATTACTCCCCTTTCTTCATTCTGTCCGCTCAGCCGAGGAAGCCCTCCCTGCTCATACCTCTTCGCCAACTTTCTCTGTTCCCCTGATTGTCAAGTTGGCAGATGCCACTACCTTGCCTAAAAAGTTGAAATGTGACAGTGAAAATCTAAAATCTAGCAAAAATGACTTGAGCAACTTCTCATTCCTGAAATGTCTGTACCATTATCAGACCCTACACTTTCAGGGGGACTATTTCGTTTTGACCTGTGCGGTCCAGGTCTATGTCACCTACTAAACAAAGATTGGTCCATCAATCAACCCTTTGAATCATATCATAATGCTTAAAAATAACAGCATAGAAATCATTTTTGGTGAGTTTTCCCTTAACTTCTGCTCTACGTGAACAATCCGACGCCAAGGATTGTTTGAAGTGGCAGTTAGAACCGGGTGTCTGAGACTGAGTGATTACCATCAGCGACTTGTGTTTTCTTCAAGTCCTTCAAGAGCAGTCTATAGAATAGATTGGGAGGGATGAAAACCCTCTTTAAATGGTCACACATGCAGAGCACACGGCACACACAGGGAAATTTGGCCTCTGCATTTAACCCATCCTAGTACCAGGAGTCTAGTACTAGGAGCAGTGGGCAGCTAAGGATTTCCACATTGGTTCTCCGCTGTGACCAGTGCTTAGACCCTATGCAGTGTTTACATACACTCACTCAACCATCTCACAAGTATCGGTGATGGAGGAGTGTTGGGCAATGAGGCATTCAAGTCTAGTCCACGGCCTGTTTGTCTCTAATGAGCAGTGTCCAAACGCAAATACATTGACTACCCTCTTCTTGGCTTGTCTCAAGAAGAAAAGCTAACACCATAAGAATAGGAACAATTACATTGATGTGGGTTAGGGTTACAATAACTTGTTGAATACAATGTATATTCTAGTGATTCAATCTGATTGAAAATATACAGTCAAAGTACGATGAAGGAATCTAATAATAAAAAGTGTCATGTCATTATTCCACATAAGGACGACAAATGCTAAACTTAAAAAACATTTTATAAAAAGTAACATAAGTAAAGTTATGAAATGCTCCTTTACTAGTTATTACCAAAACTAAATGTAAATTGTTATTTTAGAAAATAAATATATGAAATCAAAAACATTTAAATTAAGCTAAATAGATGGGCATTGCCGTTTTGTAGATTTAAGATATAGGTTTTTTTGTATTTGGTATTAATATTGGGACATACAGTATATATATGGATCACATATCAGAAAATATATTTAAAACTAAGACTACATTTAGCCAGAATAATTCTCCCTTTCTGTAACTTGCTGTGAAAAGAAGTACTAACAAGTCATATAAAAATGCCAACTTCTGCATTGCAAACAAACTAAAACCGACAACTACTTTTAAAGCAAAATGGTGCAATTACAGAGTTGAAAATGTGTGCTTCCAGGGTTAAACCATTGTTCTGTACTTCAATACTTGATAACATAATCTTGACGAAGAATGCAAAATATTATATTGAGACTATACAAGCAAAATGAGCAAGAAAAACACATTTTTTTAGAAATAAAGAAGTGTGAGAAACTTACAACCAGACAGCAACAAAGTCAAACTGACGGTGAAGCAAATGGTAACATTCTCTTGTCCGAGGTTAAAAATGTGTGGTTTTGCACTTTCATGAACATTTCAATCCTTGGTACATCTAATCATGCATCAACATTGTATTTCTAAAGCAAATAATATCACTGAAGCACTTTTTAGTTAATGGAATCAGTGGACTCATCACATTTTTGATAGTGGCGTACACATAGGTCCACTATCACACAGACGGCCCCTTCTCAGGACCCTTAACTGCTGTCTTAAACATTGGCACTGTTGTAAACTCCTGTAGACAGAGTGAAAGAAAGCAGAAGAAAGGGAAGAGCTGGCGATTGAGTGAGGTCCACAGGTTTGGCATCCAGTGGGGCTGGCAGAAACACAGCTAAAGATGGCTGAGTGCATTCCCAGCCTTGGCAAAACAAATGGAACTGTTGTTTGGGTTCAGAGGAACGGTCCCTCAGAAAGGACACCATGGGAGGGGGGTGGAGGGGGGGGGGGCAGGCCAGACAGGGACAGACGAGGACACTGGAGCAGGGTGGCAGGGTTGCATGGCTCACACCACCCACATTAGCTCCAACAAACAGCATCGAACTGTTCCCAGAGGGGAACGTTTGCGGAGAAAAAAAAAGAAGGTCAAATGCAGCGGAAAGTCACATTTTGAATACAAAATATATTGTACTGTAAATGAGGCATACAACTTAAGTATCGTAGGAGAATGAAAGAAGTACAAATATGTTGATGAGGCACGCCATGGCAGGTTGCTTTCTCTATGCATTTAATCAGCTTTCAGTCATCAAAGGTTTTTTCTGTTGATATTTTCTGAATGAAAGTGACTGTGTAACTTTGTTTTGTGTATCGGTTAATTAACGATGTGGTGAAGTTAAGACATTATTCAACCTTAAATTATCTGTTGGGGTATTAATGAAATCATAATTTTTCCTCTTTTGACTTAGCTTTCAAGCACCGTGTGAGAGTAATGCAGATCACAGGAAGCTGAAGAGGAGCGTCTCATGTGGCTCAGACAGCCCACGGGACACGTCTGTCATCTGGTACGATCAAGACACAAATTGAGCTAGAAACAGTGAAACTGCCCAATGCAGCACGCAATGTGCAGGGAGGGTTAGGCTGCTAGATGTGTGTCGGAGGGAGCTAGGAAAAATATAATAATGCCGACTGACTTTACTGCATATAATAAGATAGTTGAGGAGGGAGAAAGACTGTTTAGGTTAGACTCACCTTCCCTTGTCAGCAGCTCTCCTCTCTGTTTTGATCGTTTGCTCCAAATTAGTAAGTGAAATAAACTCAGTAATAAAGTATGAACTAAAAGTTCCTATAGGTTTTTCACATTAATTATTAAAAAGATTGAAAATGGTAAAATCACGAAAGCTTCCAAAGTAACGTTGTTCTGTCGTTTTGTTCTTTCCTTCTTTTTTAAATGTTTTTTCTCTGCTGCAAAATGTCTTGGCTAATGCTGTCTCCTACACTTTGACACCTTCCTTCCTGTTCTAACTACTCTAAGCAGGGCAGGGTATCGTTTTAGAAACTGCGATACCATGCCCAATACCACTACCAGTACCTCTAAAGTGACTATTTTCTACCCTTTTTACCCTACTTTGTTCAATAGCCATTCTCTGCACTAAACCTGAAATGTAAAACCCATCCCTGCTCATGTCTTTTCTTTGATATGAATGGTCACTAAGAAACGATCAGAATGTGGAAAGCCCGCAGACAACACAACACATAAATAATGTGTGTAAACACACATGGTGGGGTTGGATTAATGATCATACAATAGCATATCCAGTCCCAAGGATGTGTGGCGTCCATGTGTACTGACCAGATGAAAACAAAAAACACATGCAGGTAGACCACACTGAAAGTCTTTCTATATATAGAAACATTACTAATCTTTGCAATACAAAAACAAATGACACAGACCTACCCAGCGTATCCCTCTTGGAAATGAGGTGAGAACTGGTTAATGGCCTACACACTCGGTAGGTAGCGATCAGACAGTGTTCAGTAAACCCTTTAGCATGATACGGTATTTGCTTGAAGAATGTTTGAGATAATGCTGCGGCTTGAACCATATGATTGTGATGCTCGAGCCACCTAGGTAGACATCTTTCAGAGCCAGTACATGTGGCTTGTAGTGTGCCTGCTACAGGGTGGCCATGGCTGTTTACCAGCTGCGGCTGGCATGACAATGAAAGAAAGCTTCTTTTATTGAGAAAATGTAATTCATCAGAACTCCAAGTGATACAAGATAGGCCTGCATTTTACTAGTCAGGGTTAGAAAATATTCCCAGACTACTTTAAAGTGGAGAACACGAAGAACAGATTTAGTGTTTATTATTAGCAACCCTCAATCCAACAATTGTTTAGCAGCCTATTTTAAATGCAGGCTTTTAAAAGTAGGCTGGAGTCAATGTAACGCTCTGCATTTCACAATCTTCTCCTATGTATCTCCTGACACGCGATGCAGTGTACTGAAGAACATTTCTTGTTCTTTTTGTATCACTTCAGTATGTTTTGAATCAAATGTATTGGGATTGTTTTGAAATCGGGTTGAATGTTATAATAGTTTCAAGAAACTGATTCAAAAAATGTATGAAATAATTTTGCTTTGAATACAGTTCAGGGGCCTTTTGAATGTCTTCAGAATATACTAATTCCTACAATAACAATAATTATGCTTTTGCAGACAGCTTCTTCTTTGACTGACAAGTACAAAGATACAAATCAAATCTCACTGACATACTTGTTGTGTGACACGATAACAAGCTGACAGATGTGCACACTACTTTATGAATCCCACAAATGCTAAAAGGTGCAAAACCTGACATAAAATCCCACTAGTCTTCATAGCAGGTAGTCATACACTGTTTGCATGGACAATGCTTTCCGATGCAGATGAGCACCTCCCACGCAAAACAACCTCGATCCCCACCTCCGTCTTGGCAGAGCATCCAGTACCAATTTCCAACTGGATGGTCTTCAACTATGTGCCAAGAGGATATCACAGCAGCTCCATATCCTCTGTGTGACAGTGTAATTCCCTCTGCCCTGCAGCCATGTCTGTAAAACTCAGACAGTTTACATGTTCATGTAGCTACATTGCACTGGGGAAAGGTATTCTGTGCATTCATTTGATTTCTGGCACACACATTTTAACCCCAATAATATGAGCTGTCACAGGTGCACCTAGAAAAGTGCACTCCGTAGGGTGCAGATCCCCACCAGGTGTGTCTGCAACACCCACTGCTCTAATGTTGAATGAATACAAACCAAAATGCCCCCCTGTCTAGACCCCAAGCCTGTCAGATGCATTTATCACTCATGTCTAAATCAACACACTTTCATTTGAATCTGTGCAGCTTTCCGCACATCTCACGAGCTAGACATGAAGACTTTATCTATGCTTCAAGTGTCTTCAGGTAAATGCAAGGTTGATGTCTAACGAGGGCGAAAGAGAAGATGTATATATATATATATATATATATATCAAAATTGTGCATCTTAGGCTGAATGTGTGTATGGAATCTAGACTGGTCCTTTCTCTTTTGCTCAGTCCCTAGGTTTACGTCAGGTAGAGATGAAAAAGTCATAGGGGGACGAGTGTGTGATCTTTCTTTCAATTTAGAGTATGGAAACTAAAAAAACAACAATATCAGAATCAGAATCAGAATTGACTGATTGCTAGGTCTTCTGCTATTTTAGATTGTAATAATATAGTGTATGCTCTTTGCCATTCCAGTTGAGCTGAAACTACATCTTAGTGCAGAGCAGCAATAATGACTGCTGCATGTGGATAAATGGATAAATGGATATGGGGTACAGCGATGTATCAAGTTCCAGACAGTATTCAACTTATATGGAGAAAATCGTATTGTATTTCACACTTGATTACAGTACAAAGGAAAGTAGTAAAATATATTTCAATGTCTTAGATGCAACATTTAATTAAATCTTCTGAAACTAAAGCCAAAAACTTCAGATAACTGACAGTTGAGGTTTTATTTAATCTGTGATGAAATGTAGTATGTTTTCAAAAAAGTACAATGAGCCACACCAAAACCCTCTGGCTAAGGGCCAGTGTATTACTGTATACACCTATACCACCTACATTGCATTGCAGGAGTTGTTACATGAACAGACACAATTAAGTAAATACACTTTCAAGGGTAGACTACTAAATTGTTCATTGAGAAGAGCTCAGACATTAAAGAGCTAATGTATAGGTTCACAGCATACTGTAAGCAACACCCAGACTTCATGAAGTTAATGTTCGGGTTCTGGGCAGCCCTCTGTCGGGAAAGACACAACTAATCTGTCCCAAGATATCTGTGTGGCTGGAGAAAACTCATAGGAAACAGAAAGGTAAGTTGTGTGTGTTCATGCTTGTGTTAAAGGTCCCCTATTATACTGTTTTTCATCAATATATTATAGGTCTCAGATATATACAAAACATGTCTCTGAAGTGTTTGGCTTGAAATACCAAACAGATCATTGCAGCATCCCATAATCCCCTCTGTTTCAGCCCTGTTTCAAAAGTGCTGATTCTCTGTCTGTTACTTTAGATGGAAATAAGGAGCCGCTCCCCACGCCCCTCTGAGAGATATTTGGTTACAAAGAACACAATGGTGCTCTAGGAGGAGATTCAGGTGATAAGGTTATTGTTATGACATCACAAAGGGGCCAAAATCTGATCAGCTCATTTTCAGACAGGTTTGTATATAAATGGATCAGGACAAAAAGAGAGAGACTCTTTTTTCCTTTTCTCTTAACACAGAGGGGACACATATGTATGTATAAAGACATGGAAAAGTGGATTTTGCATAATATGTGACCTTTAAGCACTATATCCAGTTGAGCCAGCATGCAATCAGTCAGAGTCAAAAACATCCCAGCTCACCTGATGTCAAGTGGGACCATATAGTTAGCAACTGAACAGTGTTCGACATTAAGCGTTTATTTGAGGCGTACTTTGTTAAGATGTTTCACAGGGAGTAGTTTGTGAATGCTTGCCGTTGATTTGGTAAATCTACCGCACCAATGTGATTGCATATGTCCATAGTCAATCACAGTGACTTTACATGATTTACACTTTGTTTTTATGCAGTTTCTAACAATATAAAAGGTGTATGTCCTAAAATGTGCTTAAAACTCCACCATTTATTTGTATTTAACAGCCTTCAACTTAAACGTAGTGTTTTGAAAATGTACATGGGAGATATCCGTATTGGCTTTTCTCTCTGAGTGTCTGTCGGACAGCATTTCCCAACCTGTCTACATTTATAAGAGTCAAATGAGAATCTTTGTTTAATATTTGGGCTTGTCTTATTCTTAAAAACAGACAATCATTAACAGTATGAAAAGGACTTCAGGAAGAAGGATAGTACATCCGTTAGAATGAGCTTCAGACAAACTAACAAACAGCTCAAGTAAACAAACAGAGGCATATGTTCATCTGTGTTTTAAACCGATTCACTATCGTAGACAGCCAACACCAGACCCCCCCCCCCCCCCCACACACACACTTCACCCCAAGCTAAGGCTATCAGACAACTAAAGCTGCAAAAGTAAAATGACCTGGTAACTGTTAAAGCCCTTGAGAGAGTTTCTGTCTGGTTTCTGGGCTCATCTATCAACCCTGAGACTGGATTACGGTAGATACTGTATACTCCTCTGTGTTCCACAGACAAAAGCATAGGACTGGCTTCAAATGCAGACAACTCCGGGATGGACATGTTTTGATTTAGAGGAAGTGGTCAATGGCCCGGCCATGTTTACAGATGTTTGTGCACATATATATATTCCTGAGTAAATGTTAACGAATAAGAAGAACAACAAAGAAATGGAGAAGTAAGAGCATGTAAAGGGTTTTAAACATCACTATGAGTTTAAGATATAAACTGTAAGAATTTCATCTTTAATCCCCAGAGACTGATAAGACCCAGTTGGTGAATCTGTCAGTTTATGTTCCTTGTCCCCTTCCCTTTCTCTGTGTACAGGCTAGCCACACCGCTGTGGTCCTGCCCTCCTGGCCTGCAGGTCAACGGACGGACCGATTACCCGAAAGTCCTTGACACAAGACAAATCTGAGCGCTTTCATCTGTGCCGGTGGGTCGCCCCTCAAAGCCTTGTTACAGGATTGGCGCTCACCAATTAGCACAATTAGCTTTTGCCAAGCCGCCGGCAGCGTCACATGGCACAGGCTTTGCACTGATGGTACCTGACAAGCTGGCAGATCAGTCATGTCTGCCATCACAGGGTGTATGCTGGTTGCAGGATGGACAGCAAACCAAGGATGCATCTCTTGAAAAAAACAAAACTCCTACATACAAGTACATAAAAACAGGCTGTTGACAAATGCTGGAAAGCATATCAAGCATGGAAAGCATATCAAAGTATGTATCACTCAGGAATAATACAAAATAAAACCAGCAATAGGCTTGTCCTAATTTGAGTTTTATTTATTGACAAAGGTTGATCCAAAACTAAGATTCAAGTGTGTGGTCTAATATGATCGGAAAATATTCCAGTGATCGCAGTCATTTAATGGGGACTCTGTAATCTTTGTAGAGAACATTCCTTTGGCAAAGTACGATGAAAAGAAAACCTTGAAGACTTGTCGGTCTTGTGATGGACTTGTTAAGTTCTTGTCTTGGTTTTTATAAAGCTACAGTCATATATCCCAAGCTGTCATTTGTCTTTTTAGGACATGGAAAGGGTTTGTTTGTGGGGCCCGATTCCCTTAATGTTTTATCCAGAATGCTCTGTTAAGGGGCTCCCATGTCAAAGTCTTTCTAGGAGATAAAAAACATTGGCAAATAAAGTGGCTTTATAGGGGGGATATCCAGCTCAGGCAAGGGTCCCCTGCCTTTTCTACAACAAAGTGTGTACATGGGTACAGTATAGGAGGATAACATCTGGAGGTGGTTGTGCTATGAAGGAATGCAGACGCTAAAACACAGAGGCTTGGACAGAGTGCAGAGCATCATTATAGTAATGTGAATTTGTCTACTGTATGTGTGTACACTATGCATAGGAAACAATACACCAATGCAGTGGGCCAACACATGCTGTATAAACTGACAGACCATCCATCCATCCATCTTCTCCCGCTTATCCGTGGTCGGGTCGCGGGGGTAGCATTTCCAGCAGAGAGCCCCAAACTTCCCTTTCCCTGGCCACATCAACCAGCTCTGACTGGGGGATCCCAAGGCGCTCCCAGGCCAGCGAAGAGATATAATCCCTCAACCTGGTCCTAGCTCTACCCCTCGCTCTCCTCCCAGCTGGACGTGCCTGGAACACCTCCCTAGGGAGGCGCCCAGGTGGCATCCTAACTAGGTGCCCGAACCACCTCAACTGGCTCCTTTCGACGCGAAGGAGGAGCGGTTCAACTCTGAGTCCCTCCCGGATGACTGAACTTCTCACCTTATCCCTAAGGGAGACACCAGCCACCCTGCGGAGAAAACCCATCTCGGCCGCTTGTATCCGCGATCTCGTTCTTTGGGTCATGAAACTGACAGACCATTTAATATTAATGAGATTTCTTTACTTTTTTTAAAGACAAACTTGGTGACCTAACAAAATATATTATTATAATAAATATTATTATATGTGTGAACAACTGACAGGAAATTACTAGGGTCAACTAAAGAGCCATCATCCACAATGGTGCCACACCTAACATGTGTAGAATATATGAAAAATGCTGGAACTGTCCATCAATTCCTCATCACTGATGTGACAGCTTGATAAGATTGTGTTCACAAGCACACCTACCAACCAGATTATAAAAAAACACAAGCAAGAGCCCGTGGCCTGGATACAATTGTTGTGCTGATAAGAGAGGCCCAGACGATGAGCAGGGAGATAAGCAGAAGGGGAGGTCTGGGGCGCTGACGTTCTGCTACAATACTGTTCTCCTTTGCGGTTTTGTGTTTCCTCGGCCCTCTCGCATTTCATCAGCCTTGTCATTGAAATCTCTGAGCCTGGCTACACTAAGTATCTTAGGTAACACTGCTTGAGATCAGTATCTCCCCTCAAAACAAGAAGCCAGGAAGTGTTCCGTCTGTCATTATCACAATTCACCCAGTGCTGTGGTTTTCCTCTTCAGATCAAATCCATTCTTTATAGTTTCCTTCTCAGGGATCTTGTGTAAGTTAGTTTTTTTAAACCCTTCCAGCTGAGGACAGTAAAGGAGAGGGAGACCACAGAATCCGTGTATGTGTATCTACGTGTGGTACACTCGGAGTGCAGCTGAATTCCTGAGGGTGAGCAATGAATTGACCACATAACATTATGGCGTGTGTCGGGTGTGACAAAAGGAGGAAGTGAGGTTATGGCAGAAAGGTTTGTTGAGGTAAAACACGATTGTTTGATTTCTTGCATGCATAAATGAGCACATCCGCACAGCTGTTCATGGATGGGCGTGTTAAAGCCACACTCCTTGGGCGCATCTGGAGGTCTTGAAGAGGAGACAAGTTAAAAGAGCGAGCTAATTATCTGGCCTGAGTACCAAAGACTCTCAAATGAAAACATTTCATCTCGTTTGGTCTTCGCTCTTCCTGTCATGGTGTTTCTTTGCCTAACAAAACATGTAGCTGTTTGCAATCCACATGAAAGAATCAAAATGCAATCTGCACTAAGACACCTTATCATCAGTTGATAATCGTTCCGGGAAGGAGCTAAGAAAGAAAAACAAAGTGAACTCAAACTGTTATTTACGTCAGCAAAACAACACTCCAATGACAAAGGCTGAGCATTCACACATAAAGTATTATGCAAAGAACTGGTTTCGAAACAACTCTGTATGTTATTCCCTGTAACCAAATCAAATGGACCACATGTATCAGTCTTTGTGCTCCAACCTTGGGTGTTTTGGATAATAAGGGATCTTAAACAAAGTAGACTGCTTTGGAAATAAGTCACAACAATGAAGTCATCCGATGTCTGGTAGAGAAAAGGGCGCGTTTTAAATAAACTGTTCTAATAGCTTTTAATTCCCGAACCACATCCTTAGTTCTGAAAGCTTTTTCTCTTAAAGAAAATATATATTAACATAGCACTGTTGTTCTTTGCATGGTGGACGGAGAAGGCATTATGGACTTCATTTACACTTCATGCATACAACCAAATACAAGAAGTACCGCGCCACTGTAGCATTCATCTGATCCATGACAAGTTCAACCACCGAATACATGCACACTGCTCTAAACTAGTGGAGGACTAACCCCGATTTGCATGTGGCACAGGAAAACAAACAAGCGGTGCAATCAGAGATAAGATCTGGACATC
Source organism: Notothenia rossii (assembly GCF_949606895.1). Classification (NCBI taxonomy): domain Eukaryota; kingdom Metazoa; phylum Chordata; class Actinopteri; order Perciformes; family Nototheniidae; genus Notothenia; species Notothenia rossii. Next base: position 25,792,682 of record NC_136909.1, read on the forward strand.
AGAGGCGTATACATAAGGAAGTTAAAGTATAAATGAAAGTTTCTTTAACTGTGTTTTATCCAGATAAGAGAACATGTTAAAGACAAGTAAGGGTATATGAGACGATTGCTGCAAAAGCAATATTGCCAAAAAGTAAAATGCTTGACCAATTAAGTACAACTTTCAACAATAACAAAAGCTTATGGATCTATTAATCTATCAGTGATTTAAGAATGTTTAGATCATTGAAAATAAGAGAGGCAATGGAACATCTTAACTTTTAAGGACAAAAATGATTATGGTAATTTCCCATACAGACCATTGTCCATTATTATGAGGGTATGGACAATGTTAATGGTTTGGTGAATGAAGCGGCTCAATCGTGGTGCAGATCTATGTTAAAGGGCGCAGACTGGTTTTCTTGTCACAACATTCAGTTTGAGCCCTGAAGACAGAGAAAGTTATCCCCTTATTGTCATGGAGAGTAGTGCTTTGGAGACTTGAGGCCCAAAGGCTAGAGGAACGGTAGCCTTAAATCTGCTTTGGGGATAGTTAGAAATTTGCATGATGGAAGGACATCCTCAGAGGAAGGATTTGCACTCAGTCAATGGAGTTAGGATAGAAAATCACCTTTATAACAGCTTGATCATCACTTCACATGAAATATATGGTTGTGCCTTTAGGTTTGAACAAGAGGCCTACTTCTACTACTACAGTTCTAAGTGGTTGTAATGAAGGGAAAGGGGGAAAAAAGGAATGGAGGGATATTCGTCCTAACAATGTGATGCAGATCCCTTTATAACTGGAGTTGCTCAACAAAAACTCTGTAAAGAAAAGGCATGCTTGTGCGAGACAGCTAAACTTTGAGCGTAGGTGAGCTAGGCCTATTTAAACTTTGATGCAAGTATCTGTGGTTAAGCACTCAAAAAAATGAAAACCGCTTGTACAGAGTTTGCAAAGACTTGTGCATGTTCACACAGTCACGTAGTATATCGACACACCTTCCAGCCTCATTACACCCCTGTATCTCCACTCAAGTGGAAAAACACCCCCGTCACTTTCCACACAGCAGTTCCCAGTCATCATCCACCCCTTTCACCCTTCCTCAAAAAAATCTGTGAAGAGGTCAACCGAGAGATTAAGACCCTTCAAATGGGGTCATGGAGATCAATGATCAAACAGAGAGCCAGGCCCAACCCCCATGCCCCCTCTCCTCCCACTTTATTTCAGGAAGCCTGATAATAGAGACAAAAAGACTGGCTAACTACTTCCCTTCACCATGACCCAACCAGCCACTTAATCTCTGGCGGTGGCCTCACCTGTCACTGACAGTTCCATCAATCATTGATTAAAACATCTGCATTGAATGGGTGTGAATCTGTACATCTGTAAGTAAATATATGTGTGAACTAAATTACCAATGACTTCAGTCTAAGGATAGGAAACAACAATAAAATAACTGAGCCTATTTATCACAACTTATTATATTTTAAATTCACTATAGCTCACATCCAAAAGCACAACCCATCACACAATAGATCTATTCATTATAGGACTTGTCAAAAAACGTGCAATCACACAAGTCACAGTGATCTGTTTTATTTCTCATGTTGTACTCTGTGTTGCTCTCTGCATCCAGAAGAGGCAACATGCATAGGTTGAGTTAAACCTCTTGCGTGGGAAAAACACTTTGTTGGTTGTGGGTTTTCCATCATTGTGTGAGCCACATTCCTGCGGACCACAGGAGAACAGAAACTGGCTGTGGAGAAACCCACTCAGCTGTGGGGTTGGTGAGGTTGTTCCCTCCAGAAAAAACACGCCTTCCAATGAATTATACGAGTCCACATTGTGGAGGAGTTTCAGGATTTTTAGATGTAAAAGCTAGAATACTTATAGGGAGTTCAAACATGTGGAAAGAGAGAAAGGAGGACTTGAAAAGAGATCAATGTATGACACAAGGTTTGAACGCATTGACTGCATCCATTACATCAAGTTGTGAAGTAGAGGAGCTGTACCAACAAAGACATAGATATGTATGATAGTTCTCAGAGTCAAGTTACTGTTATAATATAGTCAGCATTTCCCCACAATGTTCTGAAAGGATATGCGTGTCAATTAAAGCATGGTTAGGGAAATTAATGAATAGAAAGGAACAGAGAGTGAGAATAAGAGAGGCCATGGACTCCAGTTTCTAGTACTTAATCATTGGAACATATTGATCGTTTTCTCCTGTAATAGCTAGAATCCCTGTACAGACTTTAAAGGATTGATTGAAAAAAATATTAAAATGTTAATAAGAATGTCAGTGCAGAGTAGAGACAAACCGAGGAAGGGATGTGTACAACGATCCAGAATGAGTACACATGACATTAAGAAACAAACATGTAAATGAAGGGTTAAATCCAAGGTGACAGTGACTTCTTCTATGCACTGCAGATGCAAAGTCTCACTTCACCACTCATCAGATGGCATTTCAGGATATGTGTAATGCTTTCTTTCACTGTCTATCACCCCCTCCTCAGTGTGTGCCAGCATGTCCCTCTGACACATTCAAACATACACACTATGTAAATGTTACAACGTAGAATATAGATGCAGACACTTTTTGTGAATGTAATGGCCACAACACCTGGGGACCGTAGATTTCAACTCTATTAACCGTTATCAAAGTGTTCATGTGCAGGTCATTTTATAAATAAATGTATTGCATTATACTTATTACTGTTTAACACACATGTAATGAAACCTGACTAGTTACAGTAAAAGTCAACCTCTGAGAGACTTTCCCACGACTTACGTTTGTTTATGTTGGTATTTAGATGTTGTCGGCTTGACCTGGGAATGTGACAGCAGCGGTCAACAGCAGCAGAGAGAAAATATTCAATTTATAAGAAGAAATATTCTTTCTAGGATAAGCTGAAGGCAAAAAACATGACACATATGAGACAAACAATGCGTCAATGTGCCCGCGTATGTCTGAGTGTATGTGTGTGTTTGCCTGTCTGCCTCTATCAAAACATGGCAAATTGATGATTAATGATATTTTGCATTCTGGTTGTTGAGGAGGTGAAAATCTATCCTGGCTTCCATTCTGTGTCTTGATTTAATGAGAGGTGGGACAATGTTTAAAAATACAACTTAACAATGAACAAGTCATTCACTTTATAATTTTTGCTGGTGTGGGGCAGAAAACTTCCCAGTAGTGTGAGACCCATTGAGTGGATGCTTGTTCTGTGCGGTGTAACTTTGTCACAATGCATAAGCAACATCAGATTTAGCTTCGGTACAGTGGAAACAGATGTGCTTCAATTCTTTCCAGGCTCTGTTGTCTTCACAATGGACTCAAGCATAACACGACTGTTCGGGATTGGATTGACTTGGGTATTTGTGTGTGTGTGTGTGTGTGTGTGTGTGTGTGTGTGTGTGTGTGTGTGTGTGTGTGTGTGTGTGTGTGTGTGTGTGTGTGTGTGTGTGTGTGTGTGTGTGTGTGTGTGTGTGTGTGTGTGTGTGTGTGTGTGTGTGTGTGTGTGTGTGTGTGTGTGTGTGTGTGTGTGTGTGTGTGTGTGTGTGTGTGTGTGTGTGTGTGTGTGTGTGTGTGTGTGTGTGAAAGAGAAAGAAGAAAGAGAAAGTATCCGGGGATGCTTTTCATGTTCAGTCTTACAGGGAATTTGACCACAATGTGTCTTCAATCTCAGAGGGGAGTCGTCATCACGCTTCTCAAGGTTAGATATAACAGCCCCCACCCCCCAACTTATTTTTGCTCTGCTTTTTTTCATTGTCTCCATATTTTCTGTACTGTTGCCCTGTTTTCACTAAAGTGAGTTCAACCCCTGCTCTCCCCCTTTTATTTCTCCCCCTTTCCGTCAGTGACTCCAGGGCTCCATTGTTTTTCGCACCCTTCATCAGTTTCATTCTGTCTTCTATCTCTTCCTCAGATAACACAAATGCCAATAGAGTCAAAAAGACCCCATGCGTCCACCTTCTAACATTGACAGCATTTTCTAAAACAAGAGCCCCTCGTGGACGCAGTCCATTAGGCCCATCCATCCAAACAGACCTGCTTTGTTGAGGTGTTATATCAACAGGGTGACCTCCCCTCCACTCCTCCCCAGCTTCCTTGGGCCCCCCAACGGCAGGAGATTGATGTCAACAAGGAATTTTGTCCCACATTTCCTCCTACCTCCTCCAGACCCACCCTGCTCCTGAAAAACACTTGGCCCAGCACAGAGGGCCCCAGTGAGGCCTTAACAGGCCCGCTGAGCTGTAAGACCCCGCCGCCACCTCCTCTCAGCCCTCGCTCTAGCAGTGCCAGAAACACCCTAAGTCACTAACATGACACCGTAAACAAGGAGTGCCCCAGAAAACTGCACAAGCAAATGCAAGTATGTGTGTGTGTTTAGGAAATGGGCCACCTTGTTCTGTCAACAGACTGGTTGCTGTGAGAAGGAGGTCAACACGGAGACGTCATCTGTGTACAGTGTCATCGCCAGCAGAGCTGCCAATAGAGTTCAGACCAACTCAATTTGGGCTTTTTAATGGTTGCCGCTTGTCAAACTTTCTCAAGAGACAAGAACCTGCAAAGCAGCTGCCGTCCTTTGAGGTTTGCCAAGATCAGAAAGGCTGGGGGTCCGCAGTAAGACTTTGGAAAATGCAATACATGTTCCAATAAAACAGCAAGAGTTTATAATTGTATTCATATGTGGGCCTAATCTAGTTTTGCTATCTAGATCACATACAGACACACTGGCACTGACTTCTATCCATGCAACATCATACACTATAATAACTGTCCAAGGGAATCTCCACTGTTATAACAGCATCATTTTAAATAGCATAGACGTTTAACAACATTTGCTGAAGAAAGCTTCAAAGCATGTCACTGGCAGCTGCACTTGAGGATTCAGAGAAGACTAAAATATTAAAACAATCTTTGTAAAAAAAGAGTAAATATTTATATATTTTGCCACAGAACAATCCTGTTTAATTTATATATTTTTAAGAATTATCTTTATAACTCAATTATCCACTTTGTTAATTAGATTAAGCCCTTAACAACATTTAAATACACTTTGCTTTCAATGCCATACATATATTAAATATTACAGCGCCTGAGAGCTATGTTTGATTTTATATTTTTGGTGGTTTCTTTGTCGTTTTTGGCTGGTATCATTATTATAAATATATATTTCAGCATGTGGTCACATTTAAGGGCAGGTCAAATTCAATCTCAGGACACCTGTTTAAATTGAACTGTGTTCACATATACTGCAACACAACAAAAACAGTTCTGGATGTGAGAGGGACTCAGTGAAACCAGTTTCATGCATCCCATATCCTATATACAAAATCTTACATACGACTTCTTATTTTAATTTTAAGTGACCTGTCTAATAATCATAGCTTGACATTCTAAAATCGTTTAACATTTCAAAGGGATTACTAGCAAATTGTTACAGTGGATTAAAGGTTACGATTAGCTAAGAAATGATTTATTTCCGAATCTTGAACAGGACTACAACCTTAATTCAGGAAAGAAAATGTGCTTTTTTAAATTACCTGCTTTTCCCTTATGTTGATATATTTTGTAACAATTTACCTTCAGATGATTTGCTTATACATGCAAAATATGAAAGACCAAGATTATAAAGAGAGGATTGTTTCAACTTCTAAATGTAACATTGTTAAAATTATTTTTATATTACTTCAATTTACCATTCTTCTCTGTTCAAACTTTGTTTTAAAAATACTTCCCAAATGTACAAACTGTGTGCTGTTCCTGTCCTAACCTTGTGATGACCTAATGAGTGTAAAGCTTCTCTGAGGCAAAAGTTTCTGTTTAGTAGCTCCACTGGCCCAGAGCAATGTGCACTGACCCTTGCTGGAACTTTTTTACTTAGGAAAAAGCTAATGGAAATTCTAATAAATAATGAAAAGATAACATACTGGGAATATATGGTGTCGTACATGAGACCTTTAAAGGAAACATGTGCATTTGAGGTTTGTCGGTCCTGCAAAAGAAATACACGCCTGAGCCACTTTTCTGCTATTTTCATGCAAGCTAGGACAAGCTGAAACTGAAGGGTTCATGGTGATGCTTCATTCTCGTTTTTACGTTTTTTTAATTGAATATGCATCATGTCATTTATGCTCATTCGAAATACACTATTCCTGACCCCTAAGCAAAATCAGCTAAAAAAACAGAGGTAATTCACAGTTCAAGCACACATAGCCTAAATAAATGAGTGTTACTGTGCGAGATTACTGTCTTCGGAAGTGCAGCTGGACACCATGTTCATAATCTGACACTTTTTCGAGTTCACTCTGAGGTCTGATGCCATGCTTCTAACAACCCAGAGGATGATACAATCTTGGAAATGGGAAGTGGCATTTCTTTAATTGTGCTTTTATCCTCAGCTGAGAAGACACACTGCACTTGCTATTGGTACTTTTAGTGTAACTTTCATTTAATATTAAGCAACTCTGCTCTACAGTGGAACATTTTGACAAGCTTCATCAATAAGTTATATGAAGACATAAATATTCCCTAACTTCCTAAAACAAACCTTACAAAAGTTAGGGGCCTTAAGAACAATGTACCTTACAAGTTGGGAGATCTGGCTTGATAACTATCATTAACAGCACATCCTTATATTTACAATTAAGATGCTGGTTCAGTTATGATGTATGTTAAGGCTACTAGCAGCAGTTTGTGGCAACATAGTCATAAATGAACAACAAACTAATTAAACTTCTTATATAGCATAATAATGAAATAGATTGATGGTAGTATTGCCATTTGGGAGATCATGCTGGAGAAATTGTGGAAAACAAAAGCTTTGACCTGCTTTTTTACTATCTGCTATTAAACAAAAAAAAACTTAAAGAATTCACAGGGGGCTATATTGGGAAACTGGCACAGAAATGTAAATGTACAATCGCCACTCCATGGAAACATACAAAACCACTTTAGGCTAAACAGAGTCATTCTATGTTTCAGCAGCACTTTGCATTAATAAGTACCTAGAGGGGACTGAAGGATATTTAATGTTAAAGGTGGGGTAGGTAATTTTGGAGAAACCAGCTCGAGTGCGCTAGAATTTGAAAATAAACAACCGGAAAAAATCTGCCTCTTCCTTACAGAGTCCCTCCTCCAACACACACAAACGCGCACATGACCAATGAGGGCACGAGATAAGTTTGTGCACAGATGGAAGGCTGACAGGCAGGTAGGCCATCCAGTTATTTTAGACGATTGGTCGTGCTTTTTACAGTACTACGGCTTCCACAGATTTGGATGGATTTTTTGTCAAAGCACTTAAGATATTCATTGCTATCGGGATGTTAAGAGCATTCCATGGAATATAAAAAAAAGAGTATCTCGAGCCGGTTTCTCAAACTGACCTACCCCACCTTTAAGCTTATTTTATTTTTTTAATACTATATCTTTCCAAGATGTAAAGTCCCATAAGAGAGATGAAAGCAGCTCTAAAGTGAAGTCGAAGTGAACGCTTGGAAACCTTGGGAGAACTGAAAATAAACTCCAGGAAGAGACCCCTGTGGATGCTGAGCAAATGTTCGGTTAACATATAGAGGGTGTGCCCTCTTGCACTCTCCAGTGGTTGAGTGGTCTTACTATTTCGTACATTTTTATGTTTTATTTCTTAAAATTGTGACACACGATATTACCTGAAGCCAGATTCTTTTTAATAAAAACAAGCAGAGGTTATTACTACGTTCATGAGCTTGACATACAGTATTGTATAGAGCAGTGGTTCTCAACCTGTGGTACGCGTACCACTGGTGGTACGCCAGCTCCCGCTAGTGGTACGCGGAGGAATCTGAAATATAAAAAAAAAAAAAATTCTAATCTTTTTTTACTACATTTTATTTAACCAGGTGAAAACATTGAGACAACATCTCATTTACAACGCTGACCTGGCCAAGAAGGCAGCAATGGTTCTTACACATAACACAGACGTAAAAAATACAGAAAACACAACTAAGTAAACAAAAGACGAAAAGCAGTCACTACTTATTACTGCAAGAGCAGCTGGTGGTAAGGACCTCAGACAACTTCCATTTAAAAACAGACTATAGGGACAAGTGCCATCAGTTTGAGGCTTGATTGAATAACATTAATTACAAAATAAATCATACTATCAAAATACTACAACGAATGAAAATAAGCTTGAGATAATTGAAACTGTGGTTTAAATAAGTTCTAATTGGCTATTGTTGTTTTTAGATTTAGAGACGAAAACCTTTTTTCTTTTTATTTCTGGCGTTGCTAATGACGACCTTACTACCCGCGAACGTTGCAAGCAAGCTAAAAAAGAAGAAAGTTGAATGATGTTAAAAACATGGCTCAAAACGGGAGGTATTCGGAAGAGAGGTACAGAGGAGAATTTTACCAGCGAAAGTGAACAAGTGAATGAGGAGGAGGACAGTCATCAACCGAGCACAAGCGCAGGCTCCGCCAGCAACACAAAAGTGATATGCACAGCCGCTGTGATGGAGGAGAGAAGTGACTCAGGAAGAAGGCATTTGCACAAAGAATGTGACCGAGGTCAAAAGCTGAAAAAGCACACACTTGTCCTTAATTGTAATCTTTTTCTTTTCTTTGTTACTTTGCCACCACAGAAATGGCAATAGCAAACATCAGCAGACTGAAGATGAGCTATTAGGCCTTAGGCTCATCTGCTCCTGGAGGCTTCATTATTATTGTGGAACTGAATTCCCAATAGGACATTTTCTGTTACAATGTAGGTTGTTGCAGGTGGCCTACATTTAAACTTTGGCATAGGTCCAGGATATGACGTGTACAGTTGACATTTGTTGGGTGAGAATAAGTTATTATTATGTTCTTTATATTGAGATGAGAGAGACAGAGACAGAGACAGAGACAGAGAGACAGAGAGAGAGAGAGAGAGAGAGAGAGAGAGAGAGAGAGAGAGAGAGAACCCTTTGTACATGTAGCTGTGGCTGACAATAAATAATGTTATTATGAATAACATTCATAGCCTCAGTATTTTAACATTGGTCATAGGGTGGTACTCGGAGAGCCAACTATTTTCTCAGGCGGTACTTGGTGTAAAAAGGTTGAGAACCACTGGTATAGAGGAAACAATGCTGTTTAATCTCAGCAGAGATTACTTATGAGTCACTGAACACTAAGGTCCTTCAGTGACACAGCCATGACTCAAAAGGCACTCATTATGACCATTTCAATTAAAACACACAAATTATAGAGAACTTACACCAACTTAGTAAACCACTCCACATAAGAGTATCTCTTTTGTACCAACAACTGAGTTCAGTGCAACCAGTTCTGTGGTCCAGACTCCTGTAAAAGTATACTATTGACTGTCAATCAAATTATCAAAATAAACTAAATCATTAAATCTTTCTGACACTAATGACAGTTGATTATAAGCAACAGCTTTTCAATCAACAACTTTATTAATCCCGCAAGGGGCAATTGGTTATGATCAGCTGTCATATGGCAGGAACATACAGGAAGAAAGCACACAGATACACCCGGGAGCAGAGATGTGGATCATTCCAATTTACACGATAAATAGTTCATAGCATCACAATAATAAATAATCAAGTTAAAAAACCTTTCAAGAAATTAAAAGTTTGAGTGCAGAGGGGAAGAATGATTTTGAAAAGTGATTTGTCTAAAGAGCAGGTAGAGCATATCTACGCCCTGATGGCAACAGATGACATTCATCTGCAAGAACATGACCTGTTAGCTTGTCTCTAAACAGGATGTATGAATAATAATAATAGAAGTAGACGGTATTAAACAATTGCCTCCGTACTGACATCACCAGACTCTGCCAACTTCATCAACTCACATTATGTAAGTCATTCATTACGAACAGAAATGACCCTCCCAATCGGCTTACAAAAGGCCCTTAGGCGACATGAGCCAATCTCATGTGTCACCATTGTTTGCAAACAGTTCAGAAATGCAATACTTCCAGAGACTGACGCAATGATGGGTCAAACTTGGCAGAGGACACATCACGCTAAGGCCGCTGGGCGAGTTTGGGCCGCTCATAGACTGGATTCATTGGCTACGTCGCACTTTAAGCGTGACTACTGTATAGCCGCTACTGCTTGAGTGCAACCAATCCATACTGATAAAACAGACTAAAGGGGAGGTTTTCCTCAATTGCATTTAGTTTGGGTCACAACAGAATCTGGTACAGAACGTCTAGAACAGCAACACTGGAGGTCTAGACCAAGAAACGAAGATGATCCTCTCTACAGGAACTCACCTTTGCAGATGGTCACTTGAACAAAAAGAAAGACTACATCTGATTCCTGGGTACTGCATTGAAAACAACTTTATTTTGGATTAGAGAGAGGATTAGAATGTCACAGTCAAAAAAGACGGCTAAAACTGGAGTGGAGATTTAAACAAGATGAACTTACTGAAATTAGAGCTATGCTGGATCCCTACAGATAATTTTGAATGTTTAAGTTTATTTGATTGTTCTTGGCTGTGGTCAAAGACACCCTACAAAGTAAATGCATTTCTGCCACTTGTATCTATGACCTTATCCTTTCAGTCACTACATACAGAACTACATTTCAGCCATTCAATGTCTCCTTTGTAGTACCTTTTTTTTTTTTTACGAGGAAGATGACCAGTGTAAATCTCAGAAAAGCTCTTTTCTACTCCTGGTTCCTTTCCCTTGGGAGCTTTCTGGTTATGTGTAACCTCTGCGAAAAACATAAAGGTTATTAGTCCTACAATTTTGCCCTTTCCAGAAAGAGGCATGTGTGTCGTGTTCAGAAGTTGCTCAAGTGTTCCTTCCACACTGTCCAATAATATCTCCAGTCAAGGAAAACCAACAGGCCATCTTTATGAAATTCCCAAACTGATTCCAAGTTTGCTCTTGCGACAAAAGAAGCTTCTAGACTCTAAATTTGAGTCTGCTGCTTCATAAATCTGTAGGGCAAACCAAGCCTCAAAGCTTCACTCTATAGCAGGACGACCTACTTCAACAGTGGTAGCAGGTACTGACAAGATAAGCACCTGGCCCTTCGCCAGGGACACATTTGCGAAATGAAATGGAATAAGGTTACCTGGTTGGTCGTCCTCGCTGCAGGCTTGTCCTGGTGGTTGGCGAGGATGAGGAAGGGCAGTGTGCAGAGCTGCGGGTGCTGCAGGGCCGAGTGGAGCTCGTTCCGTGCTGCCTCGAGCTCCTCATCCGATGAAGCACTGTCCAATACGAAGACTACGCCCTGTGATCCTTGGTAGTAACGACTCCAATATTTCTTGATGTTGTCAGCTCCTGTAGACGGATATGACGCCATACAATGATCATGGTACATACAATTTGTTAAGTTAAACATCCACAGAACTTGTTACAATTTATGAATAAAAAACACTTAACTTTGAAATATTAAGTTCAAACTACATATTTTCCTGACAAATCAGGAAGCTCAGCAGCTCCTAAATTCCTTGTTAAGACACAGGAGTGGATAGTCGAGCTAAAGTCAATTCATAAACTCACTGGATTATTCAAAGGTCACAATGACATTAACTTGAAAATGAACACATGTGGTTCCTTTTTTGTGTGCTAACTTGTAGCACGTGTGTTAATCAAAATGGTTTATTCACAGCAACTTTATTTGTTATGTAATGTAAGATATTAGAGGAGGCATCTATATCCTAACAAAATGTGTGAGTAGAGTCCTTAACACCCTCCTCTGCTTCCACTACCGGCCCCTCCTCTCTCCTTACTGACAGTGTAGCCAATGCTTTTGTAAAGGAAATACATTTTCTTAGACATTATTTTTGATCTTGAAGACAAAATAATGCACATGTTCCTCAATGTAATGATACCTGGTCAGGATCTGACCAAGTCCCATGTGCTTCATAGGATATGTAGACACTAACACTAACCCCACAACAATTCTTCAACTAAAGCCAAACATTTCCATGGGATAAGCAGACCTTGTTGGGGTCAGTTCCCTACTTAGGGCCTTTCCTTAAACTGTAGCAGTGTTCTACCTGAGTTGCAAAACTAAATATGGCTTAATGTCATCCTAAAAGTATTCATCCTTTCACAATCACATCTCCAATCTTTTTCACTTAACCAGCAGTGAGAAAGGTTAGTTTGTGCTTCTATGGAACATTTTTATTATGTTAATATTGATAAATTGTTCTTTGTAAGATTGGGAATGAATGCCAGATGACAGCTTCTTCTGTTACCCTCTCTTCATTAATGCCGACAAAATCACTCACCACCACAAACCACAACGTGCTACTCACTTCCTCCGTGTTACTCATGCTACTTTACCATTGGGGCATCCTGCTCCACTTGTGAATTTTGGAATCTATTGTAAATGAACACACGTTTACCACAGCTGCTGATCTTCTTTCATTTTAAACCATAAACAGGAGGTGTCACTAGAGGTAGTATCGCAGATTATCCTTAAACAAGGGAAATAAAAAAGAGAATCATTTTAAGTGGGTTAAATGTGCTCTTTAAATTTCATTGAGTAAAGCAGTAAGAATAGAGAACATTTAGAGTTAACCCAAGAACCAGACGTGTGAACCAACATGTTTCTTTTTCATCTCAAATACACCTCGTATTATAGTAAATACGCCATTGTACTCTCAGATTGTAATCTTCTAAAATAAAAACAACAAACAATTATCTTGTCATCTGCTCGAACACTTCGATTACACTTCATTACAGAGTGGAATGTTGTACTTTTTACAAGATGTTTTCAATTAAACCGTTAAAAGTGTTTGTTCTACACACGCACCAAACTTCTCTGCACCACATACAAACAACTACAGAATCTCATTGCAAACACAAGTCAATGCAATTGCTTTTACAAGGTTTTTACTTTCTGTCGTTAAAACAATCCGTTTCTGTCCGGTGAGGTTACTTCCTTTGCAATCTTGTGAAATGTTGTTTTGTTATTGTTGCTCATAGTAAGATCGCGGCCAAGATGTGACGAACTGTGAGGCTGGCAAATGTTTAAACATCATCATCTCTCGGTGACATTTTACCTCCCTTCCCTCATGCTCTCCCTACATCTTTCTTTCTTTCTTTCTTCCTACTCTCACCTCACACTGGAGAGGAAAGCTATCAGACAAAGTGGCACTTGGGCAATTGACTAGGAAGTTTCCCTCATCTTTGCCTAGAAATGATGGGATATCCATCAAGTCTCATTGGATCTCATTGGCATCTTCTGCCACCTATTGGCCTGACAGGAGGATTTCCAAACATGACGTAATGATTCTTGGGGGATGCTGCTGGCCGCCCTACGTAGCATTAAACAAATAAGTGCACCATGAGTAAGACTTCCTTTGCTTTGTTTTATCACTTCCTCACTACTTATACAACCCTTAAACCACAATGTATCTCATCTATATATAGTTTGTAATTGTTTAAAAGCTTACGTTTTAAACTTTTGGAATTTCCCAAGACATAATTAGCCAAAGGTTAACTGCACAAGAGGTAAACATAGCATGTCAGTGAAAGTCTTGTCTCTAACTGACCCTGTAAAGTACTGACTCATCGTCTGGATGATTTATCGACTCATTCATTCAATATATGGGTTTAGACTGTGGGAGCAAGCAAAAATAATTGCCTATGTTTTAAAAAGGACTTGAACAAATAATTGGAATGAACTTCTTGTACACAGTACGGTCGTCCAATCGTCTGGCATGTTTGGTTGGGTGCACCTGATGGAAGAATCCACAATACTTTCAAGATTTACAATTATTAAATATTTTTCTTGCGTTCCCTAAACTTCTCGTGTCTTCGTACAAGTTACGACTTCCATTTCCCAGAATAGACATCAACATCCTTTCCATTGCCTGGACTGTTCAATCTGCAGAGAGCAACAAAGCAAGCTATCATGTGAGTAATGGCAAAAGAGCAACAATTTCCAGTCAGAACAAAATATCATAAAACATACAGTATATTGTGGCTACATTACATAGTTGTCTCCTGAGGCTCCTTGGCCCAATAAATCTCTTTTTTTTTTTCTTTTCCATTATGGATTTAATGCTCATTTGAGTTGTTAAGTTTTGATGCAAAATGATGAGTCAGCAATGGGGTATTTGCTCTTCAGTTTTGAGGGAATAAGTCAAAAACGGAATATTTAATAACACTGTGGTAATTGGTTATCTTATAAACTCCAAAAATATCTAAGATAGATATGTAGAAGAAAACATTTCCTTGTAAATGTGCACGTGTGAACACAGCAGACAATATATTTTTAAACCTATAAACATCCATGACATAAGAATATATATATCAATGTTATGATTCCGACATTTCTGATAATATTAATTTGTGAAAAAATCACTCAGATGATGTCAGTCTGTGATCAGATGGATGGAAACCGGATCGGAGGTAAACACCTCACCGAGGCGCAGCCATCCATCCATCCCTCCCTCCTTCCCTCCCTCCCTCAACACCAAGCAAGACTTTTTCAACCCTCTGTAGCAAATGAAGGCAAGCTGAAACAACGAGTGTAATGACTTATTTAATGTTCTGCATACAATATGGATGTTTAACATGTATGCATGGTTTGAGGTCCCTGAGACAGGAATCTTAATGATTGTGGTTATGCTGTGCTTCGTAGGCATTGGATGATTCATTGTGTATGCATAGCCAACTGCTACAGGCAACCGTAATGTGAAACACTTACCAGGGCTGCCCCTCATGACTGATGCAGACAACTTTCCCTGGCCATAAAACATTTCTTGATATTCTTTTTCTCTTGTGTTGTCAGACAGCAAACATTTAGCTTTGTTTTTTTTAAGTCATGTTAAGTAAAACCTCTAGCTGTAGTTTTTGCTGCTTTTTTATGAACTAGTTGATCATGCATAGGTCTTGGACGGTTGCTCGAAAAACAAAAAATGGGAAAAGCATAAGTCTACTGGTTACACAAGCAAAAGCGACAACGATGCTTCAGTGACCATGTTACTTTTACCTCTACACTTAAAGTGTGACTACGAATTAATAAACAAAACTTTAAGACATCTGCCAGTTAAACAACAATGATTACATTGCAGAGATTCAAAACAGATGGTTTTCTGCAGCCTTATGAATTCAGATTTTCTTTATGTGATATATTTCATTTTGTGTTGGATCACTGGCGTTTCCGATAACACGAATTCAGCTTTTGGTAGATCATAGTACAAAACCACCTCCCTGTTTTTCCATCGGGCCAAAAAAGGCTTTCGCCTAGTCTTTTTCGGTTCGTTGTAGCGTATCGATGCAGGTATGATTTCAGATTCACAGTCGGCTTTCTAAATTTGAACACTTTCTCATAAACCCCTCCCATCGTTCATTCTTTTGCGAGCTATTACCTTGAACAAAATGCAAACATGTTGCCAATCAGGTCTTGAAAGTTGAAAAAGCGAGAGCAACCCTCTTTGAAGTCTCCCTAACGAAAAACAGACAGTGTTTTTCCTCTGAACAAAACAGCTAGAATACGGTGATGGGAAGCAGCACATGGACTAGCGAGGGAGGCCTCTAGTAATACAATTTGCTTACTTCATTGAGGAATGGGCTTGGGCTGCAGTGAGGTGGAAAACACTTCAGCTGTTGATACATCATCAACCTGCAGTGTGAGCAGTGTCGGTTTTCAGGAAACACGTTCTGTGTGCGGCTCAGATTGAAACACACATCAAATCAATCTGTACAAATGATTGACACATTTGGTTCAGAGAAAAAAATGGTATGTTGATGTACTTTATGTGAACAATTTTGCTTCTGCTCTTTGCCATTCAGCCATTTTCCTCATGTGCAACTAGGACGGATACAGCTGTTTTTGGTCATAGAAACGTAATGCACCGGGTTGAAAGTCATAATTAATCATTCCAACCTTTCTATTTATTTTAATCTTAACCTAATCCACATACATGCTGCTGTGCCTGTATAATGACATCATATGCACATGTATATGTCCTCCTTGTCATTGGACACTTCCCCTACTGAACCACTTTGTAACAGTATTTTTAAGATAGAAAACCTAATGCTCCTGAACGAATTTGATTATATTAACTTCAAAAGTTTGTTAATCCAACTGATGCTGCTCTTCCGTACAGTATCTATAAACGCACCATTTACCTACTATCAACAAAAGAGCCAACATCAAGTAGGGTAACATTCTTGAAAGAGACCTCAAATGGAGATCAGTTACACATCTGACCTCAGAACTTCAAATCAGTCCAGTTTGCATCGACGGCATCTGCTTTATACTCAATTGACAATAAACAAATGATCTCACTTTTGGTCAAATATTTTTCAATGCAACGTAGAAGCTTTCGTGTCAGACCCACAGTGTGGTCTTATTTGATAATAACAAGAAGCACATTGTGTCTGCGAGGACAATATGATGTTTCGCTCTGAGACGTGTTCAAATACTCTCTTTGCCTGTTGGTGGTCATAGGCACTTGGTAAATGTTTTATTGGGATGTTTTTGCATTTTGCTTGTTTTCTGTGATGTTCTTTGTATGCATACATCATAAATGCATAATGTATGATAAATTGGGCTCTACATATGTACCAAAAACCGTTTGAACTCTGTGTAAAGAGGACATTTATACACACTGCATGCATAACATTTTAATCAAAAGTTTCATAAGCCCACCTGTACACAATTGTACACTGGAAAAATACTGGAATCTAAAAAATCTGTCTACTTCAAATCGAAAGCCTCAGCAGCAACGGGTGATGATTATAAGGACTACTTTCCCATCAGCTGTCATTGCATGCACACTGTGAAATGGCCAGTCTAGACTTGACGTCATGTAACTGTTCAGACGTATACACACACACACACACACACATTTGCACACTCCTACACACACTTAATAGATTCCTCCCTGTGTCCCCGGAGGTGCCCTTCCCACCTAATCCCCATACCTGGCCTCAGCTGGGTAGCAAATGACTTCAAGAATGAAAGATCGCAAGATGCAAAATTATCAATTTCAACCAACTGGAAATATTGTATGATACTTTATTCCGATAAGTATAAAAAGCTCTCGTATAACGATATTACTGCTTGCTGAATTAAAAAAAGAATGTCCATTGCTGCACGCTGACAAGCTTAGAATATAAATGCAGAATTATTAAGGGGTATGTATTTAATGTCTGATTACATTTAACTAATTAAGTAAAGTTGAAATGCAGGTGTCTTGCTGCTTGGACAGAATCATATTAAAGTAAGTGGCTATGACTGAGCACATGATCATTTTTCATCTTCTTTAACAACACACATACCAACATTTCTCCGCTAATGTCTACCATATTTCTAAACCAAGGTTGACATACTCTGAGGACACCAATAATACGCAATTGTTGTTTTTTTGGAGCTCTGAGCCGACGGCTGTGACAGAGGGCAGACTCTGTAATGAGGGACCACACAGTTTGTCTTTAAGCGCGCACAGGTGTATGATTTATAAAAATAGTCTGACGTTCAGCTGTGGAAACCGGTTTATTTAGACTAAATATGTTCAGCATAAGCTTAGGCTGAACCTTGGGTTTAATTGACTTTCCCTTTCACCCTGCGACATTCCAGTTAGTGACACCTGCACGTTTAAAAAGAAATGCACATATGTGAAAACCCAGTTAGAAAACTAAGTTCCTAAAGAACAAATGTAGACATTTATAAAAGGTTTTTCCTAATCCTTTACTCAATGTATGTGAACTGTTTCCCCCCTAAGAAGAGGGAATGGTGGAGGAGGAAAACTAAAGCAGAAACCAGAGGTGAAGATCAGAAAGAGAATACATGAAAACAAGCGAGCAGGGACCTCATTTACAAATGCAAGAGTGACACAGATGTATAGGATGGTCTAAATCATGAGCGGAGCCATACATCACATAAGCTGCTTTGTGCCTGTGGTTTAAAGGACAGATTGCGCTTATGACAATCTGGCCCAGTGCACTTGAGACAGGGAGAGTTCAAAAAGCATTACCAGGCTTAGCATCTATAAAAGTCACAGTCAACTACTCTTACATGGGTTCAAAACCTGCACATTTTAATAACAGGGAGGAGAGCTGGCTGAAAATGCCTTGCTGGGGTCACTATCTGCTCTCTAAGATCTCTCTGCATGCCTTAACACATCCTTTTCCCATGAGCCCTCTTCCTGAAGACTCAAACCACTTTTGTTTAATATAGGTTGAGCAATAATCAGGCTCCCCCTGCTAAGCAAACAGCAAGGACAAAATAAGTGCATCTAGAATGTGTGAATACTTTGTTTTTTGTGTGCAACAATTGAATGTCTATTAACTGCTGTACTTGCTCTACCAGAAGGAGCTAATGATGGCAAATAGTTCATTTATAAGCATCGTTGCCTTAAATAGCCCTTCCAACCTCCGGCACTTAAAGTCATCTGCATAAGTAAGACTTGCTTTACATTTCTAACTGTAAAGGAAGAATACCTCATTGACATTGAATGGGCTTTCCAGCGGGAGAGGAAGGAAGTACATGGGAAGTGCTTTGCTTCTCAACAAGCGCTTTTTCACTTGTTAGGGCAGAGTGAAGAGAACAAGCAACAAAGGTATTGTGGCAGCGGGGTGTGGTTAGGGCGCCGGCTGCTGGAGTGAGGGGAGTGGCTCGGCCGGAGGCCAGACAGCTGATCAGAATCAGGTAATCAGTCACTGAATAAAAGCACGTGGTAACCTGGTTTTGGTCTGTCTTGCAGTAGGCAGGATCCTGGAAGGATGCAAAAGGACCCGTGAAGGAGCCCGTGAAGGAGCCCGTGAAGGAGCCCGTGAAGGAGCCCGTGAAGGAGCACGTGAAGGAGCTCATGAAGGAGCCCGTGAAGGAGCCCGCACGGGCGACGTGTTTTGTGTTTGTTAAACAATAAACCCCCGTGTTACACCCAAACCCTGCTCCTTCCGTCCCTCTTTGAACCCTGTGTGAGCGGAGAGGCTCACAGGTATGCATATAGGTTTTTTGGGGTCAGGATTACTGATTTCTGTGCGTCACATCTTGTGTCATCATTGATGCGGTGAAAAACAACATGTAACTATACTGGGCATGGTTGCTAGTTTTAAAGCCGAAAGGAAAGAAGAGAAATATTGTATACTGAGAGAAATGGGAAGAGCTTAGAAAGTTACAAAGTGACCCCGGAAAGGGGCTGGTTTAATCATAACACGATCTAAAAGGCTCATTATGCGAACTGACTGGTGGAACATTTTGCAAGAGCACAAACTCTCCTGACACCTCATTTACGTCAGTTGCATTTGGAACAGGGAGAGCCCTCCTTTATTCAGGTCACAACAAGGTTGCATGTCAACATTTCATAGAAAACCTAAATCTGATACTAGACTCAAAATATAAGTAGTCAGTCAAAACATCAAGTTCTTGTTTTTACCAACGCATCCACAACGAATGGCCCCATCAATCAAACAAAAATTCTCCCACTGTGTGTATTTACAAGAAAAGGAGCAGGGGAGCAAGATTCCAAGGAGGGGGCAAAGAGAAAAAGAGAACAGATTTCATCCTTTTCTGTGGTGGCAGCCTATACTAACTTATCTAAATCAAATGTGTCACCCGTGGAACCAGTGTTTTTCCAACCACAATAACCTCCCAGCAGACTGGCTTTGAACCAATCCAGAAAAACTCCTTTTGAAAACCCTCTAGTGCGCTCTGTCCAAATTTGGTAGCACCCTCGTTGGTGGTCCCCCGGTGCCTCTCAAGTGTGTGTGTGTGTGTGTGTGTGTGTGTGTGTGTGTGTGTGTGTGTGTGTGTGTGTGTTTTTCATCTTTTCAGGAGTTTAAGATGGGTGAGCCTTCAAAACACTCACTGCACCTGTCATGTGCCTACAGTATAGTGCACAAAAAAACAACGTAAATTATTTCAACTCTCAACAAAACAAAACATTTTCTTGTTGTTTGTAGGAGAACGGACAGCCCTGATTTATCCCTGCTCAAGGACTCCCTTTAAGGACTGGAAGCCTCCAATTGCATTTATTCTGTTTATGTGTCTCCACCTCAAGTTCCCTCATCTGTGCGTATTAAACCGTTTCCTCGAGTGCTCTGCATTTCCAGGAATAAGAGGCAGCAGATTGTATAGCCACTTCCAAAAACACTTACTGGTCTGACGTCTGTACAAAAAGGTGTGATGCTACCGGGTTTAAAACAATCATGCTTCTGCCTCCTTGGTGTACACAGTTTTCAGTGTAAACAGTTAAAATCGAGAGATAGCATTGGATGTCAGAAAAAGTGTTCTTATTTGAGCAAAACAGTTTCCTAACTGGTAGAAGATCAAAACACTCACCCACACAATGAGAGAAATAACTAATTAAATTAATCGTATCGAACACATAAAATAATGAGTGAACTTATGGGGTTGGCATTTAAAAGTGTAATGAGTGAAAATGAAAAACGACGGAAACCAGGTGAATGATTACTCTTAATATGGATTCCATTTCATTATTTAAAAATAATGAAGATTTTTTAAATATCCTAATATTTGAGGCTGCCAAGAAACGGCAACTATTCTCTACTTGCAACTGCTTTTAAATCAAAAGTTCAATCAGATCTAAAAAGGTGTATTGGTTTATGTTTTGTTTTTTAATGCAGTTTTTAGTAATTGTCTTTGTTGGGTGTGCAACCAATGTCGTGGGTGGGGGCAAAGGAAATGTCATGCTAGGTAACTATATTCCACCTAACACAGATTTACTCACAGACTCTTGCTGTGACAGAAGTGAAAACATTTACAATTACATTTTGAAAGGCTAAAGCATGTCTTACCTCCGAGTTCTTTTACATTCAAGATGGCATTTGGAAATGGCACTGCCTTTATGCTGAAACCTGAGGGAGGAAAATAAAATCCATCATTGTAACGACATAACAGGGTATATGCAGGAATCCTGAAGTCAAATGTAAAACCTTTTAAGACCTTTTTTAAGACCCTTTCCATACATTTTAAGACCTCATCGCCACTTGGAGTTTTAACCGGTTACATTGGCGACACACTTTACCTCACATTTACTATTTACAGTATTGATTGTCCTTCCTCCTTATCTTCCAACCATTTGGACGCAAACTTGCATTTCCCCATAACGATGTTGTTTAACTACCGGCGTAAACGGACCTTCGCGCGCTATCAAGCAGTGAGCGTGCGATGTCATGTTCAGATGACGTCAAATCCAACGGGATGCCATAAATAAACTGCACAGAATCACACTACACACCTATGCAATGATTACATTCAGGCAGACTGTAGAATACAACCTCTTTGGACCATTTATATACTTATTGGAAACAAGCTACAAAATGTAATACCTTGGAAAATGCCGTTTAATACTTTTTAATAGCCTTAATTTTCGCTAAATTGATTTATTAACTTGTAATACTTTTTAAGAGCCCGCGGACACCATGCATAAAGAATTTATGTGATATGTAAGTGTGTAAGTGTGTGTGTCAATTAACTTTTAGGAATGCTGGTTGGATTGCATTTAAATAGTGAGAAAAATAAAATTGAACTCGTTTAAAACAGAAAACATATGTATCGTTCAGTTTCCCCAGGATATTTGGTGTACCTTTCCAAACCGCCAGCTGGTGAACACACAGAGTATGAAAACATATTTGTGTTGCAAAAAAATGAAAGAAAATAACACTTTGTGTGGTCCGGGTTAGAAAACGGAAAAACAAAAAAAGCCAAACAGTGCTTTGTTCAACGTTGGTGTTAGAGGAAGATAGAGCTTATGTGTAAAGCGCTACTATGGTTTTGTGGTTGCATAGGGTGGGAAATAGTAAAGACACCCAATGAAGGAAGATATTTAATGTTGCTCAATATATGCTAAACTGTCTTGGTGGGAATTCCTTTCCTGGAAACGTTCACACACAGGAGGAGAGATGGGAAAGACATGTCATTAGGATTTTTCAAACATCTGAATTAACTGCTAAATGTGTTTTTTAAGCACATTACGACAGTGCAAAACCATGAAGTAAATAGTGGGGGGAACAGCAGGAGACTTCCCCCTCATTGTTCATCGTGATGGTCCCTCTGTAGATGTTGGCAGACACAGACATTGCTGACAGCTAAATCTCGTTTCAGAGAAGAGAGCTAAAATAATTCTACTCTTAAGTAAGTAATGGACATATTTCATTTATGAAGGCGTATTGAGCAGCTGACAGGTGTTCACTCCCTGGAACAACCCCCCCGGCCACAGAGACCCACACACACTAAGGGTTACAGGTAACACACTAGGGAATCACTTTATATTTAGCTGTTTCCTAGTCAAAGTGCAAAAAAACTAAATCTAAAACGGGACTTCTGCTCAGGCTCTAACCTGACTGCTGTCAAAGCCAGGGGAGGAGAAAGGAATGTCAGAGTCCTTGAGGGATTGCCTTGCGTTTATGGAAAGCAGAGTATTGACTACCAAGAAAATGATGTGCTAACCCTGAAGCCTGCTCATCTGGACATACGCAACAGCAGCCTCTTGACTGCAAGAGAGAAGCAGAGTATTGGCCGGTGAGATACAGCAGAGCATTTCTGGCATGAGCACTGGGACTTTGGAAGACTTGCTGAAGACTTGCTTCCCCCTATTGGAGAGCTGTAATACCTCGATAGAATGATCTAGCTATGATTATAATCCAGAGGACAGCCTGTTCTTCAAACACGAAAGCAGTTCAGAAGCATGAAAAGCTTTCAAGAACACATCTGAGGGGAGTGCATGCTTCTATTTAAGTACACACATTATACTATGAAAAAAGGCCCTCGTTCTTCCTGATCCGTGTTGTGTACAGACCTGTTGTGGGGACGATGCCGTCGCTGCCCTCACTACAGAGGCGTGAGAGCAGGCTGGTCTTTCCAGCACCTGTCAGGCCGATGCACACCACATCGTACTCTGGTCTTGGCGGCGGGGGTCCTTTACAGCACAGTGCCCGGAAACACTAAAACAAGACAAACAAAACAATTAATTATTTAGAAAACAAAAACGAATGCATGTGGTGCCAATGGAGTGATTAGGTTCTGCACATGGAATCACAACAAGTTAAACCCAAAAAGTAAATGTTTGTCGAAAAAACTCTTGGGTCTTTGCAAGAACGCTCAGGTACAGCTTCACACGCTGAAGCACAAAACAACAAATACTGTCACAATACAGCTCTGGTCTATGGAACATGTTAAGATCTTTATGAAGCAAAATGTAACAATATTTCAGAAAGACAAAAAAACTTTGTATTTTTTATTTATTTAAAAGGGACTGAGTACTAACTAATAATACAACCCCATATGGTGGTACTTTTATGATGTAATGTAATCATGTCATAAGTGATCAAAGTCTACATGAGAAAATGTGTGAAAGGTAATGGGAGAGTTTCGATGCATGCATTTAAGCAGTGGTGCAGCATGTTTTTGTGTGCATGGTGGACCCCGCCTGACCGGACGGACCCTTGTGGCAGCTCGAGGCAGACCTGTTACTCCATGAATCACAGCCTGGGACTGAGGCCTGCTGTGAGACATTAGGGGGCAAATGCAGTGTGAACCGTGAATGAGATCTTTAAACTCGTGTGGAGAGATCAGTATCCGAAACTAAAAAGAGATCTCTTTTATTAGCAGGACAGGAACTAGTCTGGACAAGGCTGGGCACACACACACACACACACACACACACACACACACACACACACACACACACACACACACACACACACACACACACACACACACACACACACACACACACACACACACACACACACACACACACACACACACACACACACACACACACACACACACACACACACACACACACACACACACACACACACGACCCTGTTCAACCCACTGTTACTCTGTTCAATGAAAGAGTCTGGCAGGAAGGAGAACACATTCACAAGTGTACACCAACTGCTGCATCTGTGCACACATTCTCCAGGTGTGCTTGTGCATGCCATTAAAACTTGGGGAGAAGCAGATATAAACAGATGAGAGGATAAACAAATTTTCAGTGTCAATGTTCACGTATCTTTGGAAAATGTTCAAGATTTGTGTTTACTACAATAACTCCTGGAAATGTGGTTTTGGTTTTAACTGCAGCCCACTTGTAGCGTTTAGATTAATACATTGAAATTAAAAATACTTTTCTCCTCTGCCTAGCAGTGGTTGCTATGAGAGGCCATTGCTTCTCTTTAATGGAGGGAAACCAATGAGCAGCAAAGGGTTGCCGCCTGGATATTTCCGCACACTCTCAGACATCAGTGACCACCAGGGTCAGTTTTCAGAGCCGTGCCAAAACAGAGCTGCTGTTTGATGGAGATGTGGGGAATCTGCTTCAACAGAACCAGACGTTGGCTGAGCAACCCGACCCCCCCGACTTCTAGGTGAACCCCGCCAGTCTGCTCAAACAGGAAAAATTCTCCTCCTCCAGAAAACCAGTAAGATCAGAAACATACGCGCGTCAGATGGAGGAACACGTGTAAAAAGGTGGTTTGATGAGGTCATTCTATCCTCATTTTTGCTCTTTTCTCCTTGTCGCCTCTACCCCCCACCAACCATCCCTAAAGCTACATGTAAAGATTTCTGCAGAGGGGGAAGTCTGTCCTTCAGCAGCTGTCAATCGCACAGACAGTTGATCCTTAAGAGGAAGCAAGGGGATGAGATGAAGACATGGAAGATCTGTAATAGACTTGAGATAGATTATTGTCTGTCCCTTAACATTTAATTATATTTAGACCGAGTGTTAACGAAGTAAAAGTCAACGAAGAAGGTTAAGGCCTCATTAGCTGGGTGAGAGCATACAAACTGGACATCTCCCAGCACCCTTCACGTACAGTGTGGATTTTAAAACAGCTACCTAAAGAGAATCCAGGGTCTGACTCGGGGGTCCTTGCGTACACAGTGTCCCTGTGAGAGAGGAGAGAAGGGAGCTCCCACCTCTGGCCCTCCTTGACAGCACAAGATTGACGAGGAGAGCTTGGTCAAAAGGCTCACAGGAGAAATAAATACGTCCAAAGGCCTTTGCCTACCTCGAGACGTGCCCCTCCCCTTACAACCACACACTGGAGCATCTGAGAGTCAGTGTGCTGTGTCACTGAGAGCTCAGAGGAATCCATCCTGATGACTACCTCCATGAATCTCTAAGGCATCCAGACAAACAGCTGGGATTAAAACTGGAAATTGAATTCAACATACAGTCAACAGTTCCCTAAATGTTGTTTGACAGATTTACAGTATGTTCAGACAAGCTGGAAGCGAGTGAGATATATTACTCTCACACATACTGTTGCATAGAGCAACATGGAGGCTTATCAGCTGCAGCCACGTTTATTAAGGCAACTTTTAAATGACTATGAGGCCTCCTTTGCTTTTAAAGAGAGGGCAATCTTTAAGAAAAACAAATAAAACCTTACAGCTCCTTGCCAAACACTCTCCATAAAAAAGACTTTATTGATCGGCTGCCTCTTATAGGATTGGAGATGTTTTAATTGTGCTTCCCTGTCGAGACATTACCTCACTGTTGTTTCAAAAGCTGATTAGCTAGGCTTTATGTAAATGCTAAACACTGCCGAATATAAATATCACTGAAGACATAGCCAGGCTGCATTTCTTCAGATGAATGTCCCCTTAAAAGATGCATGACAGAAAGAAGGAAAAAAAGCCCCCCCATGTCTCCAGTTTGAAAAAGACATCAAGACATTTATTGGGTGACATAACTTGGCCTCCTGGCAGCGGACCAGAGTTCAAGCAGAAGAGCAGAAGCCGCTGGCCTAACAGAAGTCTTTAGACGCTTGCATAAATGATGCTGGGGTGAAAGAAAAACAACTGGTAGGAAAGGTATATGAATACTGCAGTAGCTTTTTCTCCTGTGGCTTCATTTAAAGGAAGCTCAAAGTCATACGACATGCTGCTAGCAACACCACCATGCAACATGACCTCAAGTGACCAAATGTTGATTTGCATACGTTTAGGACATGATATGGATATGTGAACACACATAAATGGAAAAAGGTCAATGTGCAGAGCTTCAAACAGGGATTCAGTTGGAGTTTAAAACATTTTTAGATACATGTTTTGTCAATGAGTCTGAAAGCATTATGTTTTAAATTGACGTAGTTGGAAAGAACAGGAGCTGCAGTCTTTTTAGAGAACCACTTAGTATTTTTAGACGGAATAAATGTGTGTTAGAGGGAAGCCACTACCACCACAGCAAACTACTTGTGTTTCACTCACGTACTCTCTGGCTACTGTTGAGGCACCACAGGATAGGAAAACAGGCAGTGGCATTACAGCATGTTCTAAATAAAAGTACCCCAACAAGCTTCCAGTCTCGATGGTGTGGTTTACCGCTTTCTGTTTCAGATGAAATATAGATACTAAACATTGGGGCGTCATAGATACATGATGAAGTATACAAATATTCCTGCGGAGCATTTTTTATTTGAAATTCCTTTTCGGCAAAAGGATATGCTGCATGCAGGTTAATTTAGATGTGTTTGCCTAGGGACACATTTAAAACCAATGAGATGCACCAGTACTGTTTCTGAACAGTGTTTTAACATATACAGTAGGTGTTCAGCATTAACTAATGATAATGCTTCAATAACACTTATTCCAATCCTTCGCTCAGAAAAGGTTCGTTTTTTTAGATCATTAGGATCATTTCATAGTATTGTGCTTATCCAAATGTTTGCCAAAAAATCTCCAAATGTAACATATTCCACCCTTTTGTATACACAATTGCTTGGGGGAATTGGTTTAATATACATTGATGACATTTCAGAGAAATACAGTAAGAAAGTGCCAATGGTTATCTCCATAGACTCTTTCACATGGTTGTCACACATGTTTAGGCCTGTTAAGGCACTTTGAAGGAAACAATTATTTTTCTATTGCGAACATGTTTTTTTAGTGAGCTTGACGATCATCATTATTGCTGTTGAAAGCTCAAACAGTAAGGCGGCACATAAGCCAGACACATCTCTGTGGGTCTTCAGTGTGTGGAAATCAGATCATCATCTTGTTAAAAAACATTAATTTCGCAAGACTTAAGACTTTTTACTAAAGTAATACATGGTAGTTATCTTGTTTATAGGAACTAAGTGCCACCTGGACAGGGCTTTGGCCTCATCTTGGCCACATATTGAACTTTCCCAAAAAAAGATTGTTCATCTAATAACTAAGGCTAAAGGAAATCTGTTGCCAAGCTCTAGATATGCTTACTACAAAAAGGTGAACTTTGGATAGCAGAAGCCTCAGACACACAAACCATGTGCACAACGACAGCACAGAGGGGTCATGTCCTTGCACAAAACGCCCATGGCGCGGCACACTTCCTGGTGAAAGGTAGATTACACATCAACTGAT
This sequence comes from Notothenia rossii, assembly GCF_949606895.1. Classification (NCBI taxonomy): domain Eukaryota; kingdom Metazoa; phylum Chordata; class Actinopteri; order Perciformes; family Nototheniidae; genus Notothenia; species Notothenia rossii. The sequence continues at coordinate 25,819,982 of NC_136909.1, forward strand.
ATGCTTGATCTGTTTGCACTTGTCTCAGCAATGGTGTTAATGAGTATAATAATGTTAAAAAGGAAGTATCACATTCACCTCCTGGCATTTCCTATGGCGGGGCACACCAAATAAGCAAACCCTGACTTCCTCCTTGGCTGCCAATATACACAAGCTGGTCATCTTGATTTCCCAACAGTAGGGTTAGCATAGGAAAGAAGAGAGGAAGAGGAGGAAGGGGAAAGGACATCCGAGATACTTGCCTCTCGGAGTCAGAGCCACCGAAGACAGACAGACACGGGACATGGACAGGCAAGCAGGACGTTTTTATTTTTCCAGACCAAGTGTCGGGACAACACTTGTGTGCAGGGCTCACTCCTGACCTTTGAAAATGACAGTCCTTTATATGGGCGTCCCGACGGAGGAGCGGCGCTAACAGATATGTGTGTAATACACACCGGCCACAGTCATAACACAGGCCTGCAAACCAGGGGTAGAGCAGAGGGTGGGAGCTGAGAAGGGCACGGAGGAAGGCAGTCTGTCAAGGATGGGAGGCAGGGGAGAGGAGAGCAGGGAACAGGGGAGGGGTTGTGTGGGCAAAGGGGGGATGGAAGGGGCACATTCATTCATCCTCATTCATCTTCTCCCCCCTTCAGTTGTTGTTGTTATTTGCCGCTTTGAAGCTGGATGGGGGGTGCACGGTGGGACACAGTATGGTTCAGTACAGTGAGGGAAGGGGGTGTGTGAGGCGCACTGCATACCATTCTCGTTAAGGGCTGGGAGAGACATGCTAGGCACACACGGCTGCTCACTGGACCCTTCCCATGCTAGGTTGTTATCCCGCCAACCACAGATGGGGTTAGCCTTGGTCCCCACCACACATCACCAAAACATCCAGCAGGCTTTATTCTGCAGAATAACACAGCACAACGTTCAGACCAAGACGTGTGCTTGCTTCGGATGTTTTTATAACACCTCCTCCACCTGCCTTCTAACCACCTCTCGCCAGAGGATGCAGGCACGAAGTCAACAACATGCAGATTTGGCAGTGAGCACCGTAACTCGCTTTCAACTATGGCTGCGGGTGATAAAACACAAGATTTACTGCTCTTCAAAATTGATGGCCAACTAAGGACACTGAACAGGTGCCATTAATTACCCCCCGCATCAGAAATAGATCCCCGTACAAACACAGACACCTACACACACACACACTAGACAGACACTGAAAGAGTGCACTGGAACATTTGGGGGATACGCGTCACTCCCATTCCGTGCCTCAACAATGCACATCCAGTTGTGTGGAACAGGTTTGATGCCGTGAATGTTGAATATGTCCTCTGTTGGTTTTTACATCTTACAACACAATATCACAGAGACCTACCAGACTGAAATGACAGCCCTACAGCAATAATAAGATTGACCCTGTCTGCACCAGCTCGACATCACGCCCGGTGAAGTAGACCGTGTCTTACTTAAAACGACAAAACAACCCATTATGCCTGCGTGTCTGTGTGTGTACGGGGAGGCCCTGTTTTAAAGCTGATTTGCTTGTCACTGTTTAGCAGGCAACTCATCCCCGTATTCTGAAGAAACATCCTCACCCGGTCTCTCTCACTCTCTCCCTCCCCTATCAGCCCCACTACCCAATTCATTCATCCCACTTCTGTCTGTCTGGCCCTCGTTTCAGAGCTCTAACACTATTGCCCTGACGCTAAGGTGTCTGGACAAGGAGACGAGCTGGAACACACACACACACACACACACACACACACACACACACACACACACACACACACACACACACACACACACACACACACACACACACACACACACACACACACACACACACACACACACACACACACACACACACACACACACACACACACACACACACACACACACACACACACACACACACACACACACACACACACACACACACACACACACACACACACACACACACACACACACACCAATGAGTGAAGTTAGAGCGCCCCCCAGCTTTCTGCGGGAACACACTGCATCCATTGCACTGTGAGGGAAGAAGCAATGCATTGCCGTTACTTAGTTACTGTATTCTCCTGATCTTATAGAAACAAAAAAAGAAAACATATTGTATGAATTAATTAAAATGTGCTAAATAACAGATAACATATTCTATTTCTGGTATACGAATGCTATTTATTTCTTGAGTGATCGTTGACATAGCAGAGGATGGACATCTTGCCTGAAAAGCAGAACATTTCCACAAGACATCAGCTAGGTCACAGTGAACACAGTGTTCCAAAAACAAACTGCATAACAGCTGAGTACCAGCTGTTATTTTGGAACGGAGGTGCAAGGTGGAGTTTCATCTGACGGACGGAGGTGATGTGACCAACTGACCGTCTGGAGCGTAAAGTCCACTTTTTAAGAGACAACCAAGACAGGTCTAGATCATGGGGCAAGATGTGTGAACAACAGACTGGAGCTTCCCCCTTTTCCCCCTTTCAGTAAGCTGCTCCAGTATCGGCCTTCTCCTATCGGGCCTGACATGGAAGCTTGTGACCCTGTGTGGTTGAGAAGGAGCCCAGATCAAAGGCAGAGGAGCAGCCTTGGAAAAACATTTGAGCTGAGAATGGACGGGATATCTGTCAGGAAGCCTTTCCCACTGGGCTCACTAGTGCTAGGGCCCAGGGATCGGGTTACCGCCCAAACAACACCAACATGAAAGAGGGGGCGACGCTAATCTGTATACATGGGGCTCTCCGTCTGTCCTGCACTCGCACTCCAACACCAATAATGTATCTGTTCTTCCTCTGCTCCTTTCCCTTTTAAAATCGACCACTCAATATCTGTGTCGCCCCAAACTATACCAACATAAAACTCCTTTACTCCCCCCCCCACCGGCTTCTATGCACCACGACCTCAACCTCATCCCCAACCCTTCACCCCGAAAACACTCAAGCTTCATCAGAGAGGATTAACAGGAAACCCTGACAAAACCCATTGTTAGGGAAGCAGAGGGGGCTTGGGTGGTTTTGCCACCCCAAGTGGATATTCTTTCCCCCACTGGGGTTCTGAAATGTAAGGCAAAGGAGACTGGGGTATGGCCTTAGCCTTCATAAAAGCATATGGCGTGCTCACACAACCACGCTCACAATTTCTCCACCCAGCAACGTGGAGGAGGACTGGTGGCGGGTGAGTTGTTCAAAAGCAATAACCAGGTTCAAGAAATTAAGGATGGCAACAAAAAGAGGATGGGACAGGGGAGGTTGCAGTTGTAGTAAAGGGAGTGGTCAGCGTGAGGATGGTGTATATGTGTATGGGTGTATTTGTGGGGCTGGGGGGTGGGGATTGGGCCCAGTGCTGTAAATCTTGACGTCACTGACAGGAAGACTGTTGCGGACCATTACCATAAATCTGACAAACGCTAATTTGATGGGAGGCTGTATCTGTCTGGTCAGGGACCAGTCTAGACGCTCCTATGGAGGGGTCCTACAGTGTGGCCCTGTTTGTTTCCAGCACCATCTGGATGTGGCAGTAAGTGCCCGCTGCTATGGTTCACATGCACGCACACATACAGCCACACAAACACATACTGCACCATTCCTGAATCCATTGCAGAGGCTTTGACCTTAATACGCCTGAACAGTAACATGTATTTATTTGTGTAATGCAATAGCAATTTAGTCCTGTGTCACTGCAGGCAAATCAAAGAACAGGTTATCCATAATGTCTTTAGATGCTATGGTCAACCTTCCTGTACATTAACACCACTATTAGCGGGTTTCTTAATTATTAAATACAACATTAATTAAAGAATATTAGAATATAAATACAGTGGAGTGTACAGTGGCATGTAGTAGCACAAAACAACAGTTTCTAAAATCATTAAGACAAAATATTGAGGACGCTAGATTGTCAAAAGTATTCATTCAAAGCTTTGGTTCTACAATATGCAGTGTAATGCAAATACAATTTTGGTTGATATCTTTTCATATGTGAGTTAGTCTGTATTAAATGAATAGGTATGCAAACAACATTCTCACTAAAAAAAAAAGTGTACAAAAAAGTTGCACAACAAAATGCATCTGCCTGATGAAAGTGCCTGGTTTGGGCCGACAGTACACACTCCAAATATTTCCTAGCAAGGAATTTTGTACAAAATTGCAAACGTTCACCCCGTACACTCTCCAAACTGTATCTAGGAGGATTTACAGAATTATACCGACTACCTCACTAACCTGCTTAAGAGACCACAGATAAACAATTTAGAAGAGAAGTGCAATACAAACATCTGTTGTTTATAGAACTCGTAGTAAATCTTGCCTGAGTCCAAATATATTGTTGAACACATGTTGAGTTCATCTTACCCAATTTATTTTCAAATACAATACATACAGTACACCTAATATTTAGTTGAACAAAAAGAGATTTTCTTGAGTCATTGCCTTTTTATTTAAAGGAAGATGTTTCCCTTCTCAATCTGAACCAGCCGGACCAGAGTTCACCTGAGGAGACCCAGGGACCGATCGAGGAGCTCTGAGGATCCAGCCAGCACTGCACAGCTCCATGTGTGCCATTCAAAGGGTCCGGGAGTGGTCTGCACAGTGCAGACTAGTGTTGAACAAAGTTTGCTTTAGCTTACTACTTACACTGGGTTTCTTACAAATGTTAGAATATCCTGTTTTCACAAACTCACCATCATATTTAAAGTGTTAAAGCCTGATGAGGAAGAAGAGGAAGGATAAAGAAAGGGTAATTGATGTGTATGTTGACAAAGTATGAAATCAGTCAAAAGGGAGCTCTCTGATATAATGCTAAAAGATGAAATGGGTTTAGATATTGATAAAAGGAGTATTATCAAAGCAGAAGTCCCAGACACGCTGAGAGGACTGAGGGGCCACAGTTTGTTTTTTATCCTACACATTTATCTGTCTGGAGCCTACCTTCAAGCCCTTGTGTGTTTCATGACATTTACTGGAAAAGTACATTACGTAGAGAATGAGGGGGACGGCATTAAGGGGCCCACCCTCAGGACTGTTTTCATGTTACCCTCTTTTGTAAGAGAAAGCAAGAGGCTGAGGTGGTGGCAAGGCAGCTGCATTCACAGACAGGAGACACCTTTTCTCCATGGGACTTCCAGGGGTAGATCAGGGGGCCACAGAATTCAGAGGTTGCGGGGGTACCACTGGGGGCCATTATGGTATATAAATCTTGTAACTGGGAAGGGTGATTAGCTCGGCTGCATTAGCATACGGCGGCGGCAAAACTTTGGTTTCCTGGGCACAGTGTAGGGCAAAAAGATGTTTTTCTGCACCCATGTAGAGGATCAAAGCTTGAGGGGCCCCCTTTTGAAGGCCCTGAAACCAGTGTGCAAGAACCAAGGGGGGTGGAGGGGCGCCCCATCTCATAGACATAAAAAGGGTGGGTGTATAGGGAGGGCACTTGTCCCACTTACATCAGTTATGGCACATATTCATACAGCATCTATCTATCGACCATTAACTCAAATTTTGATCAAAACAAATCTTAGGGCCCCCATTCTCCCTCAAACAAGTGTGGGAAAGTTTCAGGCTTAAGGACATTTTCATTAAATGTGAAAGACCCCTCCCCATCAACTATTTCTAGGCCCCTTTGACACACAAAAAACCTGATGGGGACCAACCCGAACAATCAATCTGTTTTTATACATTTAGCAGTAGAAGGGAATTAGGTTGATGAGTGGGAGGCAAACTGGAAAAGCCTTTTCAATTCAAATCGAGTCTCACAGGATATGGAACATCTTTGATTATTTAATAGTGTGAGCTATTCTTCAAATCACATCGTACAACGCCAGGCCACAATGATCATTCATAACATCCCCAAAAAACTGGGATTAAGAGGGAGAAGAGTAAAGCTTTTTCACACAGTCTATGACTAAGTGTTGGCATGGATAGAGAATTTTCTACAGAACCTGAACAGAGATGGTTGATCGGCCCCTGGAGTCTTTAAAGACCAACAAAATGGAAAATCAATTTAAAGATACCACAAACAGTGACGCTGTGAAGAGACCAGAGGGTCATTTTCAGGAAGAGAAGCGTCATGACCCTAGAGTGCAGTTAAACATTAAGGGAGCACCAAGTGGCTTCAGCAGCACAAAAGGAAATGATTCATACACATCAAAGACAGCTGGATTCTGAATAAGTGCTGTGATGTTTGACAACTTCTTGGAACAGATGGCTTTTGTCTCCTTACAACCCCAAATATGCTGGGGCCTTAAAATCTTCCCCTAAGTATTTGTAACAAAGTGTGTGCTTCTCTTTTCTTACAGCGGTTCCATAATATATCACAGTTGCTATAAGACCTTGATATAAAGAGAGTAAACTCTACATGTGTGTAACTGCTACACTAAGTTCTCTCAGGTCAGGTTTTCTTGGAGGGAAGTTTGGTACCAGGACACAGCTTTAGACTTAAGCCAGCGCAAGTTATTGTTGAACTATACCAAAACATTCTTCTGAATTGAGAAATGTACTACTTTAAATTACCTGTAAAATCCAGATTAGCTAAAAAAACTAATATAAATATATCACCTAATTATTCTTTCAGGGAATTACCTATCATTTAAATGAAGTTGGGGATTTGACTACTTTTTAACAGAAATACTTAGCACTGAATGAGCCTATTTACAAGGCTATATAAAGGGATCACAGATATATGCTAAGTGCTCTGTCATTGTTGAAGTGTGTTTTTCAAAACAGAGGCACAGGACACACACACACACACACACACACACACACACACACACACACACACACACACACACACACACACACACACACACACACACACACACACACACACACACACACATCTCTATAATAGACTTATACATGCAAACCTAATACAACAAGCTTCCCACAAACATACAATTCAAGGGTCCTTGCAGAAGTCCTTTTCATTCTTAAATCCCTTATACTATATATTATTTTTAAATGTTTACGATGGCAGATGAACAATAATGCTCTTTTGGCAAATATTCTCCTTGGACTATGACAGGTATTGTTTTTAGTTGGCTTTGAAACCCTAAAAACGGTGCTTCTACCCTAGGTTGTATGTGCTTTTTGTTATTCATTGAACTGGAGTGACTTATCACAGGGAAGCTCTACCTGCTAAGCTTGGTATTAAAACCAAATCAAGCACACAAATAATAAGCTGTAACTCAGTAGGACATTCCCTCTGACTGTACACAAAACAATTAAAAACAAAATGTTTGGCAATAGGCACTATTGCTGATATATCTTGGGACGCCATGTACACAAATGATTTGCAATGTTCTTTGGAGTAGTAGACTACAGATCTAAAATCATTTCATCTGATACTATTGCAAAACTTGGATTGAGCAAATTCATTACCACAAAAAAGAAATAATAACAATTGAAGGATGAGAAGGATGAGACATGAAAGCCAAACTTCTGGTGGTGTTTGGGGTCTGGGAAATCGCAGGTGGTTATGTGCCATAACCTCTTCCATGGCGCATGGGTCTCGGAGGCTTTGGGGGCGTTTCGGCGCGTTTGTCGGAAGTTAACCAGACACATTGTTTTAACCTTTGCTGGAGGAGCCTCTGTCTCATTCCCAGGGGCTGGCTGTGTAAAAGGGTCAATGACTTCAATAGGCCTTCATTAAGCACAGTTAGTGTCAACAGTTAATTATGCAAATTAGGAGACCCCTAATGTGGTTTGTGGGTCCCTGGCCTCCGCCTTTCATTGTAGCCTCAAACACAAAAAAGTACCCCCCCCACACACACACACACACACACACACACACACACACACACACACACACACACACACACACACACACACACACACACACACACACACACACACACACACACACACACACACACACACACACACACACACACACACACACACACACACACACACACACACACACACACACACACACACACACACACACACACACACACACACACACACACACACACACACACACACACACACACTTTGTATGCCCTTCATACATTACTTGTCCTACTCACTCATTTCTTGTCAGGAATCAGAAATGGCGTTATGGTGCCGATATATAAATGGAGCCGATGAGGCCCCTGAGGTCTCCAGTGGCTTTTTCTTGCCATCAAAGAACCTCCGGAAGGTTCTTGCTGGGAGAAGCTGAAAGCCCACCAAGTTCTCCTCATCAAGACTGGGGAGTGGGGGGCATCAGTGCCCCCTCAAAAACAAAATTGGGAAAAAAACCTGCATCAAAACAGTCAATTAGGCAGAAATGCATGACAGCCAAATTCGAGCATTGTTTCTGTGATGGTAATGACAGGCCTTTCGCTCCTCTGCCTATTCCACACATCTGATGTCTGCGGCCCCCTGATTTTCAAAGGCTGGGAAGCCATCAGTAATTAATAATCACACGCTTTGGGCCCCTCAGTTGTGACTGGCGGATTCTTTGTAGGTCTATCCTCAAAGACCTCAAATCCACTTTCACCTAGCTCCTCTCACCCCCTCGTCACTAGTTGGTGTTCATCTCCCTGGCAAATGCCTCAATCAATGCCTGCTGTTTGCTTCAGGTACATTGTTGATCTACCATTTGAGGGGGTCCTCTCCATTGTAGGGGGAATGTTATGGGCGGCAATTTTAACCAGCTCCCCCCTAGCCCTCCATCTAAACCCGTTCACCTCCCACTAATTGTGGAGAGATAGCGTTGTTGGGGGTTTGGGTGCTGGCTAGATACAACTGCATCCGATGTGAGTACAAACCAATCGTACACAACCCAAAGATCTGTTTACACACCACAGTTGCTTTTGGAACCTCTCTTGTTTATTATTTTTATTTTACTGAGCTTTTCTTCCTACAGAGCAAACTTCTCAAAAACAACAGTCTCCAAAAGCTTATGTAATAGTAAATCTAAACCAGATTGTGGCCTCCACTGGTCCAAACTCCAAACCCACCAAAGAGAAGCTGGAAACAGGGTTCCATACTCGCCATGGGATATGGGTGTCATATGTTCTTTTGATACAAGCGAACACATCTTGCCGCAAAACCCATAACCCAGCAGCAGCCGTTTATTCATAAATCTGCAAATGTTCTAACGAGTGATGAAGCCAGCATTTCATCTTGATCATCCAGTTACATGCTTAGAGTTATTTAAAAAAAAAGAAAGGTAAACAAGGCAATCCGATATACTCATGTTATATTTTAAATACTCATTTGCAACTGTATGAGGACTAAGCACTGGTCTCGAGACAGAAAGGGTCCATTTGGTTCAGCTATCTCACCTAAATACAGTACATGCAACGCAGTCAGAAAGTATAGAGCCATGATCGTGTCATTGTGTTAGCTCATTAGTCCAGCATAGTGTATTCATAATAAAAGCAAATATGAGGTGTTTTCTTTCAAGGTCTCCCATCAGGCTAAATGTACTTATTTATGTTCTTTACACATAAATATGTGTCCCCGGTGTTTAAGGGAACTCACAAAGTGTCAGAAAACAAAACCCTCTCTTTTCCTCAAATCTTTTTTTTGTTTTCAAAGCTATGAACCCAGAATCAGCACTTCTCTAACAGGGCTGAAATAGAGGGGTATGAGGCATGGCTAGAATGCGTGATCTGTTTGGTATTTTTAGCAAAACACTTCATAGACATGTTTTTTATATATTTGTATCTGAGACCTATTATATATGCCTAAAAATATTAACAATATTATAATAGGAGACCTTTAACTTAAGTGTATGAAATACAACGTGTGGCCCTTGTATCCTACAAATGTATGACAACGCATCAGGAGAGTAACCATGGAGGCGTAAACAAAGGATCGGTTACAAAATATGAAATGGGAGGACGTTATGTTTCTGTTAACTCGTCACAATTATATTATGTACCCTAGACTCGGAGTACATTTAAAAAAAAGAATATGCATCCAGTGCCTGTAAACACCCTTAAATCAAAGCTGGAAGACAGCTAATGTGATGGTTTCATTTCAAATCAATTGTGCTGGAGTACAGAGCCAACACCAAGAAACATGTGTCATTGTTCTAATACTCTGAGTGTAGTGTACATGTGTGTGAAAGATGGTGGAGATAGAAGGGGCTATTGGCTGAAACAGAGACACATGTGTATGTAGGCTTCCACTATACTAACTGTATAACTAAATCCCACAGGGAGCGTTTTACTCAAGCCAATGGACTCCACATGTCTCTCCTACTTCAAAGAGGACACAAACGTGTCACATCATACAAGCCCATCCTCCGTCTTCTCGGGGCATAAATTCAATATAATAACAATTTAAAAGCTGCCATTTTCATGTGCCTCGCACAACAGATGAGCCTTAATTTCCTACAAATAAAAATACTAAAGCATACCAGGTGTGTAAACTATTGCCCAGAAGTAGATAAACAATATCATTTAGAACTTCTGGATGTAATCACATTGTCCCCGGGTCCATCTTCAATGTTTGCTCTGCATTATCCTGACACCTACTGGATGTCCAAACAATCCTCAATGTCTCAGTGAGTATTATGAGAGCAGCATGATGAAACCACACTCCAACAAAAGGCATTGCTGGTCCTATGACAACAATAATCTACATGTTCTTTTATACAGTAGCGGCAAATAGATTACACGGAAGATTTAACGTACAGTAGTTGAAGCATTTGTATAAATATATAGGTTGCACATTATAACATGATTATTCAAACAATCATTGTGGCAAAAGACAAAATACATTATTACAAGATAACACCATGTGAGCAACAGCCTGCCTGATTCCAAAAAGAACTTCAGACGTTGACAAAATCCTACTTTACCGGAAGAAGAGATGAGCCCCAGACAAACAGAAGGAATGCAGATGCACCACACACACACACACACACACACACACACACACACACACACACACACACACACACACACACACACACACACACACACACACACACACACACACACACACACACACACACACACACACACACACACACACACACACACACACACACACACACACACACACACACACACACACACACACACACACACACACACACACACACACACACACACACACACACACACACACACACACACACACACACACACACACACACACACACAGTAAGGCTGATGGATAGCTGTGCGTATGGCAGTATTGCGGAAAGGAGCTTTCATAAACGACTGCGCACAGAGGGAAACGTTTATTTAGTCAAAGACAGGAAAGAGCAGACGGAGGCCAACTGTGCCATGATCAATCACAGGCGTACCTGTGACATTGCACAGTGCAACCTGATTCAGAGGTTCAGAGGTAGCCTAAGCCCTTCTTGAGGCCTGCCTTTCTTTTAGAGAGAAAGAGAGAGCACCCAGTCGACCAAGTATAGATGAATGTAAAGGACAACATGACAGTAGAGCTCTTGAGAAGCTTGAAACCTGGTTAACCTGCATAAGGTAGGGACGATTACGGGAGGCTGGATTGATTTCAGGCTGTAGATCTTAAATCATTTGTAGGTGCTTTTGTGGCATGAAGATACACAAGTATATATATTCTGATCCCTCTCTCTACTTTGAGAGAAAGTGATGATTGAACTGGAAGGGCACAATAAATTACCCAGAAGATTATGGTATAAATAAAGTTAAATACTTCAAGTTTCCATGGTTTCAGAAGATGTTGGAAGTATTTGGCCCCTTTCATTTTACTCTTCCAAGAGTACAAATGATCGCAGACACTACGCTTTAAGTCATTGATCTTTCATCAGACAAAATGGTGCCCTTCTTTGATGTGGCTTTTTCCAGATATTAAATATAGCCTCAAATACCACAAGAAACTCACCACTCTCTGTGTGCCCTTTGCTGCATAGAGGTTTTATAAACATGATTTTAGGAGCTTTCTTGTTAATGCCTCCAAAAACAAACCACAGTTGAGCTTTTGATGTATAGTCTGCATCAAAAGACAAAAGGAATGTCCCTTTATGGCGTTAAGTAACCTCAGCTGACAGTAGCATTGACGCCTTGCATCCAACTGCCTATATGTGCATAAAACACCAACAAGACATCGGTGGTCCTTCTTACTTTAAAAAGCTTAATTCAAGGCTGTGTCTACTGTCAATACTAAAAGATAGAATGCAGTTTATTAATATCACACTAATCAAAGAAGTAGTTGTTACAGCAGATGTCTTTATATCAAAACATCTGTAGTTTAGCTGCAGCTGAGCTGATCAGTGACTACATGGCTCCACCCAGAGGACGCATGAGTGCATTTTATGCCAGAAAAAAAAAGTGATCCCTTCTTTGTTTACAAAACCTTTAAAGCTAACAGCATTAGAAACAACAACAAGCTTATCATAAAGGAAATGTATTCTCAGGGCTGTTGCATTTTGATGCCGATGTCTTCATCTCTAAAGCAAGTGCCTGTGGTAACCATAGGTACACATTATGTGATTAATTGAACAGAAAGTACTTTGATGACACATTTGATAATAAATGACCGCCATTTAGTTATGTGCTCTTCCTAGACCCTCAAACATAATTGTTTTCAGTTTTTTGTCATTAAAGAAATTGAATATTGAAGTGTTTTTCTATACCATTGATTGAAAGAACAACCACAGATGGAGTTCATCATATGTACTCTTAAAACGTGTGATGGCTAATGTGTGACTGTTTCTGGAATATTTGATCATCGATGAAAACAATCAGTAGTTGCAGCTCTATAGTGGTAAAAAAACATCAAAAGAGCAGCATGCTCGGATCTGTGTCGGTGTGCTACCCTGCGTCTGTCAGGATTTTAGACTATTCTTCAAGATCCAAAATGTGGCATGTGCATGTGCGGGGGATTTGTAAACCCAAAGCACACTCTGTGCTGGACGACATCCCATCACAGTTCTGTGAGCAGTAGAACTGTCTGAATGTGTCTGGTCACATTTAAAAAAGGAAGTCATCATTCTGGAAAACACGACTATGTTGAGACATCAAGTATTTGCACAGATAAAAGTCCTCCAAGTTGTCAGAAGGCACTAATGTAATATATGGCTGCCAATACAATTACAGATTACGGTATAAAAGACATCTTTAGCACTCCAAACATGATGTGCAAGAAAAATGGTAGCGGTGACTCAACGGCAGTTTTCGAACCGTTTGAGGTGCACCTTTTGTCCTGTGGGACTTTCTGAGAGTACAATTCAGCAGAGACTGAAAGACGTGAGTTGGAAATATGTTTCCTCTGTGAACAGCAGCACAGCATCCCATTTAATCTCCTCAATACTTGTATTGGCTTGTTTTAAAATAAATGTTTCTAATGTTTTAATGTTGTTGTTTTCATTCTGTTAGTCTGGTTTTACCTTATGTCAATGTCTCTCTGTAAATCGCTGCGTTAATCACCATCCAGCATGAAAGCATTAGTCTCAAAAACTGCAGTGATTCATGGGGAAAGACGATGTTCCTTCTTCTTGTAACTTTGCATTACCCATGTAATCTTTTGAGAATTGAAACATAAATGTGATGAATGTGGAGCCACGGTAGCTGACCTTTTAGGGCAGGTTTTTGTATTAAGGCTGAGCCCTTACAGAAGCAACCGGAGGTTCAATCTGAACAGCGGCCCTTCACTTCATACTAGGGATGGGAACGATTCATGGAAATTATTCAGGTATTGGAATATGAGAATATGAATATTTGTATTGTAATTTTATTTTTATTTTTTTTGGGAGGGGTGCCTAAGTTGATTACATATGATCAAAATGAATAATTCAATGTATACGACAGTGCCATAGCTAAATGTGTTAGGTCTAAAGGTGTGTTTTGCTCCGCTCATCGGTCCCTCACAGCGGGCAGAGCTGCAGGTGCTGATCTCTCGCTCTCTCTCGCGTCCGGTTATACTTCACTCGCGTTTATGTCCAAATCCATCAGATCTATAGTTCTAGCTAATGATATGGCTGCTGCCCCTCCCTACACGCAGATCACTCAGACTCAAACCTCATCTTATGCCCAAATTCCAGCTGAGAGGGTCTTCTCTACAGCTGGCCTGATTGTGAGTCGTCTCCGCACCCGCCTCTCCCCTGAGTGGACAACATCATATTCTTAAAGAAGAATGAGTATTGAATAGCTGCATTCTGTGCATAGGCCTGCTATAGGTTGTTGATCTCTGTTGTAATAGGGTTACGTTACCCTAAGCCGTTATGTTGTTTGTGTATGATCCCTCTTTCATTTAAAAAACAAGTTATGTTTTAAGCATGAAAGCTGTAGGCCTATAGCTGTCAACTGTTCAAACTGTGAAAACCAGTTCAATACATTTGACAAATTCGACTTGGTTCTAAACTTATTTGAACATGTATTTATTTATTTTTCAAAATTCCATTTTTTTTTTTGGTAAGAAAATTCCCACCTTTTTTTTTTTTTTTTTTTTAATAGGATATATACATTTCGGTTAATCGGTTAATCATTTTTTAGGGGGTCGAATAATCGAATATATATTTGCATTCAATTCCCATCCCTACTTCATACCATCCCCTTTCCTGTCTTTCTAATCAACTGTAAAAGGCCAAGAGATAATCTTCAGAAGAGAAATGGGATGATAGAATCGGAGGATGAAACCCTCTTGATTTGTCACACATACGCACAGCACACACAGTGACATTTGGTCTCTGATTTGAACCCATCCTAGTACTAGGAGCAGTGTGCAGCTATACAGCAATGGAGAGTGGGGGGGTGCTCAAGGTGACCACGGCAGGGCCCAGGAGGTGAACTGCGACCTCTTCAAGTAGCGGTCTACACTCCATGTTAAGTCTGCTATGGGACTTGAACCAGTCCAAGCCCATACTGACTGAGCCAATGTCTGTCGGATAACACAACAAATCACAGAAAGATAATCAAATATAAAGTACATTTATGTTGTAACTGGAGGAGTCTATGGAGTAAAAGATACATGAGATGACCTCAATGAGTTCAGCACTTTCCATTTGTATCTTTATGAACCCCAACAGTGTCTGTTCTAGAACAACAGAGGGCGCCATTACCCTTTCTCTAAATGATCAGCTCACACAAACAAACCTAGCAGTCTAGACACAATCCATTCCTCACTCCATCACACCGGTCCGAAGCATGTCTACAGCACGCGTGGGAATCAGTTCAGATCCTGGATGAAACCAGTTTGGATTCCATCCTTGATCTTATCCTACACCGACGGTACGAAAGACTTTTATCGTTCAAGCATAAACACATCAAAGATGAAAGGGTGATGATCAGTTTGACCCTCGTAAGGATTCAGCAGGAAACAGAACAGTACGTTGGAGTTGGAGACCCAACAGAACGCCTCCTTGTTTCTGCC
Organism: Notothenia rossii; assembly: GCF_949606895.1. Classification (NCBI taxonomy): domain Eukaryota; kingdom Metazoa; phylum Chordata; class Actinopteri; order Perciformes; family Nototheniidae; genus Notothenia; species Notothenia rossii. The sequence continues at coordinate 25,835,272 of NC_136909.1, forward strand.
TCATTTGACTCCCAGCAGTCAAAAGAGGCAGACAAGGAGGCGCTAAGGGTTCCACTGTGTTGTTAAAGCTAAAAGGAGAAGGACTGCCATTTGTCTCACTTCATATGTAGCTTAAACTGTGCTTAATGTTGCAGTTTTTCATTGTATTTCCTTGAAAATCTCTTGTTCTAAAAGATGCACAGATTACCACAAGAAAGCATAAATACAGGGTATATGCAGGAATCCTGAATTCAAATGTAAGACCTTTTTTAAGACCCTTTCCATACATTTGAAGACCTCATCGCCACCTAAGAGTTTTAACCGGTTACATTGGTGACACACTTTACCTCACATTTACTATACACAGTATTGATTGTCCTTCCTCCTTATCTTCCAACCATTGGGACGCAAACTTGCATTTCCCCATAACGATGTTGTTTAACAACCGGTGTAAACGGACCTTCGCTCGCTATCAAGCAGTGAGTGTGTGATGTCCTGTTCAGATGACGTCAAACCCAACGGGATGCCATGAATAAACTACACAGAATCACACTACACACCTAGGCAATGATTACATTCAGGCAGACTGTAGAATACAACCTCTTTGGACCATTTATATACTTATTGAAAACAAGCTACAAAATGTAATACCTTGGAAAAGGCCGTTTAATACTTTTTAAGACCCCGCGGACACTCTGAAATAACATTGGTTTAAGAAGGTGTAGTTTTAAAATGGTTATGTTATAAATTGTACTGTCTTGTAGCCTACGTATTTGTTGTGAAGGAAAATGCTACAATGGTTATGTTTTCTACATGTAACCGGTATAGCTGGATATTTGATTTATTTGTATGGATATTACTTACATTTGTAATGCCTTGCTTTGTAGTGTACTTTTTTTATATCATCCAATAAGAGAAGCCCACATTTTTACATTTAAAATGTTTTTTACAAATAATCCCTGCACAAACTTTGCTTGAAGGTCACTTTCACCACAAACTTTCAGTTTTTGAAAAGCAATTCTAAAGACACATTTGTCATAAGACTAGTGAACAGAACTCATCCTTGTATGAGTGTGAGCCTGCTGGGTATCGAGCAGGGTTCATTTTGAACACTAAATTAAATATGAAGAGAAGCAAATGATTCAATGTGGGAGTGTGCATCTGGGCACATTTTACAAGCAACAACATCCCACATCCCGTCGTGTCGAACTTCCTCCTCACGAGGCCGATGATATCTTCAGTCATTGAGAAACCCAGTTTTGGGGGATTGTTGTGGGTCTCTCTCTGTTCTCTCCGATCAAAGAGGATGATGTGGGGGCGGGAGCAGGCTTCTGCAGACACAACATTTGTGTGGTCTCAAAAAGTTGTATAATATCAGACCTAACAAATGAAAAAGCTCTTGCTCAACAATTGAGGGATTCACAGTTTCAAACTAAAAACTACAAAAACTTTGTTCAAACACTTTGAGACCTGATTTCATTGCTTGTGCTAAGTACAGATGCCTATTAGATTCTGCTGAAAAATAGAGCCATCAGAAATAGTAATTGGAGCATGATATGCACCCATAGCGTTGTCATAATTAGTGATCCCCCAGAGACTGCATCCACTGCGGCGCTGACAGTCACTGTCTAACGTTAGGAGGGAGAGAGAGTGACTGTAGCTGAAGTCTCTATTCAATTGATTCTCATCGAGCAAACTAAGTTTATGTTTCTAGATATAAAGTTTAATCGATTTCTTCTGTGTAGGGGTTACGCAGATTCATAAATATTGAAGTTGTTTTAATTCATTACAAATGAATGTGATTGTTTGGAGCTTTGTCAGATCTAGCCTAGGCCACAACCCTTTTCAAAGTTGGTCCCTAAAGTACTACAGTAAGTGATCAAATACACAATGCTTCTTACAGTAAGTGGAGTTTTAGAGATATTAGAAGTAATCCGAAGGAACATTTAGGGGTACATGGCCATATTTCATGCTGAGGAAAAAACTAAAGTTTCTATCTGAATGTAACAATTGAATTATGTGTATAAATGTGTTTATTTTGAAGGTTTAATGTCACTCAGTGTTTAATGTCACTTAACATGAGTGACACTTTGGTCTGATGCATCTACAGTGACGGGCTAAACTAAAAACGCATTGAATCTGGAATCTGTAAATAAAGATAAGCTTGACCCAAAACAATTGTGAGCTTTTACCCTAACCTGTAAATGTTTGTCTGAATGAATAGATGGCAGATGAATAGACACTATGAATATATAATATCAAATGCATTATATTTGGAGCACACCAGCTGGAAAAAACACGTTTTTTAAAGTTAACCCAAAAGAGTTACTCAAGAAAATAATGCCCCACAAAATAAGCAACTACAGACCCTTTTGAAATCCATTTCACAAAAAGTTAATGGAAACATGGCGACTGAATCATATTAATACTCAAATACATGTATTTGTTCTAAACTGCTCTTGATGTTTTTGTAAAAACCTCCTCCTGAAGACAGAGAAACTGACCCCAAGCTATGGAAAAAAGTTCCAAAGATCTCAAAAGTTCTGACAACAGTGAATGTGTCTCATATGTGCCAGCTGCAAGTACATAGATACAATGACCACAGATGAAAGGCTTGTATGGAAAAAAGTTTTCATATCCAAATGAAAAAATGTTCCTTCTGCCACGACTGAAACACAAACAAAGATGCCAACAATTATTATTAGGTGAGCGCTCAAAAGGGTTTTTTCTCCTCACCCCTTGAAGAGCAATAACTGTGTTTTGGTTGTTTCAAAATAAATAGATACTTGAAAAGCAGGTCATGCTGTTTTCAGGAAACCTACTGGAAAACAGCCACAGATGAAGATAAACAGAAGTAGGACATTCTGTATGATAATCACACAAAATCCATAAACATCAAATGAAGCGTAAACTTACTGTTGAACTCTTAAGTAATACAGGAGTTTAGAAAATGAAGGAAAGAAAGAGTACAGAAATATCAGTGGCTGTTTGATGAATGTTTGAGCCGTCACTCAGATAATCTATTTTGTTTGTTTGTGTGTTTGTTTATTTAAACTGGGACAGTGCACATTGATCAACATTGCTGTAAACATGCCAGCAACTGTTGTCCTTTTGGCAAGATGTTATAATAACAATAATAATGTAGAGGGACTACACAGTCCCCTCTTAGGGCAGACCTTGTGGTTCTGCTGTTTGAATGTTTCTGCTGTATAAAAGTGCAGAGTGGTGGGGGTGCCTTGCCGTTTATAATCTTAAATGAGACATGCATCAGTGCGTTTTAAAAGATTTCCCCAGCTGAGCAGGTTATGTTTGGCAAGGATTTTGCAATGGTGGTATAGCTTAGGTTTTCTGTCCAAACGTTGAGCGCTTGTTTGTGAAGTGATAGGCCTTAATGTTGTGCTATTCACCTGGGTCCAGCTGGTGATACAGTATGTTACAGTAGGTGGGGAATGATCATGGCAGTCATATAGACTTTTGCTACAGGAGTTGTCAAACACTTCCTTATACATCTAAAGTTTGACACATAGACCTTGGGTTCACAATGTGATACAGTGTTAGTCTTACATACCTACAGACTGTTTCTTAACGGTTAGATATAGCTGTGAGTCAGTAAGCCATTGATGTGCATGTATTGCATCACTTAGTTTGGCAGCAGCTTGGGCCTTGGTTTTTTCAATATTCCATATTGGAAACCTTACATGGGAATAATGGGAATTTATGGGAACTAACTTGGAATTGAGGATAATGTCATCGAATTGTATCATATCCAAGCATAAATATAAACATTTTGTTTTGTCATAAGAAAACATCCATGCAAAATTATTCATTAAAAAACACGAAATTTCAACAGATTTATTTGTATGTAAAACAGAATTTGTTTTAATTATTTTATTGAACAATCATTTTTTTCCATTGAAGAACAAAAACATGAATGTTGAGTTAAATATTACTTCTAGAAATCATCTGTGCATGTGATGGAGGAATGCACAGTGCCTGTAGGGGGTGGGGTCTCAATAGCCATGCAGCAAGCAGTGTGCTATGTGCATATGATTGAGGAATGGCATGGATATTCAAGTGTACTTGAATGACATCTGTTTGTTTTAGTCAAGATTATGCTAAAATATACTTTCCACAACTATATTTAAGTTCCCTATGAAGAGCCAACCTTCAAATTTGGAAAATTCCCACTTTATTCCCGTTTATTCCCATGGAAAGTTTTATTCTTTGAAAATTCCCTGAATTTTGCAACCCTACTGATGGCAAGTCATTTCTATAGAGGCTGAATAGAATTGGGGAACACCCAGTTCATTCCTCAGGGGTGGTGATGTCTCGCCACTTACCCTTACACACTGAACTCTACCTGACAGATAGGAGCTCATCCAGTCTATTGCACTGGGTGAGAAATTAAATCAAGACATTTTGTGAATGAGTACTTGATGATTGACAGTATCAAAAGCTTTCTTAAGATCTAAGAAGATTGCTCCAACAATGTCCAATAACCCTTTGTCCATTTTTGATTTGATATTTTCCACAAGGAAATAATTTGCGGTCTCGGCGGAATGATTGGCTCGGAAGCCGAATTGCATGGTGCAGTGTGAAAGGACTACTGAAGATGTCCAGTCAATTGCTCAGCTACACATTTCTCAGAGATCTTAGACATGATAGGGAAAACACTAATGGACCTCTATAGTAGTTTGCATCAGTTGTGATTTGTGGACTGGCACAACAATGGCTGAATTCCAGTCCAGGAATGTTCCCTCCCTAAAAGAGGTGTTCATTATTTGAGTAATTGTCCCTGTGAGAGTGTAGCATGTTTCTTTAGAAACAGAGAATCCAGTCCAAAAGTGTCTTTTGATTTGGAATTTTTTTAAGAAGAAATGATAGAATGAACTTTGGATTCAGAAGTCTCTGTCAGGGAGAAGACTGGCTGTGTACTATCAATAGGTGATGAGTATATATGACCAATGTCGGGACTGTTTACAGTCAGCCTCACAGAATTAACAAAATAGTTATTAAAAATAGCCGCTATTTCCGCTGGTCCCTTACATAAGGTTCCATTGTTATTGATCTCCAGCTGCTTGGTTATGGTATGATCTTTCCCTGTTCCCCAGCAGACATTCCCAGATTTGTTTATGATTTCCCTTAGATTCATGAATGATATTAACAAAGAAGTTGGATTTAGCTGCCCTGATTTCCTTTATTTATGTTTTGTGAACTCATTAAACAAAAATATAAACAGTGAAAAACAAGTATCTTGTAGAATGCCTGAGCTACCAAAGTCTCAGCTCAGTAATACAGGGATTCATTTTAGACACAACCATTTTATAATTAAGGCTGCAACTATCCATTTTCTTAATTTCACATTATCACCATCAATATCATCTTGTTAATGGTGAAATCAACAAATCAAGGTGACTGAAGTGCAACGTCATATTATTGATATGAACACAGGAAGTAAATCAATCATAACATAAGAGTATTCATTGTTTTACAACATTTGAAAAAAAAGTTGAATTCAATAGAATAGTTTATGAAAAAGATCTGTAAAACAGCTGCTGCTGATGTAGGTGCAGTGTGTATTTAGAAATAATTGAATTGACTTTGTTAAGTGACTGACAATGACAGGCAGGCTAAAGTACTGATGGTAAAAAGAGAGTCCCTCTTGTGGAGTTTTCTGCCCACTCATGTATTCCAATGTCTTGTGGATAAGCATATATTACAATGTGTGCTTTAGGCCCCGAGCAGAGCTCAGTGTGAAGAGGGTCCTTGTTATGTCATGGGGACAAAGACTATTGTTACACAAAAGACGCTTTAAGGCGTCCCACAACACAAGCCTCCAGCCAGAGGTTTCAGATCCAAGGACATTGCAAGAGAGGCCTCGAAAAATAAAAGGCAACAGAGATGTATGTGATTTATAAACGGATAAACTAATGTGTGCCATAAAGTGTCAAACAAATAGAAGTGTTGCATTAAAACTGGAATTTCTTTGTTAAAACAAAAAACGTCTCCCACATACCAGATCCCACCGCACGATTTGGGGATATAATCTAATTGTGATTTTTCTGACATATTGTGATTTCATTGCGATATTTGCTTTTAAGCGACCCAACAGAAGTTCATTGTAAAATACGTCCATATCTCCGGCTAGGAAGGTCTCATCAACGTGCTCTCATCTCTAGCACCCCCGCAGCCCGAGCTACAAGTGGAAGAACTAAACTTACATGAAACTTCCGTTGGGTTGCTTTAAAGTCAAGCTTCAGTTTAAGATTCACCCTGTAATAGAAACATGTGATGGAGCATTACTAACCTGACTCAGATGGTTTGTTTCACCAAACCATCTAGGAAAGCTCCATTGGAAGCCATTTGGAAAAGTATTTCAAAAATACTTGGCAGGTTATTGGATCAATCTGTCTATCACCTTCTATCATGGGCCACTTCTGATTGGTTAACAATGGCTGATAAATGCGGAGCACAGCACTTCTGATTGGTGTGGATGACTGACACACAAAAAAAATAAAAATAATTCCCAGGCTTTGCGATATGATAATTGCATAACTTTAAATCTATTTCAAATCGATTAATCCTTCAGCCCTACCACATACCCATCATTATTGTGCAGTGTTTGACAGTAAGCCCTCGGTGGTACAATATTACACTCAAACAACTGTGATAAAAATTCCAGTACATATAGTTTTAGCATGTCAACTGAAACAGTGCATTTCGATTCTGGATTTTCCAATGATGGAGGAAGAAAACATATTTTTATATTCAAGAAATGCAATGTTGTGGAAAAACCATACCAGACACACATAATTACTCTAAGTATTGTTATTTGAGGGTAACTTTCTAAAGGGGATTGTTAAGCTAAAGGAAGTGGATCTGCCTCTGAAAGTAACATAAGCTGGTATTCTTCCTGTATTTCTTTCAGTCTGGTAAACGTTCATTGTCTCACTTGCATGAAAGCAGAAATTATTTCTAGAAATTCCACATGTGCTGTCGATGCCGAAGGGTCGTGTCTTTTCAAATCATCTGCCACCTGCTCCTATCGCTGCGATTTTACACAAATGTAGGAAAAAAGTTAATTTGTACTGTCAAATTCAAAATAAATACAAATTCAAAAAGAATTTGGAGTTACAGTATAGCTAGTTCATATTTAGGATCAAGTTTTGCTAAATTAGATTTTTAGCAGCCACTGAGTCTGGGGGAAAATAAGTCAGACTTTTAAACCACATTCTTAAGATACAAGCTAATATATGTTGTGTTGTGATTAACAAGATTTATTTGTAACTCTTGAACTTTACAAGCTGCACTGAAGATGCTCCTTTATTTAATTGTTTTGAAATAGATTTTAGGATGCCTATTTGAACACACCCTAATTGTCTCCATGTTTCTGCCCTGCTTCCATGCCTAGCCGGCCTTATAAAGTGGGCTGCTCCTCAAGACAGAGCTGCTGCTTCACTGAATAAAACTACGCCTCCAATCTCTGAAATCAACTTCTTGACTAGCCAGCCGTGGGGACCGTAACTTAGATGTGAAAAACAAGATAAACCAGCCAAGCAAAGTACATTTCCTCTTTGTGTCACACATACATTACTTTCCATACATCTTCCTGACAAAATGTGTAACATCAAAAAAGAAGAGGTTTATTTTTGTATGTATCTTTTCAACAGTGTTCGCACATCAAGCCATTCATTGAGTCCACAAAATGTACCTCCACTGCATAATACGTGAAATAGAAAGGATGTGGTCATGAATAAATGTGTTCCAGTTTCCTGGTATACAAACAGTACACAAAGGTCAAATGTGGCGCCGCCCTGCTCTGACAGCCAATACATCTCCAACAGGAAGTTATTCTTTGTTGGTTCCTAAACAACTGGAGCCAAATTCCCTCCCAAAATGTCCTTGAGGCAATAAAACAGCCCGGTGAGGACTGGCAGCGGGGGTTTAGGAAACAGTACTCGGTAGTGGGTGGGTGAGCCTTGCTGGTCTCTGAATCATCATCCCACCAGGCACTGTGGTTATTTTGAGTGGTGGGATATTTGTGGCCGGGGATGGAGCACTGGCTGCTCCCATCCTGCCTTTCAAAAAGGACGGAAGCAGGTTGGACATGTGTGCTTCTCACACGCTGTGAAAAGAGGGGTTTATTTACTGCAGGTACTTTTCATACTGTAATAGGTATCACAAAAACAATAACTCTTTTTGATTAATAAGTACCATGGGATTGACATTTTTTTACCCATTTCCATTATTACATACAATTCTGTGTTGTACTGAGTAAACAACAAATATGGTTGATCAGTTCTAACAAGACATAATCCATAGAGTTCTGGGTTCAGGTTATGTTATGATCCGGTAGATAAAGTCTTAACAAGATGAATGGATTACACCCACGACCGCGGCATCTCGAGATAAGGGAGCTAAAAATATGTCTTTGTGGAAACAGGATGACTTTTTTTATCCAACAACAATAACAACCTAGTTTCAAAGTTAGGTGCAAGGACTTCCTCAAACCTGGGTTGTCTTCCTAAAGGGGAGCTAAGAAGGTTTCTTTTTAAAATAACCATTAAAAAACATCTATTTGAAATGAGGAAGTTAGTGCACAAAACCGATATCTGTTTTATAAAAAGTGTGTTACAATTGAAATAGAAAGTAAAGAAGAGTTGAACAGTTCACACCAGAGATGTAATGTGACAGCTCGAAGAGCATGATGGTTGATAATGTGTGTTTTTTGAACTTTGAAGCCATTTGGCAAATCTAGCAGTTATCTATTCAATTCCAAGCCGGCCTAGCAGCAGGAGTTAAGGAGCTTTCTGTTACTAAGTTGCTATCTGGATTGAAAGGTTTGAACTCTGAACAAAGAAGAAAACCACAAGACAGGATCCAGGTGATCAAGTGTGATTTTAAAACAAATGTGCAAAAAATAACTATTACATGAAACATTAATTTAATAATTCAACCAAAAACACTTGTTTCCACACAATGTGGCCTGGGGGTCAGAGCCACAAAATCAGTTCATCAAGTCCTGCAGCAGCATTCATCTTGTTTGAGGTTAAGTCGTGTGCAACTCCGTTTCTTTCCAAATTAAGCATGAAACCGCTTGGTTTAATGTGGCCTGGAGCAGCCGTTTTCCACACCATTAAAAACAAAATGAGGTGGCCAAGAAGCGCCTAATACGACCACTTAGACCCTTAATGGTGGAGGCAGCGTGCAAAGACAGGCTCCAAAGAGCAGGAGCTATGGCACCACAGCACATGCTCATATCTTATACTAATGCCTCATGGCACCTGCTCGGAACTTCATCAATTACTAACTGCAGTCTTGCAATGTCAGGGGGGAAAAAAGAAAAAAAAAGAAAATCACCAGACCTGATTGATTTATACTGTATTTTGTGATAGACATTTTTGAAAAGATCAGAGATTATAGAAGATAGACTTAAATACGACATGAAACCAACAAAGCCAGGACTTTCCCCCAACTGTTGCTTGTTGCATGTTGTGACTTGTGACTGAGGTTGTAAATGTCTGGCAGGTATAGAAACGTTTAGCCTTAAAGGTAGGGTTACGGTGGTGGATGGGATAAGCACCGACTACACTTTACAGCAAGGCCTGCAGTTTGCACTGACGATGCTTATGTGTCCTCTGTTTGATAGGCATTACTGACACTATGGTTACAGACTGATTCAAAGTATCAGGCTCTATAGTATTGGCAAAAGTTGAACATGCATTCTCTTCTGTGAAAGCGGGAACAGTGATCAAAACAGAGCGATTAACTCGAGTCATAACAAGTGTAGAGTGTTATTCAGAGACAGTTCAGAGACAATAGTTTGACCTGCAGAGCAAACTGTTAATGGGCTGTGAAATGATGATGGAGTAAGTTATAAGGGAGTATACAGAACAAGAAGAGCTTTTCTTAAAAACTTTGCATTAACGGCAAAGTCATGATTTCATATTTAATTACTACATTTGTTGGACTCTGGGGCTTGTTTCTTTATTGTAACACTGTTATAAATGTGTAAGGCAGACAGGCAAACAGTGCTGGGAATGGATCAAACCATTCCTCTCCCACAGACTCAGACATGTTGGGGTTTTATTTTGCACATCACTCTCCAGGATATTGTGGGGACTCAGCAGGGATTTGGATCTTAACGCCTGCGAGCCAATCCAAATAATCAGTCCTTTGAACCTCTCCATGGTAGCCTTTTTATTATATCGATCCCCATTTTAGGCACTCTATTATCCCACGATATAACTTAGTGAGGGGCTGAAAACTAACAAAAAATGTCCTAAGTGGGATTTGACTTTCCGTTCACAGGCATGGAACGCACTCACTTCAAAGATTGTGTTAAAATATGTTATTTCGCATTTTTCACAATTTTACATTCTCGATGCTGTACCCCGATGTCTTGTTCCTGCTTGTTGAGCTAATGTAGACATTTGTAACTTACGCTACAAAAGAATACAAGTTGAAATGATTATAAATGATGAATGCTACCTGCCTATTTGATATACTATTGTAAAGTACATTGTCACACAGCAGCATGGCTCTAGCAACGTCTGTCAGTATTGTATGAACATTCATCTTCCCCAGAGGATGAAGCCTTCTGACTCCTGAGCCAGCAGGAAATGAAAGACAAAACCCTCACTTGACTTTCATTCAGACAGCCGTCAGCTAGAATTCAATGCAAGCATTTCCAGTGGATATGAAGGGTAACAATCCTAGAAGTAAACAGGTCCACTATAGTAGTTTGCCAAACTGCCACTGAAAACAGCTATTATCAGCAATAGTCAGCATTACTACCAGCTTTCAAAGTCTTCAAAAGCTTGAGAAATGTCTTTGCACACACACGTAAAAAGTGTCGAATACATCTGCCTACATGTAGAACAAGAAAGCCACAAAAGACGGATATAATAATATAGATTATATAAACAGGTTTCTCTGTTGATGTTCATTGAGAAAGCTTCACCAGCTGGTCAGGGAATAACAGAGGACCTGACAATACGCAACATGAGTCACCCGCTGCAGTTAATATACAACTATTTAAAATAAACACGGTTCAAATAAATAATAATAAAGTCAACAACTTGGCTTCAAGTTTTTTCTTCTTACTAAAATAATGACAATTCAGTAAAATACACACTTCAATGTTGAGTTTACATTAAAGTTCATTATCACAAAACTACAGTGTTATTGTCACCCTTTTTCGGATGTGCAATTAAGTAGTTGATTTGTTTACACGTCATTTAGAATCAGTCATATTTTTGTATATATTTGACACTGCTTAATTTTCTATTGTATAATAATTCTCATGTTACATTTTTGTATTATTGTTTTACATATTCAATCATCAATCTAATCAAATCAATGGTTTTTCATGGCAATAACAAAAAAACATAACTTCAACAATATGTCCACCACTGCCTCTGTGGCACCAGGACCCATTCATGCCTGCACCGTACTTAAGGCAGCCTGAACTACAACCATGGACAAAGCCAGTCGCTCGTAACCGCAGGACACAAAAGGGACCGTAATTTATCTTTGAATAAAAGACAGTTCTCTAAGAATAGAACGCTTGTTCTCCTTAGGTTTTATTTTACGTTGGACAGTACCGACATCCACCTGTTCCACCTTAATGTTACGTGAACACCCATTCGAATGAAATGGAGCGCACTCCTCATTCAGTGACCAAGCAAAAGTGACTGCTTGGTCAATAGCTGTTTTAAAACACAACAAGGGAATATTAAACCCATCTGAAACTAGCTGTATTCAATCCAGCACACAAAGACACACACACACACCCGAGCCATTCTGTAGCAAACATGGATGCATTTTCTTACCGTGTAAAGCCCAATCCTGCACAAGGCAAGAGAGAGCTGCATGTGCTCCGACATTGTGCCCAGCAACAAGCGTAACCCCCGGCAACAAACAAGCCGAGCCTCTGGAGTAAATGAATGGACGGAGGAGGATCAGGAGTAGCTGAGCATACCATTTTCAGGTCAACAACATGAGTCCAGTCCTTCAATGTCTCACTTTTTAATCTGAGCTTTACAGAGGGGTTTTGTAAGCGCTTGGATGAGCATAATTGAAGGTTGTGTTGTCTTTACTCCCCAGATTCATTCACAGAAAGATAAAACACTGTTGCCACCAGGCTCAGCCGACAGACACAGGCTTGAGATTAGTTTGTGGGGATCTTTCTCGCCGCAGAGATTAAGGGCTCAGTGACAACTACGGATCCAGAATGACTACAAATTGGATTAGTCACCATTACCCACCCACACACTTTGCCCATACTGTACGCAGAGCTTCATGAAGAATAAAACACACTGCTTTCCTTGCATGGAGGAGGATGAAGGGATAGACCACTGGCGCTTACAGCGGTCGCGGGGATTGTGGGACGCTTTGTCAGAAGTCAGTGTGTTCAGAGAGAACTGTGAGTCATGTTCAAAAAGCTTGTTCTGGTCAGCTCGGCTGTCTATTAATGGTTTCTGCAACCACCTGCTAGCATAGCGCAGTTATGATATACTCAACTGTAATGCAACACGGTAAGGTGACATTTAAATTGATGTTTCTGTATTCCCAAAAACATTCTGAGCAACTTTAAGGCTAATTAGCTTAGTGACAGTATCATGTACACTTCCTGGGTTAAAATCCAGCTTTTGTCATAAATCTCTTTCTCTCTGCTGGTCCAATCTCATCCAAAGAAGGGCATGTCATAGAAGGTACAGGTTGTAATAGATATCTTGTTTCGTAATGCAACACCATAACTAGACAGCATATAATAGCCTAGTATTTCAGTCGTTTATTCAGTGTGACTGTAGGTCAACCACAGTTTATGGATCCTATGAAACGCTCAATGATAAAGATATGATTACCAAACAACATTATGGTTTTATGGACCATCCCACACCTCTAATAATATGAATGCGGAATAATAAACCAATAACAACAAAGCCCTTCACCTATCCATGTCCTTGATTTTCTAGTGAGCGAAAGCAATGTGAGTGGTTATCGCCCGAGATAAAGAAAAGGAAATATGATAACAGTTCACGAATGCCTCCTTAGAGCAATGACCAATCATCTTATGTGAATGCCAATATGAAATTAACCTAAAGTGCCTGAGCTTTATCATGATCAAAAGATTGTGAAACAACCATAAGTATCCCCTTATCAGCAAGACTGATGTTGCCCAGGCCCTATCTGCTGACTCATGAGCACTCTTCACAGACGATGGGAATCACTGCATTCAGAAACCAGCAGACACAGAAACATGGCTGACACGCTGCCAGCAGGTTGAAATCCGGGACGGGAGTTCCGGAATGTTGTTGGGCTCACAAAGGTATTTCACATTATAGCTGGAGGCTGTGCACTTTAAATAAAATAAAAAGGAACTGCAGCCAACACCAAACTAAAAGGTAAACCATTCACATCCATTCAAACTGAAACCTGAGTAAACCAGCTCTCACTGATGGAGTGAGTCAATTATTAACATCCATCTACATACTGTATAAAAGCAAGACATTTTGTGTGTATGTATATGTGTGCAACTGTTGTTGCTCTAATCTGCATGCAATAGGTCCTTTTTGACAACTTGTCTTCTCCACCAGTCAGGTGTAGAACGTGGTCAGATGGGGGACAAACTAGGCGGAAAAGTTATCCCATAAGCTAACAAACAGTATTCATACGCTGCCAAAATCTCTTTCGGCTCTCATTCCTCTGTGTTATCCCAGCGAGATGCCAGGCTGCTATGCCCTGCTGTGTGCCTTGCTCTGAAATACAGTATAACTGCTCTGAAATACAGTTGGCCCGCCAAGAACACATGCTAACACAATTTATTTTCATGAAGGTGTGATCTTAGTGCTAAGTGCAAACCGAATACCACAAAGCTGCCCGGGGTTCATTCAGTTCAGAGACCTTGTTGATGTCATGCCCCTCTAACTCTCTCTCTTTTTCTCAGGAATGGTTGACTCCTTAACTGCCCATTAAAGACAGGAAATAAAGAATTATCGTGTTTTATTTTTAAATACTGCAGATTCCATGATGTTTCCTTGAGCTAGTGGCAGCAAGTGTTTAACACACTAAATAAATAATCATAAGAGGAATCTCACATTTCAGATGATGGTTCTCCAATGAAAGTAATTATTTTAGGTTAGTTAGTTATTTATGAACGGGCCATCTTCTGCTACATGCCAATTTATACTGAATTAAAAAACACATGAAGAATGCAAACTCTGTAACTTGATGTAATTATCTAAATGATGTTCCAATGTTGGTATTCTGTTTAAGAGATAAATAGTTAATACAAAATATAGTTATCCTGCCAAAATAAGAGCTGGCAAAAAGACCAATTAATATTGTGGTATAAATACTGATAACAGCTCTGGGTAGATGAAAGTGTCGTCAACCATGTCCAATTCTTAGATTCTATTCACAATAACAAAGCAGAAAGCTAACATGTGGCAGCTAGCATCGGCAAAACTAGCTGAAAACAGGTGTTTGGCCTTTTAGTCAGACACAAGTATTAATAGCAATAACAGCTGAATACCTAGCATCTTGGTTAAAAGCTGTGGTATACCAGATAGCTAAAATGTTTCACATTTTAGAAAGAGGGTCAAAGTGTACACAGGTTTCTCCATCTCTACATGAATTGCAAATTAGCCAGTTAGTAATATGCATGTCTGTTTTGAAATGTATTATCTATATAATAGTGTTAGCAAACTGTGGCTAAGTCATATTACATCCAAAAAGTTAAATAAATGTTGCTATTACCCTGCCTTTTGCATGTCTTGGTAATAGTTTCATGTAGTTAATGCAATGCTTTATGTTTACAACAGGGGATAGAATGGCAAGTGGGTGGGTGGTTTTGACAACATTTACATTTTGAATTGAAATGCACATATCTATTTCATACTGAAATATGTCAAATGTTTAGCAACAAAGCATGCAAGTCAATCAGAAATATGGTAAATGCAACTGTTGAATTTAAATCAAGAGACAATGATTTAATTTAATAAATAAACTGTCTTTCTTACAACCCCTTTTTCTCTAAGGGAATACCCTAGCTCCATGATCTCCCTATATTTCCCTCCTGTATGTTCCCTCTGAAAATGAGCTGGAGTAGATGTGAGGGTCAGCCTGTTAGTGGATGAGGCTCTCAGCTATCTGTCAAATCATCAGTATATGGTTTAAGGTCAATGCAGGTGGTTGAGCTCACTGACTATTGGCATAATAAAACTTGCCTTTTCACTTTTGTCTTCAACTCCTAATCCACTAAACGCATGCCCCTATTCTACCTAGCTTAGCACTTTTTACCTTTGTTGTTATTTTTCTTTACTTGCTTGTAAAGAGCTATGAGCACCAGGAAAAGCGCCATATAAATAACATGTATTATTATAATAATCAGTTTTTCCACACCAAACTAAATAAAGGTTAATGTTGAAAGAATTTGTTTAGCATGTTTGGCTTCCTTAGGGCAGAGTTAAAAAAATGACCAGAATGTCAGTCAACCCGAGGGTTTAGTCACTAATGTGCAGCGGAAATTAAAAGCCTGTAATCTTTTCAAACTAGGCATATGTTGCTGCAAGATCACGAAATAGCCTAGAGGCTGAGAATGCGCCTCCAGCGACTGATCAACAGAAATAATGCAATGGAATAGCTGTAGCATGAATATGACCATGCAAAGGTAACAATGTGTTAAGCAATAATAGGCCATTAAAGCCAAAGGAGATTAATGCTGTACGTTCTTGTATGTTTTTCAGAAATAAAAAATACAGCAAATAGTTTGGTTCTCACACATAGAAAGTGTTAACGCTGTTAAACGTGTCCTCTAGTAAAGTTGGCCAAAAGTCAGGGTCCAAAATTGGCAACACAGTGCACTTGTAATTTGGTAAGGCTCTGTCATGGCAACAAGCTAGCACCAAATTCCTCTGTCTGTGTTTTGTGAAGTCTTTTTCAACACTATACTCACCATGCAGGAGTACAGTTTTTCAAAATGCTCCAGGTCTCAGTGGGAAAATGAATCCACTTTTAAACAGATGTCTGCAACAGTCATAATCCAAACCACAGTTATGACCAAGCACTGTGCAATAATGATGTGCTTCTATTTCTTAATGTCCAAAATACTCTTTAAGGTCTAACCTGATAAGAACCTTACGTAAACGGCATGCGTATTGCTTGAGACTAGCTTCATTTTTCAAGGGTTTAGTGACAAGTTCCATTGATTTATAGGAAAGAGAGAGACATAGTTTGGGCCTGGGTTTTATGCCAGGTCTCCAGTGTTGCACAGCAGGAAAGGAGGCCCTGCGCCTATTGAGTGCCTGACCTCAGAGGACAGCCAAGCGCTCGGCTCCAACAGTCCACAGAGTTACAGCTGTGCTTTCCACAGAAAACTGTTTGACACAGAAAATCCTTATTCCTTGAGCCAGTAAACTGGAAAAAAATCATTTTCCCCTAGGTAATCTGAGCAGTTATAGCATATGGCGCTTTGCCAAGACAAAAAGATCCGAGCTGAAATCAACTTCTATCATTTCACTTAGAGTGTGCTTACTTTTATAACAATGCCTGCTGGGTTCACCTTACCAGAACTTTCCATTGACATGCAAATGAAATTACAAAATAACTAAATTATTTGCTTGGCTTTTGACCGTTTGCATCCCTTCTGATTTTAAATGTCCTCTGAAATGGTATGTGATTTTATGTTGTCATGTTTTAAAATGTTTGTGGTGATGTTGCTATATATTCTGTAATGTGATTTTATTTGTTGATTTAGTTGTCACATCAAGCTGAGGGACAAAAGTTGAATAAAATACCTTTTGGCTAACACTGGCACTTTAAGAAACAGTGTTGTGATCCACAAGCTAAATTCCTTGCAAGATTATTAACTCCAAAGTCAGATGCTGCAAAAAAGCAAGCTATAAAATCGGTTTGCATTGACTATTGCATACAGGTTCTACTGCCAGTTGCAGGATAGGACTGTGTCATCTCAACTCAAGACATGTCTCAATGAAGCAGAAGTTAAAAGTTCCCTCTAGGTCCCACATCTTGGAAGGTCTATTATAAATAAATTGATAACACTGGGTGGGCAAGTTTCTCTGCAGTTCACACTGTCCCTCTGTCCCCTGAGATTACAGCACAATGTCTTGTGTACTCTTTTTTTTCCTGTTGCTCTATATATGCAGGGAAAGCCTCCAGTTACAGCTTCCTCTCCATTATTGCACTTTTGCAGCAGCACCCATCCCACCCCTACTAGGTGGGCACACTATGGACCCTAAACTATAATCTCCCAGGCTAAAGCTGGCACATTGAACTGGACTGTAATAATAATGTTGGTCCCAGGGGAATAATGCCTCCAACTAGTGACCCAATCACCTCTTGAAACAAGTATTCCAACACACAGAGCAGCTTTGTCCACAGTAGCAAGTGTTATATATGTGGAAAATAAAAGCTTCATAACGTTACAGTCATATTATAACTAAGCTAAGAGGACCTCAGGGGTGTAGCTAGTTATCGTGTTTCACATGTAAACAGACCGGAGTCTGGGTCAACCAGTTAGACCTTGTTCACACAACACTGATATGCAAAAGCTACAGGCTAGAACTGACACATTAGCTTAAAACAGAAACAGCTACGACACCTAATATTTAAGATTCACACACCTGAGTGGCATCAGTGTGTGATTAGGGAGTCAAACTGGCAAGAAACATAACGTTAGAGGGTGTCTTTGGTTGGAAAACACAATACCACAACATTTAGATGCATTTACTTACCAGATAATCCATGTACTATGGCTGACCAGTCACAGCAGCACGAACTGGCTTTGTATTAATCCCGTTTTTGCTTCAATTAGTCCAAAATGTAATTGATTTGACCACACGTCGCTTTGTATTCCCCGCCTCACAGCCACTGCAAAAATAAAAACCAACCTTTGGTGTGTTTAAAGCAGAGGTTTTCGCCGTCTTCTTCGATAATAACAAACGTTCCAAAACGGAAACGACTCGGTTTGTTTATAACGACGAAGGCCGCTTGGATCGTGTGCTTTTTCTGAACTAATAGCCCCTCGTCCACCGGCTAACTTCCAGTTTTTATCACACAATATCAGTTGAGTGTTTGGTTGAGGAAACTAGCGAAGCCTACAACGC
Organism: Notothenia rossii; assembly: GCF_949606895.1. Lineage (NCBI taxonomy): Eukaryota > Metazoa > Chordata > Actinopteri > Perciformes > Nototheniidae > Notothenia > Notothenia rossii. The sequence goes on from NC_136909.1 coordinate 25,853,382, forward strand.
GACGTCAGGCACGTCACTCTGCTCGCGCAGCGTGGTCACGTGACCAAACACATGGTGGCTATTTTCATTATGGGGAGCGACCGCTGCTATAATGCTCTTTGTTTAAATCCACTTTTTTGCTTTTTAAATGTCTAAATAGCGGACATATACAGTTTTATTTGGATTTTAGAAGTACATTATCGATCCAATTTGTTCACGGTTATTTGTATTATTTATAGTAATAAACAGTTGTAATAATAATAGTAAGATAAAGTCTCTCACACTGCCAAGATGAGGTAAGGACTTTCTCTCGTCCCCTTATCACTATCAGTGATGTAACACGTATGCACAGATCTACAGGGTTCCATCAGTAAACATTGCAGAGATAGAACAGCTGCTGTCGTGTGATTTTAAAAGAAGGCAGATTTTGTGATTGATTGGGAGCATCTCTTATATAGGTACTGTGTGCATGTTATTTCCGAATACAGGCCTATAGGCTACGTTCATTCAGATAAATAACTTGAGCACATAATACAGTAGCTTATGTATAATATAAGTAAGTTATAATAACATAAGTAACTTATAATAACAAGTAACTTAGACTGTATAGTACCTTTCACACATATACAATGTTATTCAAAGTGCATATCAAACTGTATTAAAAATCAAGGCAGTAGGCACATACTTTTAAATGTAATAAAACAGTAACATTAGATGAAAGCAAGGCTACTCCAAAGTATTATTACATTCTAAAAAAGTTTAGAAGAATATAAAAGGTTATTAAAAAAAGATACAATCACAAATCACATACATATATATACTTCCACGTTTAATACTTTTACCTTGCTGCTGTATTGCTAAACTGTTACTGGTACTGGATGTGTATTTTGTAAATTGTGTAATTTATAGTTATATCTTTTAATATTTGTATGCATGCTTCTTAAGTGATATTAAGCTATCTTTGGCTCTTTACTTGCTGTACCACATTTTAATTTCCCCTCTGTGGGACGAATAAAGGTACTCTGATTCTGATAGAATTACATGTCCAACATTTGAGATAGTATACCAAAAGGTATTGCACCACTAGGTGGCTCTGTATTGAGTGCTTATTTTTTCCATTCTGAACAAGTAATCCAACACTTAACTCAGGACTCTGACCTTGTGCCTACAAATTCATGCAGTTGATGTTTTCCACATTTTCAAGTTTTTAGCGGCACACATTGCAACCGTCTGTGACATAATACATTACACAATACATAATGAATGAAAGGGGGTTACACAGTAATATCACGGTTCAAAGTCGAAGGCAGGTTGTTTTGAGGCATGCATTTGGCCTGAACAGATGTTATACAGAAGACAGGGGATAAAGGAAAGGATAGGCGTTTGCCAGGTGAATACAATACCATGTATGTGTTACTGTGTATCAAGAACTGTACACTGTTTACTTCCAGTAAGTGCTTGAGAATATAAATGTATGACGAACTGACACCACTACAATTAAAAGTCAATACAGAAAACCCTCGCTGGATTTGGAACACCAAATATGACAAAATGAACAGGATAAAATGTGATGCGAGCTGCATACTGAAGTAATTCCTATTGGTTTAGATACCTATTTAATATTTAATGAGCTGTGATAAAAGAAAATCTCCCTGAACATAGGGAACTGGATGTCTTCTGCAGAGGTATAAAGGCTGTTTAGAGACAAAAGAAGACATTTACTTTAATAGAATATTCAAACGTATAAATCAAATATAGTATTATTTATTCTTCAGGGTCAAATGCAAGAGGAGAGACATCTGGTGGCCTTTATTAAAGACTCAGGCAGTTGATTTAAAAAGGTGGTTGACGTTATATTTATTTGTAGGAGACAGTTGTCCAAAGTGACTCATTTTCTCGCACACACACACACATCACAAGCTATTTCTTGCTCAAGGACAATTTGAAACATGGACAGAAGGAAGGACGCCGCCAATATTAGTGACCCATCTGCTCTTCCTCCTGCCCTACAGGTGCCCCCAAGATTGTTTATGATTAAAAGGGCATATACCAGCATATCATAGTTTACAATCTTATTAATGCAGTGTTTACTTTATGGTTAAGATAATACTGCAACTAGGTCAGATACAAACTGTATAGCGTTTAGCATTTTTAGAAACATTACATTTACATTTACATTATAGATTTGAACCGAAGTCTTTATTTATTCTATATCTTAATGTTATCAATATTGTTATTTTTTCATATTTGGAAGAATTGACTATCCCCCATCTGAAAACAAATCTCAAAACAGACACAAGGGGGCAGTGTCTACCAGAGCAAATAGCACGCCATTACAGGCCTTTTGTTGTCGAGCATACATCTTTCTTACAAGGAAATGGTCATTCAATGTAGGTGTTTCGAGGTGTGCAAATATGACTCCTAAATAATAAATGCAAACGCTTTATGTTTCCGTTGGATTGGATTATAGCCTTTATTGGAAGAAAACAATGTTCAGTTTAGGCTTAGTTTCAGTGGGGTGCGAAAGCCAATGCAGTGCGTATAGTTTATGGGACATTAAACGCTCCATTTAAAGCAATAGTTTTAAGTTGGATTCCCTGCAGTTTTTATTGAAATCCAACTCTGAAGCTATTGGAGAAAGCTGTGTCCTAAATGCACCGTTAGATCAATTAAATGAATGTCTAATCTATCCAATCTAAAGGATATAATTAAACATTATCAGCATAAAAATGTGCTTGTATCACCTGTATCCTGACCAATGTCAGAGGTTCCTTCACTCTGGAATCGCATTTTATTGTTTTGAACGTTTGTTGGCATGTCAATTCATGAAGCATATCCCATTTTATTTATTTTTTTAGATATTGGCTTTCAAAATCTTACTACCTAAGCTGCAGAATTTAGGCAAAAGTGTGGTTTTCTGCTGGTTTACATGCAACAGTTAAAGATTTGATCAAGAAATGTTACAATTGCAACTTCATTGCATCTCATTAATAAACCATTCCACCCAAAGCAAACTCTCTCATAATAAATGTTTAAATATTTAGAAGGCCAGGAGACGGCCACGTTTCCATCTTGTTGTGTTTTCATTGTGTTCCAATGCTATGTTTATAAAAAAGATTTTCTGCAAATAAATATTCTCTAATGGGATTAATAAAGATCTAAGCTGACTGCATGCTTATTAAATAATAAGATTTTTTGCTGAATTAAACCAAATCAAATCCAACACACAAATATGTTTATTGATTGTGTGTCTTTTGTTGCTACACATTTTATTTTGGAGGGCTTTGTTGAATCATTTAGAGACACTGGTGAAGACATGTCTAAGTCAGAATAGTTGCTTGCTTTAGACATAGAGATGTCTTCATTTATTTTACAGTGATTTTTGGTGATAGTATTTTTGATTACCTACCTAAATGCAGACATGCAGTAAGTGAGTGCTGCTGAGTCATGAGCTAACAAGTCAGACTGATGTCGGTGTTTTTCTTAGGTGACTTTCCTTTCAGCTGATGAGAGATGACAAAGGTTGGGAAGATCCCGGGTTAGCCTGACACCCAACCTACAGTCTAATGTATTCCATTCAGAACTTGAATGGCTAAACCAGATAGGGCTTCTTGCTCTATGGCTGGAAAAAGCATATTACTCCAATTGCAGGGTGCTCTATTTAAAGCCCATGTTGTTTTTAAATTTTTATAAAAGTGAATGTTTTCTAAAATAAGTTATATCCGGCCGCTCTGTTGGTGATGAATACAATATGAAAACAAGACAACCCAAAATATCAGAGCTGACTGCTTTGCCATACTTCAGTACACATTTCAGCCATAAAAGTGGGCATGGATCACTGGGCAGTATCTAACACTGAGGACTCTTGAGGTGATTTCTTCTGTAGCTCTTTTTTTCATAGCAAACATGTGGGGTTTTAGCAGCCAAATGTGCACTTATATTCCAAAGTTTGTGTGGATATCTGCAACCTACGTATTTGCTGGAAAATATGTGTTGTTTTTTGTTTTGATTTGATGCTGCTTTCTTTGCTTTTATGTATGCATTTTATGGAAACTTTATAAATAAAATGTTAGATTGTGGCTAATAATGATACAAAATATATATATGAAATTTTAAACATACTAGTCAGTAAGAGTTTTAACTAAACAAAACAAGTTTTTGAATATCTAACGTTATAAAAGTATTCACAATATATACAGGTACAGGGTGGTGTCAGATAAATGTGTAAGAGTAATACTATTTATTAACAAATTTCAATTCCGAAATGATTGAGGTAATAGTATTTAAATGGAAATTATAAGTATTTTTTGATAGGTATTAGGTTACACCAAAAAAAAGTGTCATCCAGGGGTTGAATATATGAACATTTGTTCAATTAGCTAAGGGCTATATAGCACAATTTTGAGGGAGCTTACATATTACTTTGCTAGTTAATGCATATGTTGACGCTATTGCATATTAATACTTTTTACTTGCTTACGTTTTACTACAGGGTTTATAATTTCTGCACTGTTTTTACGTTGTCTAACACCCATGAAATCAGCATTTTTTTTATCATGGTATGCAATTGTTTGCATTAGCGTCAAATTGAGACATTACCTTTTCCCACTGTTATCTCCCAGCCCTCAAATAAACTCTTCACGAATTTGACAACCCATTCCACACGCTTGTGAGGTTATATGCATTATTTTTTGAGGGACATGACGTTCTCGTCTGGATGATGTACTTTATTGTAGCACATGCACATCAGGCGGTTGATTGGTGTTGTCTGTAGGATTGCCGCATCCTGTAGCTCCGCCCTCGATTATTCAGTCTGGTCGACGTGCGGTTGCTGAGCAGCGTGAAGGCAGAAGCGACCGAGCCGGAGCGGAGGGAGACTGGAGGAGCCCACACATGAATGTTGTTGTAGCGGAAAATACCTTTGCTGCACTTTCACACGCTGCAACCTCTGATTTTAAAAATAACCACAATTTCCTCTCGGGGCTGACCGAGAGGAAGGACCACGCAGAGAGGAATTAAAACAGGTTTTTTTTTCTCACGAAGGAGAAGTTTGTACGTGGAGTTTGGAGAGTAGTTTTGGGTAGGCTGACTGAGCTAGTCTGGCTGCCTGCTGCGCCTCCCTCCTGCCCGGCCAGCCAGCCAGTTAGCCCGCTGCCCGTCTCAACCTCCAGCTGTTAGTGAACATGGCACTAAAAGCCAGGGTGCTATACGACTTCAGCTCTGAAAACCCCGGGGAGGTGTCTGTGAAGGAGAGCGAAATCCTCACTTTGTACAGCGAGCAGGATATTGATGGCTGGTTTGAGGGGGTGAACAGCAAAGGGGAGAGGGGTCTGTTCCCCGCGTCCTACGTGGAAATCCTAAGGACCGACACTGCATCCACGCTCAACAACAACAGCTGCAGCACATCTGGGGACGCTAAGCCTGACTCGCGATATGCAAACATCCCCCCCGGAGGTTTCGACGGCTCTTACAAGCCTCAGAATAAAGTTGACAACTTTACAAAACCGTCTGCTCCTAGTATCGCCTCTTTCTCAGCCCCCACACAACCACCACCGCAGCAGCAGCAGCCCACTTACCAGCAGCCCAGCCAAGGCAGCGATGATGACTGGGATGATGACTGGGATGACAGCTCCACTGTTGCAGATGAGCCTGGGACTGTTGGTCATGACTTTGCAGGTAGTCGAGCATCCACTTATAGAGTGTCAACATCCTCAATGTCAAGAGGTAATGCACAGCAAGCTAAGAGCTCTGCCACGGTCAGTAGAAACCTCAACAGGTTTTCCACCTTTGTGAAGTCAGGAGGAGAGGCGTTTGTGCTTGGGGAGGCCGCAGGCTTTGTGAAAGATGGGGACAAAATCTGCGTTATAATGGGTCAGTATGGCCCTGAGTGGCAGGAGAACCCGTACCCATTCGCTTGTTCAATTGACGACCCAACTAAACAGACTAAGTTCAAGGGCATGAAGAGCTACATGTCCTACAAGCTGACCCCCACCCACACACAGAACCAGGTGAACAGGAGGTATAAGCACTTTGACTGGCTGTACGCTCGGCTGGTGGAGAAGTTTCCCGTCATCTCAGTGCCACACATCCCAGAGAAGCAGGCCACGGGGCGCTTTGAGGAGGACTTCATCTCCAAGAGGAGGAAAGGCCTCATATGGTGGATGAACCACATGATCAGCCACCCTGTCCTGGCCAGGTGTGATGTGTTCCAGCACTTCCTGACCTGCAACAGCACAGACGAGAAGGCCTGGAAGCTGGGAAAGAGGAAGGCTGAGAAGGACGAGATGGTTGGAGCCAACTTTTTCCTCACCATCAGCCCCCCTGCTGCTCCGCTTGACTTCCAGGAGGTCGAGAGCAAGATAGACGGATTCAAGACTTTCACTAAAAGAATGGACGACAGCGCCTTTCAGCTCAACGCCACGGCCAACGAGTTTGCCCGCAAGCAGATCACTGGCTTTAAGAAGGAGTATCAGAAAGTGGGGATGTCGTTCAAGGTCCTCAGCCAAGCCTTTGAAATGGACCAGCAGGGTTACTCTTCGGGACTCAACCAGGCCATCTCCTTCACTGGAGATGCGTACGAATCCATCGGAGAGTATTTTGCAGAGCAGCCCGGCAAAGATCTCGACCCCATCATGGATTTGTTAGCTCTTTACCAAGGACACCTGGCAAACTACCCAGACATCATCCATGTCCAGAAAGGTAAAATCACGCTGTCATACACATTTCATTCCTTTCTCACACAGATGTATCATTTTGCATTGGTTGCTTTCACAGGAGTCTCTAAAATCCAAAGATGTTCTTTTTTTTTACGTCTTTTTTACTTCTTTTGATTTATATCATTACATTTCAATGTATTGTTGCTTCTTCAACACTATTAAAGCCTAGCCGCATTGAACATCTAATGGACTAATGGATTCGTCGTAGTCGATTGAAAAATAATCTCCAAAAATGTAAATAATCAGAAAATGCAGTTTTCAGCCCCTCAAATAAGGCTTTTCTCAGTTTGATATCATATTAAACGGAGTATCTTTGGGTTTTGTTTGCAACACAAATCATTCAAACACATTACACTGGACTTTAAGAATCTAGGATTGACACAGAAATGTTATAGAACAAACTATACATTTATAATCATCACATTAGTGAATATTGAGAATAATTGTTAAATGTAAACTAAACTACAGAGGAATATGTCAAAGGTACACATCATTCCAATCCTAAAACAACAACAGGAGACATTTCTTATTTATCCGATGAAATGTTTTCCAACTCAGATTTAGTCAATTCCAGATTCCCCTTGTATAAATGTAGACAGGAAACCACATGGTACTGCTGGTGTCATAAAGTAAATACAAAGGTATTGCTGGCCCTTATAAGATAAACACACATTTAGTTTCAGGCACTTTGTTGGACTTGTCAACAGCGGTCAGGTTATACTTCCCTACAGGTTATGTCACTTTGCAAAACAAATAGGCGATGTTTGCATTTGGGAATCCGTTGACATGCTTTGTTTGTCCCACCTTGTGTTACATGCATAGTGTTTCATGCGAGTGCTCTGGAGGCGGAGAACGTCCTACCTGGCCTGCTGATCACAACACTGACCCAAAAGGAATTGCAGCATAATCCCTTATAAATGATTGTCCATATATTCTGTTGTTTTTGTGCAGAGTGTCAATGTTACACTAATCTAATCCCTCCTCCTACACGACCCCAGCCCAATGATTGTTCTCATTGTGTGGCAAAATGTCACTCTCATGAGAGGCAACACTGTTATGCAAGAGGCGCAGCATTCGTGTTTAGGGAAGCACCGCTGCTGTTCACCATATGTTTGTATGTGACACTGCTTCCGGCGTGAATGATAACCTGAAGCAAAGATGCAACTCAATCCAAACTGCTTCTCCTCCACGTGGGTTATATGTGGCTGCCTGTTTTCTGAATATTTATATAGGAGGTCTCTTTTCAAACTGTATTGCATTTCAAATCCAAACAAATACTAGTACTATGATGTGAACTAATCCATCTCGCTCCATCACTTATGTTAATATCTGATCATGGTGCGAAGATGGTCTTTTTATGCACTATTCAGAACCCCCCCCCCCTCCACTATTTCGTTGACCAGGTATACATGGATGCTTGCCTTTTGACATCCTGGTCTATCATGGGTCCCCCTGCAAACACTGGGCCCATTCAGTCCACAATAGACATCACTGGGGAAACAGGACAGACTGTGTTTAGTCTGCACTGGGACACAAACTTCCCAGTCAGCTTAAATCAGGTTTGCCACGTTGTCCCCACACAGCCCAAATAAGGCCACACAGCTATTCAGGTAGTCTGATGTGATAAGCCTGGCCTAATACCACAGATAAGAAACTCTTATTTGATATCACTCATGGAAGAAGTTGCTGTGGGCAGTGTTGAGAAAAGATGGCAGAGTGCAGTGAAACCTCACTGCAACACAGCTGACAGGAGAGCCAGGGCACGCAGCAGATGAAAGGAGGAGCTGCCTGTAACACATTGAGACCCAGACTCTCATCTTGTTTTTAGTGCACTGAGGCTGTTTAGCTTCTGTATTTATTATGAGACCAGTTGAGCTTGTTGTCTTTGTGATGCACACATTCATTTTCCCCTTAATCATCAGGGAAGAGAAGAAGGAAATCATAATGTATTTATATATAGAGGAAGTGGAGGGATATACCGGTATCGATGACAACATACCTTTAAATAACTAAATACTGGCATTAATCTTATAGTACTATGATGTTCCTGTTCCTCTTAAAATTGTTTCCGTATCTGTATGCTCTTGATTAATCTCCCTCCACTAATGCAACACACACAAGTGGGTTTAAATCCTTTTGATTTATTTACATGTTTTAATAGATATGACAAAAATATTGTCATTGTGATTATTTGTTTTGCCCACAGCAGTCTTGTAGTGATTTGATTTTGCGACACAACATGTGTGAAAAGCAAGCAGAGTCTTTGTGTAACCACTCACACTGTTCGGCCTTTTACTTGCGATATTATACCAGTATCTGTAAGATGCTAAAACATTTATGCCACATAGTGACAGTGATATATTGCAACAGGTAATGCGCCTGCGTTTCATTAAGAATTTCAAAAGTTCTCTCCTTCATGACAGCTGAAGGGCTGCCTGTTACTCACATTGCCTGCATGTTCCCAGGGAGCGTTACATGCAAATAAGTTGAACCTTTGCTAAGGTATTTGACATTTACGCTCTGAAGTCTACTCACCTCAAAGGTTTTGTTTAATCCTCCAGCACTTGACAACTTTTATAATACTGCAGTGAAATATCTGTAATTAGTAAGAATAACACTGGTATATCATTGTGTGAAGACAATACTGTAGCAATGGGAGCTTAAATATACACCAGCAGACATGTTCTGAGTTATGTGTCTCCCCTTTCCCTTTTATTCTTTCATATATTTCTTAAAACACTTCCTTTTTCCACTCTGTGTGCGACTATCCCATCTGTCTTTTTGTGTTACTTTGCCTAAAGGTGTGAAGGAAACGTCCACAAGTGCATTTCCTCTCATGAAGTGCGGGTTATTGCAGTGTCCATTTGAGAGTGAGGCTAGGTGTTCACAGACCAGAGTATACTTTCCATAACAGAAGTGGTAACAGACTCAGCGAGCCAAGTAGGTCAGCTGGGACTCGATGGTGCTGTTTGCTTGCAGTGGTGGAGCAATGATCAAGATTTAAAGTCAATCTGAAAGACAAACGATATCAGCTGTGCAGGTTGATGCTAATACGCGTGGTGAGATCATTCCCTATTTAAGATTGTATGTCTTTTGCATTTCTGCTCTCTTTAGGAGAAACCTATCAAAGCATGGCTTGTTAGTCTTATCAACAATGCCATTTTTAGCTCACTGTATCTGTCTCATTAGGAAGGGACCAGGGAAATGTGAGCTGTCCCACAGACGGACACTGAACACACCGTATTGATCGTCCTCTCTTCAGGGACACCATTAGCGTTGAGCTCGACTGGGACAATGTTGGCTCATGATATCGACATCATATCGGGTGTAGCTTTCAGAAAATAATTGTGTTTCCCGCCCTTTATTTTTTGTATATTTTATTTTTGTCCTAATGTGTTACTTTTGCTTCGACACAGCTTCAGATAAGAACAGGGTTTTTCTGTTTCTTTGTATTACAAGTTGTTGAGAAAGAGGAAGGGTGGAGAATGTTTTTATAAATGCTCACCGTTTACAGTCCAAAGTTAGGGGTTGGCTCTGGCTGATTACCAAAGACACTATTTGTTTTTGTAAGAGAAGACGCTTATTTATAGGGCTGCCCCCTGTTTGGGGACAAATCGGTCTTTTTGGTCCCACTGGACTAAACTTCTTTAGCCGAGTGGTCATTTTTATTTTTACATTCTTAACTGCATGAGCACATCTCTGGTAAAAACAAGATTTGAAGTGGTGCTTTTGGATCTTTGTGTAGATCCTTTGATTAAGTAACTACCCTAGCATCCTACAAAATCATATCTTCAGCATTATTGAAGCTTTAAAGGAATGGGTCAATGAAATGGTAAAACTTATCTGTATACATGCAGTCTAAAAATGTTCCACCGGCTTTTGGATTTTTGGATCTAATTTATTTTCATGCTTTTTTGTCACAGCTAACATCGTCTATTTGTCAAGTGAATATTAAAATACAGCCAGTTATGCTGCTTAGTCAATGAGATAATATCGATCTTGCCTGCAGTGTTTCTTTAAGGAAAAACGTTTAGTTGACTTTAGACCAGGGCAAATTATGAATTTAGTTCAAATGATGCAAACAATGTTTTTATTCAGTTGCGAAAAACACTCATGTCAAGTATCCATCAGGCTAATGAAATAGACGGTTTCCAGGGAGGAGCACATATTGATGAGCATTGATTGATTGATGTCCTTAATCACATTCACATACTGTAGCTTACAATGGTCTGTCCCTCTAATTCAATCAGTTTGCTATCAAGCAAAGACTGCGTACAGAACACAACTCCAGTACTAGAGGAGAGTAAGCTTAAGCCTACCGTGATGAAATAAGATTAGGTTAATAAGTCATTTGGTGAAAAGCTTTTAGCTTGACCCACTTTATCCCCATCTTTACTTTATTTATGTCTTCTCCTTGCCTTGTTAATTTGACCAGTTGAGCACGTCACTGAGAGTTATACTTAGTCTGATGTCATCACTGTTTTATCACCACATGAAGGGATCAAAGTATACTTGGGGGAAAGCACCCATTTATAAAGAGGTCAGGTTTTCCTGCTGAGTCAGCATTATCAGCTGAAACTCCTGTCTAAACACTTTGGGTGTGTCTAGTTTATATTGGCCCAGGCTATTTAAATGCCCTCTGAGGCATGAATGGATGCACGAGGTGGCGGAGCGATGAGACGGGGACTGCCGCTGGTTGTTCAGGTCAAAGGCCTGCAGGAGCGTTGTGTAATCAGGGATTACGTAAGAGCTGGAGAGCAGCCTCCAGTGAGCATCCAAGGTTTTTTTCAGAGGCGCTCATCAGGATTGATTTCTCTAGCAGGAACATGTATCTCATAAATGGATGTCCTCTTATTCACTCATTACAGTACCATGCAACAGAGAGTATGGCAGAAGCAGTGTTTGTGCAACAATACATCAGATGCAATACAACATGGCTCAATATCCTATGTGTTCACATTAGGGCTGCCTGATTATGGCAAAAATCATAATCTCGATTATTTGGGTCAATAATTGATATCACGATTATTAAAAACGATTATCCATTTACTTTGAAAACATCCATTTATTGAAAAAAAAA